>NC_053039.3:86019451-86635909 GCF_002575655.3 Aegilops tauschii subsp. strangulata | reverse complement strand
CCAGCGCCCGGTAAATGGCGGGTCTTGGCCCGGTTTGCCTCCGGCATCATCGTCTATACCGTCGATGTCTTTGGAGGCGTAATCTAGTATGCCGGTTAAGTCTTCGACAGTGGCTATTAAGTGGGTGGTGGGTGGGACGTAAAATTCCCCGCTCTCAGCCCCTAATCCGGGCTGGGCGTAGTTCGGAGGTGATACTTCCGTAATGGCAAGAGATCGCATTAATTCCAGGGCCTTGTTTAGCAGCGAAGGCTGGACGAGGAACTGAGGTCCTGCGGAGCTGGGCATGGTACATGACACCTGGCCGTTCTCACTGGGCGCAGACCTTGAGAGTTCGGAGCTAGCCTCCAGGGGTGAGTTCGGCTCTCCGATGACAGGGAGAGTCCTGGTTGATTCCCGGCTTGCCGAAGATATGGTTGCCTCTGGGTCTCTGGCAAAGAGCTCCGTAGAAGGAGAGAGTCCGCTGGGCTTCAAACTCCCATCTTCGGATGAGGTGGTCTGCTCTGGATCTACGGCTAGGGCAGGGATGATAGTTGGTCTTTGAGCGGTGCCTGATGATGGATCCGATGGGTTTCCTTCTTAGAGATGAGCAATAGTGGTCGAGGCCGTGAACCCTTCGAAGATCAAGTCTCCTTGGATATCAGTGATGTAATTCAGGCTCCCGAATCTGATCCTATGGCCAGGGGCATAGCTGTCGATCTGTTCAAGGTGACCAATTGAATTGGCACACGAAGCGAAGCCGCCAAACACAAAAAGTTGAACGTGGAGGAAAGTTTCCTCCGAAACAGCATCGTCGTTGATGATCGAATGAGCCATCGAACCTTCTGCCAACGACACAGTGGAACTCTCAATGAAAGCACCAATGTCGGTGTCAAAACCGGCCGATCTCGGGTAGGGGGTCCCGAACTGTGCACTGAGGATCGAAGGTAACAGGAGACAAAGGGGACACGATGTTTACCCAGGTTTAGGCCCTCTTAATGGAGGTAAAACCCTACTTTCCTGCTTGGTTATCTTTGATGAGTATAGGGGTTTCAAGAGTTGATCTACCTCGAGATCGTAATGGCTAAACCTTAGATGTCTAGCCTGTATGAATTCTGATAGCCTCTATGGACTAAACCTTCCGGTTTATATAGACACCAGAAGGGCTTAGGGTTGTACAGAGTCGGTTTGCAGAAGAAGGAAATTGTACATCCGGATGCCAATCTTTCCATCCACGCATATGAGAGTCCCATCCGGACACAGGGAAAGGTCTTCTACCTTGTATCTTCACGGCCCATCAGTCCGGCCCATATCACACAGCCCGAACACCCGAGGACCCCTTAATCCAGGACTCCCTCACCTAGCTTGGCAAGTGTCTCACACAAGCCCACTTGGATTATTTGATCTTCCTTGAGCTAAGTTGTCGAAACTTCCTCCTTGCTTCACGGCCGCTGAAGACTATCCCCTGAGTGAAAACTTGTTGTGGCGGTGCGGTGGATGAACTCGAAGCACCACGTGCGCAAGTGGACCTCATCGTAACCATCTACAAAACAGTTTTTCAGTACAGTAAAATTAAACAATATTGATCCTATACCCAAAGCATCGAGACATTGACCGACATAGAGTGGTAAGCCTAAATACTTTCCCTCGGTTGTTTCTTGCTGCAACCCGGGGATCTACATGACTGAAACCTTTGTGGAGGCCCTTGTAGTTTTACTAAACATGATGGATGACTTCTCCCGGTTAACCACTTGTCCCGAGCCCCCTTCATAAATCTGCAAAATCTAGCTTATTTCATTTGCTCCCTCCTCAGTGGCCTCAAACAACAGTAGAGAGTCGCCCGCAAATAGGAGATGCGTGACAATGGGCGCCGCGGGAGGATGAAAAACCAGGGAGGTGGTGATGGAAGATGAGGCGAAATTAGAGCATCTCTAATAGAAGATGTAGATGTATAAATTGCCTAACTTTTGCATCTCCAGAGCCCCGAAACCCTTCTCCAACAGATGTTGTAGATGCAAAAAAATTACATATCCACCTCCCGGAGATGTAAAATACAACACCTAGAGGTGCAAATTTGCATCTTCGTGGACTGGAGATGTAAAAAGGGCAGCCGCGCGCCAACTGCCAGCCGTCGTTCATTTCCTTTCCCCACCCTCTTCTTCCTCTCGCCGCCCCACCACCGCCCCGCGATTCGTTCGACGCCTACCGCACCATGCCACCGCCGGCCCACGACAGATCCGCCATCTCCTCCACCCCCAACATCGATCCTGCCGCGATTCAACCGGCGACCGCCGTCCCATGCCGCGAATCGGGCGATTTTTCGTCCACCATCGCCCCGCGATTCGGCCGCTGCCAGCCGCTCGATTCGTCTCCACCCGACCCGCCGTCACCCTGCAGCAGCCTCCGCCAGCCGTTCGATTCGTCTTCACCCACCCCGTCGCCGCCCCGCCATCGCCGAGGACCATCGCGTCGCTGCCCGCTGTCGGGGAAATCGACACCTATGGAATCACTGGGATCCCTTCTACGGTTGGCGGGCGTGGGGTTGTGCAAAGAGCGGGTCTGACAGGAAGCACACGGATCGTTTACCCAGGTTCGGGCCGCGGAGATGCGTAATACCCTAGTCCTGCTTTGGTAGATGTATTTGAGTGTTCTTGTGTTCTTGAGCTAGCTACGTGGCGTAACTTGCCCAAAAGATCTGAATCCTTCTCTTGGTCGCCTCGGGCCTCCTTTTATTGGAAAAAGGGGTTGCCAAAGTGGCACACAGGAGGTGGAAAGGTGTACAGTGGATGAGTCTATCCTCTGGCACCGTCGGACAAACGCATTTAATATGCTGCCGACGTGCCCCTCTTGCTTGATTAGGGACGGCAAGGAAGCACGTCCCAACTATCGCCGCTTCGTCTGGTTCCGACGCGTGTCCAAGCTGACGAGGCGTTGCTGCGCCATGTTGGCTAGCTGCTGGGCTGGCGCGGTGGTGGGGCCTTCACGAAGATCTGCATGCCACCACGCAGGTGCTTGCTAGGTCGGTCTAGAGGCCGCTCGTCACCACGCAGGTGCCTGCCCAGCTGGTTTGAGCTAGCAGCTGCATGGGGACGGCGGTGGCGTCTTCGCAGACGGGGGCCCGGCTGCGGCCCCACTGGTGTCCTCGGCAAGGGTCTTGCCGGGGCCCCGGCAAGGGTCTTGCCATGGCGTCGTGGTCGTCCTCGGCAAGGATCTTGCCAGGGGTCTTGTGGATTTCCTCGGCTAGGATCCCACCGAGGGTCGTCGTCTTCTGGCCCTCATATGATCTCGTGTATTTATGATCTTGACAAAGATCTGCATGCCACCACGGAGGTGCCTCCCAAACCTTGGTTCTAATGCAGTAGTTGGCGGCGTTTGGAACCCTTGGGCTCAAGGGTGGCTCGCTCTGCTGGTGTTGGGTAAGCTGCCCTGGCAAGGCTCTTGCCGGGGCTGCGGAGGCCGCCCCAGCAAGGGCCTTGCCGGGGGAGTCCACCTCGCCCCTTTGCTCTTTAGTGTTTCTAGTCTTGGCGTTGCCTTGGCTGTCTTGTGCTCCGGCTTCCCTCCTCCGCCCTGCTAAGTGTGGCCGCAGGCGCGGCTCTGATTGCCCGTGCACAAGTAAAGGGGTCAAAAGGAGAGCCCCTACTTTTGTACACCGACAGGAGCCCCCAGGCCTAGGCCACATATAAGCGCGACGCGTTGTTGGGCTAGGCCCAGAACGGTGCACGGGTAGGTGGGGCGTATTTTTATCGCAGTAACTTTTCGTCCGCTGCGCTTCCCCACGACCCGCGTTGAACGCGTGACGTGGAGGGTCGTGCGTGACGTGGAGGGTCATGCGTGACGTGGAGGGTCGTGCGTGACATGGGGGTCATGCGTGGGGCAGTTCCCGCACGCATGCGTCACATCATGGTAAAGAGGCGGCTCGCGCCTTCCCCATAAAAAGAGGGAGATGCATAGGCGCGGCTCATTTACTGAGTGGACTCGGGTCGCGGCCTTCAAGGCATCCGCACCCCACGATCACGGGGTGGGGAACGGCCGCCTCACCCGTCCCCTCGATTCTGCTTGCTCGCCATGTGTCCCTCGTGCAGGTGGCAGGCGGTGGAGGTGGGAAACCGGGTCGTCGCTGATTGGGGCAGCGGGTCGGTCTCGATTCCCTGCGCCCCCGATGGCCGGATTGGTCGAGTGGGGCGGCTGAGCCCCGACCCCGCCCCTTTATAAGAAGGGGGAGGGGGATGGCACCCACATCCTCTCACCATCCGCATCCATTCACTTTGGGTCCTTTCTTCCATCTACCATGGCGCGAGGAGGCGCCGGCCCTTCAACGGTGGCGGCGAGGGTCGCCGCTCGATAGCGCGTCCCTCCTTCCCAAGAGCTCGCGGCAGCGGAGCCGGCCACGAGAGGAAGGGGGAGGGGGCGAGGCCAAGGTTGTCGTGGCGCTCGGGGAAGAGGGGGACGGGGCGGCGCACCGGCCTTGCCCCCGCCAGCGATGCCTCCCCCGATGGAGGGCCACGTCGGGGACCAGCCCTGTGAGTTCTTCATCAGGTTGCGCCGGCCACCGCATCGTCGTCTTCGTCTCCCCACCCCATTCACTCGGGAGATGGAGTTCGATCCACCCCAGACCCTCAGGTTGCACATGAGGGTCTGCGGGAACGGCGGCACGCGGGTCGACGTCGACTTCCCCGCTACTCACATCATGTACCTCCGTCACGGATGGAAGACGTTCGCTCGTGTCCACATCCTGACGGCAGGGCTCGTTCTCTACTTCAAGTTAATGGAGAACGGCCTGCTCTTCGTCAAGGTCTTAAGGTCTTTCACTACAAAAAAAAGACACATCCGTGACATTTTGGGCCGAACGAAAATCTTTTCTGTCATACTTATGACACTTCTATGACGATAATTGTGACAAAACACGGTATCATCATCGATGTGGTGGGGTCCTACTTCTATGACAAAAATTCATGACAGAAAATGGGCTTTTCGTCCTGGGCGGGCCGGAGACGCAGCTGCATGACATTCTTTGGGCCGTCCATGACGGAAAAAATCTTTGTAGAAGCGAGGGCGAGGAAAATATCAGGGTGTTCCCAGTTACGCTGGGTGGTCGAGGCCGAGCGATGCACCTTTCTCTCGTACACGCACGCGCATGGGTGTGAGGCGTTGGGCTCTAACTAAACCCGAGCGATTTCACTGCACGCTACGCATTACTGAACCCGAGCGATCGATCGATGGCTGTTAACTGAACCCGGTCGAGCGATTCCTTTGCTACTGCTGCTAACTGAAGCCGATCGATGTTGCCTCTCGATGAACAGTGAGCGTTGCTGGGGGGGTTTGGATGAACAGTTCCCGGTGGGGGTGGATGAACAGGACCCCGTGGCATTGCCTCTGGATGAACAGCGAGCGTTGCTGGGGGGATTGGTTGAACAGTTTCTGATGGGGGTGGATGAATAGGACCCCGATCGTTCGAGCCGGTTGGGGCTGGATGAACAGGACCCCGTGGAGGGCAGGATGAACAGGACCACCCTGTGGAGGGTAGGATGAACAGTAGACGGTGGAGGGCTGGATGAATAGTAGCCCGTGGAGGGGTGGTTGAACAGGAGCCCGTGGAGAGGGCTGGTTGAACAGTAGCCAGTGGAGTAACGCGCGGTGGAGGCTGGATGAACAGGAGCCCATGGATGAACAGTCGCAAGTGGAGGCTAGATGAGGTCGACGGTGGATGAACAGTAGCCCGTGGAGGCTGGAGGGGGTCGACGGTGGAGATGAGCAGTATCCCGTGGAGTCCCGTTTTGTGGTACGCCACACCCTCCCGATGAACAGGACCCTCGTTTCGACCGTAGCGCTCCAACACAAGTCCGTTTCCTCTGTTTTGCGGTACACCACACCCCTCCCGATCAGCAGGACCCCCGTTTCGACCGTAGGAGGTCCGTTTCCTCCGTTTTGCGGTACGCCAGACCCCTCCCGATGGACAGGATCCCGTTTCAAACGTGGCCGGTCGAACACAAGGCCGTTTCCTCCGTTCTGCGGTACGCCAGGCCTCGTTTCCATCGGTTGTTCCGTCCAAGCCCTCCCGATGAACACGACGACGCATTCCGTTCCGACCCAGCCGGTTGGCTCCCCATGAACACGACGACGACGCTGTTTCTCCATTTCGACCCAGCCATGTACAGGAGCCCTGGCCGTATGTATGCGCGAGTAGGCGTTCGAGACCCTTCCCGTATGTACGTACGTGGCCGTATTTTCTTTCTTGCACACTGGCCGGTGTATGTACGTGTACATGCTACGTGTGCGCCTCTACATCGACCAGTATGTACGTACACATTCGCGACCAGAATGACAATGCTACGTACGCTTCGACCAGGTGGGTCCCGATTGTCAGGCACTTCCTTGCCTACGAAGATGTAGCTGGTGGGTCCCAGCAGTCAGGGGGCGAATCATTTTTTTTTTGCCCGGACGCACTTCCTTGCGTGCGAAGATGTAGCTGGTGGGTCCTAGCAGTCAGGTGGCCCGTTCGATGGGTCCCCGCTGTCAGGTGGAGGAATAATTATTTTGTGCGTAATAAGGAGGCACTTCCTTACTGCGGCCGTGGACCCAGCTGTCAGCCTCTCCACGTATAGTCCATGTTCGATGGAAGCCATTCCTTGACCACATTGACCACGCCGCGCCGAGAGCACCAGGGCGGTGGACGACGGCGAGGCCTCGAAAGGGGACGACGCGGAGCCGGGGAAGAAGCGGCAGTGGAAGCTCGCGCGGAGAGGAGTATGAGGGTTCACTGGTTCGGCTGCGGTGTGAGGCTGCCGTCGCCGCAGGGCCTAGCCAGCGGTGGGAGTAGGGGGCGGGGAGGCCTCCACGGCAGCACAGCCGGCCATGGGAGGCAGGAGCATGCGACACGACCGGCGCTGCTTTGGGCGGCTAGAGCAACAAGACCAGAGGTTGAAGCACTACGGCCCTTGCATGGACATCGTACGGTCACTGGAGCTAGAATCGTGCATATTGACTAAGTTGACAAAGCCCTCTGTCCCCGTCAACTTATAGGCCCACGAGTCAGCTTGCCACTATACTGGGTCCCAGCTAGCAGGGAGAGTATTCATTAATTTGTGCGTAATAAGGAGGCACTTCCTTGCATGCGAAGATATAGCTAGTGGGTCCAAGCTATCAGCGGCAGTAACTCTTTTTCGCGAAATACAGAGGCCCTTTCGGTGGGTCCCAGATGTCAGGTGGAGGAATCATTTTTTGCGCGTAATAAGGAGGCATTTCCTTGCGTGCGGCCGTGGACCCAGCTGTCAGCCTCTCCACGTACAGTCCACTTCAGATGCATGTCGGTAATTGACCACGTTACCAGGCCGTGCCGAGAGCACCAGAGCGGTGGACGACGGCAAGGCCTAGGAAGGGAACGACACGGAGGCAGGGAAGACTCAGCAATTGTTTCCCACGCGGGGGGGAGTACGACTATACGAGGGTTTACTGGTTCGTCTGCCGTCGCCGGAGAATAACAGCAGGTGTGGGTGAGTAGAGGGATGGCTAGGCCAGCGATGGGAGTACGGTGGGGCAGTGAGGCCTGCGCGGCAGCACAGCCGGCCGCGGGGAGGAGGTAGTAGGCAGTCCCGCCGGCGCTTGTTTGAGCGGCTGGAGCAGGAAGACCAGAGATTGAAGAAGCATGACGGTCGTTGGATGGAAATCCAACAGTCACTGCTTGTGCGTCAACCTTTTTTTAGGAAAGCCTCAAATCTGTGGAAAACAGCATACATCCCATCTGCCATTATTTCTAATAATTTATAGCCCATTTGCTAATTCTTAAGGTTTTTTTGGAGCCCATATTCTTTTTTAAGCATTACAGCCCATATTGTGGCCATGGTTAAAAAATTATATGAAATTTTGCATATTTCGATGCGGTCCGAACTGTTTTTAATCCCAAAATTTCGAGTCACATTCAAACTGATTTTAAAAATAAATGTATATCAATATAAAATCCAACAAATTGTCCACGCATAAAAATCAATGCAATTTAAAATCTCGAAATGAAAAAAAAAAGAAATTTGAAACTAATTGCCGGTTTGATGTGTTTTAAAAATGTACAGCCCATTTCTCATTACTAATAGGCCATTTTCTCGGCCAGCCGAATGAAGCTCTCCTCGTCTTGAAAGATTTGCAGCCCAACAGGCCTGACAAAGCGACTTACTTGGCAAATCACAAAAAAACTGGGTTGTGGCCGTGGACCCAGCTGTCAGCCTCTCCACGTACAGTACTCTTCCGATGGAAGTCGGTCGTTGACCACATTGACCACGCCGCGCCGAGAGCACCAAGGCGGTGGACGACGGCGAGGCCTAGGAAGGGGATGACGAGGAGCCGGGGAAGACGCGGCAGTGGATGCCCACGCGGAGAGGAGTACGAGGGTTCACTGGTTCGGCTGCGGCGTGAGGCTGCCGTCGTCGCAGAATAACAGGGCGTGTGGGTGAGTAGAGGGATGCCCTGGCCAGCGGTGGGAGTAGTAGGGGCTGTGAGGCCTCCGCGGCATCACAGCCGGCCACGGATGGCAGGAGCACGCGACACGACCGACGCTGCTTTGGGCGGCTGGAGCAAGAAGACCAGAGGTTGATGAAGCACTATGGTCGTTGGATGGACATCGTACGGTCACTGGAGCTAGAATCGTTCATATTGACTAAGTTGACAAAGCCCTTCGTCCCCGTCAACTTACTAGGCCCACAAGTCAGCCACCCACTATGGTGGGTCCCAGCTAGCAGGGGGTATTCATTTTTTTTGTGCGTAATAAGGAGGCACTTCCTTGCGTGCGAAGATATAGCTAGTGGGTCCGACCTGTCAGCGGGGGAATGTTTTTTCGTGAAATACAGAAGCCCTTCCCACGTACAGTCCATGTACAGTGCGTAATAAGGAGGAACTTTCCTTGCGTGCGACCATGGACCTCGTGGGTCCCAGCCGTCAGGCTCTCCACGTACAGTCCTCTTCCGATGACTCTCGTATGTTGACCACGCCACGCCGAGCGCACCGAGGTGGTGGACGACGGCGAGGCCCTAGACTGGAATGACTCGGAGATGGGGAAGACACGGCAGTGGAGTCGCAGACGGAGAGGAGTGGGAAACTTGACTAGTTCGGGTGCAGGGTGGGCGTACACTCTAAAGAGAATAACCGGAGGTGCGGAGTGGAGGGATGGCCTGGCTGTCGACGGGGTAGCGTTTCGCTGAGGAGCGCAAAACAACGCTGCTGGACGCCGGAGGCTGGAACAGGCGGTCCCGGCATCGCTGGGGGAAGAAGACGAGAGATTGAAGAAGAATGCCGACCGTTGGATGTAAATCCAACGCCTTCTTAGGCTTCGACCTACTGGCCCACATGTCAGCCAGTCCATTTGTTTTTTTAGTCTATTTGGTGGGCTGGGTGAAACAATGATGTAGCATCTATGCAGCCCGTTTACATGTATGGTAGAATTTAAAGCCCATTTTCATTTTTCTCGAAATCCGCGGACTTGCTGGGCTGGGTGAAAATATCATGTTGGGCTAGACGGAGAAATGTTATAAAAACGTAAACACATGATTGCACGTCTATTACTGCATTGGTCAGTAAAATCTTTGCAAGCTTATGTACGCAATCACTAGGAGTTAACTTGCCAAGTTATATATAAACAATTATTATTATTATTTTGTAAGAACTTTCAACTTACGAAATAAAATATCATTTAAATTTGATGAGTTAATAGTACTTGGGGTATTATTATTTTTTAGGCTAGACGTGGGACAGTTGAGTTGGTTCTAGGGAAAAGTACTGGGAGAAAACTTAGTTTACATCGAAAAAGAAAGTGGGAGAAAATTCAGACTTAGGATTAATGAAAACGAAAAATAGAACTGAGCTGTATAGGAAGAGGACGGAAGATTGAACACAATAAAGAAATACAAATGGATAGGTGGTTGGTCCCATATGTCTGTGTACGAGACCTGATGGGTCCACCTGAGGAGGGGAATATGTTGGGAGGAAGGAGATTCAAAGCACGACAGCCGAGTGAACTAGTTTTTTTTAACGGACAAGTGAACTAGTTACATACATAAGCAAATAGCCACTAAAAAGGGCAAACAGGTTAATGGGTTCTTAAAAGAAAATTTTCGGACAAAACAGATAATTACGACACTTAGGCTAATGCATGAAACACTCAGATGATAAAGGTGCTTATAAACAGATAAAGTACAACATCTAGACCTTCCTGGCACGCTTGATCATGACGCTGCGGCTGTCCGTGTACTCGTCGGTTACGGGAAGCAGACACGCCCTCGTGTCCAAGATTTGCATGTACATGTCGTAGCATGCGTATGCGTCCTTGGCCGCGTAGGTTATGTAGGCTAGATTCAGATGTACCTCCCACGTGTTCAGGTCCTTGGTATCGTTGTCTTCTTTCATGTTGGCGTATCAGGGGTCGATGATGGTCTCGTCGAGGTCAACCATGGAGTCCTTCTCCTGCCCGTTGCTGATGATCTTGTATTGCTTCTGGATGTCGACAAGCTTGTTGCACCAGATGGCCGAATCATCGCGTTCTTCCTTCTCTCCACCATAGCAAAGGTGCAGTCGGCGCTGCCGATGAAACGGGCGAATGCTCCAGAACCTCTGATGGCCCTACAGAAGTGGTAGATGAGAACCTCGTCCCGCACACATACCTGGGCGACGACGATCCGCTGGTCCCTGTCAGGAGACGAATGGATGGGCACAAGGTCTAGTCCTACAACCTTGTGCTTTCTCGTCCTGTAGGTACTGCTTGAACTCGGCGAGGCAGAGCTTCACCGAGTCCGGATCGTTGGTGTACATCACATTCAACTTGGTGCAGCCATAGGACTAACGGCGAACTCAAAGGGGAACTCCTTGCTGAAGTCCATATCCAGCAGGCTCACCCCTCGGATCGCCATTGGAGTCTCTTCAAGTGAACGAGTGGGTAGGCGGCGGCAGCAGTTCGTTTTTCAGCTCTTGGGGAACTGGATTCAACAGTAAACTGAGTGTGTACAGGCGACAACAGTTACTACCCCTCCCTCGTCCGCTGCACGCCCGGCAGAAGATGCATCCTCGGCGCATTCAAACGCCTCCATTAAGAAACCTACTCCGGCCACACGTCGGTTCACGAGCGGGTCTGTATTGGTACTGTAATAACAGGAGTTAGTGGTCACTTTACTTAAATTTAATTAGCTTTAATAAAAATTTATACATAAAACAAGCAATGCATTGGCTCGTTCTGTGAGTGCCACTGGATCAACATGCACAACAATTAGAATTATTATTCTCAGGACGCACACGATCAGCACATTTGTCGCACTTTCACAAAGATAATACTACCAAGTTTGAACTGTTTGTTATGGTTGTTGTCCTCTGCATCATCATGCCGTGTTTCCCAGCTTGCAAGATTCAGAACCAACAAATAAGATCCAAATAATAAGTACAACAAAGATGCCTACACATCTCATTGATTCCCAGCTTGCAAGATTCAGAACCAACAAATAAGATCCAAATAATAAGTACAACAAAGATGCCTACACATCTCATTGATTCCCAGCTTGCAAGATTCAGAACCAACAAATAAGATTCAAATAATAAGTACAACAAAGATGCCTACACATCTCATTGATTCCCAGCTTGCAAGATTCAGAACCAACCCATTAGAGCCTTTTGATAAAGTGAATATCGGGATTAAATCCAGCTTGGCTAGCCATGTCATACAATCGAAGAACTTGGCGAATGCTCTTGACCATCACAACATCTATAGTTGAGTATTCTTGTTTGCACACCACAAACCAGGAGAGCATGATTTCATTTAATAGTGGCCTCCTTTACTCAACCTGCAGCTCCACTAGGATGAGGCATGCCTGGAGTTCCATGATTCAATTCATGCGCCTTTTTCTGCAGTTCACCTGAAATGAAGCAAAGATTGCATCATTTAGCTAGCAAGAAGTACTTGCTCTTGTGAGCTGGCAGGTTCTTCTTTAGTAGTTGCACTAAAATTGAGGAACATTAAGGTTGGTTGTCCGGCTCATGTAAGGTGAAACTATAATTTTCTTATCCTTTTGTGCAGTTCCACTAAAATAAAGTGCCATTGTGGTGACAGTGACGGCTCATCTTGCAAAGGCTAATAAAATGTTGCACGAGATTACCAGCAGAACTTGACGGAGATTTTGGAAACTCCAATCACCATTTTGTGCAGTTCTACCAAAATTGAGAGATGTTGCCCACGTGACATTTTAGTTGAACTGCACAAGACACTCATTCAAAAAAAAAGTGTTTTGTGTAGTTCACCAAAAGGTCACAATAGCAACAAGGTGAAATGGATATCCCTATCTGCACAAAAAGATAGAAAGTAAACAGTTGCTGGTCAATAAGAATATATGAAACATATACGAAATGAAAAGAAGCATCTTAATTATGTTCATGGCAATCATGCAAGGACAGTAGAAATTTTAAAACGTCAACAATGCTTCATGTTACCAGAAGCATTACGATCAACACTGAGATTCCTCAAATATGGGATTACTTTAATGGTGGCATTGCTTGTTTACCAGATACAGTAAATCAATAGCAGCTAAAGAGTTGGTTTAAGGGCATGGGACCGTGGGGACACCAGGACACTAAGCAGCGTAAAGGAGCAACTTACTTATCATACTGGGGAAAACAACAAGAGTGCCATTTGTAACATAGTTTAATTGCATCTTATCACTGGAGGCATTAGATTAACAATAACACTGGTTAGACATGTCCCTAAGGTAACAGTGTGATCGCTTCATTTTACATGCGCCCTTACATTAACAACAGCAAAAGGTTGGTATAAGGTCATGCGACAGTGGACGCATCAGCACAATGTACCTACAAGGAGGCATAAAGTGGTGATGCAGAGTTTGTTCATGCTATGTGAGGGCAGCAAATCTAATCCTGGAGACCTTTTACTATGTGAGGGCAGCAAACCTAATCCTGGAGACCTTGTACTATGTGAGGGCAGCAAATCTAATCCTGGAGACCTTTTACTATGTGAGGCAGCAAATCTAATCCTAGAGACTATTTACTATGTGAGGGCAGCAAATCTAATCCTGAGACCTTTTACTATGTGAGGGCAGCAATTCTAATCCTGAAGACCTTTTATTATGTAAGGGCAACAAATCTAATCCTGGACATACTCTGTTGACTTGTCCACCAGCCGCCACTTTCTATCCTTTTTTCAACCAATAATAGATCTGTTCATTATCCAGTTTGTACTGCGTTTTCCCATTATTTCCCTTTTCAACCAAGAGACCGGTTGGGTATCCGGTCTCTACTACTTTCACCATATTATTTCCTCTTGGAATCAAGTCCTAGATTCATGCTACAACTTTCCCCCCTTTCTTCGTTGTTTGAACAAAGCCCTAGATTCGAATGCATGAAGTAGCTTTACCTCTAATAATACTAAAAATCTAGGTTGCTTTGGAAGAGCTGATGGGAGTAGAAAAAGATGCACATGCAGACACGTGGGGAGCTGGGGCAGTAGGGCAAGGCCGCTTTCGAAGAACTTATACCTGAGGGTCGTCGGGATGTCTGCGGCGGCAGGTCGGATCTGCGGACAATACGGCAGGGAGGAAGAAGGGTCGGAAGACCTCCCGAGCCGGCGCTGTGTCGGAGAGAACGGCACGGGGAGAGGCTCGGGCCCGTCCGGCAGCTGTGGGTTTCCTCCCTCGCCGGCGATGATTGCGTGAACGATGCACCTAGTCCTCTACACACACCAGCCGAAGGGACCGGCCGGATCTGTGACCAGCGGTGAGCAGAGAGAAAATGTCGCTACCGCTGTCTTGTTTATATCTGGAGAGGATGAGAGAATGAATAGAGCAACCCTAGTAAAGCAAGCGCTCAGGCCCCTGCATACATATATAGTGGAGTGATTATCTTTTTCTCTCCACAACAAGCGTTTCAATCTCTGTACGTGGCATTAAAGAAAAGAAACTCTCTATTTAAGGTGACTACATGTACGACTCCTACTTACTACTACTAGTAGTAGTATTGTTCACTTGTGCTCCCCGGCCCTCCATTCATTGAACAACCCCACGGGTGAATAAACATACAGTACTAGTATTTATATAGAATGAACAAGCTCGAACTATTTTCGCGTAGTTAAAAGTTGAGGGAAGGGCTTTCCCCGGGCAGTATGCGCGGCAGTTTTCGTGTAGGCGGTTTGATAGAGAGGTGAGCAGGGTGAGGGAGTAGCGGATTCAACTTACATACTGCTGGAAAGGTCGGGCTGTGCGATTTGAACTCAACTAACCCAAAAATATCCAAACAGGAGGGTTAGTTTGGGTTAGTTTGAACTCAACTAACCCAAAAATATCCAAACAGGAGGGTTACTGTTTGGATCCACGTGTTAGAGTTAGTTTGGGTTAGTTTGAACTCAACTAACCCAAAAAAATCTAACCCACCCAAGAGGTGCTTATTTGGGTTAGTTCTTCTCGGGACACTAAAAAACACATTTTTCTCTCGCTCTCCCCGCAGCAGGTCCCTCCCTCCCTCTCACACCGCCCATGAAGGCACCTCGCCGTATCCGCGCTCCATCTAACCCTGTAATCCAAACACCTCTTTCGCTAGAGTTACTTCAGGGTTAGTTCAGGATTAGAATCTAACTCTAACCTTTAACTGAGTTAGAGTATCCAAACAGGGCCTTTGAGAGAGACGAGGAGGGAGAAGCGATACGGGCTGCTGGATTACTGGAGATAGGTGTCGCACGGAAGCCAAGAAATATGGTGATAGCGTGGGTTAGCCATGTACTAGTATGATGTAACTACACTGGGCTGCCATGTTTCGTAATCTTCCACTCCACTGTGGAGATAATTGGTTGATTTTATATCATTGAATAATATAAAATATTATGAGTGCAGACGCTCCACCCCGAGGTTCCTTGCTCCTTCTCGGTCATCGGGAATCTATGTTCTTCCACTCTATTTTTTTACGTGAGCTTTGTTCATCCTTTTGCCAACACGCGACACATCTAGCATAAAGGTGCACGTGTCATGCAAGGATCGTTCCATCTATATGAAGAACACGTGGGACTGGAACTACGAGACGGACATGTACCCAGGAGTGGACGTGCGAACCTGTGTAACGTAGCGCAGTAAGTGAAGTAGAAAGGCACAAATAGTATGAACATGTGTGGCATATAGGCATTTGTCTCTTACTACCACTAAATGTTGTACGTGCAATGCCCGGTGATGTTATGGAGTACGTGACTAAGTACTCTACTACTACTATATTAATTGGAGGCACATATTAGGTTTTATATTTGTTTACGTGTATGCCCCGAGACCTTCCAACTAGACGTGTCATTCTCTCCGGGTCGCACTTTGTATCGTTCATACCACTAGTATAGTAGTACTACTACGTGTGGTCTCCGACCCAAAAGTGGAGACGCTCTACCATGATATTCATGTCCCACTCCTTTCGCTGACGTGTGCGACATCTAGCACGTGCCGTGTGTTTGGCACTCCTTCGTCGTAAGAGTTGAAACGCTAGCATTCATTAGAAATAAAAAATAAATATAAATCACCAGTCATACTATACCACGCGGTTTCCTTGCTCCTCGATATCGGAAAGAATACTTCCGCTCGCCGACATGTGGGGCGTCGACCATCCTGGTCCACTTGCCATGCCCGCAGAACTCCAAGGGAGACTCACCTCGGTCGTCGCGCCGTAGTAATTACTAATGAGCCGTCAAATCACAGGCCCAACCTTACCCACTATGAAGTTGCTCGGACGAAGGAACCATCATGACTTTGAATTCCGCTTCTTGAAGAAAACTACTGTACCAGCAGTACTGCTAGCTACAGTAGTTACTCCAGCAGAGGCCTCCTTTGGTTCATAGGATAGGAATTTTATAGGAATATGAAAATCATAGGAAGTGAGATGACATGCATCTCAATTCCTATAGAGAAAGATATGCCATTTGATGCATAGGATAGGAATTTTTCCATTGAGTCTAGGCTAATGTACTGGTAATTTGCTCTAAAAACTACAGTAGTAACTAGTAGTACTGTTACATGCTCGTAATTAATTAAACAAACGTATGGGCGACACAGACACACACACTAGCTACTAGTACTACTACTTCTCACATGCTGGCCAGACACCGTCGTTCTCCTTCCCAGCTTTGTCGGCGACACCCCACCGTGCTTGAATCTCCGTCGACCTCTACGCAGCAGCGCGTGCGTCCTCTTCTTTCTTGCGGCGGCGGGCCTCTCTTTTCTTGAGTGCTTTCTGACTTTTCCGCTCCCTCTGTGCGGCTTTGGCCGCCTCTTGCTCTACCGCCCATTCGGCCTTGGCAGCTTCAAATTTCTCCCACATAGGTGTGAGGTCGCGAGCGGCGATGAACTTGGCACAGCGGGATGCCACTGCTTGCCTACCATTCTGTGTACGGTCGTGGGCGGCGAGGAACTCGGCGCGACGGGATGCCATCGCTTCCTTACCGGTTAGTGTGTGGCGCGGTGGCATGAACGACGCTTGGTGACAGCTCTAGGGTGGAGTGGTCGGACAACCGTAAAGTGCATTGGTTTGTCAAGAGCTCAAGGACAGAAGACGAAGGAAATTTGGATTCCCCTTCAATCCAGGTCATTTATTACTGAGTAAAATGCGTTGGCGGTCATTGAACTTGTCTTGATAGCTCACTTTGATCATTGTATACGAGATATGGTGATTATACGGTCACTAGCTCAGCGTATAGCTCTGTATTTGTCTGGTTGACCAGTCAAACAGTCCACATGCGCCTCATCAGCTCGTGTTCTTTATCTATCTATCTATGCGGGCCTACCTGTCAGTGCAGAAAGAAATAAAAACCAAAATTATGCGTATGTGACATTACTGTTTAGACGTTTGCTGGAGGCCTCCGCGAACACCGAGCATGTATTCACCTGGCTCAACACCAACGGTCATACTCGTGACTCGGCGCCTTGCTCATGTATATCATCCATCACAACGAAAATCTATAAAACAGCCTAGCTAGAGAGGGTACTATGGTGCAGAGTATGTACTATCGTGGGCAACCGATCATAGTGCCACTGCACATGAGTGTGTGTCTGATCGATTCGTCCATTATTCGTAAGTTATATATGGTTGTGTGGTGTCTAATGGTGGTCGTTTAATGCTAGCTGGCGACAAGAGCGGTTGCATGGATGCCTGGTTGTCAATACGTGTCGCATACGCTTCAAAGGCTCGTCATCCATGAGTTCACATTTTACCACCACGCCAGCGTCTCACCGCCCTGGCCTACCGAAACCCCTTCCATCGCAAGCGCGCGCTTCCCGCCTGAAACGATCACCGTCTCTCCAGAACGTCAATGCCGCATTCACCGGCCTTAACTGCAGGTGCAGTTGGTGTGTCTCTGACATGCGGGGCTGATGCCCGTTGGGCCCACATGTCAGTGAGACAAAGCACCTGTGGTTAAGTCACTGAAGCAGCGTCCGCATTCATGCCCGACGCGACCTCTCACTGGCGCCGGCATTGCAGCAGCGCGACGGCCGAGAGAGCGCCACCCGCGCGGCATCCCAGTGCAAGCGAATGCTTCGCGTTACACCACGGCTACCGATCAACCTACTCCGGTGCCAGCCGTCCATCCATCTGCCACGGCTCATTGCTATCCGCCCGCTATATTAACTTGAGCCCCAGCTCCCAGCAATAGCCAAAGACCCACACTCATTCTCCTCCGGTCCCTTCCTTCTGTTGGCACCACTGCAACCATGGCCTCCAGGCACTCCAAAGCTCTCTTGGACGTACTATCGCAGGAGTAGACGAAGGACATCGGTGGCTCCGCTCCGGGGGCGCTCCAAAGCTCTCTTGGACGTACTCTCGCAGGAGCAGACGAAGGAGATCGCCCCCCCCCCCCCCCCGGCCGCCCTCCGCCGCCACGACCACGAAGCCGGTGCGCGGGCGCAGCCGGCAGCAAGGAAGAGTAGTACACGGTAGGTCGCCACCGCTCCTTCACTCAGTCGACACCAAGATTGGTGGGATAAAAATCGGCAGCCGATTAGTCGCTTGACGGCGACGTGGAGGCGGAAATCTACATAACCTTGTGCTCCGGAGGAGGAGGTTATTGAGGCGGATAAGGAGGATGCAAAGGCAATTGCCGGCTTTCTCGGGTTCAGGGCCAAACATGGTGGTCAGGGCCTGGCGATCGTTTAGATTAGGTTTACAGTAGGTTTTAGTACGGTTTGTGCGAAATATGTAATGAATTTCGTCCAGTTTATAGGAAAACTTCTCGAAATGTAATGAATTTCATCCGGTTAATTTGAAATTTGCTTTGTTTGCACGAATTTCGTCCGGGTAGTTCATATAGTTGTCGAAAGGTATGCGGGCAGCATTGGATGGCATCCACCAGTGTCCTCGGACAGATACCGGTGTAAATTTGAGGGCTAGCGCGGGAGATGCCCTAACTATCATGCTATAATTGCTAACAGTGCTCCATTATTTCGCAGGGAACAGTTATCCCTCGATCAAAATCAGATATGCCGTGTTTCGCTCTCCTCCCACGTAAGAGTGTAGACTCTTGCTTACATAAAAATGGAGCAAGTGGACGGCACTGTAGCACGTCATATCACTCAAACTAGCCCGCCTAACGCGCGGGAAAGCACCGCCCTCGTCATTTTGTTCTGGATTTCTATCAATCGATCGCACGAAAATGTTACGCTTTGCAAGTTCGTTCACGTCGCACCCCCGACAGTCCGGCTCGCATGCCGCTCACCAGAGGGGACACGCGTTGTCTTGCATTTTCACTGACACGTGGGACTACAATTGAATAAACCATCGATAGCCGAAATCTAATCACTCGGTGGGCGTCGGCTCAGAGGAGAGAGACGGGGGAAGGAGAAGAGATCGCCCGCCCGCCGTGCACGGACTCCAAGAAATATGTGGTGATAATGTGAGGTGGGCCATGCGGGAGTCCGCACCGCTTCCAAGCCCGCTTCTTACCGCCCTGGACCACCAGAACCCCTCCCCCACCCCACCACCTCCCCGCGTGCACTCCCCCCTTAGAGGCCAGCTGCCCGCATTCATAGCAAGTACTATGAGTAAAATTCTGGGCTATAAAGGGCATGTACAATGGTTGATAAGATAGTCTTATCATAAGTCTTGCATGTAATTTAGAGATGACAAAAAAACATGTGTACAATGGATCATCACTTAGCCTTATCTTCAATAACTAGTTATTCCTAAAAACATGGTGAAACATATTGTGCTAAGAGATCATCTCTTGTCTTCTCGACAAGCCCGCTTATGTGGACGAGAGAGAGGCATTGACAAAGTCAAGGAGTGGGATCTGCAGGAGCTCGTCTCTACACGTGCTCCTAGGTAGAAAAAAACTAATTCTAAAAAAGACGCATAAAAAACAATTGTGTCTAAAAAAATAAAGGTAAAAAACATTTGAGAGGAAATAGATAGAGAGAAAGTGAGAAAAAGTTGTAACCTTATATTCAACACTATGGTAGTATTACATGAGGAAGGAGGGAGTGGTGCACATGCCAAGTTCACTGGGCTGCCGTGTTTCACACTCCTCCATCGTAACAGTGGAGACAATAGGTTTCATCAAAAATAAACAATGAATACTCGTTGCTCGTCCACTATATCGGAAAGAATACTTTCATTCGCCGACATGTGGGACATCGACCATCCTGGTCCACCTGCCATGCACAAAATTATCCTGGTCCACCCTAGTCGTAGCGCAGGCTCAACCTTTCCCACTGTAAGTTAGTCGGACGAAGGAACCATCATGACTTCGTTGAATTCCGCTTCTTCAAGAAAACTTACTCTACCCGCAGTACTGCTACCACACGTGAAGACTAGACGGCACTGTACCACGTCATATCACTAAAACCCACTAGGCCAAACTAGCCCACCTAGGATATGTACTCCCTTTGTTTCAAAGTTAGTAGTACAAAGTTGACTCATCTATTTTGAAACGAAGGGACGTCTCTGTACTGCTATGATTTTGTGTTGTACATCTCCGTACTTTTGCTATGATTTTCCTAACCTATGAACCAAATGAGGCCTGAATGTATCCATGTCGACTATTGTCTGATCGATCGCTAAGCCTACAATTTTAGGAGCTTGGGCTATTGGCTGGTTGACGACGGATCAGTATAAGCGTACCACGAGCTCATCAGCCCCAACATTTCTCTTCGGTGAGTGTTTTGCAAGTACTATAGCTCACACAGTAGCTAGCCTACTAACACCAAGAATCATCAAATAAGCCCTGCTGATATGATAAATAGTTCAAACTTACATCTAAGCATGCCATATATTACATCAAAAGCTGGTGAGGATACATCTGTTTCCATAACTCGGAGAGGGTTCGCATGATTCACTATCAAACAAAAGTAGCAAGTACCACCCACACAAGACAGTGCACTAGCCCTAAGATGGTTTGATAACACGCATCGTTCTGGTAATTAAACACAGGGCAATGCAAACTACCCTGAAGGATTAGCGCGACCAACTATTTCTTGTCATCGATCTCTTGGGCAATGACCACAGCACGGACAGCGGCATGGGAATCGATCTTTGGGGCGATGTCCACAGGACTGACCGCGACATCGGAATCGATCTCTGGGGCGATGTCCATAGGATGGACAGCAGCATCGGAATCGATCCCCGGGGCGATGCCAACAGGACGGACCGCGACATCAAAAACGATCTCTGGGGCATTGTCCACAGGACCGGCCGCGACATCGGAATCATCAAGGACGTCCACCGGCACCTACACAACCCTAACATATTAGCAAGCACATTGCAAATAATCAAAAACCACAACTTTCATTTTTTTTACTTTGTGCAGCTCACCGGGGGATCCCATCCCTCCTGGGGGCATCTCCTCGTCCTCGATGGGGGCCATCGCCTTGCCAGGGGAATACTGCTTCTCAATGGCGACTATCTCCTCAAACTCGGCCTTGAGCCGCGCAAAGGTGGCCATCAGAGTTTCTGCGGTAGGCACAGTGGGGCCCTTGCTGTTCTTCCAACTTTCTTTGAGGAGTTCGTCCGCCAACGTCGTCAACTCTTTGGCCAGTGCTTGTTTCTTGGAGTTCTTCGTCTCCATGGGTTGGCCCGCCAACATGGCCAACTCGTTGGTTGGTGCTCGCTTCCTGGAGATCGCTGTCTCCAGTGGGTTGTCCGCCGGCAACTCTTTGCCTAGTGCTCCAGGATCCGTCAATGAACTTACAAACAAAAAGCAATTGAAAGGAAACTACAATCGCAATGAAAACGGGAAAAGAATAGGCTGTGAGAATCAGTCGGTGCTTCGCAAAAAGAAGATTATTGGAATGAAAATATAGCAGCATCACTGACTCGCCCACCTTTCCTTCGTCGGTAAAGAAGAGAAATGGCAGAAGTGAGTAGCCTGGAGTGAGGTTTTCTTCAAGAAAGGGGAGAAAGGGCTTCAACGAGCATTCCAGTGAAATGATGGTTGCTTCGTCCAGTCCAACTTCGAGGCCACTTTACCACTATTGGTAAAGGTGTGGGTTTTCTGATATGACGGGTCATGACGGCCACACCGGGGTGACCGGTGAGTTTCGACTGTAGCACCTCATTGTGATTTGGTTGATGGCACGCGGGCCCGAATGCTTTGATGTCCCGCATGTAGATGGAGCAGCTAGTCATATAGGAGTGGTCAATATTGTGCACCGCGACCAAGGTGGAGAGTAAAATGAGACAACTACGTAATTAATGCATGAGTTTAATTAGGGTAGTTTTGTAAAGTACGAGATACATTCCTCTAATCGCAAAATGCCTTGGTTGATGAGATTTGAGATTTGAGCCCTATAAACCGGAAGGGAGATTTGAGATTTGACTCATTTGAGATTTGAGATACTGCACGCGGTGTAGTCTACTCACTTGTTGGAATCTCTAGTCGCAAAATGCCTTGGTTGATGAGATTTGAGATTTGAGCCCTATAAACCTGAAGGGAGATTTGATATTTGAGATTTGAGATACTGCACGCGGAGTATACCGCATGATTCTTTGCTTCTTCTTACTACTACGTACTACTTCGCCGACATGTGGGACAGCCAGCAGCATCCGGGTAGACGTAATACATGTCATGCACCAGATTAGAGTGCAGAACGGGAGGGGGGCATCACCCCGGTCGATGGCCAGCCTCGACGCGGAGCACTCGGTGCACCGGGAAGCGGCGCTCTCTCGGTCGTCGCGCCGCTTCAAAGCCGGCGCCAGTGAGAGGTCGCCTCCGCTCTGGGCGGGCATTAATGCGGGACTGACACTCCAGGGCGATGCTGACCGTTTCACGCGGGAAGCGCGCGCTGGCAAGGGAGTATAGGTTTTGAACCGTTTCATATGTAGTATTGGTAGTTTACAAAACTACTCAATTATTGCACTCAATTTCCTAAGAAATTGTGGTAAAAAACGTTACTCCACAGCCCGCTTCCCTTCTCCTTCCTCTTCCACCGCCCCGCCCGCGCACGTCCGCGGGAAGCGACCGGTCAACCCTTATATAGGAGTGCTAGCACAAAAAGATGCATGCATGACCACTAAAATTTCCAGATTAAACCGCCGCTTCGGCGGGAGTATGGCGTATGTTGTTACCTTCGGCCGGGCCATGGCTACCGAGCGACGGCAACCAGAGAAGAGGCGGCGGGAGGGAATGAATGCAGCTACTGTTTGGGTTCGCCGTCTGGCTTAAATAAATGGGTAGCATCACGTGTACCCACGGGTGCACAAATTGTAACATACGTGTCTACTTAGGTGTGTGTCACGTAACTGGTGTGTGTGTGTGTGTGTGTGAGATTCTGAGAGATAGTGTGCGTGTGTGCGACTCTACTCTCCGGACATGTACTCAACCTTTTGCATCGGGATATAAGTATAATGGTATTTACTTTAGCTAGTGATTTACGTGGCCATGTTCACGTGGTTGTGTAAAAAAATGTCACTTCCTGCTCGTGATTTGCGTTATATAATTACAAGCAAGACGCTCGTCCATTGCACGGAACATCAATATGCATTTTTTTACAAAACACATGTTGTGATTTACCCATGCAGGAGTAATCCCATGTGTAAAATCTAATGATATTTTGAGAATTTTATCAGAAAACTGGTATCTCGAGTATGTCATCGAAAAAATGAAAGATGATAGATAAGGTGAGGAGGAGTGGAGCGTGGTGGTGACTGGTGGTCAGAATGGGCGGAGGCATGGGGATGGACGGCACCGGCAGGCAGCAGCGACCACCATGCTTGATTGTTCCGGAGACTTTCTTTTTTAATTGCTCAGCAATGAGGTGTGTGAGATAAGGATGTGGAGAGAGGTGCGGCTATCTTTTGTAAAATTATCATAGTTTGCTTTCTATCCGTCAGATATAGATCAGACGGTCTACATTACAAGATGGCAGGCACACCATCATCGCCAACTCGGTTTTTTATAAGGGTACAAATGATAGGTTTGCTAACTACTAAAGTAAAGTGGAATTTGTCCATGTTATAAAAGTAAATTAAGGTGATTGTTTATCATACGGGTAAGGGTGGATGAAGGGTGGTAGGAACAAATTCTCCGCCTAGAGCATGTGTGTGTGAGATGGAGTCTCAGTGTGTGTGTGGGGGGAGAGAGAGAGAGATGGAGTCTTAGTGTGTGTGTGTGTGTGATGGAGTCTTACTGTGTGTGGGGGGGGGGGTGGGTGGGTGGGTGCGTGCGTGCGCGCGCACGCGCGTGTGTGTGTGTGTGTGTGTGTGTGTGTTTGTTTGTGTGTGTGTGTGTGTGTCGCGGGGTCTTCGGTGGCAGATGTAATTTAAGTGTGCATGGCTTCATCATAGAGAGGTGATGTGTATGGCAGAGGCCACCAACGATGGGGTGCGAGAGTGAAAATGCCCGTAGAGAGGGAAGAGAAGGTGTGTGTGTGCCTGAGAGTAGTCGACATCGAGAGAACGTGTTTGTTCGAGAGACACCAAGGAAGACTACTATATATCGATGGTGCATGTATGCGGGAATTAGACGAAGGGATGGTCTTATTGGTTTCGGGGATATAGCGGAAGAGTGAGAGGGGGTAGCTACAAGGAGATTGTTAAGTGTGAGTGTGTGTTTTACCCATCCAGGCGGAAGTTATGTGCACACAAGAAGAGAACGATTCGATGTGGCATTAGGGTTGAGGGTAATTAACTACGTATGTAGACATAGAGACCTTCAACGTGCATGTGTGAGAGGTATACATGTATACGTGGGATGTGTGTGTGTGTGTGCGCGCGCGCATGATCGAGATAAAAGAAAGAAGACATAAGTCATAAGCTAAGATCAACGACATGGGAGAGACGGATCGGTATGACAATATGCATGCATGCGAGAATGCAGGGAAGAAGGCCCGACAATTGAGCATGTGTTTTGGTCTTTAAGAGATAGTGGCGTGGGCTTGAGCATGCATCTATGGCGAGCAGAGGGAGTGAGGCACAACGATTGTGCAAAAGAGATCAACCTATAAAAGAAAGAAGGTTGATGGAGAAACAGATAAATAGAAAGATAAAGATGCTAGCTAGTGTGCGTTAGAGATAGGAGTCGAGTGGATCAGAAGGCTGAGTTATGGGTGTGGGTGTGAGAGAGATGAAGAAAGGGTGCATGTGACTCACATACAAACAAATATCGGAGATAAATGAGATCCCGAGAGACGGAGTTTTGTGTCTGCGAGAGAGAAAGATATTTCAAAACGAGAGTGATAGCTAGAGAAACATATGAGGGAACGCAAGATATCTCTAGGGAGAGACAGTGTGTGTGAGCGACATGCAAGAGAACAGTGGAGAAATATGAGACCCTGGGAGACAGAGTTTGTGTTTGTGTGTGAGAAAGAGATATTTAAGAGGAAGAGTCGTAGGTTATCATACCTAAGGAGTGAAAGACATCTCTGTATTAGGGGTGTGCGAGTTGCACAGAGGGGAATAGTAGAGAGAAATGTGACCCCGGAAGACAAAGTTTTGTTTTTGTGTGAGAGAAAGAGATTCCACATGGAGAATCATAGTTAGAGACACATAGCAGGGAGCGAGACATACTTAGAGAGAGATAGAGTGATGAAGGTCGAGGGAGAGAGTACCGTCAGTGTGTTACGAAGATAAAAGATCATTGTCGACATACAGGTAGCACGAGAGATACCCGAGAGACGACGAACGCGTATAGGTCTAGAGAGATAGTCCTATATAAGCATGAGTGATATTTATATGAGACGAATATCTAGATTAAATGGGATTCAAATATTTAAACTGGAGATCACGACATCGATAATATCATAACGCAAATTGGTGTATCAAACATGCATATTCATTTGAATTTCGGGACACGTGTAATGTTATATAGTTTATTAATATTGGTGATCCACAGATTCTTTAATTAGAAACAATGCATGGTTTATATGCAATTAATGTCTAAATGGGATACACTATATGTTGCGTGTGTGAAACACATTATACATGTTTGAGAAGTAAAAAAACCGCATGAAACACACATTAATTGGAGACAGTTAGCGAGGAATGCATACATTGGATTTCAACATAAAGTGGTTTCAAATATTTCAAAATCCGAATTGATGGATACAACCTTATGAATCTGAGATCATGCCATTTGTAAACCATATTTATGTATAAAGGGTGTTGTGCTTTTGAAAGTATATATAAAAAATGATGTATATAGAATTTTATTCCAATCGAAAATGGATCCTGCCCGAAAAAATAGAATACAAACGGGATTCGAATTGAGTTAGCACGGTAAATGTGCACTCTGCAAAATTTGAACGAAGCGGGGAAAGTCGCAGTAACCGCCCGGAACCAAAATCTATGAGATGGAAATTACTACTGCCTATCCCTGCCACGCAAAGCCTATCTGCTCGATTTCTATAGGTTTCGATAGGGGTAGGTTTGTAATTTCACTCGAATGTGACATAACCGCCTCTCACCCGGATTCATGCACGGTGGGCGCCAAAACACAGTGTGTCCTCGGCCAAAATCAACTCCCTGCCCGATTCATACACGGTGGGCGCCAAAAACAAACTCTCGTCGGCAAATATTCGGTGTATGCGAGATTACCATCCTATCCCCAACCGACTAATATTGTTGTGATGTAGGAAATTTGAAACGGGGGCTAAGTTTGTAAATTTCCTCGCATTTGAGACAAGCGCGCCCTGAAGACATGGTTCCCCCTTCCTCTCCACCTCCATTTCCCCATTCGTACTCCGTGGGCGCCAAAACACCCTCTCCACCCCAGCCTCCTCCGTCCGCCACCCCACCCACCGCCGTCCTCCTCCACCATGCCGAAGCTGATACCCCGACGCCGCCGTCCATTACAAGAGATCGGCCTCTCTCATCCACAGCATCGGACCGGGATCCTTGCATCCCGTCCTCTCGCTTCATCCCCGTCGTCGTCCACCTTGCCGGCGACGCTCCTACGACCGTCTCATCCACCGCGCCCCACCGCCACCGTCTACCCTCCTAGATCTGCTTCCACGCTGCCGACAGGAATCGCTATCGCAGCACCATCAAATTCTCAGCAGATGCATACGCGGCGTCGCACCAGAGGCGGTACTCTTTCGTATCTGCTCAACTTATTTATCGTAGCAAGAAAATAGATCGCCACTGCTTTACTCTGATTTCTTGTCCATCACTTACTTGCTAGTTGAGAGCAAACATTGGTTGCGAAGTTGCCTTTATCCGGTTTGCACCTTCAGATCCGCCATGGCACGCTCAACACTATACTCCCAATGCTTATGGTTTTCCCCTTTTATATTCCACACTAGTTAAATCACAGTAGACTAAATTTCAAATTTGGGTCAGTCGATTTTTCAGAGCTCGCCGGAGTTCGCTGATGCGAACGAAGGGGCTCGGGTGGGGACTTTGGTTGTTGGGGGGAGTGGGGCGGTGGTGGGGCCTCGACGAACGAAGAAAACTCGACGCGGGTGGGGGCGGGGGTGGGGGGTGGGGGTGGCGGAGCAACACAGGCGGTGGGGGCCGATGGTCCGGTCGGGTGGCCCGTGCGGTGTTCTGTATGGGAAGAATCAGAGACGAGGAAGAAGAAGGGTTAGGAGACGTAGGATCTTCATCCAACCGCCTGAAATGGTCGACTGACCCAAATGCAGACATGCCTTTATATTCAGTACCGTCATCGTACCTGCTTAGCACTGCTCCTGAATCCATCAAGCTAAACAACGTGCCACTCATAGTTCCAAACTTGTTGCTCAAGTACGAATCTGATATGATGCTGATATTACTAAAACAGATAACATTTAATTGGTCAGCTAATGTTCCTACTTTACTTTCGAAAAATCACGTGCACCACATATAGAGAGACAACAGGGAGTTGCTTTCTTAATGCGCTCTGGTTCATCATGTGTGGGCACTGCGCAACGAACATTTTATTATCCAAAATCTGCTTGCTCTTCTTTACCATGTTCCTCTTTCGTTCTTCTTTAATAAGTACTCTATCGGTTCCTAAATACAAGTCTCTGTATAGATTCCACCATGGACTACATATGGAGCAAAATGAGTGAATCTACACTCTAAAATGTATCTGGATACATCTATATGTGATCCATAGTGGAAATCTCTACCAAGACTTATATTTTGGAACGGAGGGAGTATGATAGTAGTACAGTATGTTCCTTGTAGTGAAGATGAGCAGGAACATTTGCAGTGTAGAGGTCTATACGGTCGGTTGGTATGGACACTTTGAACTCGTCGGGCCTCTTTGATTCGTAGGATTTTGTAAACATGGGAATAGGATTTGTAGTGGCCTGCCCACTTGAATCCTATAAGAATAGCAAGGAAATGCGGGGAGCTGTGTCGCCTTTGAGAGTTACACTGATATTAACAGTACCGCACCTTCAGTTGAAGAGAGTTGGTATCCGAAGCCTTTCTAGCCGTACCGGCAATACTAGCACATATATTCCAGCAAGTTCCACTTTGCTGATTTTACTCTGATGCTTATGGTTTTCCCGTTATATCTACACTATGATCTGTGTAGCTGCTTTGTGTCGCACTAGCAGCAGTCCACTCTTGAAGCTAAACACCGCAATGACTTACAAAATTGGCACCAAGGCATTGAGTGCCATTCTGGATGCAATGAAACTCATACGCTCCCCACCTGTTGACTCTTGTTCAGAATACGATCCTAATGACTCTTGTTCAAAATTGCCACATATAGAGAGACAGCATGGAATTGCATTTCTTTGGGCGCTGTGATTCATCATGAGCGGGCAACCAACATTGTATGCAATTAAGCGGAACCTCAAGAATATGCTTCCTCTTCTGTTCTTTAACATGTTCCTCTTTTGTTATTCTGTATTTAGTACATACAGTATGTTCCTTGTCAGGAAGGGGAGCAGGGACATCTGGAGTCAACAGCTGATAGAGCTGGCATGTACTTGATTGATAGGCTTTCAATTACTAGCGGCAATACAACACCGTATTTTCAAGCCAGTTCCACTTTCCCGATTTATATATCGTGGTTATGGTGTACCCCTTTTATGTACACTATGATCTGCCTAGTTGCTGTGTGCTCTTGTTCTCATGGTTTGGCAATAAACTCTCTATACAGTATATTTTGAACCTATCATCTGCCAACTATCCTTACTTCTGGAGCCTATTTTTTTGTTTACTTGTGCCAGATTATATAAATGCAAGCACCATATTACTACACACATGAGCTCTCTCATCAGAATCCAGTGATAGCACACAAGTGTTTCCAGGGGCGCCCCTATATTAGAATATCCTCTCCATTACAAAGATAATCTCACAACTATTTATGTTTTCAGGGTTCTCAGATATTATACGTAATTATAGTGAATATCAGAATCCGCGCATCAGAAGAATATTGTGGAACACTGCAATGACTTACAAAATTGGCACCAAGGCATTGAGTGCCATTCTGGATGCAATGAAACTCCTACGCTCCCCACCTGTAGATTCTTGTTCAGAATATGATCCTAATGACTATTCTAACCTCGAGGAGTCAAAGGAAGATGACCTGTCATGTTCACCCATCAAGGTGCCTGCTCTAATTTGGCAAGGTTTTATTGATTGCGCGTATCTTGCATATGTTGTTTTGCATTTCTTCTACTTTGTTGCACCGCCATCTGCTTAGTTTACTCATCATATATGTCGAGATGCCATGCCCATCCATTATCAATACATATTCCATCTGTCATCATACCATGTTTTTCCACTCAAATGCTGTTCTTGTGCATCAGAGATCAAAAAGGAAGAGGGTGATTGCCGAACCTGAAGGAGCACCAGCAAAGTCCTTGAAAAATGTGGTTGTGCCAGAGAAATCAGACAGCACCCCACTTATATTGGCTGTACAACCAGTGACACAAAACGTAGGACCGACTCCAGCAGACTGTACCCATACTTCACTGGCCACACCACTAGCCCCACCACACAGGACCTGCACTCCAGCAAAAGGTATGCCGATTTCAGTTGCCATAGCACCAGCCGTACCACAGAAAAACCCACTCCAGCAAAAAGTACAGCAAGTCCACCGGCCAAAGACCTATCCCAACTGCAGAGACGGCCAATTCCTGCAGATTGGAACCCCATTCCAGTTATTCCCAGTTTAAAAGACAATGCTTTCAATGTTATTAGGTACTACATGCATATATTCCCATCATTGGAAGATTATAGTGAAGACAAACACCATTTTCACATCTTCCTGTCCCACTTACGTGTAAGTGCTATTATTCATGGTGATTATTTTGCTGTTTTCTGCTGATTGAACACATCAATGTTTTACATTACATTGTTGTAAGTAGGCGAGGGTCAATCTGGATAGTCATGACGAGCAAAGCTTCCTTGCGCTTTTCAAGGAAGCATTGCAGCAGTATTGGTGTTACCTGAGGAAATCACACTTTGATGGCAAGTCTATAAACGAATTTCTGGTGAAGTCTCATGTGCTAAATTTAGAAGACGTTGAATGGAAAAACCTTGTTATGCACTGGTCTCGTTCCGAGGATGAGGTACTGTCTATGATATCGCATGACAATTTGAACTTCTACTTTTCCGCATGTGCCATACGGATCTTTTTTGCAGGAAATCTGCTCGAAAAAGAATTCCGGTTTGAAAAGAACGACATGATATCGCAAATATGCTGCCCGCTGCTTTGCTCTTATTAGTACCTGTAGTCATGTATCACTGTACTTGCATACATACCTGGTTTATTATGTGACAGCAGTATGCATGATAGCTTGCTTATTTTGACACCCAAGTTTTTATTTGGATTTTTTTTTTCAAAAGATTTTATTTGACTTGAGGGGAGTGATTTAAATTTTTCTTCAAGAGAACTCTCCCTCTCATATATTTTTCTTTATGGCAAAAGTTTTATTTGGATTCACCCAAGATCTGCCTTTGGTCTTGGGAGTTCTTGCCTTTCATTTGGACTCAAGACAAAATGTTTTTCTTTTGGGGAAATTAACCTTTGAAAACCTTTTTGAATTTGCACTATGGCTTTTGGAATATCCTTTGCCACTTTCAACAATTCCTTCTTGCCATGGCATTAGTGCAAATCCTCTCTCCTAACCACTCCCTCACCTCTGGATCATGATTTGCATCAAATCCAGCAAGTTGAACCTCCCCATGTGATTATTTCCATTCAAATTATATTCAAACAAATTTCTGTCTTCTATTCTACCACTTGGAGATTTACAAAGGAACTCCATTTTCTGTTTTGATTTTTGCCCCCAAACCAACTCTCCTCCCTGGTCCTTTGTACCCTCAACCTAGAACCATGAAGATCCACTAGTCTTCAGTTCAAAATTTTCAAACTACACTTGCTGCAAGTTTGGACCAGATTTGTCAAATTTGGTGAAATTCATTCCAAACCTTCTCCAAAATTTTCAAGTAAAATCAGGCAGCCCCTGGGTGCTTTGAGTGGTCATCTCACCAAGTTACAGCTCCAGAAAAATTTATCTCATAGCCAAAACCTTCTGTCGAACACCTGCAGTGCACTGTCTTTGTCAAAGTTCAGAAAGTTCAGAGATTCAGTCAGTGGCTGCTGTCGTTTTCTTCAGAGGAGGACGTCGATCTCGCCAGTGCCATCGCGTCGCCTTGCTCCTCGTCCCCGCCCCATTGTTCCTGCACCGCACGAACGCCTGGCGCCTTGCGGGCGTCGGCGACGAGCAGCAGAAGGTGCGCCGCCCCGTGACCGACGCCGGCGGCGGCTTTGCGGACGCCAGCGGGAGACACGGCGCCGACGACGCCACCCAGCACCGCCCTAACCACCGGAGCTCGCCGCGTGGCCTTCCACTCCCCCGAACGCGCTGCCGCTCTCGTCGTGAACCGCAGGGCGCGGAGCGCGCTCTCTGCCGCCGTTGAGCCCGTGCGGTCACCTCACCGTGGACCGACGCCATTACGCCAAGACCGACCTCGTTTAGCTGCAAAATGAATCCAGTAACCTCCACTGATGCTGCCCGGCCTACCCAAAACGCCTGCCAATCCACTGCTCCGCCGTAATCGCTCGCCGGAGATTCTCCGTTCACGGCCACCCTGTCGATCTGCCTATAAATAGAGGCCCCGAGCTTCAACTCGAGCACCCACCAGCCCTGCACTCCCCCTAGAGCACACCTAGCCACTAGAAGGGCCCCGAGGAGGTCTCCTTCCTCGACTCCGGCCGCCGCGACCCGCCACGGGATCCAGGCCGATTCGCCCCCGTGTGTGCTCCTCCGCCTCCATTCTAGTGCCAGTAGCTTCACCATGCATCCCTCTTTCTGACCCGCACTTCAATTTGAAGCTTGCAGCCCTCCACCGGAGTTCCCCATCCTCACCCGAGCCGCCGTCCGCCGGAGAAAGTGTCGCCGTCGACGTAGTGCTCCCCGTTCGATGAGTCCACCACCCACCGACGCAGAAGAGGACGCTGAAGCTCTTGGTACCCTCCGTTCCTCCTAACTCGCTATGGTTCGACGCCGGCGTCCACCGCAGTCTTCGGGCGCCGGCGAGCTTTCCAAACCTGACATGTGGACCCCGCGTGTCAGCCTCTGTTCTTTTATTCGCGAACCGTTTTCTGTTGGCGCCTTCGGGCAGAATACGTTTTCTCCTTTGCGCTTGCGCATTCCCAACCGAAGCGTTTTCTGTTTTCTCAGTTAAAACCCTGGAACTTTTCTGTTTCATTACAGATAAGTCCCTGGACAGAAACCTTTATAACTTTTTAATAAAAAGGTATTTTTGAGTGATTCTTATTCTGACAATCTCCAAATTTTGTCTAGTTTTTTATGGGATTTATTTGAAAAATATTTGGAAGAGTTTCTGTGCATGTGTTGGTTTTCATGTTAGTACCCGTTTCGTGATTGCCGTAGGTTCCGGGAGAGGTGACGGAGCCGCGAACTTCGCCGAGCTAGACTCCGACTTCTCCGAACCAGGCAAGCATGTTTTGAACATTTGACATGACGGGTGTTTTACATGTTCACGTGAGAGTTTGTGCGTGTCATATAAGTGTCGGTAAATACCTCGTTGCTTGTAAGGCAACGACCCGGTTGTTCCAAAGTTGCGATGACCTCTGATGAGAGGTGGCCTAATCATGTGGTGACATGAAGGGCAGCAAGGTGGTACTGTTGTAGCATACCAGCCTTGCGTCATCCGACTTTCTTCGACGTTAACGTGGTTGGATCCACGTTGTCGATCTTTTCCCGCATGTTCCAAAGTTGCGATGATCTCCGATGAGAGATGGCCTAATCATGTGGTGACATGAAGGGCAGCAAGGTGGTACTATTGTGGCATGCCAGCCTTGCGTCATCCTACTTTCTCCGACGTTAACGTGGTTGGAGCCGCGTTACCGTTCTTTCCCCTTTTCCGTGCTACCACATGTCTCATTGCCAGGATGCGGTTTAGTAGGTTGGTAACCTCTTTTCGTGTACACACCAAACAGAGAGGCTGGGATGATGGTACCTTGGCCCAGGATTAAAGCCAGTCATTCGGTCAGGGGGCATGGGTGTTTCTGGTTGGGACCGAGAGGGGGGCACCCACTTAAAGCGCGCGTATAGAAATTTGATCCCATGCTACGCGAGGTTGTAGCCTCCCCGTCTCAAGGTTTTTCTTGAATGTTGCCGAGGGTGATCCCTGGCTTCGGATGGTTAAATTGGGTGTGTACTGGTTAGACGTGTTTCTTCCAAAACACCGTAGACGGAACTAGTCCCCGTGACTACTGAAATCCGTTGGCTGTGGTTAAGTACAAACTCTGCAGAGTCAATTCTTTCCAAATCATCGTATCCATGATCAAGCAGTGTAAGTATTATATCCATATCTATCTGTGTGAAAAACTTATCCCCGGTGAACAAGCTCAAGTGGTAAATTCAGATTTATTGTTACTCCTGTGGATGGACTAGCTTTATATTTGTCTCATGCTTGTGATGATTTATGTTCCCGAACTATTGTATTAATGAGTTGTGATATAAGCCCTTTATGAGACGTCGCGCAGATGTCCGACTGTGGCGTGTACTCGTTTCTTACTTTACATATAAGCCCTTTATGTGATGTCGCTCAGACGTCCGACTGCGGCATGAACTGTCTATTATTTTCTGTTATAAGCCCTTTATGTGGTGTCGCCCCGACGCCCGACTGTGTCATTATTATTCCGCATTTTCCGCTCGAGGAGTCTTTCAGACACTCGTTTGGTACCCGCATTAATATTCCACATTTTCCGGTCGAGGAGTCTTTCAGACACTCGTTTGGCACCAGTATTACTATTCTGCAGTTTCCGCTCGAGGCGTCATTCAGACCCTCGCTTGGCACCCAGTATTTATTACCGCTATGTCTAATCGCACCGGTTAACTTGTTCATATGCTTCATGTTTACATTTGTTATATCTTATGTACGAACTGTCTTGCGAGTACTTTCATAGTACTCACCTGGCTTGTTGATTTGGCCAGATGTTGACGAAGGCGATCTCTTGGATGAAGAGTTTGATAGCGCGTCCGATGCCTAGAGGAGTCCCAGTCAGTCCTGCGCGATCCCGGACATTGGTCACTTGTATTGTATACGCTTCCGCCACCCGCAATAAGTCTCCTCGAGCCTCACTCCGACGCTCGATGAGTTGTAGTCTCCTGGAATCGTATCACTCGCTTCGCGATGATATTTCCACCACTGTTATTATCGTAAGTTAGTAGTTTGCTACCCTATCCGCCGTCTTGTTTTAGCAGCGTGCATGTAATAAATTGTTGGGCAGTCTCTGCTCAACCTTGTATTATATTTAGTACTCCTGGTATTTTTCTTCTGTGACCAAGATATTGTCTACCAGTGAGAAGGAATTCTTCCTCGCTGGTCCGTAAAAGGGATTGGTCTCTCAATAAATATTTTATTGAGAAACCGGTCGTGACAAGCTTGGTATCAGAGCCAGGCTGACTGTAGGAAGCCACTAGGTGCGATCGCTAATCGGGTATTAGCGTCCTTTGTGCCTTTTCAGCATTTTTGCAATTGTAGCTATTTTCTGTTGGTCATCATAAATTTATGACATGACTACTCAGAATTTTTGCCTACTTTTGTAGATGGCTGGCAGCAGCTGTGAGAATCGAGTGTTCACCAACGTGCCCGAGGGGTTTGTCAAGCTCCTCGTCTCCATCACCAAGCTCGCGATCGGGCCAGCAGCTCGCCCGGAGTTCACGCTCTATCAGCACAAGCTCAGTGACGACGTCTCTATGCACCAAGCCGTGGTGCAGTTTAGGGGAGGATGTTCTGCTGCTCGTCATTTCCGTTTTATAGGAAGGGCCATGCCTACGGAGAGGCATGCCATGCAGATGGCTGCCCGCAAGGCGATAGCTCGCCTTCGGGACATCCTTCCTACGATGAAGACTCGTCGCTACCGCTACCTCCCATGCCATGTGCCTTACACCAGGCACTATGTGTTCGCCTGCCATCGGGGAGAACGAGATGAAGCCATCGAGATGGTTGTGGAGTATCTCAAGGCTCTGGAGGAGTCTTTCGACAACCTCGTAGATGATCTTGTGGCTGCCCGCATGGACTTAGTCCAGGGCGGTCCTGCCAGCAGGAAGGAGCATCTCCACACGGCGCTGCCTCTGACTTTCGTCTCGTCTTCAGCCTCGTATGCACCGGCTGTTTTGGCCACTGCTCGCCGTCTGCCTACCACTGAGGAGTTCGACCGAGTCATCGCTCCTACTCCAGTCAGAGCCGCACCGCCTGCCACACGCGCTCTACCACCAGTCGCCCCCGCTCCATCACCGCCGCGCAGCGTCGCGCGCCAGGAGCCAGCTAGAGAGGAGGAGGTTGACTCTCCTGGACCTCTGAGCCTTGCCATCGGCAAGGGGAAGGAGATCTTCACCATCTCCGACTGAGAGCACCGAGTAGCCACGTGTTATGCCTGCTTGTATGATGTGTTGTTTTATCTGTACGCTAGTTTTTAAATAACATGTCAGGACGTGTACGCGCATCCTGAGTGCTGTATCATGTGTTTGCTTGTCGCAATGTAAGTTTTTTGTTAAGCACTTCTTCTCCGTGAAAAATTATTTGTGTTTCTTTGGAGCCTCTTTAATTATCGCCTTTGCAAGATTTTTCTTGTGCTACACAGTTTTTCTCATGGGTTTTACAAATAATACCCCAGACTGGAAAAATGTCTCGCCCATGGACTCGCTCTATGCCCAATCAGACAGAAGAGGTTTTCGGGACACAGACCAGCAACAATTTCACTCAGGGTCAGTCCAGCCAACAAGACAGCGAAGCAGCACTGTCTCAAGTATGCCGTCTCTTTGAGCAAAGCCAGCAACAGCATCAAGAGATGATGAATCATGTCATCAATATGGGAAACCACCGTGAACCCTATCAACCACATTCCAAGTTATCTGAGTTACAGAAGACTCGCCCCTCGACTTTTGCTCACACCGATAGACCGCTGGAAGCCGATGATTGGCTTCGCGAGATTGAAAGGAAACTGATTATTGCTCAGTGCTCAGATCATGAGAAGGTGCTTTATGCACCACACTACCTTACTGGAGCAGCCGCAGCATGGTGGGAAAACTTCCTACACATGCATCCCAGGTAACACAACATCACCTGGGAAGAATTCAAGGAAGGCTTCCGTGGGGCACACATCCCCAGGAGCATCCTAAAGATCAAGAAGAGAGAGTTTGATGACCTGAAGCAAAGAGGCATGTCAGTGACAGAGTACAATGGTCAGTTCACCCAGCTGTCTCGTTATGCCTACGACGAGCACATGACAGAAAACAAGAAGATGGAAAAATTCCTGGACGGCCTGGCACCAGCATTAAGATGCCAACTGATCGTACACACCTTTCCGGATTTTAAGACGCTGGTGGACAAGGCCATCACCTTGGAGAATGAACGCCGTAGTCTAGAAGATATCCGTAAGCGGAAGAGGGACAAGACGACTCTTGCCCGCAGCAACCGAGGCAAGACTGAGGTCCCAAGGACAGACGCAAGGAGATCCACGACTACTGAGCCAAGGCCCGTCGGATAGTTTCATGCCAGGGACAAGGAGTTCACATACCGTCCAGGGGTCACCTGCTATGCTTGTGGTCAACAAGGGCATTATGCTAAACAGTGCCCGAAGCCGAGAGACTCGGCACCCAAGCCGAACAATGGTGGGAACAATCCAGCCCCCAAGCGCAACAACTTCAACCCCAGCAACAACCACAGGAAGGGTCACCTGAACCATGTGACCAGGGAAGAAGCGCAGAATTCCCCAGACATCGTGCTCGGTACGTTCCCTGTCAACACAGTACCTGCCACGGTTTTGTTTGATTCTAGAGCTTCCCATTCATTCGTTTCGAAGAGTTTTGTTTCGCAACACGGTTTTCCGATACTTCCCTTGGAAAAATCTATGATCATCAAGTCCCCCGGAAATAAGCAAATCGCTCAAGGTTACTGCCAAGGAGTGGTCATTGAGTTCGAAGGACTACAATTCCACGCGAATCTCATCGTGTTGGAAAGTAAAGGACTGGATGTCATTTTAGGGATGGACTGGTTAACCACCAACAAAGGATTCATCGACTGTTTCAATCGGACCGTGATTCTCACTCACCATCACAGCAAGACTATAAGAGTTTCCGCTCAAGAAAGGCCACAATCCCAGAAACCAAAACTGAACAAAATGGACATTGCAGAACTGAGAAAAGTCCCAGTGGTATGCGAGTTCCCTGATGTGTTTCCGGAAGAGCTACCAGGCATGCCACCAGACCGAGAGATAGAATTCAGCATTGAACTAGCACCTGGCACCGCTCCCATCTATAAAAAGCCGTATAGGATGGCACCCTCAGAATTGGTGGAGTTGAAGAAGCAGATAAAGGAGTTGTTGGACAAAGGATTTATTCGAGCCAGCTCCTCACCATGGGGTTCGCCTGTGTTGTTCGCCAAAAAGAAAGATGGGACACTGAGGCTGTGCATAGACTATCGAGCCCTCAATATGGTCACCATCAAAAACAAATATCCGATGCCACGAATAAATGATTTGTGTGACCAGCTCGCACAGGCCAAGGTATTCTCAAAAATTGATTTGAGATCGGGATATCACCAATTGAAGGTACGGACGGAAGATATTCCCAAGACAGCTTTCACTTCCAGATATGGGTTATATGAGTTTACAGTGATGCCTTTTGGACTAACGAACGCCCCCGCATATTTCGTCCACCTCATGAACAAATTGTTCATGAAATTCATGGACAAATTTGTGGTGGTATTCATTGACGATATTCTGGTTTACTCAAGGACACCAGAAGAGCATGCTGAGCACCTCAGAATTGTTTTGGGAGAATTGAGGAAACATCAGTTGTACGCCAAATTTAGCAAATGCGAATTTTGGCTAAGGCAAGTTGGTTTCTTGGGCCATATATTGAACCAAGAAGGCGTGGCCGTAGACCCAGAGAAAGTCAAGGCCATACTAGACTGGAAGCCACCCGCGAATGTTACAGATGTGCGGAGTTTCCTAGGAATGGCCGGATATTACAGGAGATTTATTGAAGGGTTCTCCACTGTGGCAAAACCTATAACACAGTTACTCAAGAAGGACAAGAAATTTGTATGGACGGAAGCATGCGAGCAGAGCTTCCAAGAACTCAAGAAGAAACTGACAACCGCACCGGTCTTAACCGTACCAGACATACACAAGAGCTTTGAAGTGTATTGTGACACATCCCGAAAAGGTCTCGGATGTGTGCTAATGCAGGATGGCAAGGTTGTCGCATATGCCTCCAGGCAGCTGCGAAAACATGAGGAAAATTACCCAACACATGACCTGGAGCTAGCAGTAGTTATACATGCACTCAAGGAGTGGAGGCACTTTCTGTTGGGAAATCGTTGTGAAATATATACGGACCATAAGAGCCTCAAATATATTTTCACACAACCAGAGCTGAATTTACGCCAACGACGCTGGTTGGAACTGGTCAAGGACTATGACGTCGGTATTCACTACCACCCAGGGAAAGCAAATGTAGTGGCCGATGCCCTTAGTCGAAACCCCAGCCCGGACAGTGACGGTCAGCAAAATTTGAGGCCTGAGTTTCAGCGAGAGTTCACTAGGCTCAACATGATGTAAGTCTCTGAGGGCACCGTATCGAACCTGGAGATACAACCCACCCTAGTGGAACAAATCAAGAAGGCTCAACAGGGACATCCCAGTATCGAAGGCATAAAGAAGAAAATGAATCTTAGTAAGACTTCAGAATTCGTCACGGACAGTGAAGGAACATTATGGTACCGAGACAGACTTTGCGTACCTAACATTGAGGAACTCAAGCAACAGACGGAAAGCCACACCGCCCCATACTCAATCCATCCTGGAGGAACCAAAATGTACAAGGACATCCAGGAAAGATTTTGGTGGCACGGTATGAAAAGAGATATAGCCACGTTCATTGCTTGTTGAGATTCATGTCAATGCATCAAGGCCGAGCACCAAAAGCCAGCAGGGCTACTCCAGCCTAACAGGATACCGGAGTGGAAATGGGATGAAATCGGAATGGACTTCATTGTCGGATTACCCCGATCACAACGCGGAAATGACGCCATATGGGTCATCACAGACCGACTAACCAAGGTTGCTCATTTCATTCCCGTGAAGACTACCTACTCCACACAAATACTGGAAAAACTTTATCTCTCCCATATAGTTTGCTTGCACGGAGTCCCAAAGACTATAATATCAGACCGAGGCACCCAATTCGTCTCCAAATTTTGGGATCACCTACAACAAGCTCTGGGCACGCAACTGGCCTTCAGTACAGCATACCACCCTCAGACCGATGGACAAACGGAGCGTGTAAACCAAATCCTAGAGGATATGCTAAGAGCCTGTGTGCTCACCTATGGATCTAGTTGGGAAGAGAGTTTGCCGTATGCCGAATTTGCTTACAACAACAGTTACCAAGCCAGCTTGCAAATGGCACCCTTTGAAGCGTTGTACAGACGAAGATGTCGTACCCCTCTGAATTGGTCAAAAACAGGTGACAGCCGTATCTTCGGCCCAGACATGCTTAAAGAGGCCGAGGAGAAAGTTAAGCAAATCAGGGACAGACTCAAGACAGCACAGAGCCGACAAAAGAGCTACTATGATCAGAAGCACCGTGAGGTCAGCTTTGAACCTGGTGATTCCGTATACCTCCGAGTATCTCCTATGAGGGGTCTGCAACGGTTCAAAATTAAGGGGAAGCTAGCCCCAAGATTTATTGGACCATTTTGTGTGAAGGCACGAAGAGGCACGGTGGCCTACCAACTAGACCTCCCCAAGGAGCTGTCAGACGTCCATGACGTGTTCCACGTCTCACAGTTAAGAAAATGTGTGAGAAACCCAGAAAAACATGTACCTCATGAGGACATTGATATGCAACCAGATCTCACCTACAGAGAAAGGCCAGTAAAGATTTTAGAAGAGTCTGAACGGAGGACCCGTCAGAAAACGACAAGGTTTTTCAGGGTTCAGTGGAGCAACCACACTGAGGATGAAGCTACATGGGAAAGGGAGGATTTCCTTCGAGCAGAGTATCCATATCTATTTGAGGATCAGCAGAAATCTCGAGGACGAGATTTTTCCTAAGGGGGTAGGTGTTGTGACACCCAAGTTTTTATTTGGATTTTTTTTCAAAAGATTTTATTTGACTTGAGGGGAGTGATTTAAATTTTTCTTCAAGAGAACTCTCCCTCTCATATATTTTTCTTTATGGCAAAAGTTTTATTTGGATTCACCCAAGATCTACCTTTGGTCTTGGGAGTTCTTGCCTTTCATTTGGACTCAAGACAAAATGTTTTTCTTTTGGGGAAAATAACCTTTGAAAACCTTTTTGAATTTGCACTATGGCTTTTGGAAAATCCTTTGCCACTTTCAACAATTCCTTCTTGCCATGGCATTAGTGCAAATCCTCTCTCCTAACCACTCCCTCACCTCTGCATCATGATTTGCATCAAATCCAGCAAGTTGAACCTCCCCATGTGATTATTTCCATTCAAATTATATTCAAACAAATTTCTGTCTTCTATTCTACCACTTGGAGATTTACAAAGGAACTCCATTTTCTGTTTTGATTTTTTCCCCCAAACCAACTCTCCTCCCTGGTCCTTTGTACCCTCAACCTAGAACCATGAAGATCCACTGGTCTTCAGTTCAAAATTTTCAAACTACACTTGCTGCAAGTTTGGACCAGATTTGTCAAATTTGGTGAAATTCATTCCAAACCTTCTCCAAAATTTTCAAGTAAAATCAGGCAGCCCCTGGGTGCTTTGAGTGGTCATCTCACCAAGTTACAGCTCCAGAAAAATTTATCTCATAGCCAAAACCTTCTGTCGAACACCTGCAGTGCACTGTCTTTGTCAAAGTTCAGAAAGTTCAGAGATTCAGTCAGTGGCTGCTGTCGTTTTCTTCAGAGGAGGACGTCGATCTCACCAGTGCCATCGCGTCGCCTTGCTCCTCGTCCCCGCCCCCTTGTTCCTGCACCGCACGAATGCCTGGCGCCTTGCGGGCGTCGGCGACGAGCAGCAGAAGGTGCGCCGCCCCGTGACCGACGCCGGCGGCGGCTTTGCGGACGCCAGCGGGAGACACGGCGCCGACGACGCCACCCAGCACCGCCCAAACCACCGGAGCTCGCCGTGTGGCCTTCCTCTGCCCGGAACGCGCTGCCGCTCTCGTCGTGAACCGCAGGGCGCGGAGCGCGCTCTCTGCCGCCGTTGAGCCCGTGCGGTCACCTCACCGTGGACCGACGCCATTACGCCAAGACCGACCCCGTTTAGCTGCAAAATGAATCCAGTAACCTCCACTGATGCTGCCCGGCCGCCCAAAACCCCTGCCAATCCACTGCTCCGCCGTAATCGCTCGCCGGAGATTCTCCGTTCACGGCCACCCCGTCGATCTGCCTATAAATAGAGGCCCCGAGCTTCAACTCGAGCACCCACCAGCCCTGCACTCCCCTAGAGCACGCCTAGCCAATAGAAGGGCCCCGAGGAGGTCTCCTTCCTCGACTCCGGCCGATTCGCCCCCGTGTGTGCTCCTCCGCCTCCATTCTAGTGCCAGTAGCTTCACCATGCATCCCTCTTTCTGACCCGCACTTCAATTTGAAGCTTGCAGCCCTCCACCGGAGTTCCCCATCCTCACCCGAGCCGCCGTCCGCCGGAGAAAGTGTTGCCGTCGACGTGGTGCTCCCCGTTGGACGAGTCCACCACACACCGACGCGGAAGAGGACGCTGAAGCTCTTGGTACCCTCCGTTCCTCCTAACTCGCCGTGGTTCGACGCCGGCGTCCACCGCAGTCTTCGGGCGCCGGCGAGCTTTTCAAACCTGACATGTGGACCCCGCGTGTCAGCCTCTGTTCTTTTATTCGCGAACCATTTTCTGTTGGCGCCTTCAGGCAGAATACGTTTTCTCCTTTGCGCTTGCGCATTCCCAACCGAAGCGTTTTCTGTTTTCTCAGTTAAGACCCTGGAACTTTTCTGTTTCATTACAGATAAGTCCCTGGACAGAAACCTTTATAACTTTTTAATAAAAAGGTATTTTTGAGTGATTCTTTTTCGGACAATCTCCAAATTTTGTCTAGTTTTTTATGGGATTTATTTGAAAAATATTTGGAAGAGTTTCTGTGCATGTGTTGGTTTTCACGTTAGTACCCGTTTCGTGATTGCCGTAGGTTCCGGGAGAGGTGACGGAGCCGCGAACTTCGCCGAGCTAGACTCCGACTTCTCCGAACCAGGCAAGCATGTTTTGAACATTTGACATGACGGGTGTTTTACATGTTCACGTGAGAGTTTGTGTGTGGCATATAAGTGTCGGTAAATACCTCGTTGCTTGTAAGGCAACGACCCGGTTGTTCCAAAGTTGCGATGACCTCTGATGAGAGGTGGCCTAATCATGTGGTGACATGAAGGGCAGCAAGGTGGTACTGTTGTAGCATACCAGCCTTGCGTCATCCGACTTTCTTCGACGTTAACGTGGTTGGAGCCACGTTGTCGATCTTTTCCCGCATGTTCCAAAGTTGCGATGATCTCTGATGAGAGATGGCCTAATCATGTGGTGACATGAAGGGCAGCAAGGTGGTACTGTTGTGGCATGCCAGCCTTGCGTCATCCTACTTTCTCCGACGTTAACGTGGTTGGAGCCGCGTTACCGTTCTTTCCCCTTTTCCGTGCTACCACATGTCTCATTGCCAGGATGCGGTTTAGTAGGTTGGTAACCTCTTTTCGTGTACACACCAAACAGAGAGGCCGGGATGATGGTACCTTGGCCCAGGATTAAAGCCAGTCATTCGGTCAGGGGGCATGGGTGTTTCCGGTTGGGACCGAGAGGGGGGGCACCCACTTAAAGCGCGCGTATAGAAATTTGATCCCAAGCTACGCGAGGTTGTAGCCTCCCCGTCTCAAGGTTTTTCTTGAATGTTGCCGAGGGTGATCCCTGGCTTCGGATGGTTAAATTGGGTGTGTACTGGTTAGACGTGTTTCTTCCAAAACACCGTAGACGGAACTAGTCCCCGTGACTACTGAAATCCGTTGGCTGTGGTTAAGTACAAACTCTGCAGAGTCAATTCTTTCCAAATCATCGTATCCATGATCAAGCAGTGTAAGTATTATATCCATATCTATCTGTGTGAAAAACTTATCCCCGGTGAACAAGCTCAAGTGGTAAATTCAGATTTATTGTTACTCCTGTGGATGGACTAACTTTATATTTGTCTCATGCTTGTGATGATTTATGTTCCCGAACTATTGTATTAATGAGTTGTGATATAAGCCCTTTATGAGACGTCGCGCAGACGTCCGACTGTGGCGTGTACTCGTTTCTTACTTTACATATAAGCCCTTTATGTGATGTCGCTCAGACGTCCGACTGCGGCATGAACTGTCTATTATTTTCTGTTATAAGCCCTTTATGTGGTGTCGCCCCGACGCCCGACTGTGTCATTATTATTCCGCATTTTCCGCTCGTGGATTCTTTCAGACACTCGTTTGGTACCCGCATTAATATTCCGCATTTTCCGGTCGAGGAGTCTTTCAGACACTCGTTTGGCACCAGTATTACTATTCTGTTGTTTCCGCTTGAGGCGTCATTCAGACCCTCGCTTGGCACCCAGTATTTATTACCGCTATGTCTAATCGCACCGGTTAACTTGTTCATATGCTTCATGTTTACATTTGTTATATCTTATGTCCGAACTGTCTTGCGAGTACTTTCATAGTACTCACCTGGCTTGTTGATTTGGCCAGATGTTGACGAAGGCGATCTCTTGGATGAAGAGTTTGATGGCGCGTCCGATGCCTAGAGGAGTCCCAGTCAGTCCTGCGCGATCCCGGACATTGGTCACTTGTATTGTATACGCTTCCGCCACCCGCAATAAGTCTCCTCGAGCCTCACTCCGACGCTCGATGAGTTGTAGTCTCCTGGAATCATATCACTCGCTTCGCGATGATATTTCCACCACCGTTATTATCGTAAGTTAGTAGTTTGCCACCCTATCCGCCGTCTTGTTTTAGCGGCGTGCATGTAATAAATTGTTGGGCAGTCTCTGCTCAACCTTGTATTATATTTAGTACTCCTGGTATTTTTCTTCTGTGACCAAGATATTGTCTACCAGTGAGAAGGAATTCTTCCTCGCTGGTCCGTAAAAGGGATTGGTCCCTCAATAAATATTTTATTGAGAAACCGGTCGTGACACTTATCAATTGTTCGCTCCAAATTATCTGATCTATATGAATGGTTAGATTAGTGTAGAATATATCCAATGCCAATGAAAATTTTTAGCTCTGCATTGTTCTTGTAAGTACCTGTTGTCCTTTATCAGTGTACTTATATTGACAGGTAGTTGTTCATGTACCATCACTCTGCAGCTTATTTTCCTTTGCCCTCCATTTTCTACACATAAGATCTATATTTACTCTTACCATAAGGTTGGATAACACCGATGGTACTGAAGAAGTTTAGCTCTGCATTCCTCTTGGCTGTACCTTTTGCCTGTATCGCTGTACTTACATTTATAGCTACTTGGTTATGTAGCATCACTCTTCATCTTATCTTAAATATTCTCCATTTTTTCTTATATTGTCCCATCTATATTTACTCTTAACAAAATGTAGAATAAAGGCAATGCTTATGAAGAAGATTCTGTGGTAAACTTCTTGAATTGCCCCCCCCCCCCATCAGCATGGACAAGGGCTTTATAGAGCCTGCCTTCACCAATAATGTAAGTTTGTCCTTCTCAAGCCTTCAAACTTTGTTGTGTATATTTGGTTAGGCATGACTGCAACAGCTGTTTATTTTTGGTGTTTGCATCAAATTGCATGTTTAAAGTTTATTATGTACTCCAGTTCATAAACAAAAGTTTGTCCTTCTCAATTTAAGTTTTCAGTTGTACAACCAAGTTCCTTCTTCATACCATGTAAATTAAACTATATAGAGCAAGTGATCTTATTTTGCCAATCTGAAATGGGATAAATTGACAGCACACTAACCATTGATACTTATGAGTTCTTGATCTGTAATCCAGTGGTGTCGTGAAGCTGCCAACTCCTTCACAATGTCATTTCCTGCCATGTCTTGACCTAAACAATACCATATTGTGTTAATGCTATTTTAAACTGTGTCACTTTATTCGTCAGTAAGAAATGTGATGAATTGTCAGCACTGATACTTGTATGTGCAAAACCTGTCATCTGTCTGCTTGTTTATCTTTCAGAGTGAGGAGGATATAAGTGTCAAACAAGTGCAGTCTCACCAGCTTGCTCAGCTGCTTGCGCTGCAGCTCCCGAGCAGGGCTATACTTTCTTGAACTCTATTGAAGCGCTGTCCGTTTTGTATATTATTTTGTTGGCGTGTTTAGTTGCACTGGTGGCGATCTTTGATGCCCAGTGTATGTAATCTGCTGTCTGCTTGTGCTTTATTATCATTGTGGCGAACTTTGATGCCCAGTGGATGTAATATGCCGTAATTTCTGTATTGTATAGTCTAGATTTTTTTATTATTCACGATGCTGCAGTTATTTTACTGTATATATATCCTGTCTTCGCAGTAAACCGGCCAAACCGTAAAATTACGGTACATAATCGGGCCGTCATGCAAATCACCATGTATGATCCGCATTATGGGCCCCGTCATCTTGGTCCGTTAACAGGCCTAAATGTAAACTGGCCACTAGTAGATTCGGGCCTTTAATAGGCCGAGTAAACCGCCGGCCCTATTTTCCCAAGAAAACTCAATGGGCCTTTAGGAGGCTGAAAAGTAGGTTGGGCCTAAAACGTGTCGAACAGCTCACGGGCCTGCATCAGGCCGAAATAGACCCCGGCCCATGAATGTGCCAATCAAATCATGGGCTTATAACAGGCCAAAATTGTCTCGGTCCTTGTTTGGCCCAATCAGATTATCGGCTGCGAGTAGGCCGGATGCAAACCGGGCCGAAGTTAGGCCCAACTATATGACGGGCTTTTAACAGGCCGAAATTAATATAGGGTCGAAATGTTAAACGGGCCCTTAACAGGCCGAAACTAATATCAAGCCGAATTACTAAATGGGCCTTTAGCCAATGGGCCCAAAAGCGTTGCGTCCAGTTGACGGGCCGAATCTGATATGGGCCATAATTTAGCCCAAAGCCTCTTAAAGGGCCGGACCTGATCTGGCCCGTAATTTGGCCCAGAACGTGGTAGGCTTTTAACGGGCCGGATCTCATATGGGCCATTATTAGGCCCGGAACGTGGCAGGCCATTAATGGACCGGATCAAATATAGGCCGGCATTTGGCCCAAAACATGGCAGCCAGTTAATGGGCCGACCTACTAGGGTCCTCAAAATCTTGTGGGCCTACAGTTGGGCCAGCCCATTAATGTCGGCGAAATCTCGTGGGTCTTTAGCTGGGCCGGCCCATTATGGTCCACAAAAATCTTGTGGGCCTTCACCTGGGCAAGCCCATTATGGCGCGCAAAAATCTTGTGGGCCTTTACCTGGGCCGGCCCATTATGTCTCGCAAAATCTTGTGGGCCTTTAGCTGGGCCATCCCATTATGGTCCGCAAAATCTTGTGGGCTTTTAGTTGGGCCGGCCCATTTAAACTTTATGGGCCACTGTTGGGCCGTGCCACGTGTTAACGTATCATAGGCGCTTTGGGTCCAATGAGTGGAAGACATCTGTCCCAACGGTGAGCCGACACATGTTTCCTCCAGCCAATGATGATTTTACACGTGGAAAATCCCCATTGGTCGGGGCTGTTAACAGGTTATCGGATCCAAAATCGGACCCGATAGCTTAACAGTGTTCCGTTACGGTGGATGCCACGTGTCGGTCACCCTTGACGAAAGCACTTCTGTGACGCACGATTTATCGTCATGGAAGTGGACACTTCTGTGATGATAATTTTGGTAATGTCATGGAACACTTCTACGATAGCACAGGTATGACTATCTTGATTCTGTCATAAATTTGTCATGGATGTACATGCATGACAGAAAACGTGACCTATTGTGACAAACACGTATCATCACGGAACTGTATTTTTTTGTAGTGTTTGGAGATCTTGGAACTCGCCTGAATTGCTGCATGGAGAGCTCCTCCGACGATGAAGATTCCTCCTCAAGCGGGAGTGATGAGGAGGACAGCGACAGCGACGACGAGGGCGTCGAGCGGCGGGACGCTGACCTCGACTCCGAGTGACCGCGTTGCCCCTTCCTCGGCCACGCGCCCTGCCGAAGGCCTTCCTCGTCAAGCTCTCCATCGACGCGTTCCCCGTCGCCTCCTTGGGCGGCTGGCGTAGGAGGGTCGAGGAAGGCGAAGAAGGCGGGTGGCGACCGCCAAGTCGGACTACGCGGGCACCGACGCCTTCATCGCGTATTGTCGGCCCGCTGCCTCATCTTCCAGCTCCTCTCCCGGCACCGGGATGTTCTCTTCGTGCCTTCTGCTCCTCGTACCTCGCCTAGGCGCTCTTTTTGCCCTCCCGCCGTCATGTTCCACCTTCTGAGGAGAGGGACAAGAAAGGGATTACGGGCATCTTATCTCTTTTTAGTTTGTAAGCCTGCGGGCACTTGTTAGATTTAAAACTTGTAATCCCCTTGCTCATGTTTTTTATTACGTATGAACTGTACCTGCATGGGATGTTTTTAATGAAAAAGGGTGTTTGTCGGGGTCTTTGTGCGTGAGCAAGGCCCATGCCAAGGAATGAATCCTTGTTATTTTTAAGATAAACATTGTCGCCCGGCAACAGGCCTTGCCGTCCCCTTACTTCAGTCGACCATTCTCACGCCCTTGGCGGCGGCAGGGGCGAAGTAGAGTTAGGCCCTTCATTTATTTCCTCGCCACCGCGACTACAAACTGGTTCCGACCTAGGGACTTGGGTACAGGAAGAAGGGGGAGCACGGTGGTCTAGGAGCAAAACGAGGTTTCATATGTCCCAACTTCATACGGAAATGCACAATAAGGGATAAAAGACTTATCTGAAACTGCAGCCCCAGGCAGCCTTGGTTGGATTCTTGTATCTACAGCCCCCGGCAACCTTGGCTTGCCGAGGCCGGAGCGCTGGCTCGCTCTCTTTCTTCCAAACAGCTCAGCAGGAATGTCCATGTACCCTGCGAACCAAAGAGGACGGAAAGGAACAGAGAAATGCACACTCGACCTCTATGCTAGGGGTTAGTCGCCGCTAAGCACTATCAACCCTAACCGAGGGAGAGACTTAACCTAGCACGCATGCTAAAACTTAGGGCGCCAGCGCTTCATTTATTTATGCTCAGGGTTCGCGTCTGGCTTTGTATGAAGGGTTACATGCCTTGACGGCAAGGCTTGTACAAAAGGTGGTTTGTCGGGGGGGCGGCAACCGCGCCTTATGGGTAAAACTTGCGAAGATGTTCAATGTTCCAGGAGTTGCTCACTGGAGTAGCATCTTCGGTCTCCAGGCAGACTGCGCCGGGCCTGGTGACTCGTATTACCCGATAAGGGCCTTCCCACTTTGGCATCAACTTGTTGGAACTCTTGGCCGATTGAACGCGCCGAAGAACAAGGTCGCCTTCCTCAAAGCTTTGGGCATGAACCTTGCGGCTATGGTAGCGGTGCAAGGCTTGCTCGTAGCGCGCTGCTCTCATAGCCTCCCGAAGACGATCTTCCTCGAGGAGCGTTGCATCATCTTGCCTCAATTGCTCTTGCTCAAGCTCGTCATAAGCAAGCACTCGAGGTGACCCGTATGTGAGTTCCATGGGGAGAACTGCTTCTGCCCCGTATACCAGGGCAAAGGGTGTCTGGTCGGTGGCTCGATTTGGCGTCGTTCTGATCGAGCAAAGAACCGCCGGCAACTCATCAATCCAGCGCCTTCCGCTCTGGTGCAGCCTGTCAAAAGTCTTGGTCCTCAGGCCATGCAGTACTTCAGCATTTGCCCTCTCCACCTGGTCATTGCTCCATGGGTGTGCCACGGAAGCGAAACAGACCTTGCTGCCGAGGTCCTGGATGTATTGCATGAAGGTGTGGCTTGTGAACTGCGTGCCGTTGTCTGTGATGACCCTATTGGGCACACCAAAACGGCAGACTAGCCCCTTGAAGAACTTGACGGTTGACTGTGTTGTCACCTTCCTCACTACTTCCACCTCCAGCCACTTTATGAACTTGTCGACTGCAACGTACAAGTACTCAAAGCCCCCGACAGCGCGGGGGAAAGGGCCCAGTATGTCGAGCCCCCAGACCGAAAATGGCCAGGAGAGAGGAATTGTCTGAAGGGCTTGGGCTGGTTGATGTAGCTTCTTCGAATGGAACTGACATGCTTCACACTTGGTTACTAGTGCTGTTGCATCCTGGAGGGCAGTGGGCCAAAAGAAACCTTGCCGGAACGCCTTGCCGGCAAGGGCCCTCGACCCTATGTAGGAGCCACATATGCCTCCGTGTATCTCCGCCAACAGCCCCAGTCCTTCCTCCCGGGGAATGCACTTGAATTTCACACCATTCGGTCTTCTCCTATATAGGACGTCATCGACGGACTGATATATAGCAGACTGACTGTCAGTGTCAAAACCTGCATCGTCATCCATACCGTCGATGTCTTCGGAGCTGAAGTCGAGCATGTCGATTAAATCGTCGACAGTGGCTACTAAGTGGGTGGTGGGTGGGAAGCGAATTTCTTCGTCGTCCGCATCCCATTCTAGCTGGACATAGTTCGGCCAAGGGTCTCCTGATAGAGAGAGAGACCTCAACGAGTTTAACACGTCGCCAAAGGGAGAGTGCTGAAAGATATCCGCGGAGGTAAACTCCATGATCGGTGCCCAATCGGATTTGATAGGCACGGACGCAAGCGGCTAGGGGCCCATGGCCGGGGACGAATCCAACAGTTCGGCAACACGGGTCCTGTAGGAGGTGAAGTCAGTATTCAGCTCTATCGCCACTGAGTGCGCGGCCTCCGAGGCGGGGTCCATCCACCCGTCCTCAAATGGCGCAATTTGTTCCGGATTGAGGGCCGGAGTAGTTGCAGGTGTGATCTCCCGAACACTGTCCGACGGCAGAGCTAAGTCATGCTCATCGTGATTGTGCGGCGCACCTAACATGGGCTCGAACCCGTCGAAGATCAAGTCTCCGCGGATGTCGGCGGTATAATTCAAGTTTCCAAACCTGACCTGATGGCCAGGGGCGTAGCTCTCGATCTGCTCCACATGGCCAAGCGAGTTGGCCCGCAGTACGAAGCCGCCGAATATGAAGATCTGTCCGGGGAGGAAAACCTCACCCTGGATCACATCGTTGCCGATGATCAAAGGAGCCATCAAGCCTTGTGGTGACGACACAGTGGAACTCTCAATGAAAGCACCAATGTCGGTGTCAAAACCGGCGGATCTCGGGTAGGGGGTCCCGAACTGTGCGTCTAAGGCGGATGGTAACAGGAGGCGGGGGACACGATGTTTACCCAGGTTCGGGCCCTCTCGATGGAGGTAATACCCTACTTCCTGCTTGATTGATCTTGATGATATGAGTATTACAAGAGTTGATCCACCACGAGATCGTAGAGGCTAAACCATAGAAGCTAGCCTATGGTATGATTGTTGTTGTCCTACGGACTAAACCCTCCGGTTTATGTAGACACCGGAGGGGGCTAGGGTTACACAGAGTCGGTTACAAGGGAGGAGATCTACATATCCGTATTGCCAAGCTTGCCTTCCACGCCAAGGAGAGTCCCATCCGGACACGGGTCGAAGTCTTCAATCTTGTATCTTCATAGTCCAACAGTCCGGCCAAAGGATACAGTCCGGGCGTCCGAGGACCCCCTAATCCAGGACTCCCTCAGTAACCCCTGAACCAGTCTTCAATGACGATGAGTCCGGTGCGCAGATTGTCTTCGGCATTGCAAGGCGGGTTCCTCCTCCGAATACTCCATAGAAGATTTTGAACACAAGGATAGTGTCCGGCTCTGCAAAACAAATTCCACATACCACCGTAGAGAGAATAATATTTCCACAAATCTAATCTGCTGACACATTCTGCAGCATGACATCATACTACGGCCCGGTCATTATTCGAACCGTTTTTCTCAACCAGCAACTACACATATTACGGGGCGGTTTTCTTGGCACGTCTTGTCGAAGCAGAGATCGTGTCCCCTTATCACGGGATCCTCATCAATCCGGGTGTGGGTCACCCAACCGCGCCATCAATTACGGCGCTTGGGGAATAAGCGGTTTTACCAGGCGAGTGGGGAGGCGCAGAATCCCTGCTGCCTTTATAAGGGGATAAGGACTCCCTTTGGCACCCACGCCTTCTACTTCCCGATTCATTCCCCTCCGCCCAAGCTCCAGTGCCCAAGCGTTCATCTTCTCTGCCCACAAAAGGCCTTCCAAAGATGTACGGATCCGGAGAAGGAGGCAAATGGATGGCCTCTACCGTCCGAGAGAAGGATATCAAAAAGCTTCGGGAGGCCGGGTACTTGGCCAAGAAAATCAGCCACCGTCTCCCGACGGCGGGACAGATCGTCCCTATTCCGGAACCCCTCGAGAGGGTTGTATTCCTCCCTCACTTTGTCCGCGGGCTAGGGTTTCCCCTCCACCCGTTCGTTCACGGTATCATGTATTACTATGGGATCGATCTTCACGATCTGTCCCCTAATTCCTTCCTCAACATCTCGACATTCATTGTCGTGTGCGAGGCTTTTCTCCGCATCTCGACACACTTCGCCTTATGGCTGAAGATTTTTAATGTGAAGCCCAAGGTGGTGGGCGGCAAGCACGCCGAGTGCGGGGGCGCTATGGTGAGCAAGATGCCCAATGTCTTATGGCCAACAGGAACCTTTAATGATTCTGTCAAGGAGTGGCAACAACAGTGGTTTTATATCACTGAGCCGCGCGGCACGGAATGGGCCGCTATTCCCGTGTTTCGATCCGGTGCCCCCATGTAGCTTACATCCTAGGTCAAGAAGGGCCTGGACTGGTCCTCATCAACAAACTGTCGGTGCTCCAGACGCGCGTTAAAGATATGAGTGACAAGAACATTGAACTTGTCAATGTGGTCCATGTGATGTTAGTTCGCTGGATCCTGCCTTGTCAGCACCGGACTTGCAATCTATGGGAATTCGATCCGGCCAGGCACCAAACGTTGCGAGAGCTTTTCGGCTCCTCGCACAAGGACATCTGGAAGGTGCTTTTCAAGTCCAGCAAATCATGGCCGGACTCCGCCGAGGACCGCGGGTACCAACTGTCCCGCCCTGCAAGTTCGGTAAGTCATCAAACTTTTTATCCGCGTAACCCAAAGGAAGCGCTTAACGTGTTTTATACAACTCTCCCAGGGTTGGACGAAGAAGGCGGAGCGGATCCCTTGTCCGGCCCCGCTGCCCGAAGAACCGGCCGTCCCACTTCTGACGAAGATGCTGGTCCCGGCGCCTTACAGGTGCCGAAGAAGACGGCCGAGAAGGAGGCCAAAAAGACCCAGGGCGGCCTTCGTCGCCGCGGCACTTCGGACACAATATCCGAAGGCTCTGATGCCTGTTCCGCCTCTGAAGAGGACGAGGAGGAGGAGGAAGATGAATCTCCTGCGGGGGGGAAGAAAGAAGAGGACGGCCTCCGTACACTTGGAGGCCGAGCCGCCCAAAAGGGGAAAGGCTCCTCTTCCGGAGGAGTCCACTTCCGCCGCCGACAGCGGCCCGGCGTGGTATCCCAGGGCCCAGCCCCTGGTGAACTCGTAAGTATATAAAATCCGAGTACGTTTATCCGTCCAGACTCATCATGGCATAGTATTTTAACCTAAGACGTATTTTTTGTAGTCCGGCGAGGTCCCGTGCCAAACAATCCGCATCAGAGGATTCGCTGAGCTCGGATGCTATGGAGAGCGGGACGCCCCCAAAGGCCCCTTCCTTCAAACAGGTGCATAGCACCGAGGCTTCGTCCCAGAAGGACCCCGACCAAGGAGGAGAGGAAAAGACCGTGAAGGCGGCGCCTGGAAGTCAAACTTCAGGGGCCGAACACATGGGGGAGAAAATTCCCATGGGAGCTGACGGCGGGGGCCATCTTGAATTCGGCTCCCAGCCAGGTGCAGTTCCGGAGACCAATACGGCTCCAGAATCCAGCAGGCGGCTTCTCCCAGCTGGAGGGGGCATACCGGCAACCTCTGTCCAACCAGAGGTGTCGGATGCTTTGTTGGTGGCGCTGAAGAGCGCCTCCATCGTCGATGAACACCGTGCCCTTATGGGTGCGGTGATTGAGAAGATTCAGTCCGCTGAGAGTGGACTGAATGAAGCCTGTATCAGCCTTATAAAAGGTTTTGAGGTATGTTTTTCAAAGAGTGTCATGGTATGGATAGTAGCCCCTAATACACTGTTCGGTGAAAGGAAAGAACCGAACAGAGGATCAAATTGTTCACAGGAAGACTCGTTGAATGACATCTATTTCTCTTCTATATAAGCAGGCGGCTGTAGCGGCTGCTGCCGCTCATACTGCGGAGATTTCCGGACTGAATCAAAATCTGGAGCAGGCCAAAGAAGAACTTGGCCAGTTGAAAATGCAGTTGGGGGATAAACAAGGTATGCACAAGTCTTGTTCGCGTTTGTTGCGAATGAATTTTCAGTATGATGAAATAAGCTTCATGATTTGCGCTAGGGATGGTGACCGAAGTCGAGGCTCTTAAGAAGGCTGTGGCCGAGGCCGAGAAAAAGGCAGCCACAGAGCAGGCTCTTCGTGAGAAGCACGAGGCCAGGGTTATTAAAGCTGAGCAAGAGCTGCAAGAGGCCATGGGGAAATGCGAGACCTTAGAGCAGAGTTTAACAGAGAAAGAATCCGAACTCACCAAGGCGCATCAGGCCACGAGCGATGCCCGGGGGGAAACCCAAAGCGCCCTGCAGGGGATCCAAGTGGCGAGAAAGATCGCGGCGGGTAAGGCTTTTTCCATGTAAAACAAGTATTTGAGGGGAAAATTATGTTTCTAATTTTGAATTCGGATTTCTCAGGGGTATTTGCCGAGCTGCCCCGCAGCATATCAGATGCCGCCCAATTCTACCGAGCCGAAGAAAGGAACACTGCGGATAAGCTCTTCTGGTCGCAGTATTTGGCACCGAATTATCTAGTGCCTTTTGCCGATCAACTAAAACAGCTGATCGAACTGCATAAGGTGGCAGAACTAGCAATGAAAGATTTGGTTGTCCGGCTATGGCCTGCCGAGCCGATTCCAAGCAGCTACTTCGGGCTCGTGAAGCGGCTTGTAAGCGCTTGCCCTCGACTTGACATCATCAAGCGGTCGGTCTGCATAGAAGTGCTCGAGTGGCCTTCGCCCACGGAAAGGTGCACTGGGGGAAGATGGATGCTGAGAAGCTGATGACCGAAGGGCCGCCAGAGGGAAAGGAGCACGGCAAGCCCGAATTATATTATGAAAGTGTCCTAAAAGGATCCTACCTTGTAGTGGAGCTATGCACCAAGGACATTATATTTCCATGAATGCCAATCATGTTGTCCTTTTTAATGTTTGAACAAGGTCATTTATTTATTACCTGTTATATAAAAGTTTACCCTCCTGTGCGGCTGTTTTATATGTTAAACCTGAGAGTTGGCCAGTCGTCGACTTCTGCCCCCACGTAGGAAGTACGGGGGTGTTCGGGATAAACCTGAGCACTCTTTATCCCAGTTTTGGGTCCTTCGAAGGAGGTGCTCAGCACAACGAACCAGGCAATCGGACGGTAGGGCTTTATCACTCTCACTTAGCCATCGGAGCTTTAGTAAGGTAGGCGCAGCCCCTGGTGTTCGGAAGACCGTACTAGGGGCTCTATAAGCACCTGATCGGAGGAAAAACCGATCCATCGCATGTTGCATTGGTTATGGCATTATGCGGGAGAAATCCTTAATGATTTTGTGACCTCTTGAACAGCTGACCAACTCTCGCCATATCATGACAGTCAGTTTTTGGCTTTCTCTACTGAGGTGCTCGTCCGGAAGAACCGGGACACAATCGCAGTAGTTCTCCCAGTGCTACCTTAGCCGATATAGAGGAACGTAAGGTACCAAAACATGGGAGCCGGGCAAACCCAACTATTGACCCAAGACATGATTCGGAGCTGATGCATATAATGCTATAGGTTCAGGGTGCCGAACTTCCATGAAGGTGTTCGGACTTTAATGCCGTGTTATGGGTAAAACGAAGCCCCTGGCATATTTTAAGGCATACCGCTGTGTACGGATTCCACTTGACAAAAGAATTTCAACAAGAAATAACAGCAGGTAAGCGTCATATAAATCCACATGTTGTATTTGAATAGTACGTCTATTCGTATGAGTACAGGTAATGTGATAAAAAAGGAATATGATTGCGGAACCTGCTGAGACCAGGGGGAAGAAGCTGAGTGCGGATCCATAATATAGCCGGATGGTCATTGCGGGAATGTATAAGGATTCCCTTGCGCGTTCAAGATTCCTCAACATCGCCCGTCCTGGTCGGCGCAAAGGTGAACCTGCGAAGGAAATGTAAGAAATGTTTGCGTGCCGGAGAGCGGTTGAGCCGCTGAGTGCGTCCTGTCCTGGCCTTCGCCAGAGTGTTTAATTGAGCTCTGGATGAGCCGGGCTACCCTTCCGTGAAGTAGTTCGGAGTCCCTTGACGGTGTCCGGGAGCTTGGACGTTGATTCGAGGTTCGGCTGCAAGATGCTGCTCGTTGCTTCTGCTGTTAAGGCAGTGGTGTACTTGTTGGTGCCGAGGGAAGGTTCGACCTTGCCATTAACCGTGATGACGCCGCGTGGACCGGGCATCTTGAGCTTACGGTAGGCATAATGTGGCACCGTGTTGAATCGAGCGAACGCGGTTCGTCCGAGCAGTGCCTGATAATCACTGCGGAAAGGGACGATTTCAAAGATTAACTCTTCGGAACGGTAATTTTCTGGTGATCCGAAGACTACCTCAAGGGCAATGGAGCCTGTACAGCTGGCTTCCACACCTGGTATAATGCCTCTGAAAGTGGCTTTAGTGGGTTTGATCACCGAATGATCGATGCCCATCTTGCGCACTGTGTCCTGGTAAAGCAGATTTAGACTGTTGCCTTCGTCCATAAGGACTCGTGTGAGCTGGAACCCGTTAATTATTGGGTCGAGGACTAGTGCGGCTGGATTGCCCTGATTGGCGTTAACCGGACGATCGATGCGGTTGAAGGTGACCGGCCCTAGTTTATATTGTGGGACAACTAGTTCCGTTAAGTCGGCACCCCTAAGGGTGCATATCTGGTCCGATTTGGGAATTTTGGGTGGTGTTTACCACATTCACCGATTGAATATGCGGGGGAAATTTCTTTCGCCCTCCTGTGTTCGGTGATCTGGGCTCTTCGTCGCCATCACCACTTTGAGACCCCCCTTCTCCGTTTTTGGCGCCTGCCCTGCCGGCTTGTTTGAAGACCCAGCATTCTCTGTTGGTATGGGTGGCTGGCGTTCCTGGGGTGCCATGAATTTGGCATTGGTGATCGAGTATGCGGTCCAAACTGGATGGACCCGAATTGTTGTTTTTGAGTGGCCCTTTCCGCTGACCGGACTTTGAGCCCCTGAACCCGGCATTAACTGCCGTATCTTCGGCGTTTTCACCATATTTGCGGCGCTTGTGTTTGTTGCGTCATGGTTTGCCGTTACTATCTTTGGCATCTGAATTGCCATGACTCCTGATGTGTTGTTGCTGCGAGCCAGCCAGCTGTCCTCGCCCGCGCAAAAGCGGGTCATGAGCATCGTGAGGGCTGCCATAGACTTCGGCTTCTCCTGGCCGACGTGCCGGGCGAGCCACTCGTCACGGATGTTATGCTTAAATGTCGCTAAGGCCTCTGCATCCGGACAGTCGACAATTTGGTTTTTCTTAGTTAGGAACCTGGTCCAGAATTTCCTGGCCGATTGCCCTGGCAGCTGAGTTATATAGCTCAAGACATCAGCATCCGGTGGTCACACATAAGTGCCCTGGAAGTTGTCAAGGAATGCATCTTCCAAATCCTCCCAACTTCCAATGGAGTCTGCTGGCAAGCTATTCAACCAATGCCGAGCTGGTCCTTTGAGTTTTAGTGGGAGGTACTTGATGGCATGTAGATCATCACCACGAGCCATGTGGATGTGTAGGAGGAAATCCTCGATCCATACCGCCGGATCTGTTGTACCATCATATGATTCAATGTTTACGGGTTTAAAGCCCTCTGGGAATTCGTGATCCATTACTTCATCAATGAAGCATAGGGGATGTGCGGCGCCTCTGTGCCGGGCTATATCACGACGCAGTTCATACGAGTCTTGTCTGCTGTATTCGGCCCGGCCGGATTTGCTTTTAGTATATCCAGCGTGACGGTCATCGTCCCGCGTTGGGGCGCGCCCTCGTGATCCGTAGATCGATCTTGCATGTTTTGCTTTGTTTTCCAATACGTCTCGCAGGTCCCGCGTGTTGCCCCGGGCCTTGGTATTTTTGTTTGAATGGCGGCGGGGTGCGGGCTGGACTTCGGGCTGATATGCCTCTCTGTCTCGGCCACGAGGTGGCCGATCCGCCGCATCATACGCTGGTGATGTAGGTTTCAATGCTTCCTCCTCGAGTTGGGGTAGCAACCCGCACTTTGGGTGACTCTTGGTTGGGCGCTCGAGTTCGTATTCCTCGGCCGCCAGGACTTCAGTCCATCTATCCGCTAGCAGATCTTGATCAGCTCGAAGCTGTTGTTGCTTTTTCTTCAGGCTGTTTGCTGTGGCTATAAGCCGGCGCTTGAAGCGCTCCTGCTCGATGGGATCCTCAGGCACGATAAATTCTTCGTCGCCGAGGCTCACCTCGTCTTCGGAGAGAGGCATGTAATTGTCATCCTCTGATTCTTCGTCTGCTGCCTGTTCCGGAGGGCTAGCTTGTTCATCCTCCCGCTCGAGGTCTGGCTGGAGGGGATTGTCGTTGTCTTTGGCACTATCCAGAGCGTTATTGTCTCTTCTGCCGGTATCGCTGCTTTTGCTATGGCGGGACTTGGAGAGGCGCTGCTGACGTCGGTGCTTGGATTGCTTCTTGGAGGGATTATCCTCCGTTGTCTTATCGCCATCGCCTTCTTTGGGGGTGTCCGCCATGTATATGTCATATGATGAGGTGGCAATCCAGCGCCCTGTGGGCGGTGGTTCTTGTTTGTCTCCTGCATCGTCGTCCATACTGTCGATGTCTTCGGAGCCGAAGTCGAGCATGTCGATTAAATCGTCGACATTGGCTACTAAGTGGGTGGTGGGTGGGGAGCGAATTTCTTCATTGTCCGCATCCCATTCTAGCCGGACATAGTTCGGCCAAGGGTCTCCTGACAGAGAGAGAGACCTCAACGAGTTTAGCACGTCGCCAAAGGGAGAGTGCTGAAAGATATCCACGGAGGTAAACTCCATGATCGGTGCCCAATCAGATTTGATAGGCACGGACGCAGGCGGCTCGGGGCCCATGCCCGGGGACGAATCCAACGGTTCGGCAACACGGGTCCCGTAGGAGGTGAAGTCAGTATTCGGCTCTATCGCCACTGAGTGCGCGACCTCCGAGGCGGGGTCCATCCACCCGTCCTCAGATGGCGCGATTTGTTCCGGATTGAGGGCCGCAGTAGTTGCAGGTGTGATCTCCCGAACACTGTCCGACGGCAGAGCTAAGTCATGCTCATCGTGATTGTGCGGCGCACCTGACATGGGCTCGAACCCGTTGAAGATCAAGTCTCCGCGGATGTCGGCGGTATAATTCAAGTTTCCAAACCTGACCTGATGGCCAGGGGCGTAGCTCTCGATCTGCTCCACATGGCCAAGCGAGTTGGCCCGCAGTACGAAGCCGCCGAATACGAAGATCTGTCCGGGGAGGAAAACCTCACCCTGGATCGCATCGTTGCCGATGATCGAAGGAGCCATCAAGCCTTGTGGTGACGACACAGTGGAACTCTCAATGAAAGCACCAATGTCGGTGTCAAAACCGGCGGATCTCGGGTAGGGGGTCCCGAACTATGCGTCTAAGGCGGATGGTAACAGGAGGCGGGGGACACGATGTTTACCCAGGTTCGGGCCCTCTCGATGGAGGTAATACCCTACTTCCTGCTTGATTGATCTTGATGATATGAGTATTACAAGAGTTGATCTACCACGAGATCATAGAGGCTAAACCCTAGAAGCTAGCCTATGGTATGATTGTTGTTGTCCTACGGACTAAACCCTCCGGTTTATATAGACACCGGAGGGGGCTAGGGTTACACGGAGTCGGTTACAAGGGAGGAGATCTTCATATCCGTATTGCCAAGCTTGCCTTCCACGCCAAGGAGAGTCCCATCCGGACACGGGTCGAAGTCTTTAATCTTGTATCTTCGTAGTCCAACAGTCCGGCCAAAGGATACAGTCCGGCCGTCCGAGGACCCCCTAATCCAGGACTCCCTCACCGACAGGCTACTTTCTCCACTTCTTCCTGCTCCTCAGGAAGCTCCCTTCTTGGAGGAATCGGACGGTATGCTGTACCCATGCCGGAGCCTGGGGCTCGACGGCAAGGACTAAAGGCATTTCTTCTGCCATGGGAGCGGCCGTCTCTACGGCTAGGGCTTGACGCCCTGCCGGAGTCAGTTGCCCCTCGGCAGTCTCAGTACCCACAGCAACATCCTTGCCGGCGGCCCCAGGGGGCTCGGCGGGAAAGTACTTGCCGGGGCCTGATTTCCTCCGCTTGTTCTGCTGTGTTGATGGTTCAACGGATGGCTGAGTTAACCGAAGCACAAAAGAACCTCGTTCCACAGGTAGCTTGAACGCAGTGCGCTTCAATAGGTAATCAGCGATGTCGTTCTCCTCTCGGGGAACGTGCTCCGCTTGTATATCGTCAAAGCGCTCTTCCAGTTTCCTCACCTCATCTACATAGGCCTCCATCAATGGGTTCTGATAATCTTTGTTGACTTGCCTGACGACAAGCTGTGAGTCACCCCTGATGATGAGCTTCTTAATCCCGAGGTCTGCCGCGATCCTGAGACTGGCAAGCAACCCCTCATACTCAGTAGTGTTGTTTGTGGACATCTCCTTGGGAAAGTGCATATGGATTACATACTTGAGGTGCTCTCCGGTGGGTGCGACAAGCAGCATACCAGCACCGGCACCTTGCAGCGAGAAAGCCCCGTCAAAGTACATGATCCAGTTGCAACTTGTTTCCTTGCCGGGGAGAGTGGTCTCCTGGGTCTCTTCGTCGGGCGTTGAGGTCCATTCCGCAATGAACTCCGCCAAGACTCTGCTCTGGATTGTTGAAGTACTTTCAAACTTCAAATCAAAGCTCGAAAGCTCCAAGGCCCACTCCACGATCCTCCTCGTTGCATCTGGGTTATGCAGTATCCGTTGCAACGGGAGGCGGCTGACGACGGTGATTTCGTGGGCTTGGAAGTAATGATGCAGCTTCCTCGAGGCCATAAGGAGGCCAAAGAGCAATTTCTGGACACCGGAGTACCTTGACCTAGCCCCCTGCAAGAGGGAGCTGACGAAGTAAACCGGGTGCTGCATCATTTTCTTCTTCTGCACCACTTCATTTGGTTGCACGGGCCCCGTCCAGATGGTGTCAGGCTCTGCCGGGGGCCTTGCCTTGCCGGCACCAGGCCCTGCCGGGGGGCCCTGGCTCACCATCCGCCTGTCCTGTCGTTGCCACTACCTCTTTGTCGACCTCGCTCTGTGCCACTAGCGCGGTGCTGACCACTTGATTCGTTGCCGCTAGGTACAGCAGCAATGGCTCTTATGGTTTAGGTGCAACTAGTATTGGTGTAGAGGAGAGGTACTTCTTCAAATCCTGTAGTGCTGCCTCGGCCTCTGGGGTCCATTCCATTGGTCCCGCCTTTTTCAAGATTTTGAAAAAGGGAAGGGCACGCTCGGCAGACTTGGAGATGAATCTGCTCATGGCGGCAACGCAGCCAGTGAGCCGACGCACATCCTTGATCCGCTTGGGCGCCTCAATTTGCTCGATAGCCTTGATCTTGTCTGGGTTTGCCTCGATCCCACGCTGTGACACAAAGAACCCGAGAAGCTTGCCGGACGGAACGCCGAAGACATACTTCTCAGGGTTCAACTTGAGATTGATCTTGCACAGGTTTGTAAACGTCTCTTATAAGTCTTGTACAAGAGTTGCCATGTCCTTGGTTTTGACCACTATGTCATCCATATAAGTTTCCATATTTCTATGTAGCTGGGGCTCAAAACCAATTTGGACCTCCCTTGCAAACGTTGAGCCAGCACTCTTCAACCCGAAAGGCATCCATAAAAAGCAATACGTACCACATGGGGTGATGAATGTTGTCTTTTCTTCGTCTTCTCTTGTCATGAAGATCTGGTGGTAGCCCGAGTATTCGTCAAGCAATGACAACAGATCACACCCGGCCGTGGAGTCAACAATCTGGTCGATGCGCAGCAACGGGAAGGGGTCCTTAGGACAAGCCTTATTCATATCTGTGTAATCAATACACAGCCTCCACTTCCCATTAGCCTTGCGCACCACCACCGGATTGGCCAACCACGTTGGATGGAGCACTCCTCTCACCAAGCCTGCCGCTTCCAACTTCCTTATCTCCTCTGTGATGAACTCCTGCCGTTCCAAAGCTTGCTTCCTGACCTTCTGCTTGACGGGTCGCGCATGGGGACAGACAGCAAGATGGTGCTCAATCACTTCCCTGGGAACGTCGGGGATGTTGGATGCTTGCCATGCAAACACATCGACATGCGCCCGCAGGAAAGTGACGAGCGCGCTTTCCTATTTGCTGTCGAGGGTGGAACTTATGGTGAAAGCCCCTCCCGTGCCATCCTCCTTGATGGACACCTTCTTGGTCTCTGGCGGCGCAGCTCTGGATTTCTTGGTCTTGCCGGTGGAGCTCTCTGGCACGTCCTCGACGGTAGCACAACACTCCGAAGAGGTGCGCTTGCCGAAGTGGGTGCGAGAGGTGTTGCCGGTCTTGCACTCGACTGCACCTCTTTATGTACATGCGCAGGTTTTTACCTTCCTTCTGGGGAATGATATGCAAATCACTTGCCTGGCCATAAGCTTGGTGACCTCCGGTGAAGGCACCAACGAACTCATGACACAGGTCTGACCAAGAAGAAATGGAATCCGCCGGCAAGTGCATCAACCAAGACATGGCATTGGGTTTTAGAGCCAACGGGAAGTAATTGGCAAGCACCTTGTCGTCACGAGCTCCAACGGCCTGCATCGAGATGGTGTAGATGCTGAGGAACTCTGACGGATGGGTTGTGCCATTGTACTTCTCGCCGACATTGGGCTTGAACGGGGAGTGGCACGGCCACTGGAACTGCTGCAACTCACGAGTAAAGGCTGGGCAACCCACCTCGTAAGGTAGGCCGCTGGAGCCTTCCGGTGCTGGGTGGCCCATAGCGGTCCCCGCTCGCTTATCTGACTGGTGGCGTGTATCACGCCGGCGCTCGATGGTGGTTCGAGCGTCTTCATGGGCTCGCTCCCGAAGAACTTGGCGCTGGTCGCGGTGGGTCTGTGGGTCGGACGACGCTACGGAAATGTTATCGCAAGCGTCGTCACGACAAATCGACACCCGCGGTGGCTGGCGTGGAGGAGGAGAGTGCACTATGGCTGCAGCACTTCCGGTCCTTCCACCGCTGGCATGCCGTGGCTCGACGGAGCGTCGGCCCGAGGGCCCCGCTGGTCGCGGTTCATCTTGGTTGGCGACACCGACGAGGCTCCAGATGGTAGCTCTCCACTCGTCGAGCTTTTACGCAGCGGGAGGGAAGTCGAGGAGCAACTGCGCGCGCACCAAAGCTTATGCCGGCATGGGCGGCGGCAAAAGTTGCGTGGACCGTGGCGTGCTCTGACTCCTAACCATGTTAGAAGGAGCTCCATCACGGCCCTGCGGCTGTATGCCATTTCCGCTAGCACTTCGGCGGGCATGTTGGCTTCCTCCGTCCCATGAGTGATGCGCGGGACTCTACCCACGGTGGCGCCCGGGGTCCCCAGCATGGTGGCGCTGCTCATCGCGCGCAACCCGGGAAGAGCGTGTCATGGGCGTCGGCGAAGGTGTCTTGGAGGTTGCTGCGCCGCCCGTAGGTGGCACGGCGCCGCCCTTGGAGGGCCCCGCGCCGCCTGCGGGGGACCCGGCTCCATCTTTGGATTTGGCGGCATGCGGCCCGTCGTCTTGCGCACGAACGACGCCGCTCGCCAGTCTCTAGCGGCCAGAGCGATGTTGGTGCTCGCGGGCCGCGCCTCGGGTTCTGTCCGCGACCGGCCCGCTGCTCGCCCGCACCGGTATGGCCGTCCGGCTCCGGACGAACCGATCACTGTGATCGTCTTCTTCTTTGGAGCCATGGCGATGAAGAACTGCTAGGCTAACCGCTAGACCGGATTTTCACAACTGCGCCCCCCTACTTGGCGCGCCAAAGATGTCGGGGGAAATCGACACCTATGGAATCACTGGGATCCTTTCTACGGTTGGCGGGCGCGGGGTTGTGCAAAGAGCAGGTCGGACAGGAAGCACACGGATCGTTTACCCAGGTTCAGGCCGCGGAGATGTATAATACCCTAGTCCTGCTTTGGTGGATGTATTTGAGTGTTCTTGTGTTCTTGAGCTAGCTACGGGGCGTAACTTGCCCAAAAGATCCGAATCCTTCTCCTGGTCGCCTCGGGCCTCCTTTTATAGGAAAAAGGGGTTGCCACAGTGGCACACAGGAGGTGGAAAGGTGTACAGTGGATGAGTCTATCCTCTGGCACCGTCGAACAAACGCATTTAATGCGCCGTCGATGTGCCCATCTCGCTTTATTGGGGACGGCAAGGAAGCACGTCCCAGCTGTCGCCGCTTCGTCTGGTTCCGACGTGCGTCCAAGCTGACGAGGCGTTGCTGTGCCACGTTGGCTGGCTGCTGGGCTGGCGCGGTGGTGGAGCCTTCATGAAGATTTGCATGCCACCACGCAAGTGCTTGCTGGGTCGGTGTAGAGGCCGCTCGTCGCCACGCAGGTGCCTTCCCAGCTGGTTTGAGCTAGCAGCTGCATGGGGACGGCGGTGGCGTCTTGGCAGACGTGGACCCGGCTGCGGCCCCGCTGGTGTCCTCGGCAAGGGTCTTGTCGGGGCCCCGGCAAGGGTCTTGCCCTGGCGTCGTGGTCGTCCCCGGCAAGTTGTGGATTTCCTCGGCTAGGATCCCGCCGAGGGTCGTCGTCTTTTGGCCCTCATCTGATCTCGTGTATTTATGATCTTGACAAAGATCTTCATGCCACCACGGAGGTGCCTCCCGAGCCTTGGTTCCAATCTAGTTGTTGGCGGCGTTTGGAACCCTTGGGCTCAAGGGTGGCTCGCTCTGCTGGTGTTGGGCAAGCTGCCCTGGCAAGGCTCTTGCCGGGGCCGCGGAGGCCGCCCCAGCAAGGGCCTTGCCGGGGGAGTCCACCTCGCCCCTTTGCTCTTTAGTGTTTCTGGTCTTGGCGTGGCCTTGGCTGTCTTGTGCTCTGGCTTCCCTCCTCCGCCCTGCTAAGTGTGGCTGCGAGCGTGGCTCTGACTGCCCATGCACAAGTAAAGGGGTCAAAAGGAGAGCCCCTACTTTTGTACACCGACACCCGCTGCCGACAACCACCACCACGTCGCCGCCCCGTCGTTGACAACCACCATCGCGTCGCTGCGTCGCCGCCCCGCCGTCGCTAACCCACCACCGCGTCGTCGCCCCGCCGTCGCCACGCCACGGAAGAAGACCCCGAAGAGCAAGATGGGGTTCTTTGGCGTGAGGGTGAAGCCCTCCGGCAACTTCGGGGTGGAGTTTAGCGACTCCGGCCATCACTTTTGGCTCGACACCTACCCCCACTGTCCACGAGGCTGCGCGTGCCTATGACATGGCGGTGTGGTATGCCGGGAGGCTGAGGACGGACCTCACGTTCTCAGAGATCAAGACCCTAGCGGATGCGGAGTTGCTTGTGCCCGGGTGCATTCGTATGGAAGAGATCATGAAGAAGAAGAAGAGGCCCGCCATTGTCGTCAGTCCCAGTGATAGTGACCAGGCGACGATGGCGAGGTTCGCACGTGAGCATCTGGAGTATGTGTAGGCTGAGCAAGAGTTCTTCTGGAAGTGCGACGTCGAGCAGAAGAATAAGAAGGAGAATGAGTCCAGCCCCTCGAGGTGATCCCAGCTGAGTCCTCGGATGGGGACTGGGGTGACTTGGGGGAGGAGGATGAGAGGTGCGACGACCCGGACACAGATGAGTTCTGGGAGCAGTTCAGAAGCTCCGACGAGGAGTAGTTTCATCTTCGAGTAGTACTTGTGTGAATTAGTAGTAGTCGTTCGAGTAGCAGTTTGATGGATGTAGTAGTTTGAATTAATAGCAGTCCTTCAAATTAGAATTATGTTTAATTATGTTTTAGTTAGAACTATGTTTAATTATGTTTTAGTTAGAACTATGTTTATTTATGTTTCAAATGAAGTAGTAGTTGAACTTGTTGTGTTTGAATTATGTTTGAAACATAGTAGTATTTGATGTTTCTAATTTGTATATCTTCATTTTGCATCATCTATTGGAGTTGCACTTTTACATCTCCGTTTTGCATCATCTGTTAGAGTTGACCCTTTTTTTAAATGCGAATGACATTTTTTAAGATGTAAATGTAAATTTTTACATCTTGAAATTTGCATAAATTTAGAAGCAATTCGCCGAGATTGTGCACCCTTTTCTTATTTATCCCAAAGTACTAAAAAATATTATAGAATGCAGCCAGATAGATCTAATCTATTCTTGAAATAGACAACTCGCACACATTCCATTTTCAAAAAAATACATCAAAACACCAATCCCTATAGTTAGATTTATTAAATTTGTTGCTAAAATATTGGTATTAAGCATGAAACTGCCGGCTAATGGCAAGTGAGCTAAAAACCAAAGAATTGGTTACATTTGTTTATGCTATCCTCTTATAGATAGGACGAACAAAGAACAAATTTTTTCAATCACTAGTAGAATGCCCGTGCGTTGCCACGGGCATTTAAAAAAATACTGGTTTCATATATAAGCCTAAGGCATGTCAAATTTTAAGCTTGGCATAGAAAGTGAGTCTAAAATTTCAAGCCTTGCAATATCATTGTCCTTGTTGATTCAAATTAGGCATTATAACTCTGCAAAAAAAACTCACCCTAAACTCTATACTTTCTGAAGAAAAAATTGCGTAGTTATTCTGATAATCTTGCTTGTATAATTATGATAGTTAGGATAATCACCTAGGTGTTTTCATTTTTGGAAGGAAAAAACAACAACAACAATCATGAGGCCCTTAAGAAATCACGATATGATCCTAAAGCAGATATGCTACAAGATATATCCTTCCTAATATTCACATCTAGTGGGAAAAACTCCTACCCAACAATATACATATAATAAAAAATGTTTTTTTGCATTTTCTAAATAATCATGGGAACAGAAGATTACTTGAGGCTTCAGGATCCAATAGTGTATATACATGATTGATGTGACAAAGCTGGCGAAGAACATCGAGATGGTTCCAACGTAGGATTTGTCTGGACTGTAAGGGAGTTTCGCGTGCCCGAATCGCCCATGTCTTTGTCAGCCACACCTAATAGAAGCAGCATACATGGCTATGCTGTTTTCAAGAACGTTTGCTTGAACAATCAGAGGAGAATGTAGCACCTCACAACAACGTAACTGCACAAGAAAGAGCTTAGTACTGCCTCCCCACTCACAAATTGCAAATCATGGCAATCGAAATGGGAGAATTAAAGTGCCGACATAATATTTTGAACCTTTGAGAAGCTCTCTCGTAACAAAGGTGAAAAGATGGAGATGTATTCATTTCATTGTTAGACTCATTAACAATAACACAGATGGGTAAAAAGAGAGGCTACCTATAGTCCCATGTCAGTCTACATAGAGTTATGCCATCATGGAGAGCTTCAAATAAATTTCCTATAGTGAAACCATACTCTAACAACACAAGCTGGTAAAGAAAGATTAATTAGATAAATCACCAAATATTAAAAGGAACTTATAACCAAAACACAAAATGTCAAAGTCCAGCACTATGTTGCATAGTTATTGTTCTTTGGAGATAACAACAACGCTGGCTATCTCTACTGCAAGATGCTGCTAACGCGACACTACGATCAGAGACACTTCGAGAAACTGTGTGCGATGCAATAATCGCAAACGGTGCTATATGAAAACCGTCAGAAATGTATAAAACGTTTGCGATGACGGATGCATCAAACATGGTTCAGGTTTTAGTTTCGTGTGCGATGAAGGGCATCCGGTTGATCTGTACGAACTATTTGCGATGAGATAGAACAACAGAAACGGGCAGCCAAATCTAGGTGTGTGCGATATACGGCATACAGTTCACTCCGATGAACCGTTTGCGATGAGTGAGGTTAACACAAACGATTCGGCGTAACAAGATGTGTGTGATACCCGGCAAACAGGTCGGTAATCAGAATTGTGTGTGAACAGCGCATACGGTCTTTTTTGTGAATTGTGTGCTCATCAGGGCACATAGTTCAACAAACCAACCTGTTGGTGATAATTTAGAAGATCTCTGTTGAATACATATTACTAACCGGCTGCGATGTGATTGACAGGATAAACAGAGATATATACAGTCTGCTTAATTTAGTCCTTCTTCTTGTTGTTCTTGTTGGATGGCCTCGCGACATCGTCTTGGCGAGGACGCTTCTTGCTGCTGACCGTTGGCTTTTCATCGCCGCCGCCGTCGTCATCATCGTTGCTGTCGTCATCGTCGTCCTCCTCGTTTGACCATTCCTCCTCATCATCGTCGCCGTCCTCTTCTTCGTCCTCCGATGGCTCCTCGTCCATCTGGTTGTCGTCTGACGACTCTGGAGGCAGCGTCCCTTCCATGAACTGGATATAATCGAGGTCTGGGCTCGACGCCGGACTCATGGAAGACGAGCGGGAAGATTCCGATGTTGACCTATCATCGGGCGCTAGACTGCTGGCCCAACTGTCGTCCTTGATGTCGCTCGACATGGCTGCAGAGTGTGTGCCAGTGTGTAGCGCAGCCTGCCAGGGACGATGAAGATGGTGGACAGTTAAGCGGGGTATGCAGAGAAGAGGAACTGCCAATTGAAGCGGGGATTGAAGCGGGGGTTGACGTATTATCTAACCGCTGATATAATCAACCGCAATTATTTGTACCCAGTCGCTCCAAATTTCCGGGGTTGCACAGGACTCCTATTGGCTATTTGGCTGGTTTCCTTTTCCAGGACAAAAACAAGGAACGAGTTTTGGGATTATGCACCGGTACAGGTACGAACGGAGTAGGACTGTTGGCAAGCATTACATTGAGCTCGTCTTATTGATAAATCCAGTAATAATCAAACTAGAAAGGAAAAGAAAAAAGACAAAGAAAAATATATGCACGAATCTTCGCGTAACATCAATGGCATAGGACCTAGATGTGCATTACTTAGAGCACATCTGGATGTGCTTTAGCAATACTGTCAAACAAAACCCCTAATCATCATTGCAAACAACGCATAGAACATGGCTAATGCGACAACCACAACTACACATGCTAGTTCCTTCTTGTTTCTTGCTTTTATCTGTTGCCTGTGATTGATTCTTTCTTGCTTCATCGTACTGGTTCTACATTCCAGATCAGCCAGTTTCTTCTTCAGCTTTACGTTATCTTCTGTGAGCTTGGTGATAACACTTCGAGCCCTGCCATGCCATTCTTCATCCAGCCAGTTAACAAAGGCACAAGCCTCATATCCTTGCCAATGTTAAATAGTATTCTGGATGAGCAGTGGCATTAACTGAAGTAAAATGATGAACTTAATTAGCACTAACCTCTAAGGGGCAACTGAGAAACCGCCTGCCAATGTCGAATCCCTCCGTGCATACACGTCGAGCGGGAGTGTGCCCGTGCACACAACTCAGCTTTTGGTACTTCTCGGTGGTGCAAAACTCGAAGTCGAACTCGTGTTGCGGGAGTCTGGAGTCAAGCTCCGGATCCGGCGGCAAATCGCTTTCCTGGGGGGGTGGGGCGTCATTCAGGACGGATTCAGCAAGGAGCCATACTTTGGACATGCTAAAAAGATCGGGATAGATTGGAACCTGAGAGGACGATTCGGATCCGTAGTACACCTGCCTTCTGATGACCTTAGGCAAGTGCTCGGCGGCGACCGCCGTCGTGGCGGCGATACAAGTAGGAGCAGCCACATCGAAACCATCAGCACCACTCGTCTGCATTCCCCCAATGTCAGCGCCACGCGAGGGAATTTGGAGGCTATGTAGGGATTTGGGGGAAATGGGGAAACTGTGGAGATAAGCTAACGGTCAGGAACTACTAATGGCACTCTATATATGTTGTATATGACACACTGTTTGTACATGTCGTTTGTGTTAGGTATTAGAACGTCACACACGATTTTCGCACCAAACCGTGTGAGAAGACAACGTAGGTTAGACACGGTTGCCGTTACATAACTGTATGTGATGTACTACCCTGTCCATATAATTGAGTTACGGTGAGATACCGCGTAAACAGCCGCTCTGCGGATATCCGTCAAAAAAACAGCCGCTCTGCATACAGAGATGGCGGCGGCGGCCTAGGCAGCAGCTACCGGAGAAGAGGTCAATCCTCGGTCTGTGGGCGGTGGCGGCGTCATGGGAGGTCAATCCTCGGTCTGCGGAGGGAGATAGGAGGAGCTCAAACATCGAGGTCGGCGGCGGCGTGATTCGAGCACATCCATCACGGTCGATGGTGGGATAGTGGAGGTTGAACTTCAGGCGGCAGCTGCACTAAGCTTTGTTCCTCGACCCTGCTGTCTCGACGTGCCGCCGCATCGCACTTGTCTGTCTGCTGGGTGGAGGTCGCCGCGCGTCTAATTAATTATGGTATTCTTTTCGTGAGTGGCTAAATTAAGGTATTCAATTCCTAAGTGTAGTGTTGTACTAGTACTCTGCGTGTAAATTGACTGGCCATTAATTTTTGTCATAGCACGTCTAGATAACAACACGAAGCGCCCAAAGTAATTATTAAAATAAAACCTTGTGATTCATGCACGCATCTTTGGACAGCAGTTAATCCGTGTATTAATGTTGTTGTTTTGTTCTTAATTACCATTCGTGTGCTGCAGATGGAACAATCTCGATGGATGAAGAATCAGAAAACCGCAGATTTTATCAGTGGCATGACAGAGTTCATGAATTTGGCTGAAAGTACAAAGAGGAGAATTAGTGATGCAGATTACATCCTGTGTCCATGTACTGATTGTGCCAATACAGAGTCACATGAAGTTGCAGATATCCAGATGCACTTAGTCTCTAGGGGATTCATGGATGGATATACAGGTTGGACCAGACACGGTGAAGAGGAGGTCATGGATGAAGATACCCAGGGCAGCGAGATGCCAAACCCCGATCAGTGTCACATGGATGTTGAATCTAACATCAGGGCAGAGGCGTCAAGCTACCAATGGAACACCGGAAAGCCGAAACACCCACTGGAAAACCAAGACGTCGACGCAGATGACGACGATCTTGATATGCCAGATTTTGCTGCTATGATTGCAGATTTCGAGGGCCTAGAAAAGGATATGATTGTGTACAAGGATCTGCCAACCATTGATGCGGACTCCAAGAAAGAATTGTATCCAGGTTGCAAAAAGAAATATTCCAGGTTGAGTGCCACCCTGGCGCTTCTCAGATTTAAAGCAGAAAACGGTCTAGCAAACAAGGGCTTCACAGAGATGTTAGGACTTTTGAAAGAAATTCTTCCGGAAGATAATGTGCTCCCCAGAAGCACGAATGAAGCGAAGAAAATTGTTTGCCCATTGGAACTTGAAGTACAGAAGATACACGCTTGTGTGAATGATTGTATATTGTACCGTGGTGAGTACAAAGATTTTCGTGCATGTCCCACATGCAAGCATGCACGATACAAGCGTAGGAGAGCAAAGGACAAGTACAAATTGGACGACGAGATCAAGACAGGAATCCCGTTCAATGTTGTTTAAAACTTTCCTTTAATTCCAAGGTTGAGGCATTTGTTTGCAAACCCTAGAGAGGCAAAGAGGTTGCGGTGGCATCATGATGAGCGAATTGCTGATAGGTTTATGAGGCACCCGAAAGATGGGGCTCAGTGGGAATTAATCAACAAAAAAATTGAAAAATTTGCCAAGGATCCTAGAAGTATAAGGCTCGGGGAGTGTACTGACGGGATGAATCCTTTTGGCGATATGAGCACCAATCACAGCACATGGTCGGTGCTTCTGTGCATATATAACCTAGCTCCTTGGTTGTGTATGAAGAAAAAATACATTATGATGTCAATGATTATCCAAGGCCCGAAGCAACCTGGAAATGACATCGACATTTACTTTCAGCTATTGGTAGAAGAACTGCTGACAGTGTGGATAGATGCGCCTGCTGTAAAATGTTATGATGCTTACAAAAAGGAGATTTTCAATCTACATGCGATGCTGGTGCACACCATTCAAGATATGCCGACATTAGGCAACACGTCGGGGCAGAAAACAAGGGGAGATGTAGGGTGTGTCACATGCATGGATAGGACAGCTAGCAGAAGACTTCCCAACTCGCACAAAACAGTGTATTTGCGTCATTGTAGGTTCTTACGGAAAAATCACCCATACCGAAAGATGAAAGCTGAATTTGATGGTACGACAGAGGCAGCTGCGGTCCCAAGACCCTATGAAGGGGAGGTGGTCCACAACATTGCTAAAAAAATTAATGTTGCGCTTGGCAAGGACCACCCTTTGACGGTGAAACTAACACCCAAGGATCAAGTGTTTAAGAAGAAATCGGTGTTCTGGAAATTACCTTACTGGGAGATTCTACGTGTACGTCACTGCATTGATGTCATGCACGTAGAGAAGAACATATGCGAAAGCATCCTTGGTACTCTACTCAAGATTAAAGGTAAAAGAAAGGATGGTGACGGTTCACAGCTCGATATGCTTGTTGATCAATCGCAACGCAAGAGTGAAGCAGAAGATGATGACAAATTCATCAAAGCTCGCCAGAGTTACAATTTCAGTACAAAAGAAGCAACACAGTTCTTCACCTATTTGTTGTCAGTTAAGACACCCTCTTCCTACTGCGCAAACATCAGAAGTCTCGTGGATGTGAGCTCAGGTAAAATGAAGTTGGGACACATGAAGTCACATGATTGCCACGTAATGTTGACACAAATCCTCCCGGTGGCCATCAGGAATCTGATGGGCAAAGATATAAGAAACACACTCATTGACCTCTGTGGTTTCTTCAACCAACTATGGCAGAAAGTTGTAGATCCTGAAGAGTTGGATCATATGCAAGATGATATTGCAACAATATTGTCCAACCTAGAGATGTTTTTCCCACCGTCATTCTTTGATATCATGGTCCATCTCACTGGGCACCTTGTCGACGAGATAAGTATTGTGGTCCTGTGTTTCTTCGCAACATGTATCCCTTCGAGCGGTTCATGGGAATCCTGAAGCGCTTTTGTCGGAACCGAAACCATCCATAGGCAAGCATCCTACAAGGTTATACCGTGGAGGAGGTGGTTGAGTTTTGCACCGAATACATGAAACAAAGACCTATAGGTTTGCCCCTCTCTCACCACGAGGGAAGGCTGAAAGGTAAGTTGGTCCTTGTTGGCACGCAAATGGCTGCACCCGGAGAATTGGCAGAGAAATCACATTTGACGGTACTGCTTAACAGCCCAGTTCTCATCGCTTATGCCGAAGAACACTTGGCGGAGATATGCCAAAGATTCTTACCAATGGTGCCTTCATCAGATGTGGAGATGAAGGAGCACACTAAGAACTACGCCGAATGGCTAAAGAATCATTTGGCACAAGTATCCATCGATGACACTGCTACGTGGTTGGCACAAAAGCCATCACCTACGATGCTGACGTACCAAGCATATGACATAAATGGATACACGTTCTACACTGAGGAATGTGATAAGAAGACCTCGTATCAGAACAGCTCTGTTCGAATAGAATGCATGACTGTAAATGAAGCTGATAAAAGGGTATACTATGGAACCATCAAAGAGATTTGGGAGCTTGACTATGTGAAAGTTAAGGTGGCATTATTCAGGTGCACATGGATCCCTCTTGGTCAGGTAAGGATTGATGAGTACAGGAAGACCTATGTTAACAGGACAACGATGGCATATCATGCGGACCCATTCATTCTTGCCAGCGATGCTACCCAGATTTTCTTTGTGGAAGACCCCTTGCATAAGAACGGCCATTTAGCGATGCATGGGAAGAGAAGGGTACTGGGTGTCGACGATGTTGCCGATCAGGATGAGTACGATGAATTTGATGAGTTGCCAGCCAAGGGATCACGCACCAGTGCAACAGAGAAGCGTAAAATCATCAAAAACCCCAAGTTCATTCGGGGTCAACTTAATGATCCCAGTTCCCCCATGTACATGGGAATTAAGCTATAAGACTACTCTTTATGCCTACCCTGCAACTTAATTCGTTCAATTTAGAACTGTCGCGTGTACTAAATTCGTGAGTTATGCCCGGTTTTCTATTGATGTAAGAACCGTTAATATGTTGACCTTGATACGTTGTCAGCTCAGGCAATGAATATGAACTGTTTTTTGTTGTTATTGTTATTATATCATAGAGGTAGCACACTCAATTGATCTCACAACAGTATGTGTGAACAAATATATGCAATCTGGTTTGCGAATAGCACACAGTTCGTTGATGAAAGCCGTGTGCCGACCAAACCCCGCCACCCCGCCCATGATCTGAGTCGTGCTTTCTGATTAGCCAGAACCCAAACCCCACGGATCGTGTGTCTGCACCATTGGATGCTCCCAGATCAAACAGCGATCCTCATCCCTTTCGACAGCACATGCAGTTCCGGTTGTAATTTTATTTTTATGCACAAAATGCACGTTAATCTCAAAAAATGTCTTAAATATAGCTAATGATACCTCAAATGCGCCCGAAAATCAAACACGTGGTATATTGGTGATTGCGTACCGTGGGAAAAAATTTATGAGGCCAAACGATGAAGTCACCGGCCACAGGAGTTTGAATTGACACGTCTCCTTTTGGAAAACCATGATCCTTCATGTGAGATGCTCCGGTTTGGAAGGAGCGGTCATCAAAACTTGTGCCAAACTTTACCAAAAAAAATTCCATGGGGTCGTGAGAGCACGCCACAGGCACACATCGATTTCGATGATGTCCAAACTCCATCTGAATTTCCTGTAATTAAAATACCAACTAGGCCTACGCCAGTGGCCACACCTCGCGGCCGAAATGTTTGAAACTTCTCCCCGCTTCTCAAACAAACGGATGAAAACTCACAAAGCGACGCACAAATGATCTATACACCTTTGCTAGGCTGATAGTAAGGGGGTATCATAGCTAGTATCATGCATGCCAACTAGGCAATTTTGATGAGCTGTCATAGAATTGATTAAATGAAGAAAGAGAGGGTTGAGTATCATATCATGAAACTGTATCATAATAAATGCTATGCTACTATGTGTCATGCATGAAATATAAATAAAGTACCACATATGATACTAGCTACTCTATGATACTATGAATTAGAGCAACTACACAATAGAGTGACATAATTAAGACTAGCCACAATGGGTAGTAACATAGAATGTTACTAGTCTATGTTACTACCTCTATAGTGGGGAGTAACATATGTGTAGTAACATGCAACACTTCATTTATTAGGCTATAGATTCATCTTGCCTTGAGATGTGCGATGTTTCTCATACTACTAGTAAGACTAGCCACAATGGGTAGTAACATAGACTAGTAACATGCCCATGTTACTAGTCTATGTTACTACCTCTATAGTGGGGAGTAACATATGTATGTGGTAACATGCAACACTTCATTTATTAGGCTATAGACACATCTTGCCTTGATATATATATATGTGTGTGTGTGTGTGTGTGTGTGTGTGTGTGTGTGATGTTACTCATACTAGTAGTAACTAGCTATGTTGCCACATCATCTATTTAACCTAGATATGTGTGATGTTACTACCTATGTTACTCCCACTGTGGGTAGTCTTAGGCTAGTTACTACCTATGTTACTATCTATGTTACTACCTATGTTACTACCTATATTACTATCTAGATAAAATAGGTGATGTGGCAAGCAATAAATGAAGAAATGGAAAGTGGTAACATAGCTAGTTACTAGTAGTATGAGTAACATCACACACATATCAAGGCAAAATGAGTCTATAGCCTAATAAATGAAGTGTTGCATGTTACCACACATATGTTACTCCCCACTATAGAGGTTAGACTAGTAACATGTGCATGTTACTAGTCTATGTTACTACCCATTTTGGCCAGTCTAAGTAGCTATGTTACCACTTTCCTCTCTTTCTTCATTTATTGCTTGCCACATCATCTATTTTATCTAGATACGTGTGATGTTACTACCTATGTTACTCCCGCTGTGGGTAGTCTAAGCAGGCTATAAGGAATAGAATAATATATATGTGCTTATTAGTTGGAGGAAAGAGAAGAGAAGCGGGCTCTTGCTTAGTAGAGCCAGCTGCAACACGAAACCCAAGACACTTTGTGAGGATGTAAGGTGGGCCAACTATTGATAAACTAGTACGTATATAAAACTTATTATTGTGCATGCCCGCTAAGAGGTTGGCTGTATATGACATGGCAACTTCTTATAGCCGACCCTTGGTTGTATTATTAACCTGCTCTTAGTGAGGTAGCTAGTATATCATAGACGACTAGCTAATATGATGTGGCACACAATTAAATGAGGAAAGAGAGGATGTGGTATCATATCATGATACCGTGTCATATGAAATGTTGTACTACTACTTTGTGTGAAGCATGACAATTAGTAAGGCAACCTAAGATGCTAACTTATGATAAGCCTATAATTTTGAGATAAGCCTATAAACCGGAAAGGAGGGAGTATATATGCATGATACTAGTATATGATCGGCAATACCTCCATAATGCGCACATGCATATATAGTATCATAAGTTAGTATCTTAGGTTCCTTATTAATTAATTGCCATGCATGACACAAAGTAGTACAACATTTAATATGATACGCTATCATGATATGATACCACACCCTCTCTTTCATCATTTAACTGTGTGCCACATCATCCAAAAAGTCTAGTTGGCATGCATCGTACCGCTTGATACTCCCATATTACGACCAGCCTTATTAGGGTGGCCATAGTGGGGGTATCATAGCCGGTATCATGCACTCGGGAATAGAAAATATGATGATGTGGCAAAGAAGCAGTAACATATGTAGATACCGTGACATATATATATATATATATATAATGAATGCTATACTACTTTGTGTCATGCATGGCCATAAATACGGTCATCTATGATATGTACTACTCTATGATACTATATATGCACTATGAAGGTACGTACGTAGTATCATACACTAGTATCATATGCATGATTGTCGGAGTAATGGGCCACGGGTAGCCTAACCCGAGTCCCTGAACGTTTCAAGACATCGGGGCCAGCTGCGCCCCTCAAGCATCAAGGACGAAGCGCCGCCTACTGGTGGTCGGTTGGGTCAAGCGGCCGGCTGCCAGAAGGCGGCCACGCACCAGAAGACGGCCCCAAGACGGGCCAACTCCTAGCAGGCGGCTTCCAGAGAGGCCAGCTCCTAGCTGGCGGCCCACGACGCCATCAAAGTCTGCACCCCCATTAAGAAGATAAGACATGATGTGGCTACAGTGTAGCCCATCGCCCCCATATCCAGGGCACGGCGCGGCCACAGTGCCCCATACAGGCGAAGATCTCTGCATGGCGTGGCACTGTTGCCACTCCACCCTTGACGTCACCCCTGTCAGGCGGAGCCCTGCTCCCACGACGGCATGTCGGAACGGCCCGCAGGCGGCGGGCCCTACCAGGCAGCGAGAGCCCGGAGGGCGGCAAAACCTGACCAGTCGGACACAAGGGAGGCCGGCCTCTAGCAGGCGGCCCACTCCTCCCTCGGAGTCCGTGCACCATTAACCAGATGAGACATGGTGTGGCTACAGCGATCTCCTACCAGACGGCGGGACTGTAGCCACGCCTCCCCGACCAAGCGTGCGTCGTTAGCATGATGGCTACAGTAACAAGCAGCCGGCAAGACCCACGAGCGGCGGGAGTGGCCTATCGGCCCCATACCAGACCAGTCGGCGGGGCCCACCAGGCTGCGGGCCCCAGCAGCTAGCGGAGAATCCGGTGACCAGAGACGCTGACAGTCGGGTCCTACACCCGGCCGGATTACCATTGTACCCCTGGGGGGTAGGCCTATATAAACCCGCTAGGGCACCCATCCAAAGGGTTCCCAACCTGTTAGACCTAGACACACACATAGAGAGAGGAGAGAGCTAGCCCTGCTTTCTTCTACCTCTAGCATACAGCTCGAGGAGCACCATTGTACTCACTAGTGCCTTAGTGATCATGCGGAGACCCCGTAGAGTAGGACTAGGGGTGTTATCTCCAAGGAGAGCCCCGAACCTGGGTAAAGTACGCCGGCGTTCGTGTCTACGCCTCATCCCGCTTCCGAGCACCAGCTACGTTCTACTAGCTCCCACCATGATAAGCCATCCCTTGGCATATGTCGCACCCAACCCCCGACATTTGGCGCCCACCATGGGGCCAGGTGCACTATCGTCCGGAGACCTGTTCTGGACGGGAACCCTGTTCCTTCCTGGCGAGCGCGGCCAGCCCGGCATGCCAGACGGCGTCTGCGCCGATACGCTGCACAGCGCGGAGGTCGCCTGCATGGCGAGCTGCCTCGCTGATCTTGTTGGCGAGATTCGCCTCTCCGACAAGCCCGTATCTGACGCGGGCACAGATGGCTCCGAGAGCCGCCTCGTCAGCCTCCTCGACCAGCTCCACATCGTCATCGAGCCGGCTGTGGACCTGGAGTCGGTTGGTTCTACTGACCCGATGCTTGTCGACTCCGACACGGTGTCGCTCGACGCGTTCCCCACCAACGTGGTGGTCTACGACGAACCGCTTCCTCACGAGGACAGCGGCGGCGGCACCATCATGGAGGTGCTCGTCATCAGCCATGAAGGAGTTTCCGAAGACGGTGCTCAAGACCCGCTCGAGGTGGTATTGCAAGACTTGTCTGCGCACATCCCGGAGGACGCCGACGCCGAGACGCTGGAAGCACGCCGCGTCCAGCTCGTCGAAAGCGCCAAGAAGCTAGCCAGCATGAGACGCCTTTCGGAGGCTTACCAGCATGAGATGGACCGCGCCGTTGGCGGCATGCCGGCTCCTGGCGGGCCTAGCCGCATCGGCACGGTCCGGCAGCGTGGCGTGGCCATTGCCAGCATGTTCGGGGCAGATCGCCCTGTCTACGCCACGCCCATGGAGAATATACGAGCTGTCCAGGCGGCAGCAAACGAGCTGGACAAGCTCGAGGGCGACGAGCATCGCCACATGATGGAGCGCGTCCAGCGGCTCATTGACGCGGCTGCCGAGCAGCAAGAAGCCGGCTGCCGCACCGAAGCACCCGACCGGCGGAACGACGGCCCGCTTCCTCGCCGAGATCAAGGCACGACATCCCGGACGCCGACTGGTGGCGTCCGGGATAGAAGAGACAAGGAGCCAGCTGCCAACCGCAGCCGGACTCGCATCACCATCGAGCGCGACCAAGACGGCCGCCCAAGAGCAGTGGAACGATGGCACGACTGTCCGCCTCCCCCTCCTCCCCGCGGGGAGAGGCACGCTTCCCCGCCGCCTGTTGACCACCTGACACTCGGCGACCGCCTTGGCCGCCGAGAAGGAGTCGGAGAGAACGATGCCCGCCACCGGATCGACCGCCTCAACTGATCCCTGGCGCTAGAAGAGCAAGACGCGCTGGGCCCGCCCTGTTTCGGCCCCCGCATCCGTGACGAGCCCTTCCCCAAAGGGTTCACGCTCCCAAGAGATACGCCCAAGGACACCGGCTCTGTGAAGCCGGAGGGCTAGTTGGTCGACTACTCTACGGCCGTCAGCATAGCAAACGGCAACAAGCGCGTTGCCATGAAGTATGTTCCGCTCATGCTCCAGGGCACAGCTCGGACGTGGTTGAACAGCCTGAAGCCCCGCAGCATCAACAGCTGGGTAGATTTCACTGAAGCTTTCGTCCGCAATTTCACCAGCACGTACAAGCGGCCACCCAAGCCCCGCCAGCTCTCCTTGTGCGTCCAAGGCCCCAACGAATCAACTCGCGATTACCTCACGTGTTGGGCCGAGCTGCGCAACTCTTGCGAAGCCGTGCACGAGGTGCAGGCCATCGAGTACTTCACTGCCAGGTGCCGAGAAGGCACCCTCCTGAAGCACCGTCTTCTCTGTGATGAGCCGGCGACCCTCGATGAACTGCTGATCATAGTAGACAAGTACGGCACGGTCGACTCCTCTACGAAGGCGGAGATTCAAGTTGACGCATGATACGTCTCCAACGTATCCATAATTTTTGATTGCTTCATGCTATATTATATTCTGTTTTGGATGATTAATGGGCTTTATTATACACTTTTATATTATTTTTGGGACTAACCTATTAACCGGAGGCCAGCCAAATTGTTGTTCTTTTGCCTATTTCAGTGTTTCGCAGAAAAAGAATATCAAACGGAGTCCAAAAGGAATGAAACCTTCGGGAACGTGATTTTTGGAACGAACGTGATCAAGAGGACTTGGACCCTACGTCAAGAAAGCAACTAGGAGGGCATGAGGTAGGGGGCGTGCCTACCCCCCCCCCCCCAGGCGTGCCCTCCACCCTCGTGGGGCCCACATTGATCCACCGACGTACTTCTTCCTCTTATATATACCTACGTACCCCCAAACCAACAGAAGCATCCACGAAAACCTAATTCCACCGCCGCAACCTTCTGTACCCGTGAGATCCCATCTTGGGGCCTTTTCCGGCGTCCTGCCGGAAGGGGCATTGATCACGGAGGGCTTCTACATCAACACCATAGCCTCTCCGATGATGTGTGAGTAGTTTACCTCAGACCTTCGGGTCCATAGTTATTAGCTAGATGGCTTCTTCTCTCTCTTTGGATCTCAATACAAAGTTCTCCACGATTCTCGTGGAGATCTATTCAATGTAGTCTTCTTTTGCGGTGTGTTTGTTAAGACCGATGAATTGTGGGTTTATGATCAAGTTTATCTATGAACAATATTTGAATCTCCTCTGAATTATTTTATGTATGATTGGTTATCTTTGCAAGTCTCTTCAAATTATCAGTTTGGTTTGGCCTACTAGATTGATCTTTCTTGCAATGGGAGAAGTGCTTAGCTTTGGGTTCAATCTTGCGGTGTCCTTTCCCAGTGACAGCAGAGGCAGCAAGGCACGTATTGTATTGTTGCCATCGAGGATAACAAGATGGGGTTTATATCATATTGCATGAGTTTATCCCTCTACATCATGTCATCTTACTTAAAGCATTACTCTGTTCTTTTGAACTTAATACTCTAGATGCATGCTGGATAGCGGTCGATGTGTGGAGTAATAGTAGTAGATGCAGGCAGGAGTCGGTCTACTTGTCGCGGACGTGATGCCTATATACATGATCAATACCCAGATACTCTCATAACTACGCTCAATTATATCAATTGCTCAACAATAATTTGTTCACCCACCGTAATACTTATGCTCTTAAGAGAAGCCACTAGTGAAACCTATGGCCCCCGGGTCTATTTTCCATCATATTAATCTTCCAACACTTAGCTATTTCTATTGCCTTTTATTTTACTTTGCATCTTTATCATAAAAATACCAAAAATATTAGCTTATCATATCTATCAGATCTCACTCTCGTAAGTGACCATTGAGGGATTGACAACCCCTTTATCGCGTTGGTTGCGAGGTTCTTGTTTGTTTGTGTAGGTGCGAGGGACTCGTGCATGGTCTCCTACTGGATTGATACCTTGGTTCTCAAAAACTGAGGGAAATACTTACTCTACTTTACTGCATCACCCTTTCCTCTTCAAGGGAAAACCAACGCAGTGCTCAGGTGGTAGCAAGAAGGATTTCTGGTGCCGTTTCCGGGGAGATCTACGCCAAGTCAAGTCAAGTCAAGACATACCAAGTACCCATCACAAACTCATCTCCCTCGCATTACATTATTTGCCATTTGCCTCTCATTTTCCTCTCCCCCACTTCACCCTTGTCATTTTATTCGCCCTCTCTTTTCCGTTCGCCTCTTTTTCGCTTGCTTCTTGTTTGCTCGTGTGTTGGATTGCTTGCTTGTCACGATGGCTCAAGATAATACTAAATTGTGTGACTTTACCAATACCAACAACAATGATTTTCTTAGCACTCCGATTGCTCCTCTTACTGATACTGAATCTTGTGAAATTAATGCTGCTTTGTTGAATCTTGTCATGAAATATCAATTCGTCGGCCTTCCTAGTGAAGATGCCGCTACCCATCTAAATAGCTTCGTTGATTTGTGTGATATGCAAAAGAAGAAAGATGTGGACAATGATATTGTTAAATTGAAGTTATTTCCTTTTTCTCTTAGAGATCGTGCTAAAGCGTGGTTTTCGTCTTTGCCTAAAAATAGTATTGATTCTTGGAATAAATGCAAAGATGCTTTTATCTCTAAGTATTTTCCTCCCGCTAAGATCATCTCTCTTAGAAACGATATTATGAATTTTAAGCAACTTGATCATGAACATGTTGCACAAGCTTGGGAGAGGATGAAATTAATGATACGTAATTGCCCAACACATGGTTTGAATTTGTGGATGATTATACAAAAAAATTATGCCGGATTGAATTTTGCTTCTAGAAATCTTTCAGATTCGGCCGCGGGAGGCACTTTTATGGAAATCACTTTAGGAGAAGCTACTAAACTCCTAGATAATATTATGGTTAATTATTCTCTATGGCACACGGAAAGATCTACTAATAAGAAAGTGCATGCGATAGAAGAAATTAATGTTTTGAGTGGAAAGATGGATGAACTTATGAAATTATTTGCTAATAAAAGTGTTTCTTCTGATCCTAATGATATGCATTTGTCTACTTTGATTGAGAATAATAATGAATCTATGGATGTGAATTTTGTTGGTAGGAATAATTTTGGTAACAATGCGTATAGAGGAAACTTTAATCCTAGGCCGTACCCTAGTAATTCCTCTAATAATTATGGTAATTCCTACAACAATTCTTATGGAAATTTTAATAAGATGCCTTCTGAATTTGAGACTAGTGGTAAAGAATTTATGAATTCGCAAAAGAATTTCAATGCTTTGCTTGAAGAAAAAATGCTTAAAGTTGATGAATTGGCTAGGAACATTGATAGAATTTCTCTTGATGTTGATTCTTTGAAACTTAGATCTATTCCACCTAAGCATGATATCAATGAGTCTCTCAAAGCAATGAGAATTTCCATTGATGAGTGCAAAGAAAGAACCGCTAGGATGCGTGCTAAGAAAGATTGCTTTGTGAAAGCGTGTTCTTCTAGTTTCTATGAGAATAAAGATGTAGATCTAAAAGTTATTGTTGTGTCTCCTATTAAATCTTTGTTTTGCAATATGAATCTTGATAATGATGGGACTGAATATGATCCACCTTTACCTAGAAGGCATTCCAAAAATTCGGAGTTTTTAGATCTTGATGCTAAAAATTATAAAAGTGGGATTGAAGAAGTCAAAACTTTAGATAACAATGAACCCACTATTTTGGATTTCAAGGAATTTAATTATGATAATTTCTCTTTGATAGATTGTATTTCCTTGTTGCAATCCATGCTAAATTGTCCGCATGCTTATAGTCAACATAAAGCTTTTACCAAACATATCGTTGATGCTTTGATGCAATCTTATGAAGAAAAACTTGAGTTGGAAGTTTCTATCCCTAGAAAACTTTATGATGAGTGGGAACCTAATATTAAAATTAAAATTAAAGATCATGAATGCTATGTTTTGTGTGATTTCGGTGCTAGCGTTTCCACGATCCCAAAAACTTTATGTGATTTGCTAGGTTTCCGTGATTTTGATGATTGTTCTTTAAACTTGCACCTTGCGGATTCCACTATTAAGAAACCTATGGGAAGAATTAATGATGTTCTTATTGTTGAAAATAGGAACTATGTGCCGTAGATTTTATTGTTCTTGACATAGATTGCAATCCTTCATGTCCTATTATTCTTGGTAGACCTTTCCTTAGAACGATTGGTGCAATTATTGATATGAAGGAAGGGAATATTAGATTCCAATTTCCATTAAGGAAAGGCATGGAACACTTTCCTAGAAAGAAAATTAAATTATCTTATGAATCTATTATGAGAGCCACTTATGGATTGCCTACCAAAGATGGCAATACCTAGATATATCCTTGCTTTTATGCCTAGCTAGGGGCGTTAAACGATAGCGCTTGTTGGGAGGCAACCCAATTTTATTTTTATTTTTTTGCTTTTTGCTTATTTTTAGGAATAAAGCTTTGATCTAGCCTCTGGTTAGATGTGTTTTTATGTTTTAATTAGTTTTTGTGCCAAGTTAAACCTATAGGATCTTTTTGGATGATAGTTATTTGATCTTGCTGAAAATTCCAGAAACTTTGTGTTCACGAAAACAATTGTTAAAAATCACCATAACGTGACAAAATATTGATTCTAATTGCTGCTGATCAATAAACAAATTGTCTAGGTCGTCCTATTTTTTCTGAATTTTTTGAGTTCTAGAAGTTTGCGTTAGTTACAGATTACTACAGACTGTTCTGTTTTTGACAGATTCTGTTTTTCGTGTGTTGTTTGCTTATTTTGATGAATCTATGGCTAATAAAATAGTTTATAAACCATAGAGAAGTTGGAATACAGTAGGTTTAACACCAATATAAATAAATAATGAGTTCATTACAGTACCTTGAAGTGCTGTTTTGTTTTCCTTCGCTAACGGAGCTCACGAGATTTTCTGTTAAGTTTTGTCTTGTGAAGTTTTCAAGTTTTGGGTAAAAGATTTGATGGATTATGGAACAAGGAGTGGCAAGAGCCTAAGCTTGGGGATGCCAATGGCAACCCAATATAATCTAAGGACACCAAAAATCCAAAGCTTGGGGATGCCCCAGAAGGCATGCCCTCTTTCGTCTACTTCCATCGGTAACTTTACTTGGAGCTATATTTTTATTCACCACATGATAAGTGTTTTGCTTGGAGCGTCTTGTATTATTTGAGTCTTTATTTTTTAGTTTACCACAATCATCCTTGCTTTACACACCTTTTGAGAGAGACACACTTGATTCGGAATTTGTTAGAATACTCTATGTGCTTCACTTATATCTTTTGAGCTATATAGTTTTTTGCTCTAGTGCTTCACTTATATCTTTTAGAGCACGGTGGTGGATTTGTTTTATAGAAACTATTGTTCTCTCATGCTTCACTTATATTATTTTGAGAGTCCTACAAAACAACATGGTAATTTGCTTTAATTATGATAGGCATTCAAGATTAGTAAAAAAATTCTTATAAGTGTGTTGAATACTATGAGAAGTTTGATGCTTGATAATTGTTTTGAGATATAAAGATGGTGATATTAGAGTCATGTTAGTTGAGTAGTTGTGGATTTGAGAAATACTTGTGTTAAAGTTTGTGATTCCCGTAGCATGCACGTATGGTGGACCGTTATGTGATGAAGTCGGAGCATGATTTATTTATTGATTGTCTTCCTTATGAGTGGCGGTCGGGGACGAGCGATGGTCTTTTCCTACCAATCTATCCCCTAGGAGCATGCGTGTAATACTTTGCTTTGATAACTTGTAGATTTTTGCAATAAGTATATGAGTTCTTTATGACTAATGTTGAGTCCATGGATTATACGCACTCTCTTCCTTCCACCATTGCTAGCCTCTCTAATACCGCGCACTTTTCGCCGGTATCATACACCCACCATATACCTTTCTCAAAACAGCCACCATACCTACCTATCGTGGCATTTCCATAGCCATTCCGAGATATATTGCCATGCAACTTACCACCGTTCCGTTTACTATGACACACTCCATCATTGTCATATTGCCTCGCATGATCATGCAGTTGACATCATATTTGTGGCAAAGCCACCGTTCATAATTCTTTCATACATGTCACTCTTGATTCATTGCATATCCCGGTACACCGCCGGAGGCATTCACATAGAGTCATATTTTGTTCTAAGTATTGAGTTGTAATTGTTGAGTTGTAAGTAAATAATAGTGTGATGATCATCATTTTTAGAGCATTCTCCCGAGTGAGGAAAGGATGATGGAGACTATGATTCCCCCACAAGACGGGATGAGACTCCGGACGAATAAAAAGGAGGCCATAAAAAAAGGGAGAAAAGGCCCAAATAAAAAAATGAGAGAAAAAGAGAGAAGGGACAATGTTACTATCCTTTTACCACACTTGTGCTTCAAAGTAGCACCATGATCTTCATGATAGAGAGTCTCCTATGATATCACTTTCATATACTAGTGGGAATTTTTCATTATAGAACTTGGGTTGTATATTCCAATGATGGGCTTCCTCAAAATGCCCTAGGTCTTCGTGAGCAAGCGAGTTAGATGCACACCCACTTAGTTTCTTTTGTTGAGCTTTCATATACTTATAGCTCTAGTGCATTCGTTGCATGGCAATCCCTACTCACTCACATTCATATCTATTGATGGGCATCTCCTTAACCCGTCGATACGCCTAGTTGATGTGAGACTATCTTCTCCCTTTTTGTCTTCTCCACAACCACCATTCTATTCCACATATAGTGCTATGTCCATGGCTCACGTTCATGTATTGCGTGAAGATTGAAAAAGTTTGAGAACACCAAAAGTATGAAACAATTGCTTGGCTTGTCATCGGGGTTGTGCATGATTTAAATACTTTGTGTGGTGAAGATAGAGCATAGCCAGACTATATGATTTTGTAGGGATAACTTTCTTTGGCCATGTTATTTTGAGAAGACATAATTGCTTAGTTAGTATGCTTGAAGTATTATTATTTTTATGTCAATATTAAATTTTGTCTTGAATCTTTCGGATCTGAATATTCATACCACAATTAAGAGAATTACATTGAAATTATGCCAAGTAGCATTCCACATCAAAAATTCTATTTTTATCATTTACCTACTCGAGGACGAGCAGGAATTAAGCTTGGGGATGCTTGATACGTCTCCAACGTATCAATAATTTTTGATTGCTTCATGCTATATTATATTCTGTTTTGGATGATTAATGGGCTTTATTATACACTTTTATATTATTTTTGGGACTAACCTATTAACCGGAGGCCCAGCCCAAATTGCTGGTTTTTTTGCCTATTTCAGTGTTTCGCAGAAAAAGAATATCAAACGGAGTCCAAACGGAATGAAACCTTCGAAAACGTGATTTTTGGAACGAACGTGATCCAGAGGACTTGGACCCTACGTCAAGAAAGCAACCAGGAGGGCACAAGGTAGGGGCGCGCCTACCCCCCCCCCCCTAGGCGCGCCCTCCACCCTCGTGGGGCCCATGTTGCTCCACTGAAGTACTTCTTCCTCCTATATATACCTACGTACCCCCAAACCAACAGAAGCATCCACGAAAACCTAATTCCACTGCCGCAACCTTTTGTACTCGTGAGATCCCATCTTGGGGCCTTTTTCGGCGTCCTGCCGGAGGGGGCATTGATCATGGAGGGCTTCTATATCAACACGATAGCCTCTTCGATGATGTGTGAGTAGTTTACCTCAGACCTTCGGGTCCATAGTTATTAGCTAGATGGCTTCTTCTCTCTCTTTGGATCTCAATACAAAGTTCTCCATGATTCTCGTGGAGATCTATTCGATGTAATCTTCTTTTGCGGTGTGTTTGTGGAGACTGATGAATTGTGGGTTTATGATCAATTTTATCTATGAACAATATTTGAATGTCCTCTGAATTCTTTTATGTATGATTGGTTATCTTTGCGAGTCTCTTCGAATTATCAGTTTGGTTTGGCCTACTAGATTGATCTTTCTTGCAATGGGAGAAGTGCTTAGCTTTGGGTTCAATCTTGCGGTGTCCTTTCCCAGTGACAGCAGGGGCAGCAAGGCATGTATTGTATTGTTGCCATCAAGGATAACAAGACGGGGTTTATATCATATTGCATGAGTTTATCCCTCTACATCATGTCATCTTACTTAAAGCGTTACTCTGTTCTTTTGAACTTAATACTCTAGATGCATGCTGGATAGCGGTCAATGTGTGGAGTAATAGTAGTAGATACAGGCAGGAGTCGGTCTACTTGTCGCGGACATGATGCCTATATACATGATCATACCTAGATACTCTCATAACTATGCTCAATTCTATCAATTGCTCAATAGTAATTTGTTCACCCACCGTGATACTTTTGCTCTCGAGAGAAGCCACTAGTGAAACCTATGGCCCCCGGGTCTATTTTCCGTCATATTAATCCTCCAACACTTAGCTATTTTTATTGCCTTTTATTTTACTTTGCATATTTATCATAAAAATACCAAAAATATTATCTTATCACATCTATCAGATCTCACTCTCGTAAGTGACCGTTGAGGGATTGACAACCCCTTTATCGTGTAGGTTGCGAGGTTCTTGTTTGTTCGTGTAGGTGCGAGGGACTCGTGCGTGGTCTCCTACTAGATTGATACCTTGGTTCTCAAAAACTGAGGGAAATACTTACGCTACTTTACTGCATCACCCTTTCCTCTTCAAGGGAAAACCAACACAGTGCTCAAGAGGTAGCAACGCATCTGGCAAAGTGGCTCCTCAAGCTCCTCGGACTCCGGCTGGTGACACTAGTCGGCGTCAGCAATAGAATGACAACAAGTGCAAGGCCATGCAGCCGGCTTCTACAAGCCGGCAGGTGGCGACAGTTGAAGACCATCAGCCGGAAGGGCAGCCTCCTCCCAAGCATTAGAAGGGCGGAAAGCCCAACTGGCTGCCCGCCTTCTCATACGAGCAGACTCTCGATGGACCCTGCAAGTTCCACAGCGGCGTGAAGCCGTCCAACCACAGCACTCAGAAGTGCCACTGGCTCACCAGGATCGCCAAGGGCGACGGACTCCTGCCTCCTCCCCAGCAGTCGGCGGCCCAGCCAGTCGGCGCAATACAAGATGAATATCTTGAAGAGCATGGAGCTTACATCGTGTTCACTAGCGTGGTTGACGATAGGCACAACAGACGGCAACGACAACAAGAAGTACATGCAGTAGCATCAGAGACCCCCGAGTTCATGCATTGGTCTGAGAAGCCTATCAGCTGGAGCAGGGCTGACCACCCGGAGGTGATGCCTTCTCCTGGTTCTTATGCACTGGTCTTGGATGCCACCTTCGCAACAGAGAGGCGGGCTGCTCGCTTCTCCCGAGTTCGGATAGATGGCGGCAGCAGCATCAACATCCTATACTGTGACACTTTGGAGAAGTTGGGAATCAAGCAGAAGCAGCTTCAGCCTAGTCGGACTGTATTCCATGGCATAGTCCCTGGCCTTTCCTGCTCACCAATCGGCAAGATCCAGATAGACGTCCTCTTCGGACACAAAGATCACTTCCGCCGAGAGCCGGTCTGGTTTAAGGTGGTGGACCTTGAAAGCCCCTATCATGCGCTACTTGGCTGACCTGCTCTGGCCAAGATCATGGCGGTCCCCCACTATGCTTACCTCAAGATGAAGATGCCAAGCACCAAGGGAATCCTAACCATAGTAGGAGACTACAAAAAGTCATCCGCCTGTGCCGCAGACAGCAGCCGGCTAGCCGAGTCCCTCGTGATTCCAGCAGAGAAGCGGCTCCTTGACCGGGTTGTGGCAATGGCAGGCAACCAGCCGGAAATGTCACCAAACCCCAAGGAGTCAGAAGCTGAGGGCTCGTTCAAGCTGGCAAAAGAAACGAAGAAGATACCTTTGGACCCGGAGAGGCACGTTGTCATAGGTGCAAACCTTGACAGCAAATAGGAAAGCGAGCTCGTCGATTTCCTTTGTGAGAATTGGGACATCTTTGCATGGTCTCCTAAGGACATGCCGGGTGTTCCGACGGATTTCGCCGAGCACAAGCTACATGTCCGACCTGATGCCAAGCCGGTCAGGCAGCCTTTGCGCCGCCTGTCAGAAGAAAAGAGAAGAGTCGTTGGAGAAGAGATAGCCTGACTTCTAGCAGCCGGCTTCATTATGGAAGTATTCTTCCCAGAATGGTTAGCCAACCTAGTCCTTGTGCTGAAGAAGAATAAGAAGTGGCGCATGTGTATTGATTATACCAGCCTCAACAAAGCTTCCCCCAAAGATCCATTTGCTTTGCCAAGAATTGACTAAGTGATAGACTCCACAGCTGGATGCGAGTTGTTGAGTTTTTTGGATGCATACTCAGGATATCATCAAATCAAGTTGAACCCGGCCGACAGGCTGAAGACCGCATTCATCACACCATTCGGAGCCTTCTGCTACCTGACCATGACGTTCGGCTTGAGGAATGCCGGCGCCACATTTCAGCATTGCATGCAGAAGTGTCTCCTCAAGCAACTCGGCAGAAACGCCCATGTCTATGTGGACGGCATTGTGGTGAAGACGGAGAAGCGTGGCACTCTGCTTGAGGACCTTAACGAAACCTTTGAAAACTTGCACCGCTTTCAAATCAAGCTCAACCCGGAGAAATGCGTCTTTGGAGTACCAGCCGGCCAGCTTCTTGGTTTCCTGGTCTCAGAGCGCGGCATAGAGTGCAACCCTGTGAAGATCAAGGCCATCGAGAGGATGGAGGTACCCACCCGACTGCTGGATGTGCAAAAATTCACCGGCTGCTTGGCATCCATCAGCCGTTTCATCAGTCGGCTGGGCGAGAAGGCTCTTCCCCTGTACCAGCTCATGAAGAAGACCACTTTTTTCGAGTGGAATGACAAGGCGGACGAAGCTTTTCTCCAGCTCAAGAAGATGTTGACCACTCTGTCTGCCCTGGCGGCTCCGACTGCTAAGGAGCCCATGCTTCTCTACATCGCCGCTACCAGCCGGGTGGTCAGCACAGTCATAGTTGTGGAGCGCAAAGAAGACGGCAAAGCACTACCAGTCCATAGGCCGGTGTATTACCTGAGTGAAGTGTTGTCCGCCTCCAAGCAGAACTACCCCCACTATCAGAAGGTGTGCTACGGCGTGCACTTCGCCGCCAAGAAGCTGAAGCCATACTTTCAAGAGCACCCAATCACTGTTGTCTGCACTGCACCACTTGCCGAGATCATTGGAAGCCGAGATGCTTCGAGCCGAGTGGCCAAATGGGCCATAGATTTGGCCCCCTACACCATCTACTACCAGCCTCGCACCGCCATCAAGTCCCAAGAACTGGCCGACTTCCTCGTCGACTGGGCCGAGACCCAGTACCTGCCGCCAGCGCCGGACTCCACCCATTGGCGGATGCACTTTGATGGTTCCAAGATGCGCACCGGTTTGGGAGCCGGCATCATCCTCACCTCTCCCAAAGGCGACAAGCTCAGATATGTGTTGCAAATTCACTTTGCCGCCTCCAACAACGTAGCTGAATACGAAGCACTCATACACGGGCTCCGGCTTGCCAAGGAACTCGGCATTCGCTGGATCCTGTGCTATGGCGACTCCGACTTGGTGGTCCAGCAGTCGTCAGGCGACTGGGATACCAAGGATGCAAACATGGCAAGCTACCGCTTCCTCGTCCAGCAACTTAGTGGATACTTTGAAGGGTGCGAGTTCCTCCATGTGCCACGAAACGACAATGAGCAAGTCGATGCTTTGGCATGGATCGGCTCCACCCGGCAAGCAATACCAGCCGACATCGCCCTGCAACGCCTCCTCAAGCCGTCTGTCAAGCCGTCACCAGAATCAGACTCCATCTTCGTGCCGGCTCCTCCCGAAGCAGTCGGATCCGACTTGGGGACCCCAGCAGCCGGCTCGGGGACTTCGGCACACGGCTCGGGGGCTGCAGCAGTCGCACCCGGCTCGGGGACTTCAGAACCCAGCCCGGGGACTACAGCAGTCAGCCCGGGGACTTCATCGACACAGCAAGCAGCAGCCGACTCCAACCCGCCGCCTCCTGGCCCAACCGCCCTCGTACAAGTAGCAGCCCTGGCAGTCGAAGAAATAGCAGCACCTTCATGGGCGCAACCCATCCTCAACTTTCTGGTGAGCAAGGAGTTGCCGACTGATGAGATCTCGGCCCGACAAGTGCAACGACGAGCAGCAGCGTACACCATTGTCAACAGAGAACTTGTGAGGCACAGTGTCACTGGTGTGTACCAGCGCTGTGTCGAGCCGAAGAAAGGCCAAGCAATCCTCAAAGATATCCACTAAGGCGAGTGTGGTCACCACGCGGCTTCAAGATCACTTGTTGCCAAAGCTTTTCGCCATGGTTTTTCCTGGCCGACTGCTCTAGAAGATGCCAAAGACTTGGTCCAGAAATGTAAGGGGTGCCAGAAGTTTCGCTCCAAGCCACATCTGCCGGCTTCTGCACTCAAGACCATCCCCATTGCTTGGCCCTTTGTCGTCTGGGGACTAGACATGGTGAGACCATTCAAGACAGCACACGGCGGCATGACTCATCTGCTTGTCGCCGTGGACAAATTCACCAAGTGGATAGAAGCAAAGCCAATCAAGAAGTTGAATGGTCCGGCTGCTGTGACTTTCATTGCAGACATCACCACTCGGTATGGCATACCACAAGTATCATCACCGACAATGGCACAAACTTTGCCAAAGGCGCCTTGGCTCATTTCTGCGCGACGCAGGGCATCCGACTGGACTTAGCGTCCGTTTCCCATCCACAGTCAAACGGCCAAGTGGAGCGAGCAAATGGCCTCATTTTGTCCGGCATCAAGCCCCGACTGGTCGAGCCTCTGGAGCGCTCGGTCGGCTGTTGGCTCGATGAGCTGCCGGCCATCCTCTGGAGCCTGCGCACAACTCCAAACAAGTCAACCGGCTTCACGCCTTGCTTCCTTGTCTACGGTGCCGAAGCCGTCATCCCGACGGACATAGAATTTGACCCCCCTCGAGTTACCATGTACACTGAGGAGGAGGCAAAAGAAGCACGAGAAGACAGCGTCGATCTGCTGGAAGAGGGCCGGCTATTGGCACTCAGCCGGTCCACCATCTATCAGCAGAGTCTACGCTGATACTACAATCGGAAGGTCAAGCCAAGATCCTTCCAAGAGGGAGACCTTATGCTCCGGCTGATCCAGCGAACAGCCGGCCAGCACAAGCTCTCGGCACCTTGGGAAGGCCCCTTCATCATCAGCAATGTTTTGGGCAACGACTCCTACTACCTGATCGATGCTCAGAAGCCTAGAGCACGCAAGAGAGACGACTCCGGCAAGGAGACAGAGCGGCCATGGAACGCAAACCTCCTTCAAAGATTTTATAGTTGATGCAGTATGTACCATGCTACCTTTTGTATTAAGTACGAAGACTCCGGGTCCCCCGAGAAAAGCTCGGGGGCTACCCTCTTTTATCTATATGATAAGTATTATGCCTATGAATGTGTTATTTCATTATTCCGCCTGGCACCGAGTTCGACCAGTCCGCCTGGGGGCTCGCCGCCTTGTACTATGAGGTGCTTCCTGCAGCCGGACAAGTAGTGTGTTGGCACCTAAACCTTCTCCTGCCCAAAGCCGCAGCTCGCAGAGCGACTATCCGGTGGGCAGGAGTTAAAGGCAGAAACGGGTGTCCACATGAAAAATGGCTAAGGACCTAAAAGCATGCACATAGTTCAAGCCGGCTTCCCACCTCATCGACCAGCTGCTGAGCAGCCGGCCGGCCGGCTTCTACTTAACTTGCTAACGCTCTAGTCGGCTAAGTACTTGCCCTCCCGAAAGTAGCTAAGTACTTGACCTGGCCACAGTCCGCAAGAGCGGCTGTCTGGTTGGCAAGATGGCAGCTAAGGGAGGGTGGCAAAGGAAAAAAGGCAAGGAGCAGAAAGCAAGAAAAGTCAGAACTCGGCAAAAACACAACTTGTGTGGAAAGATATTTACATGACAAAAGGCCCTTTGCCAGCATTCAACATAGTTAGGAATACACCCCGCGGGTGGAAATGTGCAAATTTAACAAAGTTTGTCGAGACTGATAAAACAGGATAAATAAAGATAAGTCAGCGGCCTAGGGAGCGGCAGAGGGGTCCGGCTGGTTGGCGGTGTCATTAGTGCCGGTTGGTGGAGTGGACAGCAAGTCAGTCTCCGCTTGGTCGCCTCCAGCAGCAGTCGGCGCACTCGAGCGCGGCTCGTCGTTTGAGGCACGGTCAAGCTGAGGCTGGCCGTCCGCTCCGACCTCTGGCACAACTTTTTCACCTTCCTCGTCCTCCTCATCTTCTCCCTCGTCGCTGGAGTCGATCATCTCGGCCGAGTCTTCGTCGTCCTCTGAGTTCAGCCCGAACCACTCCGGTGGTGCCTCGGCGCCGTTCTCAGCCAGCTCAGGACGAAGACGCTGGTGTTGGTGTACTCGGCAATCACTGCTGCCCGTCTGACAAGATCGCGCTCCACCGCCACCAGATCCTCTTGGGCCTCCTGCCGAAATGTGGTCAGATGGGCTAGATTTAGCCCAGGATACCACGCCTTGACGAACTCCAAGGCCCGGCGCGCTCCAGCTCAGGCCGAGGAACCCTTCCAAGCCTCAAGTCGGCCGGCCGCCACCTCCAGCTAGTCGGCAGTCCGACTGGGTGTGCATAGAGCCGGCATGTCTGGCCAAAGGGTGGAGATCGCTTGGGCCCCGACACGCTGAAGACGGCGCAACATCCGATGAGTCGGCCGAAGGCGGGCCTGGATGCTGAGAAGCTGTTCGCTAAGGGTCCGGGGGGCGTCGGCAGCAATCTGCACGCCTTCCGCACTCCGTTCTTCACGATAAGCCTCAATAGCCTGGTTGGCGGCATCAGAGTGGCCAGGAAAGAAGTCTGCTCGGGCAGAAAGCAAAGAAGTCAGAAGTCAGAAGCTAGAAGTCGGCTTGATCAGCAGCCGGCAGCTCGAAGAAAGAAACAGAAGGAAGCTTACCATCAACTATGTCTTCAATCCTGCCGAAGCCGGATTTCAGCAGCGCCTCCTTGTCGGTCCAGGTGGAGCATTCAGTCTCGAACTCGGCGAGGAGATTGGACTCTTTCACTTCCGCCTCCTTCCGGGCCTTCTGGAGAAGCTCCGCCTGCTCCGCCAATTGCTAGGCCAGTCGGTCACGCTCCTGGGCCAGCTCGTTGCACTCTGCCTCCTTGGCACGCAACGCGGTGTTGGCTTCACCCAGCTGCTGCTGCAAGGCAGCGTTGGCTTCTGCAAGAATAGAGAAAGGAAAAAACGTCAACAATCAACAAAGAAGAAGTACAGTTGCCAGGAAGATCCGGCTCGACTGCTCAGCAGTCGGCCCGAATCTCGGGGGCTACAGCTCGCGGGTGCGCTATCGCGCCCCCGCAGAGAAAGAAGTTATCAACAATCAATAATGAGGAAGTGCAGTTGCCAGGGAGATCCGGGCCGACTGCTCAGCAGCGGCCCGAATCTCGGGGGCTACAGCCCGCGGGTGCGCTGGCGCGCCCCCGCAGAGAAAGAAAACGAAGACTTACTCCGGCTTTCCGACAAGTCGGCGGTCCGTTGGTCCAGACCTCAGACGTTGGAGTTAAAAGTGGCCGCGCGAAGGTTATGATAATCCTACAATGAAGATATCAGATAAGGTTAGCACTCGAAGCTTGCCAATTAAAGTTCCGAGCCGCCTGCTAAGCAGCCGGCCCGAAACTCGGGGGCTACACCCAGTGGGTGCGCTGGCGCGCCCCCACAGAGAAATACAACAATCAAAGACGAAGAAGTAAGAAACATACCCGAATGGCCGCTCGCGAATCAAAGAACGCCCTGTTGCACTGCTGAAGAGCAGTGGCCTCAGCTCGGAGTTTGCCTGGACGTCTAGGACCGCTCGATTTAAAGCGCACGTCCCGCCTCCACACACCCATTCAGTGGGCGCGGTGCTGGTTGCTTCGACATCCGGGACTAACGAGCTCGCAGCGCCGGCTTCCAGCGGTCGGGGCATCGAAGTCGCCTTCGCACTTCGGCGGCGTGATGGTGTGAGGGCCTCAGAAGCCGGGCTCGTCGCCATCTCGCCTCCGGCTGGCGGCACCGGCGGAGCGGCCGGTCGGTTGTCCTGCGCTCCTCCAGATAGCGGTGGCGGATGTACGTCCGCCTCCCGCATGACGACGTCGCCGCCTCCCCTCTCCATGACCAGATGTTCGTCGCCGGCTACCCCAAGTCTGCGCCGTGAACTCTAGTGGCGGCGGTGCAGACTTCAAGGGGACGACGAACAGCGGCGCCTGACGGCGTGTGGCTTCTTCAGCCAGCTTCTTCGCCGCGACATCGGCCTCAGCCTCCGCCAGCTTCTTCAACGCGGGGGCCTCCGCCTTGTCCACCTCCGCCTTCTCCTTGCGGGCGGCTTCCTGCTCCTCATGCGCATCCTCCGCGTTTCGTTCCTGCGCCTCCTAGAGGTCGGCTGCAGGGTCGATTCACCGGGTGGTGGTGGAGGTCTCTGCAGACCCAATGACGGAGGCGGCGGCCGACTTCTCAAGAGAGAGCGGGGCCCTAAGTCAAGAAAAATAAAGAGAAGAAGCTCAGATAGAATCGACAAGAAAGGAAAGCGCAAAAAAAAGATACTTACGCCGACACCATAGGAGGCGCCTTCGGAAGTTTCTGGCACTTGGCCGCCTTCGCAGCGGCCTCCTTCTGCCTGGTCGCGGCGGTCGGGTTCTTGGTCTTCTTCGGCATGCTGCCAAACAAGACGACGCCTTGTTTACGCTTGCGCGTGCCGCCTTGTGCAGCCGGCTCGGCGGAGGGGCCCACGTCCGCCTTGCCAGCGCCTCGCGCATGGTGCGGCTTGTCCTCCTCCTCATCATCATCAGGCCAGGTCTCGAGGCCGCCTCCATCTTCGGAGCTGCCTGCTCCGTCGCCGCCGCCTATGGCGTCGTCCTCCAGGGCGGCCGCCGCCAAGTCGGGGTCGTCCACATCGCTCACCTCCCGGTCCGGCTGGTAGCCTCCACCCAGCCCCACGATGGCGGCCGTCACCAGAGACATGTAGATCTGCGTTCCGAAGACCGACTATTCAAGACAACAAGACCAAGGCCAAGACGAGGTACTGAAAAGAAAAGAGTTGAGAAACTTACAGCCGGCGGCGGGTTGGCGCGGGAGTATGGCTGCTTGCCGAATCGCCAAGACCCTTCCGACAGCTTGAGATCGGAGATCTCGTTCACCAAATGGGCAACCTCAGCAGTTGGCATGTCCCTAGTGCACATCCGGCTCGGGTCACGGTGCCCGCTCATCCGGCAGATCAGATGAGGCCGGCCTTGGAGCGGGAGAACCCGGCGCACGACGAAGGCGACCAGCAGGTCGGACGCCTTGAGGCCTTCTGCATCCGTCAGCACCCGGAGCCAGTTGACGGCGGTGGTGGCGTCGGCCGACATGGGCTTTGGCTTGTAGCCCTAGTTGGCCCGAGGTTCGGCCGGAGGGCCAGCTTCGTAGGGTGGCAGGTTGATGAAGTCGATGGCCGGGTCGACGTTCTCCACGTAAAAATATGATTTCTGCCACAGTTTGACTGACTGTGATAGCTTGATGGAGGGGGAGGCATTCTTCGCAAATGGACGGCGCACCGCGACGAAGGCGCCGCACTGGGCTGCCTTCTCCTTGACGGAGGTGCCCAGTTTGGTGTAGAATAACGCTCCCCACAACTCGATGGTGGGGAGGATGCCCAGGTAGCCCTCGCACATCGCGACGAAGGCAGACAGCAGCGTCACGGTGTTGGGCATCAGATGATGAGGTTGAAGATGGTAGCAGTCGAGGAAGGAGCGGAGGAACCCACTCGCCAGCAGGTCGAAGCCATGGAGGAAGTGCGAGCGGAAGATAACCCGCTCGCCTCCCTCCGGCACCGGCGAGATCTCCTTCGCCGGCGGTACGCGCACCTTGACGAAGCACGCGCCGGGCAGTCCCCATGTGGCACGAACGAAGGCGAGATGGTCGTCTATCACGACCGAGCTATCCCAATCCCCTCCCCGTTGGCGCACCATGGAGTTCGAGCTGGACGGAGAGATGGCGCAGTGGCGGGGACAAAGACCGCGGCAAAGTGAGAGGTTTGGGGCGGAAGAGATCGACGGCGACGAGCTGCGGCAGTGCCTCGGCGGAGCGAAGAGGTGCGGCGGCAGCAAGAGGAGGAGAAGGGCGAAAATGGCAAAGGGAGAGGAGGGCGTGCCCTGCCGCTCCCCCTCCCCCCCTACTTATAGCCCCTGGGCTACGAAACCGAGGGGGCGAGGCATGGGATCATGGGATTAACTGCACCCACGACCCCACGACCCTGCGATTATTGCGCGAGTTACTGCGCGTGGTAACTTTGCATGGAATCTCAATTGTCCGCCTCAGCCGCAGCGGATCCGCTCGCGCGCTGAGGCCCGGTAATGGCGGGCCCAGCCTACTGTCGCGTCCCATCGTGCGCGTGGGCTCGCAGGCTGGCCTGGCTGGCTGGCGCCGTGTAGCGTGCCTGCAGCGAGTGGCGGGCCTAGAGGCCTAGCAAGCACGCCACCAGGTTCCCGCCTTGGTGTTTCAAAAATTATCAGACGAGCCCGCCTGGTCGCGGGCGACTCCCAGCAGGCGGCACACCAGGAGACGGACAAGGCATTCAACAAGAGCACTCGGAGAAGGAAACTACTGAGGCACCTCGGCTTATCAGCCGCGACACCTCACCAGCTTCGGGGACTACTGTCGGAGTAATGGGCCACGGGTAGCCTAACCCGAGTCCCTGAACGTTTCAAGACATCGGGGCCAGCTGCACCCCTCAAGCATCAAGGACGAAGCGCTGCCTTCTGGTGGCCGGCTGGGTCAAGCGGCCGGCTGCCAGAAGGTGGCCACCCACCAGAAGTCGGCCCCAAGACGGGCCGACTCCTAGCAGGCGGCCCACGACGCCATCAAAGTCTGCGCCCCCATTAAGAAGATAAGACAGGATGTGGCTCCAGTGTAGCCCATCGCCCCCATATCCAGGGCACGGCGCGGCCACAGTGCCCCGTACAGGCGGAGATCTCCGCACGGCGCGGCACTGTTGCCACTCCACCCTTGACGTCACCCCTGTTAGGCGGAGCCCTGCTCCCACGGCGGGCCCTACCAGGCAGCGAGAGCCCGGAGGGCGGCAGAACCTGACCAGTCGGACCCAAGGGAGGCCGGCCTCTAGCAGGCAGCCCACTCCTCCCTCGGAGTCCGTGCACCATTAACCAGATGAGACATGGTGTGGCTACAGCGATCTCCTACCAGACGGCGGGACTGTAGCCACGCCTCCCTGACCAAGCGTGCGTCGTTAGCATGATGGCCACAGTAACAAGCAGCCGACATGACCAGCGAGCGGCGGGAGCGGCCTGTCGGCCACGTACCAGACCAGTCGATGGGGCCCACCAGGCAGCGGGCCCCAGAAGCTAGCGGAGAAGCCGGCGACCAGAGACGCTGACAGCCGGGTCCTACACCCAGCCGGATTACCCCATTGTACCCCTGGGGGGTAGGCCTACATAAACCCCCCAGGGCACCCATGCAAAGGGTTCCCAACCTGTTAGACCTAGACACACACATAGAGAGAAGAGAGAGCTAGCCCTGCTTTCTTCTACCTCTAGCATACAGCTCGAGGAGCACCATTGTACTCACTAGTGCCTTAGTGATCATGCGGAGACCCCGCAGAGCAGGACTAGGGGTGTTATCTCCTAGGAGAGCCCCGAACCTGGGTAAAGTACGCTGGCGTTCGTGTCTACGCCTCATCCCGCTACCGGGCACCGGTGACGTTCTACTCACTCCCACCATGATAAGCCATCCCTTGGCATATGTCGCACCCAAACCCCGACAATGATACTATATATATAGTATATGATACTCCCCACTATATACGGCTGGCCATAGTGGTGGTATCATAGCCGACGATGTCATGCACTCGGAAATAGCAAGTATGCTGATGTGGCAAAGAATTAAATATATATATAAAGAGGGTTAGACTAACATATAGGTAGATACCGTATCATGTTAAATGCGATGCTAATTTGTGTCATGCATGGCAATAAATATGATCTATATATGATACAATACTCTATGTATTATACTATGCGCTATAATTAATTAAAGGTAATATCATGCACTAGTATCATATATACTGTATATTCATGATACTAGTATATGACACTCTCCACTATACTCGTGATTTCTTACCGTGGAAAAAATTGGAGGCGAAACGATGAACTCATGTTTTCATTCGAACAAAAATATGATGTTAGGTAATGTAAATGTTTTCAAAGAGCACACGGTTCACTCACGAAAGCCGTGTGTCCACTAAACCGTGGCCGATGCACCCCCCCCCACCCCCCACCCCTCTGCCACGTGCGCGATCTGAGTCATGCTTTCTGATTGGCCAGAACCCAAATCCCACGGATCATACGTCTGCATTGTTGGATTCTCCTTGATCGAACGGCGATCCTCATCCCTTTCGACAACACATGTACATGTTTTCAAATAGCCCCTCCCAAAAAAATGTTTTCAAATAGAACACGGTTCACACACGAAAGCCGTGTGCCTACCAAACCGTGGCCGATGCCCCCCCTCGCTGCGCGCGCGATCTGAGTCATGCGTTCTGATTGGCCAGAACCCAAACCCCACAGATCGTACGTCTGCACCGTTGGATGCTCCCAGATCGAACAACAAACCTCATCCATTTCGACAGGAAATGCAGTCGGGCTAGCAATTGATTTATATGCCAACATGCACAGTAAATGCCAAAAATGTCTTACATATAGCACACGAGACCTGAAATGCGCCAGCAAATCAAACCCGTGGTAAAATTGTGATTGGTTTACATGGGAAAAATTTAGAGACGAAACAATGAACTCACGTCTTCATTTCAAACGAAATTATTCTGTTTGTGCACACGAGCGCTTAGAGGCAACCGTTTGCATAGGCCTTTCCGCGCGAGAGACGACCGGGGATATTTTTCACCCTTTTCACCTAGGCCACCAACACCCAGAGTCCCCAACACCCCCCACCGTCCGCCCGCGTTTCACTCAACTAGTTCACCCAATCTCCTTCGCCAGCTCCCCCTCCCCTAGATCCACAGCAGAACCCTCTCCGGCGCTGCCGTGCTCACCCCGGCCGTGTGCCCACTCTTTGGCGTCAAGCCTACCTCCACTGCCGCTCCCAACAAGCGGCGGCCCGCACCTCGCCATCTACGTTTGCTTGCCAGCCACCCTCGAGCATATCGATGCAGTAACCCTCGCCTCTCCTGTGGCCCGGCCGGGTTTGCATTAAGAAGCCTGTTAGTTACTGCGCTCCATTACGGTGAGGCATATTTCCTCGCAATCCCTCTTCCAGTTTTGTTCCGTATGTTCCCAAATTGGCTATAAAATAACAGAGAGCGTATATATGTTCATTATCTACCTTCCTCACTACATATAAGATGTATTTGTTCCAATAATTTACTGCCTATTTACAGATCGCGGGCGCCCGAGTCACACAAACTTAACAAATTAGCCATACATTTTCTAAATTATTGCATGGCATGTTTAGAAAGCTTGATACCAAGTTGTTAGTTTTATGCTTATCCTCCTTTCTTGAGTTTCGCATGTGTTCTCTGTAGATGCCGAGTAGCAGCGACAGCACTCATTCAGGCCATGTATCTTCATCTGATTCAGACAACCCTAGGTCTTCAGCAGATTGTGAGGGATCAAGTAGTCTTGAACGGGATAGAGCTGCAGCAATTACCCTTCCAGTCAGGACATGGAGGAACGCTCCAAGGAAGCCCACACACCAGCCTAAAGGTGTATATGAAGTAACCGAGATTGATTTAAAGTCCTGGGCTCCAACTAAACCAGATAAAGCACGCATGAGGTTCAGGAGTGTGTGTGGATTTGTTGGCATGGCAAGGCTCAACATTAATTTGCCGGGGTTTCGGAAGGCTGACACAAAAACACGGCGAAGGATGGTCCAGGAGATCATGGATCACTTCAACGTTCCAGAGCAGTGAAGAATGCAGGTGGAACACGCTGCACTGAAGAAGGCTAGGGATGCTTGCAGAAACTGGAAGCACGTGATGTACAAGAAGTACTTGAGTGAAGGCGAGGACCCAATCCCCGCATACCCCCAAATTACAAAGGCAGACTTGGCAGAATTCAAAAGGGTCAGGGCAACTCCAGAGTTTGCCGAGAAGAGTTTCAAGCAATCGGAACTTCAGAAGAAGAACATACACCCCCATCGTATGGGTGTGGCAGGATACTACGGCATGAAACTGATATGGGAATAGGAGGACAAAGAAGCAGTAGCGGCGGGTGGGAATCCGACCTTCAGTGAAATCAAGGGCGAACGCGCCAGAGACTACTTGCGGGCATGTGCAAAGAGGCGTGATGACGGAACTTATTACTTTGAAAACACACGTGACACCAAACTGTATGAAGTGATGATAGAGGCTTCAAAGATCCCTGGAAGGTTCTACAGGAACTCAGGGCCATGTGACACTCTGTCCATTTCTCTGGACACAAAAGAGCCCTCTGGCCGTGCAAGGGGTATAGGTGTTAATGTCCTACACAAGAGGGCTTTCACACTCAGCAAAGAAGAGAGGCTCGGCATGAAAAAAGCGAGGAGTGAAATGAAGCAGAATGCATTGTATGAAAAGTTGAAGAAGGAGATTTATCCGGTTGTTCGAAAGGATGTTGAGGATTCAATGATGATGACACAGAAGACTCTAACACTGACAGATAGCCAGAAGATGGGAGGGGAGGCGGGCATGGAGGATGCTTCTTATTGCGCGACAACACTGCACAAGAGTAGCTGTGCATCAGCTGACCCCAGCGACACTGAGACTGCAGCTGCTCGTGATGATGGTATATCTGATCTATCTGGAATGAAAGACAGACTGAAGGGCATGCTTACACATTATGAAGGTACATTAAAATGTGCAACAGCCTGGGTTTGCCCACCCTTCTTCGAAGATGGCCTCTTCTTGGACAATGTGCCATTGAAGTTGGGATGTGTGAAGTGCTACATGACTGAAGTAAAGCCTTGATTCAATGAATTTTCCCTCAAGAATGTCCTAGGAGACTTCGATGAGAAAAGGACCTTGGGAGAAACACTGTTACATCACATCCAGTGGCCACGAAAGGAAATAGAGTTCATCGATGAGATTCCTAAAGCCCCGCCAAGAGCAACCGTTGTCGCCCCTCAACCGGTGACGCTCTCCTTGCCACAGCAGCTCTCGCGGGCTGATGCATCAACCTGTGATCAGCCGGACCGACTTTGTGGCGTACAGGCCATGTCATCCTCCGCCCCAAAGCAGCCAGTGGCAAGGCCTACAACTGCTGATGAGGCACCACCGGTTCAGTTGTCGGCCGCTGAAGCAGTGGGGGGAGACCCAGCTGCAGCACATGCTCAACAGACCAACCTGGTGGAACTGACTGCTAAGCAGTCTGATGCTTCGGAACCGCCTGCTAAGCAGTCTGTAGGTCTAGAATCGACTGCTCATCAGTCCGTCGGTCCGCAGGCGCGTGATCAGCATACCAATGCGTCAGCACTTCCTGCTCAGCAAACCAACGCGTTGGCACGGCCTCCTCAGCACACCGACAAGTTGGCACCACCTGCGCAGAAACCCGACTTCAACGCATGGTCAGCAGTCCGATGCCTCTGCTCCTACAGCCCAGCAGTCCGTCACAGCAGCACCGCCAGCTCAGCAGTCTCGCATAGATAAATTGTCTGCTAAGAAGTCCGTCCAAGCTTCACTGTCTGCTCGGCAGTCTACCTTGCAGGCAACTAGACGTTCTGCCAGAAATGCTTCAAGTACCAAGAAGGAAGTGGCCAAAAAGGCTACACCCACGACCACGAGGAAGCGCGGCGGGAGAGTGAAGAGGAAAGAGAACGATTGCCTCTTACTTAAAGCACTCATCGCCCAGAACCAAATTAACAGCAGCTTGTTCGAATCGGGGAGTAATATTATTTCTGACGCCATGGGTGATGAAGAAGTACGTTTGTTGCTTGCTAGAAATAAAGCAGAGGTACTTGAAGCATGCAATTACGTGCATGGCCAGCCATTTCTTGTTGGCGAATACTTTGATGAGTGCAGCTCCAGTTGCCGTGAGTTACATGCTTTGCTAGTCCACTTCAATAGAGATCATTTCCGACATGATGCTGGTTCCATCAATGTGAGTTTCGAGGACTTACATCTCTTCTTCAACTTCAATGTGCTCGATGCCACTCTTGTTAGATGCCTGATTTTGTAAGTACTTAACAAACTCTGATCAACTTCTCCATACAAGGCTGTAAATGATAAAGAGCGAACTGCATTTTATTCCTCTCAGGGGATTGAACGCGCAGAGAAGAAAAATGGAGATTGTGTATTTCATAGATCCTGCATTAGCAAATGGCACAGCATTAGATGGTAAGGACCGATGGGTCTGGGCCGTTAACACGGTCCTCCGTATCTTCAAAAACACGTCCCATGCAGAATCATTTCTCTGGCCATATCATGAACGGTAAGTCAAGTAAACAACCACACATACACTGATTGTCTTTCAGATTTCGACATCCTTCGTAAGTTCATGGCTTTCTTAATATGTAGCAATCACTGGATATTGGTATTCATTGTTCCAAACAAGAACACAGTTTACTACATCGATTCTCTCAGAGAGTCAACAAACGCTCAGGATCTGACGCATGTTCAGCAATTCTTGAATAGGTATTGAATTATATGATGTTGAAATTAATTTGCATTCATATCTGGTTCAATAATTGATGTTGTCAAAATTCATCATCATTTGCAGTGTGCTCGCATTGTGGAAAACTAAACCGGGGAACTTGTTCAAGACGGAACAACCCGTACAGCACGAGATCGTTTCTCCGGTAACACACCGAAATCTGTTATTTTCGGCAAATTTATCCAACAGTCTGCAAATACCTTTCCTTACGCTAGTCAAATGTTCGAGCTTCTAATAAACCTCTTTCTATTTTGTCCAAATAAAAAATAATACATCTAACACCAGTAGGTTGTTCCTAACAGGACAAATACATGACTAATTTTGTACAAAAAATTTCAGTGTCCTCAGCAAGAAGCAGGGACCAACCTTTGTGGATACTATGTTTGCAGACACATTATCTCCATCTGCAAATCTGTTAATAGTTGTGACGATCCTCGCGAATTAGTACCAGTAAGTCTATCTTAATTAATATCTTCTACTCCACTCATATGGCACATTCTAATCTTAAAAATACTGCAGCTCATCTTAAAACCGAGGACCCCTGAACCGCTCCCGGTTGGTGAATTGCTGATGGTTCGGAGATTTATCAGCGACTTCCTCCTGGATCACTACATCAATCCCACTGGTGATAATGAAGATTTCAGCATGCGTTCTCCTGAAACATTGAGTAAGAGTTAGCCGCTAAACATATAACGCATGGATCCATTGTTTTCCATCTGTTGAGGTCTTCGTATTTCGTACACTATGATTAATTATGTAATGCATATATGTGTGGACAAATCATTGGAATTTAGCTACCATATGTTCAATTGCAATTGTTGCGAAATCTGATGAATGTTCTTCCTGTGGACACTATTTGTTTAATTGAATATTGTGGCGAATTTGATTTTTGCATGCCGATTCAAAATGGGATATTTTTGTTTATTTGTTCAATTGAATACCGTGGCTAATTTGCTTTTTGCATGCCGATTCAAAATGGGATATTTTTATTTTAACCTGGCAATTGCTCCGGACACGGTTCAACTAAATGAGTGTGTGCGATCCACATCGGAAAGCATACGTCAATCGTAGTGGAACAATCGGTGATACACAGCAGATCGCAAACGATTTGCAGCGCTACTACATGTGCGTAGGTTCTCCGTAACCGTTTGTGATATTGCGTTATCGCACACGAGAACTCGGAGTAAACCGTGCCCAATGCAAAATACAATCCCAGTCATAATTTTTTCAGGAAACGTGTGGGATCCCAAACGAAAAGCACACATCACTCTTGCGGCAACCGTCGGTGATACCCAACAAATCACAAACGGTCTGCAGCACTTGTATGTGTGCGAAGAGTCTCCTCAACCGTTTGTGATAGAACATTATCGCAGACGGTAATTGTTGCAAAACGTGTGCGATGGAGTCTAGCATGGCAGACGGGTTACGCAGAAAACTCGGGTGCGATGGGGCACAAATCGGACACAGTTCATATGTTGGCCCGTGTGCCTTACATACTATTTCCCAAACGGTTCGTTACGACAGACCGTATGGTTTCACCGCGTCATTAGAAACACTTAATCATCGGTACCACACGTGCGAAAGAATTTAGTGTGTGCTACATCGCACACGATTACGTTTTGGAAGGCCTCTGGATCACTGTTCCATATCCCCGACGGTTTCTGGGTCGTGTGGGAAGGACACCCTATCACACACACTCACTTGGCGACGGTTCCAAATGCCGTCGCGAAAAGGGGTTAAAAAACGTTTGTTTAGGACCGACGCGCACCAGTGTATCACCATACTTGTTGTTGATTCATTTTGTAGCCCATGACTGACAGATGCATCAGGAGATCAGCTTCTCCATGCATGGCCTCAGCCAAAGAGGCTACAATTCAAGAAGACACGAACATGTTCATAAATAAAATTAACCACAAGTAGATGGATTCATGCATCTCATCCTCTCTCTCGATCTAGCGAGGACATGGCTGGAAAGTTGAAGGTGTCTATCGTTCTCGATTTACCGAGCCCATGGCCTGAAAGTCTGACGGCGTGTTTGGATCGAAGCCAAACTTTAAATGACGGATTCCATGACTTTGCTCTGAGTTAGAAAACCCTAGGCCCGCATGATTAACTACAATGCGCCATTCCTTAATCTTCTCCAATTTTATTATGCTACATGTTACACTGAACATATTCATGGTAATGTCCGTAAATGGCTTAGAATGATCTAAATATAAGAATTATTGGACTATTGGAGGTGGCTTGTGATGAACAAATTTAATTGTAGCACATAAGTACTGTGAATAATCATGACATTCTACTTAAAACAAAGTTTCTTCAGTGGACACCTCGCACACAACTTTTCTGCACTGTCAATCAACGACAAACCACATCCAGCCTATCTAAGCGCAAACCCCCTGGCAGCATGCCCCCTCAAGCAGCTTTCCCAATGAGGCCTTCCATGTTTATGGATATGAGAGAATAGTTGGACACCTCCATTCTCGATGTCTCTCTCACCTTCATCCGGTTCCTCTCATCAGTCGGACCGGCTGACAACCTTGATCCAGCAATAGCGATATGGTATACATTGTGACATCTTAACAAAATGTATGAATAGTAATATTTGAGTTCTAATTGACTTAAATATTAAGGCAATGTCTACTTTGATCACAAGACTAAATCTTTCATAATTCTCTCCCTGGGAAAAGTAAAATATTTATCTGAATGTAACATATGTATGACTAATGTCTTAGAACTAAACCCCAATGCCTATCTCGGGTTCTAATATCTTTGATGCTCCATATACATCTTCCGACGCAAGATATGGGTGTCCTTCCCAAACCCAAATCCTAGATCATGAAGCCTACTTATTCAATTGTTAAGAGGGTATTTACAATGTCGGCGTTCTCTATCCGTGTAACTTTCCTTCTCATAAGTTTAACTGTAACGGTGTAACTGTAAAAACCTGAGATGACCATACTTCTAATGACCACGGATGAGTATTGATCTCTCACATCAGCTTTTTCCAACTCTTACATATTTCACCTAGTTCAATTAACTCGATTTGCCACCCCCAAAGTAGCACCCCGAGAAGGTGAGCATGTCAGGCTCAAATATTTCATGGCTTATGTGTGAAGAAAATTCAATTGTACTGCATAGCAACCACAAAAATTCAGTTGAAATAATTATTAATACTCCCTCCATTTTTATATACAAGTCCACAAACTCATATTAACAGATACCAAGGTAAAATTTTGTGGCACCCTGGCTCAGAGCGACCGGTTTACCATGCATTGCCAGCCCAGAGACCATGTCTTCTGGCAACACACAACATCTTGGTACAGAAAACAACCGATTTATTGATGCTAGAGGATCAGAGTTTATATTACAACAGGGGTCGAGGCCAAGCGGCACACACGGTGCGGCTGAACAATATGTACATTATTTAGTGAACATAAAGGGGCCTCGATCATAACAACTGCGCGGCAGCGGAACAACGTCGTAGCGGAAACACCATAGCACAGAGACACCGATGTGGACACGATCTAGACTCGAGCAGCACTCCTTTCCAACGAGACTTTCCTGCAATCTGGCACGACACGCCAGGTCAGTACATTGAATGTACTTGCAAGCTCACAACAGGCATAATCATAATGACAAGCAATATCATGATAATTAACCAATTAATAATGCAATAATGTTCCAACATGCTGTGATCATGCCTTGTGATAAACGTCCCTCGGGACCGACTTACCAACCGTGATCGTTCTCAGATCACAAACAAACCACCATCGTGGTCTTGACCAGAGTAACTCATGATCCTTACGGCGATCACAACCACGACCAATATTTGGTCTCGAACATCTCGATGGCCTTTCCGCCATCATCAACAGTGCAAAGTTCATAACTTAGTGTGCAAGTTTATTAAACGTTGACTCATGGTGGGACCTACTACGAGGCGTCCGTGACCGTGGACTCGGCTATCGATAGATTATACACTCTGCAGAGGTAGCACACTGCACCCACACCACGGAACCCATGGCCTCGCACTCCCATTCGGGTGGACCAATGGCATTCCGACGAAACCCCTCCATTGCCATGACACTCTCCCGGCCACTCCGACCTAATCCCAACGGGCTAGTCCTGGGTGGCCCCGTGTCTACCAAAGACACAACGACCACCGTCGTGGCCAAAACGATCCCACTCGGGGACCCAGTACCATAATCTCAACAACGGGCACACAAGATTATGCATGCTTACCGGGCCAGGGTAAGCATGCCATAACCTTCCCTAGTTGGAGGCACCGACCGGAGGCATGTCAATGGACCGAATCAAGGCCTTCCCACAAAGGCAAATGTGGTTGCACTGGGAAAAAAACTCGATTCAGCGGCACCATGACCCAGTCAACGATAGATTCAAGTTGAGTTATATTCAGGTTCAACTTAAAATGAAAATGACCGGTGTCATTTCATGCCATGAAATGCAATACTACACATGCATCACATATTAACGAAAATGACTGATGTCAACCATATTCACACTAAGCATAAACATCAACAACTTATATTACTTTCCTGGTCAGGGTAAGTCTCACTTTAACAAGATATTTTGTAAAAAGTTTTATTATTTTCTCATGCAGGAAAATAACTTCGATTAATTTCTCATATGCATAGCAAAAATTATACTATCATCACCACAAGCAAATCCTCATTTCTTTACCAACCAAGATAGGTTCAAACATTCTGTAAGTCGACTAAAATGGCTAAACAAGCACTTAACAGAATATTTTCTATCAAATTTTACTATTTTATTTGTGCAAGAAAATAACTTTAAGTAATTACTCATATGCATAACAAATCATTTTATCATTACCACAAGTACATCTTAACTTTGCTTTACCAACTAAGCTAGTTTCAACATTCTGTAAATCAAGCATAATAACTCACAAACACTTAACAGAATATAAGTAACATAATAGTTATTTAAATGCATGGATTAATCATTTCATTCAAGTAAGAAAATCATGAATATTGATATGACACCATGAAAATGTTGCTGTGGCTTGCCTTAGTGCAGATGAGGTTCACAAGCCTTCTGGTGATCCTCAAGACAAGCCTCACCCTCTGAAAATAATTTTAAGCACAAGAAGAAAATATCAAGAACACTTCTGAAAATCACCAGAAATTCTAGACAGCTCAGAAAAATCTCATTTTTGGTGAGCTGCTAGATTTCTTTGTAAAGAACATAATGCAAAAAGAATCGATTCATTTGGACTTATGGTTGAAGAGTTATAGCTGTTTGAAGCTCTCCGGAAATTAATTGAATTTGAATTTAGATAAAACAGACTAGGGGGTGACGTCGAAGGCGTAAAGCCTCAGGGCGCAACCACTCATACCACTTCGCGCGCGTACAGAGTGGCTGACTAGCGGGGCCCGCTAGTCAGGTGAGGTGGAGGGGGAGAAGGAAACAGAGGGGGTCGCGGCTTCGCAGGAGCTCTCGCCGGCGACGAGCGCTCCTTGGCCAAAACGAGAGGGAGGGATTGAGAGAGGGGACGGAGGCGCACCTGCCCGTACCCGTAGCGTAGCTAGGGGAGGTCGGACAGCAACGTCAGTGAGAGGGGGAGAAGGCGACGCAGCTCACACGGGGACTGTGGGCGAACGGGGACAAACACAGGATCAAGAGGAAGGCGACGAGCACAGTGCAGAGCGCACTGTGGCGTTGGCTGGACCGCGCCCGTGCTTGCTGTGGCGAGCTCTGGCATCGGCGAGCACCAGGGGGAGTTAATGGCGTTGAGACGAGGATGGTGGCGAAGTTTGGCATGCTCGGGCAGACGGGGGAAGCGAGCACGCATGAACAGAGCGCTCGGCGGCACCCAGAGCGCGTCGACACGCATGCTAGTATCATGGACACGTGTGGTCACCGCGTGAACTCTTCCCTCAGGCCGACCAACGTCCAAAAATCATGTCTGGCTTATTGTTCGTGGTAGTTTTGAAGATTACCACGCTTTGGTTTGGCTCCAGATGCAGTAGAGAAGATTTTACTAGCCAGGTAAGTTTCTGATCAGTAACTTTGAGAGGTTAGTGGGGTCAAATGGCTGGGAGTTGGGGGTTGTGCTTTAGAGTCTAGCCATCATCTACTAAGGTGATGATGCACAAGAAAATTCGGGCACAATGGAGCAAGTAAAATGGTAGTTGCTGTAGAAACCACCATTTCTGTCCAGAACAGAAAATATTTTCTGTAGCAAAAATATTCCAAAAGGTGATGAAATATTTTTGCTCGGGAAGGTGCCCTAGGGTTCAAAGAATATTTGTGAATTTTCTCAGATTTTTGTGGGCAAGAAAAATTAGGGTTGCTTTGGAGCTCATTGAACTAGCTAGGGTTTTAGAGAGGAAAAATAAATATTTTTCATTTAAGAAAAATATTCCCAAGATTATTTTGAGGTGGATCAGAAGGGGAATGATGATTAGAGAGGGGAATGATGCACTGGGGTGAAAGACAAGGGTACCCAAGTGTTTAAGTCCATATGAAAAGATTCAAAAACTCCAAATTTGAAAATAAAGCCAAATGAAAATCAGGCAAATAAGAGAGGGCAAAAATCAGGCTATCACAAACCTCCCCCACTTAGAATGAATCTCGTCCTCGAGATTGGTTGCTTGGGAAAACCACTCTGGATAATGTGACTGTAAAAATTCTTCCCGCTCCCAAGTTGATTCTGACTCTGTGTGATGCTCCCACTGAACTTTGTAGAATTTTCTTACTTTACTGTGAGTGACCCTTTCCATATGATCCAAAATTCTAAACGGTCTTTCTTCATAGGTCAAATCATTTGCCAATTCTACCTCAGCCATAGCAGTCCTTTTCTCAGGCGGGGATATGCAACGTCTTAATTGTGAAACATGAAACACGTTATGCACGTCTGCCAATTCAGCAGGTAGTTCCAACTGATATGCAACAGTACCCACTCGGGACATAACCGGGAATGGACCAATAAATCTAGGTGCCAACTTTCCACGAGTCTGAAACCTCTTGACTCCTTTCATAGGAGTGACTCGGAGGTATACGTGTTCTCCGGGTTCAAAACTGATCTGCCGGTGCTTTGCATCATAATAACTCTTCTGTCGAGATTTGGCCAGTTGCAATCTATCCCTGATTTCTTTAACTTGTTTCTCAGCTTCCATTATGAGATTTGTTCTGAAGATACGGCTATCTCATTTTTGAGACCAATTTAAAGGAGTGCGGCACTTACGGCCATACAAAGCTTCATACGGTGACATCTTTAGACTGGTCTGGAAGCTGTTGTTATAAGAAAACTCGGCATATGGCAAGCAGTCTTCCCATTTAGGTCCTTGGGCTAAACCACAGGCTCGCAACATATCTTCGAGTATTTGATTTACCCGCTCTGTCTGGCCATCCGTCTGAGGATGATAAGCAGTACTATATTTCAGCGCTGTCCCCAAGGCTTGATGGAGACGTGACCAAAAGCGGAGGTAAATAGGTAACCTCGGTCGGAAGTGACAGTTCGGGGTACTCCATGTAGACTGACTATTCTGGATACATACAGCTATGCAAGTTGATCTGCTCGATATCTGGTGCTAATCGGAATGAAGTGAGCAACCTTGGTTAAGGTGTCCACTATGACCCAGATTGCATCATTGCCTCGCTGAGTCTTAGGCAATCCCGCAATGAAATCCATACAAACGTCATCCCATTTCCATTGCGAAACCGGCAGCGGTTGGAGGAGTCCGGCTGGCTTCTGATGCTCTGCCTTCACCTTGTTACATATGTCGCAACAGGCCACAAAATAGGCAATGTCTTTCTTCATTCCATCCCACCAGAATATTTGTCTAAGGTCCTCATACATTTTCGTACCTCCCGGGTGAATGGAATATGAGGATTCGTGTGCTTCCGATAGGATTTTCTTCTTTAAGTCCGGCTGATTGGGTACACAAATCCGTCCACGGAATCGGAGGGTACCGAATTTGTCCTTGGAGAAATCTGGGGTCTGCTCTGCCATCGGGCTCTTGGCACGTTTTTGTAGCTTGATGTCAGCTGGCTGGGCCTTGCGGATCTCTTCCTCAAGTGTGGGGGTAACTTCCAAAATATTAGCGAGGCCGGCATCCACTATGACCAGGTTGAGCTGAGCGATCTCCTCTTGGAGTTCGGGAGGCAAGGATTTCAATATGACATTTAAGCTGACAGGCTTTCGAATGAGTGCATCGGCAACCATGTTGGCCTTACCCGGGTGGTAATTTATCCCAAGATCATAATCCTTGACCAACTCTAGCCATCTTCGTTGACGGAGATTTAAATCCGGGTGAGTAAATATGTATTTAAGACTTTTGTGATCGGTAAAAATTTGGCACCTTTTTCCAATGAGGTAGTGTCTCCAAATTTTTAGCGCATGAATCACCGCAGCCAATTCCAAATCATGAGTAGGATAATTTCCCTCGTGGGGTCGTAGCTGTCGTGATGCATATGCTACTACCTTGCTGTCTTGCATAAGTACGCAACCAAGGCCTTGCCTGGAGGCGTCACAATACACATCAAAACTGCGATAAATGTCTGGAAGAGTCAATACAGGTGTGGTTGTCAGCCGTATCTTTAGCTCATTGAAACTTTTCTCACAGTCCTCCGTCCATTCAAACTTCTTATCCTTTTTGAGCAGCTCCATCATGGGTTTAGCAATCTTGGAAAACCCTTCAATGAAACGACGGTAATATCCAGCTAATCCGAGAAAACTCCGGATCTGTGTCACGGTCGTGGGCGGCAACCAATCGAGCACATCCTTTACTTTCCTCGGGTCCACGGCTATACCTTCGGCGGATAGTACATGCCCGAGAAACCCAACTTGCTTGAGCCAAAATTCGCATTTACTGAATTTGGCGTATAGCTGATGGTCGCGGAGTCGTTGTAGCACTGCTCGGAGGTGATCCTTGTGCTTTTCTTCACCCTTGGAGTAAATGAGGATGTCATCGATGAAGACTACCATGAATTTGTCGAGGAAGTCCATGAATACTTTGTTCATCATATGCATGAAGAAAGCAGGGGCATTGGTGAGACCAAAGAACATCACTGTATATTCATAAAGACCGTACCGAGTAGTGAATGCGGTCTTAGGAATATCTTCCTTTTTAATCTTGAGCTGATGATATCCGGTTCGTAAATTGATCTTAGAGAATACTTTAGCCCCACTGAGCTGATCAAACAGATCATCAATCCTTGGCAGCGGATATTTATTTTTGATGGTGACCTCATTCAGCTGATGGTAATCTACGCACATGCGGAGGCTGCCATCCTTTTTGTCCACGAAAATAGCAGGTGATCCCCATGGTGAAGAGCTGGGACGAATATATCCTTTCTGGAGCAATTCATCAAGCTGTTTCTTTAGCTCCACTAATTTTGATGAGGGCATCCGGTAATACTTCTTGTATAACGGTGTAGTTCCGGGCACAAGATCTATTGCAAATTCGAGCTCTTGATCTGGTGGCATGTCTGGCAGTTCTTCTGGAAATACATCAGGGTACTCGCTGACCACAGGAATTAATTCCAACTCAGCCACAGCGGTGAAAACCAATTCTTGCTTGGGTATATTCTTGTGAGCATAGAATTTGGTAGTCTGCCCATTCAGACTGGTCAAAGTGACTTCTCATGTTGCGCAGTTTATGCAAACTTGATATTGGGTCAACCAATTCATACCCAATATAATATCCAACTTTTCAGACTCAATAATTATCAGAGAGGTTGGAAAGTATACTCTGTTGATATTGATTTCCTGATCACGGCAGACTAGATTGCTCTTGATTAAAGATCCCGGGGTTTGTACCCGCATATTTTTTTCCCAAAATCGAACAAGGAAATTTGTTTTGGGCAGCGAAACTCCGAGAAATAAACGAATGGGAAGCCCCAAAGTCAAATAAAATTACGGCAGGTATGTCATTAACAGAAAATGTACCAATGACAACTTTGGGGTTCTCTTGGGCTTCGTCGGCTGAGAGATAACGCACGTGCCCAGTAAGGTTTTGCTGGGTCGGGCATGACTCTATAAAGTTTACTTGTGGTCTGAATGGGGCATTCGCCTTGTTGTTCTTGGAGCACTGTCTGGCATAATGTCCGTTCTGCCCACAATTGAAGCAAGAATTATTGCGCTGACGCTCCTCGTGCACTAGGTTGGTCACGACATTCTTGACTTGAGTGGTGGTCTTGTTAACATTCTATTGCCAATTGAGCTTGTATTCCACCTAAGTCTGCTGCCAGGTACGAGCCTTTTGCACTGGTTGCCCATCCTTCTTTGGCTCAAACTTACGCTTGTTGTTGTTGTTAACAGGCTTATTATCTGATATAAGCTTGTGCTCCCGTTCAGCAATAAAGCCTTGTTCACCAGAGTTTGGAAATCTGGGAAATCAAACATACTGAGAGTACATCGAAGTTGCGGATTTAAGCCTCCAAGAAATCTGTCAATCTTCCTTTCTTCGGTGGCCACGTCATGAAGGGAGTAACGGGCCAGATGATTAAATTTTTGCAAATATTCACCCACCGACTGACTTCCTTGGATGAGTGCAAGAAATTCATGTTGCTTAGTCTTCATAACTCCAGTAGGGATATGATATTTCCGGAACTGATCCTTAAATTTTTCCCAGGTGATTTCTTCATCAACAGGCCACATGGCTTTTGCATTTTCCCACCATATGGCAGCAGCGCCTTCAAGGTAATGAGTTGCAAATGGAACTTCATCATTTTCTTCAGTACGAGCAATCTCAAGCTTTTTCTCAATGGTACGCAACCAATCGTCTGCATCCAATGGGTCAACAATCTGACTGAAACTGGGTGGCTTGGTCCTTTGAAAATCTGACAGCTTTGAGTAATGACCATTCTGATTTCTATTCTGTCCAACCATAGCTTGCACACTTCTTAATATTTCAAGCAGATCATTGTTCCTTCTTTCCTCAAACATACGCATAATTTGCTCGGTGGAGGGCGGATTTGGCGGTGGAGGCGGTGGCAGAACGTACGGCTCGGGAGAATGTCCTGCCTGTCGTGCGGAACGACGAACAGGAGTTCCCTCACGAACGTTGCTACTGCTGCCTCCCCGCGTCATCCTATTGTGGATTTTTTCCAAGACAACGCAATCGAGATGAGAAACATCCAAGAATAAATTTGGGGAAAAGCCAGCAACAAATCCCGGAAGAAAACAAAAGAGTGAAGAAAATACGGCAAATAAAGTCCCAACATAATTATACATAGACTCATACATGAAAGATAAACAACATGACAGGTTCAACTACTCTCATACATGCAATGAAACATCATGACTTGTACGACTACATCTGTACATCATCCGGACGACTGCGAATACTCGGAGGTACTACTGCTCTGCTGGTGTTGCGGTGTCCTCCCCTGAAGCGGACTCGGATCCTGAACTGACGAGGTTAACGGAAACCTCCGGGTTAAAGGTAACACGATGACGCTACCTCGAGGGCTCTCCCTCAGGGGCAGGGGTAGGGTGAATCATTGGAGCTATAGGAGTAGTGACAAGTGAAACCCACTCGGCAGGAGTACTGAGAGGATTCACGGCCGAGACGCACGTGCTACTTGGAGGAGTAACCGGCAAAATAGGGGAACTAGGACTGGCTGGAATATAAGGAGTAAATCCCAGAGAGGATGGAGTAGTGGCAGATCTAGTAGTGACTAAAGTAGCGGCTAAAGCAGTACGGGCACAAGTCAGCTCTCGAGCCAGCTCATGGATCATAAGATAGCTAGCAGTGACATAACTAGCAAGGTGGCTAGCAACACTATCAGACTCCGGATCAATGATAGGGAAACGGACATGACCATTGTCGTGCAGAGAAGGGTAGTAATAGAAACCTGGGTGGTTTTGCATTCGGACCTCGTTGTAGCGAAGCTCGACAAGGACCTCGAATGCAGCAAACTGGACAGCTTGAGAAGCAGTAGAGGCGTAACCGCTCCGAGAAGTACGAGTGTAAGAGCTGGAATTGGAACTAGTGCGCAGAGTAACCACTGCGTGATACTCATACACTGAATCAGCTAGACGCTCCCGGTACACACGGTAGACTGGATCGTCTCCGAGGGGGTACAACCGACGCCACACGTTGCGGAGGAGGTGCGGTGACGTGTACGGCATTAGCTGCAACTGGCACGGATACGGCACCGGAGCCATCTACACTCACAACCATTAGCAGGTTAGCATAAAAAAATATAAAGCAAGTGCATGCAATGCAACAACCAGCTACAATTGCTACCGGCACTCAACTTAAACTTGTATCTAGCATCTAGTTAACACACCGTAGTCTAGCGTGGCCTACAGTCAGCGCGGCTCTGATACCAAGCGTTGTGGCACCCTGGCTCAGAGCGACCGGTTTACCATGCATTGCCAGCCCAGAGACCATGTCTTCTGGCAACACACAACATCTTGGTACAAAAAACAACCGCTTTATTGATGCTAGCGGATCAGAGTTTATATTACAACAGGGGTCGAGGCCAAGCGGCACACACTGTGCGTCTGAACAATATGTACATTATTTAGTGAACATAAAGGGGCCTCGATCATAACAACTACGCGGCAGCGGAACAACGTCGTAGCGGAAACTCCATGGCACAAGGACACCGATGTGGACACGATCTAGACTCGAGCAGCACTCCTTTCCAACGAGACTTTCCTGAAATATGGCCTGACATGCCAGGTCAGTACATTGAATGTACTTGCAAGCTCACAACATGCATAATCATAATGACAAGCAATATCATGATAATTAACCAATTAATAATGCAATAATGTTCCAACATGTTGTGATCATGCTCTTGTGATAAACGTCCCTCGGGACCGACTTACCAACCGTGATCGTTCTCGGATCACAAACAAACCACCATCATGGTCTTGACCAGAGTAACTCGTGATCCTTATGGCGATCACAACCACGACCAATATTTCGTCTCGAACATCTCGATGGCCTTTCCGCCATCATCAACAGTGCAAAGTTCATAACTTAGTGTGCAAGTTTATTAAATGTTGACTCATGGTGGAACCTACTACGAGGCGTCCGTGACCGTGGACTCGGCTATCGATAGATTATACACTCTGCAGAGGTAGGACACTGTACCCACACCACGGAACTCATGGCCTCGCACTCCCATTCGGGTGGACCAACGGCATTCTGACGAAACCCCTCCATTGCCATGACACTCTCCCGGCCACTCCGGCCTAATCCGAACGGGCTAGTCCTGGGTGGCCCCGTCTCTACCAAAGACACAACGACCACCGTCATGGCCAAAACGATCCCACTCGGGGACCCGGTACCATAATCTCAACAATGGGCACACAAGATTATGCCTGCTTACCGGGCCAGGGTAAGCATGCCCTAACCTTCCCTAGTTGGAGGCACCGACCAGAGGCATGTGAGTGGACCGAATCAAGGCCTTCCCACAAAGGTAAATGTGGTTGCACTGGGAAAAAAACTCGATTGAGCAGCACCATGACCCAGTCAACGATATATTCAAGTTGAGTTATATTCAGGTTCAACTCAAAATGAAAATGACCGGTGTCATTGCATGCCATGAAATGAAATACTACACATGCATCACATATTAACGAAAATGACTGATGTCAACCATATTCACACTAAGCATAAACATCAACAACTTATATTACTTTCCTGGTCAGGGTAACTCTCACTTTAACAAGATATTTTGTAACAAGTTTTATTATTTTCTCATGCAGGAAAATAACTTCGATTAATTTCTCATATGCATAGCAAAAATTATACTATCATCACCACAAGCAAATCCTAATTTCTTTACCAACCAAGTTAGGTTCAAACATTCTGTAAGTCAACTAAAATGGCTAAACAAGCACTTAACAAATATTTTCTATCAAATTTTACTATTTTATTTGTGTAAGAAAATAACTTTAAGTAATTACTCAATGCATAACAAATCATTTTATCATTACCACAAGTAGATCTTAACTTTGCTTTACCAACTAAGCTAGTTTCAACATTCTATAAATCAAGCATAATAACTCATAAACACTTAACAAAATAAAAATAACATAATAGTTATTTAAATGCATGGATTAATCATTTCACTCAAGTAAGAAAATCATAAATATTGATATGACACCATGAAAATGTTGTTGTGGCTTGCCTTAGTGCAGATGAGGTTCACAAGCCTTCTGGTGATCCTCAAGACAAGCCTCACCCTCTAAAAATAATTTTAAGCACAAGAAGAAAATATCAAGAACACTTCTGAAAATCACCAGAAATTCTAGACAGCTCAGAAAAATCTCATTTTTGGTGAGCTGCTAGATTTCTTTGCAAAGAACATAATGCAAAAAGAATCAATTCATTTGGACTTATGGTTAAGAGTTATAGCTGTTTGAAGCTCTCTGGAAATTAATTGAATTTGAATTTAGATAAAACAGACTAGGGGGGTGATGTCGAAGGCGTAAAGCCTTAGGGCGGCACCACTCGTACCGCTTCGCACGCGTAGAGAGTGGCTGACTAGCGGGGCCCGCTAGTCAGGTGAGGTGGAGGGGGAGAAGGAAACAAAGGGGGTCACGGCTTCGCCGGAGCTCTCGCCGGCGACGAGGGCTCCTTGGCCAAAACGAGAGGGAGGGATTGAGAGAGGGGATGGAGGCGCACCTGCCCGTACCCGTAGCGTAGCTTGGGGTGGTCGGACGGCGTCAGAATCAACCTCGCAAGCGGAGGCAGAGGGCGGTGGTCGCCGGAGATGAGGAAGACGGCGAGCAGAGGCAACTTCAGGGGCTCCAAGGAGACGGGATGGCTTCACCGGAGAGAGGCGGAGGCCCTGGAAGGGTCGCCCTGTCCTGGGAGGGGCTGGAGCTACCGCGACGACCCGAGGGGATCGCTGGCGAGCTCGAGCTCAGGGACGGCGACCCGCGGCCTGCCCGGCCGGGCTACGGCTATCTACACGCTTGTGGAGTGTGTGGGAGTGGAGGATGGTGCTCGAGGAGGCTGGGGGTGGCTCCTTTTCTAGACGAGCGTCGGGGGTGTATCGGGGCTCCACCGGCGACACCTGGACGCTGCGCCCGGTGACGAGCGGCGTCAGTGAGAGGGGGAGAAGGCGACGTAGCTCATGCGAGGACTGTGGGCGAACGGGGTGAACACAGGATCAAGAGGAAGGCGACGAGCACAGTGCAGAGCGCACTGTGGCGTTGGCTGGACCGCGCCCGTGCTTGCTGCGGCGAGCTCCGGCGTCGGCGAGCGCTAGGGGGAGTTAATGGCGTTGAGACAAGGATGGTGGCGAAGTTTGGCACGCTCGGGCAGACGGGGGAAGCGAGCACGCGTGAACAGAGCGCTCGGCGGCACCCAGAGCGCGTCGACACGCATGCTGGCATCATGGACACGCGTAGTCACCACGTGAACTCTTCCCTCAGGCCGACCAATGTCCAAAAATCATGTCTGGCTTGTTGTTCGTGGTAGTTTTGAAGATTACCACGCTTTGGTTTGGCTCCAGATGCAGTAGAGAAGATTTTACAAGCCAGGTAAGTTTCTGATCAGTAACTTTGAGAGGTTACTGGGGTCAAATGGCTGGGAGTTGGGGGCTGTGATTTGGAGGCTAGCCATCATCTACTAAGGTGATGATGCACAGAAAATTTAGGCACAATGGAGCAAGTAAAATGGTAGTTGCTATAGAAACCACCATTTCTGTCCAGAACAGAAAATATTTTCTGTAGCAAAAATATTCCAAAAAGTGATGAAATATTTTTGCTCGGGAAGGTGCCCTAGGGTTCAAAGAATATTTGTGAATTTTCTCAGATTTTTGTGGGCAAGAAAAATTAGGGTTGCTTTGGAGCTCATTGAACTAGCTAGGGTTTTAGAGAGGAAAAATGAATATTTTTCATTTAAGAAAAATATTCCCAAGATTATTTTGAGGTGGATCAGAAGGGGAATGATGATTAGAGAGGTTAATGATGCACTGGGGTGAAAGCCAAGGGTACCCAAGTGTTTAAGTCCATATGAAAAGATTCAAAACTCCAAATTTCAAAATAAAGCCAAATGAAAATCAGGCAAATAAGAGAGGGCAAAATTAGGCTGTCACAAATTTAATGCATACTTTGCAAGACAACTTTTCTTTTCGTTTACTGGGATCATTAATACGCAACCTACATGCAGGGAAACCGAATGGAGGAAGTAGCAAGTGTCATTATGACGACATGCATGCAAGTATTAAACGGATTGCTAGTACGAGAAAATAACATTAATTCTTTCCTCGGTTACTATTGGTGGCCTTGTATAGATGCAAAACGTATATTCCATAGTGGTCTTGTATAAGTAACTGGAACTTGGGTGAAGAGAAATGAAGCATCCACTGTTGGCTCTTGATACGTCTTCAACGTATCTATAACTTTTCATTGTTCCATGCTGTTATATTATCAATCTTGGATGTTTTATTATCATTTTATATCATTTTTTGGTATTAACCTATTGACATAGTGCCAACTGCCAGTTGCTGTTTTTTTCCATGTTTTTTACATCGCAGAAAATCAATATCAGACGAAGTCCAAATGCCCCGAAACTCCACGAAGAATTTTTATGGGCCAGAAGGAACACAATGGGCCCTGGCTGCGCCTGGGGGTGCCCCGAGGGGGGCACAAACCACCAGGGCGCGCCAGGAGGCCCAGGCGCGCCCTGGTGGGTTGTGCCCACCTCGGGTGCCCCCCGGACCGCCTCTTTGCTCTATAAATACCCCAATATTCCAGAAACCCTAAAAGCGTCGACGAAATATTGATCCAGTCGCCGCAAAGTCCAGAACCACCAGATCCAATCTAGACACCATCTCAGATGGGGTTCACCACCTCCATTGGTGCCTCTCCGATGATGCGTGAGTAGTTCTTTGTAGAACTTCGGGTCCGTAGTTAGTAGCTAGATGGCTTCCTCTCTCTCACTGGATTCTCAATACAACAGTCTCTTGGAGATCCATATGATGTAACTCTTTTGCGGTGTGTTTGTTGGGATCGATGAACTTTGAGTTTATGATCAGATCTATCTTTCTATATCCATGAAAGTTATTTGAGTTTCTTTGATCTCTTATATGCATGATTGCTTATAGCCTCGTATTTCTTCTCCGATATTTGGGTTTTGTTTGGCCAACTTGATCTATTTATCTTGCAATGGGAAGAGGTCCTTTGTAGTGGGTTCGATCTTACGGTGCTTGATCCCAGTGACAGAAGGGGAACCGACACGTATGTACCATTGCTAGTAAGGATAAAACGATGGGGTCTATCTCTACATAGATAGATCTTGTCTACATCATGTCATCGTTCTTATTGCATTACTCCGTTTCTCCATGAACTTAATACACTACATGCATGCTGGATAGCGGTCGATGTGTGGAGAAATAGTAGTAGATGCACGCAGGAGTCGGTCTACTAATCTTGGACGTGATGCCTATATAATGATCATTGCCTGGATATCGTCATGATTATTTGAAGTTTTGTCAATTTCCCAACAGTAATTTGTTCACGCACCATTTGTATTTTTCTCGAGAGAAGCCACTAGTGAAACCTACGGCCCCCGGGTCTTCTTTCTCATATATTTGCCTTTGCGGTTTACTTTTTCGTTGCATTTTTTTTAGATCTATTAAACCAAAAATACAAAAATACCTTGCTGTAACTTATTCTTATTTATTTTATTTGGCGTTCGATCTATCAATCTACTACAATTTATCTCACGTCTGTTTGCCTATCTTGAGGCGCCGTACCCCGGAAGGGATTGACAACCCCTTTAACATGTCGGGTTGCGAAGATTTGTTATCTGCGTGCAGGGGCTGTTTACGTTGTGTTGCTTGGTTATCCTACTGGTTCGATAACCTTGGTTTCATATCTGAGGGAAATACCTACCGCCGCTGTGCTGCATCATCCCTTCCTCTTTGGGGAAATACCGACGTAGCTTCAAACGACATCAAAAGGAATTTCTGGCGCCGTTGCTGGGGAGGATCTTCAACATATACCAGGTTCCTAATCACAAATCTCATCTCCTTGCAATTTACATTATTTGCCATTTGCCTCTCGTTTTCCTCTCCCCCACTTCACAAAAATTTACTGTTTTATTCGCCTCTCTTTTTCCGTTCGCTGTTTTCTTGCCGGATCAGTTTTTGCGTGCATTCTTGTTTGCATACTCATGATGCCTCAAAGAAAATATTATGATGTTCCTTACCCAAATATTTTGCTTGAAATTGAGAAGAGTACTAAGGATTATATGACTACACAATTTGAGCATAATAAGTATTTCACTGACGAACTTAAGGAGCACTCTGTTGTGCTAGATGCTATTACAAAACAACTTGATGATATTAGTAGAGAAGTTTGCAATCTCCAATCTAAGTATGCTTTTGCCGAAAGTTTGCTAGGAAAATATCCGATGCACAAGCTACTTTAGTAAATCAAATGGCCGCTAAACCAATCTCGTTAGAGGATAAAAGTGATGAAGATCTTAAAATGATTGGTGTTTCTTCTATTGATTCCCTGTTTAGTAAAGTTAAGATTGATGAAAAAGAGACTGGAGAAGAGTCAACTTTAAGTAGAAGGCGTCCCAATATTTCGGAGGGTGAAAATCTTATTGAGAAAATTGATGAAAGTGGGTTTGGAGAGGTCAAGACTTTAACTAGTGGTGTGCCCACTCTTTTGGATTACAAAGACTTTAATTATGGTAGTTGCTCTTTGATTGATTGTATTTCTTTGTTGCAATCCATGATAAATTCACCCATGCTTATGAACAAAATAAAGCTTTTAGTAAACATATTGTTGATGCCATGATGAAAGCTTTGAAGAAAAATTGGAATTAGAAGTTTCAATTCATAGAAAATTGCATGATGAATGGGAACCTACTATCAAAGTCAAGATTAAAAATTATGAGTGTTTTGCTTTGTGTGAGTTCGGTGCTAGTGTTTCTATAATTCTAAAATGTTTATGTGATGTGCTTGGTCTTACCGATCTTGAAGAATGTTCTTTGAATTTGCAGTTGCCGGATTATACTATTAAAAAGCATATGGGAAGAATTAATGATGTTCTTATTGCAAATAGGAATTATGTGCCCATAGATTTTATTGTTCTTGATAGACCGTTTTTATGCACTATCGGTGCCATGATTGATATGAAAGAAGGCAAAATTAAGTTCCAATTTCCTTTGAGGAAGGGTATGGAACACGTTCCTAGAACAAGAATTAGGCCACCATATGAATCAATCATGAGGGAATCTTATGAATCTTGAACCAAAGATGACAAAACTTAGATCCTTGCTTTATGCCTAGCTAAGGGCGTAAAACTATAGCGCTTGTTGGGAGGCAACCCAATGAATAAATATTATTTTTGCATTTTGCTTTCTGTTCTTGAGTGTTTGCAAAATTATGCTACTGTTATGATTGTGTTTTTTTGTGTTTTAATTAGCGTTTGTGCCAAGTAAAGCCTTTAGGATCTTCTTGGGTGATAGTTGTTTGATCTTGCTGAAAAAGACACAAACTTTGCGCTCACGAAAATAATTTTCATAAATCACAGAAAAGTGTTGTTTCCCTGATTATTTTTGCAGAAGATTAATATACAAATTACCCTGGTCTTCCTAATTTGGTAGAAGTTTTGGAGTTCCATAAGTTTTCTAATAGTTAGATTGCTACAGACTCTTCTGTTCTGACAGATTCTATTTTCTTTGCGTTGTGTGCTTATTTGGTGGCTCTATGGTTTTATTTGATGAATTTTTGCCATAGAAAAGTTGGAAGACAGTAGATATAATGCAAAAACAAAATATGAATTGGTTTGGTACAATACTTATAGTAGTTATTTATTTTTCTTATACTAACGGATCTCACGAAGGTTTCGTTGAGTTTTGTGTGATTAAAGTTTTCAAGTTTTGGGTTATCTTATGGTGGATGAAAGAAAGATAGAAGAGCCTAAGCTTGGGGATGCCCCGGCATCCCAAGCTATTATCCAAAGATGAGCAACCAACTAAGCTTGGGGATGCCCCCCGAGTGGCATCCCCTCTTTCTTCTAACGACTATCGGTATTTTACTCAAAGCTATATTTTTATTCGTCACATGATATGTGTTTTGCTTGGAGCGTCTTATATGATATGAGTCTTTTCTTGTTTTATTTTGTGTTTTAAGTCATCAATCCTTGCTGGACACACTTATTTGGGAGAGCCAAAATTATGCCATGACTTGTTAGAATTGCTCTCTATGCTTCACTTAAATTTTTATGAGCAATGGACTTGCTCTAGTGCTCCACTTATATCTTTTTGAGCACGGTGTGCTTAGTATTTTTTGAAGAAATGCTCTCTTGCTTCACTTAGATTTATTTGAGAGTTAGTAAAATTTTTAAGAAATTCTCTCTTGCTTCACTTAAATTATTTTGAGAGAAAGAAAAACTATGCTCATGATCTTCACTTATATTTGTTTGAGCTTATGAAAAGCAACACATGAAAATTTGTCCCAAAGTGATAGATATCCAAGAAGGATATAATAAAAACTTTCATGAAGATCATTGGACAAAATAAACTTGATTCTTAGTAATAGTTTTGAGATATGATGATGTGATATGTGAGTTATGTAGATGAGTAATTTGCTTTAGTAAGAATATTGGTGTTAAGGTTTGTGCTACCTCTTGAGCACTACGTTGGTTTTCCCTTGAAGAGGAAAGGGCGATGCAGTAAAGTAGCATAAGTATTTCCCTCAGTTTTTTAGAACCAAGGTATCAATCCAGTAGGAGACCACGCTCAAGTCCCACGCACCTACACAAACAAATAAGAACCTTGCAACCAACGCGATAAAGGGGTTGTCAATCCCTTCACGGCCACTTGCAAAAGTGAGATCTGATAGAGATGATAAGATAATATTTTTGGTATTTTTATGATAAAGACTAAAAGTAAAGAAAGCAAAATAAACGGTAATGGAAATAACGGTAGATTAATATGATAGAGAATAGACCCGGGGGCCATAGGTTTCACTAGTGGCTTCTCTCAAGAGCATAAGTATTACGGTGGGTGAACAAATTACTGTCGAGCAATTGATAGAATTGAGCATAGTTATGAGAATATCTAGGTATGATCATGTATATAGGCATCACGTCCGTGACAAGTAGACCGACTCCTGCCTGCATCTACTACTATTACTCCACACATCGACCGCTATCCAGCATGCATCTAGGTTCATAAGAACGAAGTAACGCTTTAAGCAAGATGACATGATGTAGAGGGATAAACTCATGCAATATGATATAAACCCCATCTTTTTATCCTCGATGGCAACAATGCAATACGTGTCCTTTCCCTTACTGTCACTGGGATCGAGCACCGCAAGATTGAACCCAAAGCTAAACACTTCTCCCATTGCAAGAAAGATCAATCTAGTAGGCCAAACCAAACTGATAATTCGAAGAGACTTGCAAAGATAACCAATCATACAGAAAAGAATTTAGAGGAGATTCAAATATTGTTCATAGATAATCTTGATCATAAACCCACAATTCATCGGATCTCGACAAACACACCGCAAAAGAAGATTACATCGAATAGATCTCCAAGAGAATCGAGGAGAACTTTGTATTGAGATCCAAAGAGAGAGAAGAAGCCAACTAGCTAATAACTATGGACCCGAAGGTCTGAGGTAAACTACTCACACATCATCGGAGAGGCTATGGTGTTGATGTAGAAGCCCTCCGTTATCAATGCTCCCTCCGGCGGAGCGAAGGAAAAGGCCCCAAGATGGGATCTCATGGGTACAGAAGGTTGCGGCGGTGGAAATAGGGTTTTTGCTCCTTCTCTGATGTTTTCGGGGTACATAGGTATATATAGGAGGAAGAAGTAGGTCGGTGGAGCCATGAGGGGCCCACGAGGGTGGAGGGCGCGCCCCCTGCCCCGTGGCCTCCTCGTTGATTGCTTGACGTCCACTCCAAGTCCTTTGGATCACGTTTGTTCAGAAAATCATGTTCCCGAAGGTTTCATTCCGTTTGGACTCCGTTTGATATTCCTTTCCTTCGAAACACTGAAATAGGGGAAAAAACAGCAATTTGGGTTGGGCCTCCGGTTAATAGGTTAGTCCCAAAAATAATATAAAAGTGTATAATAAAGCCCATTGAACATCCAAAACAGATAATATAATAGCATGGAACAATAAAAAAATTATAGATACGTTGGAGACGTATCAAGCATCCCCAAGCTTAATTCCTGCTCGTCCTCGAGTAGGTAAATGATAAAAAAAACAGAATTTTTGATGTGGAATGCTTCTTAGCATAATTTTCAATGTAATTCTTTTTATTGTGGCATGAATATTTAGATCCGAAAGATTCAAGATAAAAGTTTAATGTTGACATAAAAACAATAATACTTCAAACATGCTAACCAAGCAAATATGTCTTATCAAAATAACATAGCCAAACAAAGCTCATCCCTACAAAATCATATAGTTAGGCCATGCTTCAATTTCGTCACACAAAACGTTCTCATCATGCATAACCCCAATGACAAGCCGAGCAATTGGTTCATACTTTTTAACGCGCTTCAGGCTTTTCAACCCTTACGCAATACATGAGCGCAAGCCATGGATATAGCACTATGGGTGGAATAAAGTATAATTATGGGGGTTATGTGAGAAGACAAAAAGGTAGAAAGTCTCACACTGACGCGGCTAATCAATAAGCTATGGAGATGCCCATCAATTGATGGCAATGAGAGGAGTAGGGATTGCCATGCAACAGATGCACTAGAGCTATAAATATATGAAAGCTCAACAAAAGAAACTAAGTGGGTGTGCATCCAACTTGCTTGCTCACGAAGACCTAGGGCATTTTGAGGAAGCCCATCATTGGAATATACAAGCCAAGTTCTATAATGAAAAATTCCCACTAGTATATGAAAGTGACAACATAGGAGACTCTCTATCATGAAGATCACGGTGCTACTTTGAAGCACAAGTGTGGAAAAAGGATAGTAACATTGTCCCTTCTCTCTTTTTCTCTCATTTTTTTTCTTTCTCTTTTTTTTGTTGGGCCTTCTCTTTTTTTTCTTTGGCCTCTTCTCTTTTTTTATTTAGTCTGGAATCTCATCCCGACTTGTGGGGGAATCATAGTCTCCATCATCCTTTCCTCACATGGGACAATGCTCTAATAATGATGATCATCACACTTTTATTACTTACAACTCAAGAATTACAACTCAATACTTAGAACAAAATATGACTCTATGTGAATGCCTCCAGCGGTGTACCGGGATATGCAATGAATCAAGAGTGACATGTATAAAAAATTATGAAAGGTGGCTTTGCCACAAATACGATGTCAACTACATGATCATGCAAAGCAATATGACAATGATGGAGCGTGTCATAATAAACGGAACGGTGGTAAAGTTGCATGACAATATATCTCGCAATGGCTATGGAAATGCCATGATAGGTAGGTATGGTGGCTGTTTTGAGGAAGATATAAGGAGGTTTATGTGTGATAGAGTGTATCATATCACGGGGTTTGGATGTATCGGCGAAGTTTGCACCAACTCTCAAGGCGAGAAAGGGCAATGCACGGTACCGTAGAGGCTAGAAAATTGTGGAAGGTTGAGAGTGCGTATAATCCATGGACTCACATTAGTCATAAAGAACTCATATACTTATTGCAAAAGTTTATTAGCCCTTGAAGAAAAGTACTACCACGCATGCCCCTAGAGGGATAGATTGGTAGGAACAGACCATCGCTCGTCCCCGACCGCCACTCATAAGGAAAGCAATAAAAGAACATCTTATGTGTCAAAATTGTCACACAACTTTTACCATACGTGCATGCTACGGGACTTGCCAACCTTAACACAAGTATTTCTCAATTTCACAACTACTCAACTAGCACACTCTAATATTACCACCTTTATATCTCAAAACACTTATCAAGTATCAAACTTCTCATGATATTCAATGAACTCAATATGGAAGTTTTTATTATGCTCATCTTGGATGCCTATCACATTCGGATTATTTCACAATTAAAGCAAATTACCATGCTGTTTAAGACTCTCAAAATAATATAAGTGAAGCATGAGAGATCAATAATTTCTATAAAATAAAACCACCACCGTGCTCTAAAAGATATAAGTGAAGCACTAGAGCAAAAACTATATAGCTCAAAAGATATAAGTGAAGCACATAGAGTATTCTAACAAATTCTGAATCATGTGTGTCTCTCTCAAAAGGTGTGTACAGCAAGGATGATTGTGGTAAACTAAAAAGCAAAGACTCAAATCATACAAGACGCTCCAAGCAAAACACATATCATGTGGTGAATAAAAATATAGCCCCAAGTAAAGTTACCGATAGACGAAGACGAAAGAGGGGATGCCTTCCGGGGCATCCCCAAGCTTAGGCTTTTGGTTGTCCTTGAATTTTACCTTGGGGTGCCTTGGTGTGATGCCCGGATAATTAGGGTACATTAATCCCGCGTTAAAGATGCCACGTCACCTCGGTTACTGTTGATGATCTTGCATTAGTTCGAAACGGATTCAAATTCAAGATTCGAATTAAAGTTAAGACAATTAAAGTCTTCAAAAGTCAAAACTAAAATGTTCGGTTTGCGGCAAATAATCCATACATTACTTTGTTGAAGAAACCACATTTTTATAAAATAATTAAATGCTCTAAGATAAGTAAAACAGTAGTTGAAACAATTATTTGAATGTCTCTTAAATGATTAAATTATTGCAAACCACTTTTTATATTCAAAAATAATTGTGGCAGAGGTATAATTACTAATTTAGGTGTTAGTAGATTTTGTAAACCTAGATTTGAAAAGAAAAGAAGCTAAGCTAAAACAGAAAAAAGAAATAAAAGAAAAGAAGAACAATTCAAAATTATAGTAACAGAAAAGGGACCCCCCCTGGCCAACTGGGCCGAACGGCCCAGCCGGCCAGCCCATTAGCCCAACCGGCCCCCTCTCACTCCACCTTATTCCCCCGGACAACCAAACCCTAGCGGTTCGACCGCACACTCCCCCCCCCCAATTCACTCGCTCCCTCTGCGCCTCCCCCGATCCCAATCGAGGGGCAGAGACTCCGGCGAGCGCGCCGCCCAGCGCCCGGACTCCGGCGCCCATCCCAGTGCCGCACGTCTCGCCCTCCTCCCCGAAGCCCACCTCGTCGCGATGCCCCCCCCCCCCCCGCCTCTGGATTGTTCCGCCGTCGCCGCCCGGAACGCCACTGCCATGGCCACCTCGTCGTCCGCCTCAACGCCTCGCCGGAACTGCCGCGCCGCTGTGCCTCGTCACCACGTCACCGTCGTCACCGTCTCCTCCCCGCACCCCACTGCCTTGACCCTACACTCCCGCGATGAGGCCTCGTCCTCCCCTGTCCATGCGCCGTCCGCGCCTCCCTCGATGTGCCACCGCGCGCATGTGCACCATCGTGTCGGCCACGCCGTCGCCCCCCTTGCCGCTCCTGACCGTGCCCCGCCGCGAGCTACAGCCGCTGCTGCTGTGCTGCGGCGCTGCCGCCACCACCACTGCTGCCCTCCACCGCTCGCGCTGGCCGCACCCCGCGCCGCCCCCTGTATCGCGCTGGTCTCCCCTGCATCCCGCTGGCCTCCCCTGCATCTCGCTGCCTTGCCTGCGCCCCGCCAGCCGCCCGACGGCGCCCTACTCCCCGGCCCGCGCGGCTCGTCGCCGCACCATCCACGGCCTCCTGCCGCCCGCTTCCCCCCACGGTTTCCCGCGGCGCCCGGCGGCCTCGTCCCACTCAGGCGGGCTACGCCCGCTCCCCGTGGGCTCCCACCCGTTAGCACCGCACCCGTTAAGGCCCCTGTGCCTATGGCAAACGGGGCCCACCCCAGAACTTTTGTTAAAAAAAGAATTAATTAAAATTAAAAATAACAAAAATAAAAGTAATTAAAATATTGATTAATTAATTAATTAAAGTACTAGTTAACTTAATTAATCCTAATTATATTAATCTAATTAACTAGTTAGTTTAATTAAAAGTAGTTAGATTAGCTAAATCCTAATTAAACCTAACAGTGTATGACAGGTGGGTCCCGCTGGACCCACACGTCAATTTGACCAGTCAACACCTCTATTGACTGCTGACGTCAGCAAACACTGTTCTAGATAATGTTGAATTAAAGTAATTAAATTAATCCTAAAATGATTTAAATCTTTTAAAATTAATATAAAATAAACCGTAGCTCGGATGGAAAAACTTTGTACATGAAAGTTGCTCAGAACGACGAGACGAATCCGGTTACGCAGCCCGTTCGTCCGCCACACACCCCTAGCATATCGAACACGCAACTTTCCCCCTCCGGTACATCTGTCCGAAAACGCGAAACACCGAGGATACTTTCCCGGATGTTTCCCCCCTTCGTCGGTATCACCTACCACCGCGATTGGGCACACCTAGCATCACGCTTTGTCATGTTATGCATCATCATGCATTTGTTTGCATTGTATTTATTGTTTCTTCCCCCTCTTCTCCAGCTAGACACCGAGACCGATGCCGCTGCTACCCAGTACGACTACGGTGTTGACGACCCCTCCTTCTTGCCAGAGCAATCAGGCAAGCCCCCCCCCCCCTGATCACCAAATATCGCCTATTCTTCTCTATACAGCTTGCATTAGAGTAGTGTAGCATGTTACTGCTTTCGGTTAATCATATTCTGCTGCATAGCCTATCATTGTTGCTACAGTTGTTACCCTTACCTGCTATCCTACTGCTTAGTATAGGATGCTAGTGTTCCATCAGTGGCCCTACACTCTTGTCTGTCTGCCATGCTATACTACTGGGTTGTGATCACTTCGGGAGGTGATCACGGGTATATACTATATACTTTATATACATGACACATGTGGTGACTAAAGTCGGGTCAGCTCGTTGAGTACCCGCAAGTGATTCTAATGAGGGGGCTGAAAGGACAGGTGGCTCCATCCCGATAGAGGTGGGCCTAGGTTCCTGACAGCCCCCGACTGTTACTTTGTGGAGGCGCGGTAGGGCAGGTTGAGACCGCCTAGGAGAGAGGTGGGCCTGGCCCTGGTCGGCATCCGCGGTTACTTCAAAATAACACGCTTAACGAGTTCTTGGTATCTGAGTCTGGCCATTTGGTCTATACGCACTAACCAACTACGCGGGAACAGTTATGGGCACTCGACGTCGTGGTATCAGCCGAAGCCTTCGTGACGTCAGCGACTGAGCGGCGCGCGCCGCATTGGACCGTAAGCTCGCACTTGTATTAAGGGGGCTAGGTCTGCTTCCCGCCGCATAAGCAACGTGCAGGTGTGCAATGGGCGATGGGCCCAGACCCCTGCGCGCATAGGATTTAGACCGGTGTGCTGACCTCTCTGTTGCGCCTAGGTGGGGCTGCGACGTGTTGATCTTCCGCGGCCAGGCATGACCCAGAAAAGTGTGTCCGACCAAATGGGATCGAGCGTGTTGGGTTATGTGGTGCACCCCTGCAGGGAAGTTTATCTATTCGAATAGCCGTGTCCCTCGGTAAAAGGACGACCCGGAGTTGTACCTTGACCTTATGACAACTAGAACCGGATACTTAATAAAACACACCCTTCCAAGTGCCAGATACAACCCGGTGATCGCTCTCTAACAGGGCCACGAGGAGGGGATCGCCGAGTAGGATTATGCTATGCGATGCTACTTGGTGAACTTACCATCTACTCTCTTCTACATGCTGAAAGATGGAGGTGGCCTGAAGCGTAGTCTTCGACAGGATTAGCTATCCCTCTCTTATTCTGGCATTCTGCAGTTCAGTCCACCGAGATGGCCCTTTACACATATACCCATGCATATGTAGTGTAGCTCCTTGCTTGCGAGTACTTTGGATGAGTACTCACGGTTGCTTTTCTCCCTCTTTTCCCCCTTTCCCTTCTACCTGGTTGTCGCAACCAGATGCTGGAGCACAGGAGCCAGACGCCACCGTCGACGACGACTCTTACTACACTGGAGGTGCCTACTACTACGTGCAGGCCGCTGACGACGACCAGGAGTAGTTAGGAGGATCCCAGGCAGGAGGCCTGTGCCTCTTTCGATCTGTATCCCAGTTTGTGCTAGCCTTCTTAAGGCAAACTTGTTTAACTTATGTCTATACTCAGATATTGTTGCTTCCGCTGACTCGTCTATGATCGAGCACTTGTATTCGAGCCCTCGAGGCCCCTGGCTTGTATTATGATGCTTGTATGACTTATTTATGTTTTAGAGTTGTGTTGTGATATCTTCCCGTGAGTCCCTGATCTTGATCATACACGTTTGCGTGCATGATTAGTGTACAGTCAAATCGGGGGCGTCACAAGTTGGTATCAGAGCCGACTGCCTGTAGGAATCCCCCTTCCACACTCCTTGGCCGAAGTCGAGTCCAGACATTGCAAAAACTTTTACTAACATGGTTGTGTGTTTTACGGGCCCACGTCGCCATTGGGTGGTACTAGGATCTTTTACTCCTCGACCTTTACTCTGGGACTCTGATCTCTCTCCTATTCGTGTTAAATGAATTTTGCTAAATCTAACATTAGGATCTTGTTATCACTTTCACCCGGAGAGCCCCTTATTACTGATGATCGTCTGCTGCACGTGAAGACCCTGAAGACACTCTCCACTGTTAACCCGAGAACTTGTGTTCATCGCTTTTGCAATTCCCTTCCATCGATAAACTCCTATGGATAACCACGTATACTCGCCATTCATACAATGTTTCCCAGTTGATCTTGTTATTACAAGATACCCCAAAATTCTCTCTGTTGTTCCGAGAATCCTTTGAGCTTACTGCCTTGCTGTTCTTTGTCACTTGAATACCCCTACGGCTAATTCTCGCACTTACCGAGTATCCGCTCATTCCCAGTTGATTCAAGTATTTCATAAAAGTGTTCAAAATACCATTCGATCTTCCGAAAATCCTCAGGAGCCTTTTTGCTCTTGAAATTCTTGCTTACTTGCATTATGATTAATCTTAAGTCTCGTCATCTTATTGGCATCTCTTGTCATTATCATTTTGAGTCCATTGATTCAATTTGTTGCGAATGCTCGCAATCCTCAATCATATCCTAGAATTCATCCTTCCGGCTCAGACGTCATTTGAAACGTGAACTGGTTCTCGCCAATCAAATTGTCGTCGATTGTGCCCCTATGTCTATTGAACTTATCCATCCTTGATCAGAGCGTCTGTTTCTGATCCTTCGCTTTGTAAATCATAATTCCTTTGCAATTGAGCTCTAAGTTACTTAGTTGTTTCTATAATCCAAGGTCTTTGCATTGATTCTTCCTCTGGTTGTGTGCCGATACTCACATCAGATCCTTTATGGACCATCAGAACCTTGTTGGATTTTATCCGACAACGTCCTTCGTATTCAATCACTTTGGAAGTTCTTTCCCTGATACATAATGCCTTTGGTAAATCCTATTCCTTGATTTGGCCAACCATGCTCTGCTTTCGAGCTGGTGATATTTACTATTGAAGCTTGTGGTATATGTTTCCATGATGCCCCGATGGGTTGAACCTATGCCTTCCATAATATGTGTGAACTCGAAAGTTTTCATGAGTCATACTCTTCTGGTATTTTGCCAGATAAATTTTTTCATCAAATGCGAGAAGTGAATGAAAGGTTATGCATTGAAGAAGTGGGACTCGACCTTGAACTTTGCGTTCATGCCCATGGACACGATGTAGATCTTATCATGGAAGCTTCTCGCAAAATAGTTACCCCCTTGTTATAAGTGCTTGTATCTGTGGTTTGATCATTTACAAATGTGGTTCTGACCATATTGTTCCCCTTTGAATCAATTTCTTAGACAAGTTAAAACACTTGTCTTCTGTAGAGCAATACCCCAGTCCAACCTCTACTTTGATCTGTCGTCGAGTATTACCCCTTGGTATGTCGAGATTATCACGGAACTGCATAACTTCTTATGAGCTCTTCATCAAGTACTACATTCTCACTGATTCCATTTTTTCACGGGCTCTGAGTTATTAAACACTCAAAGACATCGATAACTGAACCGAGTCCGCACTACGGTTCAACAACTCTTAGTAATCTTCTTTACATACGAGTTTGTACCCGATCACGTCATTCCTAGCACGTTTGGCTATATCATTATCGTGCTAAATTTTAACTGTGCTACATGGTCCTTCCCGGAGCACAATTTTTGACGATGAGCTAAGCTTACATCGATCTTCCTCATCATATCATTTCGCTTTGGACAACAAGCTTTGTTTGGAGTCTGTGTCGTACCCTTGGTTCCATTAACCTGTCGCTTCATCATTCATTTGACTTGATGTCATCGCCGATCGATTACATCTTCATGAAATCTCTCGACACATGTGTCGTGATCATCATCAGCATTCTGAACTCTTCCAGGATATCAATTTAATTCATGATGAGAATACCATCCTTGCCTCGATGATTTGTGTTATCATCGACCACTTTATTGTCTTCCCTCCAACACAAACTTGCTCGTGTTTTCTGTTATACCTTGAGATCTGTGCTATCCAGCAATTATTCTTCTTTACCTTGCAGTATTACCATCTTTTATGTCAAGAATGTCGTGAGAATTTCACCACCTCTTATGACATCTTGATACAGGTGATACTTCTTGCCATATCCGTTCATTCCTTGGTCCCCGTGTTGTTCCTAACCGGAAAACCGACAATTGAACTATGGTGTGCGACTTCAAAACTTCTAGCAACCCTATTGCTTTGAAGTTAATGGTCGATATTTCATTCTTAGACCATCGGTTATCAAATCACCATTCTAACATTGATCATGCTACCTAAGCCCATATTTCGGGTGCGCCTTTCAACCAATGTTTAACTGTGTATGTTTTCCTCGAGCATACATCATTATATCATTTGATCTAACTAATGTTATCTCCTTGTTCACATAATTGTGGAAACCCATCTTTTGGAAGTCTCGATGAATTGTCGCTGAGTTCATCAGCTACCTCCTTATCCCTTCATTGGTTTAATGATGAGCTCTTGTTTCGGAACTCGCTTCCGTAGTACATTTCCCGATAATCTTACAATGCCGTCTTGTCAATTTGTTTTGCACCTTTTCTTCTCAGGCATCCTGAGTCTGAGGTATCCTAACACCGATCAGATCTGAATCTCGGTCAGATATGATGGTTGGAACATTTTTCCAAGAGTTATAACACTGGTCTTTTTTGACCCGGTAAGGTGATGTCATGCCCAGCACACCTGGCCGGAGGACCTACTGTTATAGTCTCCTTACTAGCAAGGTTATCCATTCTCCCATGAGGAAATTGTAAGACTTATTCTATAAGTTGTCTCCGATGGATCCTTTGTATCCAAAGTCTGACGTTTGCTTGAAGACCATGCCAATGTTATCTCGAAGCATGTCTGTGATACTCCGATTTTCAATAAGAGCATTTGAAGAACAATGCTAAATTTTCTTTGTCCATTATCCAAACACCGTTGTTTGGGTTATGACATGAAATTCCTCTCCCCTTACCTAAATGGTTTTCTACATTATATCCTGTCGTGGATATCATGCTCTGTTTATCCTTGGGAAGGATATACCCGTGAATAATGTGTTTAAACACATTTTCCTTTCCATTGTTCTATTTAATCTGATGATCACATTTTCCTTTCCATTATTTTGTTTAACCTTTCTTGTAATCTACTTAACTGAGCAGTGATAATCCCCTGCTTAGGTAAGCACCTCGTTGTACCATTTTGTCAGTAAGACCCTGTTACTATTGTTGATGACATTCCGGTAACCACCGATGGACGAGAACTTTGCCTATTGGTCCGCCTCGTTCAACGAGCGGGAAAATGGTTCTATTCGTCCCTCGCCCTTGGTACCGATGTTGTTGCCGACATAACTGATAGACTATCCTCTGACCTGCCTTGCTTACATGATCGTGCAAGATATCACCACCCTTCCTACTTTTAACCCAAATGGTGGGCCCATAACCCATAGTTCCACAGGATCGAAACCTGACTCTCCTGTGCACCCTTGTTGCCAAAGTTATTCCTCGCGCTTGGCTTCGTATGCAATTCACGAGCTACATTCCTAGTGATCTATTCTGGTTTCAGATGCAATGCTTATTCACGTTGCCCTGGAACCCTTTCATCTTCTGTCTAGGCATTGAACGATTGCCTGACTGCTTGAAACTTCTTATTGTACCTTCGAACTTTACTCTTGATGTGTTTTATTTGTTCAATTCGAGAGGTACTCACATGCTCATTCATGGGTTAATCCCAGATTATCACCCTTATAGCATTCTGTCGTTGCCGATCTGCCCCGTTACCTATTCGTAAGTACGATGGAACCCCCGAAGAAAGGATGATGGCTTCATAATGATGACCTGAAGCAGTGGAATGAAAACAACAATGTAATGGGTCAATCTCTTCGAGAAGAGCAACCAAAGATGAGAAGATCCGTTAGAATTTCGTAACCAAAACTTTCCCCCTTACACCCCTCTTAAATCTCGGGACGAGATTTCTTGTAGTGGAGGACAATTGTGACGCCCGGATAATTAGGCTACAATAATCCCGCTTTAACGATGCCACATCACCTCGGTTACTGTTGATGATCTTGCATTAGTTCGAAACGGATTCAAATTCAAGATTCGAATTAAAGTTAAGACAATTAAAGTCTTCAAAAGTCAAAACTAAAATGTTCGGTTTGCGGCAAATAATCCATACATTACTTTGTTGAAGAAACCACATTTTTATAAAATAATTAAATGCCCTAAGATAAGTAAAACAGTAGTTGAAACAATTATTTAAATGTCTCTTAAATGATTAAATTATTGCAAACCACTTTTTATATTCAAAAATAATTGTGGCAGACGTATAATTACTAATTTAGGTGTTAGTAGATTTTGTAAACCTAGATTTGAAAAGAAAAGAAGCTAAGCTAAAACAGAAAAAAGAAATAAAAGAAAAGAAGAACAATTCAAAATTATAGTAACAGAAAAGGGACCCCCCGTGGCCAACTGGGCCGAACGGCCCAGCCGGCCAGCCCATTAGCCCAACCGGCCCCCTCTCACTCCACCTTATTCCCCGGACAACCAAACCCTAGCGGTTCGACCGCACACTCCCCCCCCCCCAATTCACTCGCTCCCTCTGCGCCTCCCCCGATCCCGGTCGAGGGGCAGAGACTCCGGCGAGCGCGCCGCCCAGCGCCCGGACTCCGGCGCCCATCCCAGTGCCGCACCACGCCGCATGTCTCGCCCTCCTCCCTGAAGCCCACCTCGTCGCGATGCCCCCCCCCCCCGCCTCTGGATCGTTCCGCCGTCGCCGCCCGGAACGCCACCGCCACGGCCACCTCATCGTCCTCCTCAACACCTCGCCGGAGCTGCCGCGCCGCTGCGCCTCGTCACCACGTCGCCGTCGTCACCGTCTCCTCCCCGCGCCCCACTGCCTTGACCCTACGCTCCCGCGGTGAGGCCTCGTCCTCCCATGTCCACGCGCCATTCGCGCCTCCCTCGATGCGCCACCGCGCGCATGCGCACCATTGTGTCGGCCACGTCGTCGCCCCCCTTACCGCTCCTGACCGTGCCCCGCCGCGAGCTGCAGTCGTTGCTGCTGTGCTGCGGCGCTGCCGCCACCACGACTGCTGCCCTCCACCGCTTGCGCTGGCCGCGCCCCGCGCCGCCCCCTGCATCGCGCTGGCCTCCCCTGCATCTCGTTGCCATGCCTGCGCCCCGCCAGCCGCCCGACGGCGCCCTACTCCCCAGCCCGCGCGGCTCGTCGCCGCACCATCCACGGCCTCCTGCCACCCGCTTCCCCCAACGGTTGCCCGCGGCGCCCGGCGGCCTCGTCCCACTCGGGCGGGCTATGCCCGCTCCCCGTGGGCTCCCACCCGTTAGCACCGCACCCGTTAAGGCCCCTGTGCCTATGGCAAACGGGGCCCACCCCCAGAACGTTTGTTAAAAAAAAGAATTAATTAAAATTAAAAATAAATAAATAAAAGTAATTAAAATATTAATTAATTAATTAATTAAAGAATTAGTTAACTTAATTAATCCTAATTAGATTAATCTAATTAACTTGTTAGTTTAATTAAAAGTAGTTAGATTAGCTAAATCCTAATTAAACCTAACAGTGTATGACAGGTGGGTCCCACTGGACCCACACGTCAGTTTGACCAGTCAACACCTCTGTTGACTGCTGACGTCATGATGACGTTAGCAAACACTGTTCTGGATAATGTTGAATTAAAGTAATTAAATAAATCCTAAAATGATTTAAATCTTTTAAAATTAATATAAAATAAACTGTAGCTCGGATGGAAAAACTTTGTACATGAAAGTTGCTCAGAATGACGAAACGAATCCGGTTACGCAGCCCGTTCGTCCGCCACACACCCCTAGCATATCAAACACGCAACTTTCCCCCTCCGATACATCTGCCCGAAAACGCGAAACACCGGGGATACTTTTCCCGGATGTTTCCCCCCTTCGCCGGTATCACCTACTACCGCGAGTGGGCACACCTAGCATCACGCTTTGTCATGTCATGCATCGTCATGCATTTGTTTGCATTGTATTTATTGTTTCTTCCCCCTCTTCTCCCACTAGACACCGAGACCGACGCCGCTACTACCCAGTACGACTACGGTGTTGACGACCCCTCCTTCTTGCCAGAGCAATCAGGCAAGCCCCCCCCCCTTGATCACCAGATATCGCCTATTCTTCTCTATACAGCTTGCATTAGAGTAGTGTAGCATGTTACTGCTTTCGGTTAATCCTATTCTGCTGCATAGCCTGTCATTGTTGCTATAGTTGTTACCCTTACCTGCTATCCTACTGCTTAGTATAGGATGCTAGTGTTCCATCAGTGGCCCTACACTCTTGTCTGCCTGCCATGCTATACTACTGGGTCGTGATCACTTCGGGAGGTGATCACGGGTATATACTATATACTTTATATACATGACACATGTGGTGACTAAAGTCGGGTCAGCTCGTTGAGTACCCACAAGTGATTCTGATGAGGGGGCTGAAAGGACAGGTGGCTCCATCCCGGTAGAGGTGGGCCTGGGTTCCTGACAGCCCCCGACTGTTACTTTGTGGCGGAGCGGCAGGGCAGGTTGAGACCGCCTAGGAGAGAGGTGGGCCTGGCCCTGGTCGGCGTCCGCGGTTACTTCAAAATAACATGCTTAACGAGTTCTTGGTATTTGATCTGAGTCTGGCCATTTGGTCTATACGCACTAACCAACTACGCGGGAACAGTTATGGGCACTCGACGTCGTGGTATCAGCCGAAGCCTTCGTGACGTCAGCGACTGAGCGGCGCGCGCCGCATTGGACTGTAAGCTCGCACTTGTATTAAGGGGGCTAGGTCTGCTTCCGGCCGCGTACGCAACGTGCAGGTGTGCAATGGGCGATGGGCCCAGACCCCTGGGCGCATAGGATTTAGACCGGCGTGCTGACCTCTCTGTTGTGCCTAGGTGGGGCTGCGACGTGTTGATCTTCCGCGGCCAGGCATGACCCAGAAAAGTGTGTCCGGCCAAATGGGATCGAGCGTGTTGGGTTATGTGGTGCACCCCTGCAGGGAAGTTTATCTATTCGAATAGTTGTGTCCCTCGGTAAAAGGACGACCCGGAGTTGTACTTGACCTTATGACAACTAGAACCGGATACTTAATAAAACACACCCTTCCAAGTGCCAGATACAACCCGGTGATCGCTCTCTAATAGGGCCACGAGGACGGGATCGTCGGGTAGGATTATGCTATGCGATGCTACTTGGTGAACTTACCATCTACTCTCTTCTACATGCTGAAAGATGGAGGTGGCCTGAAGCGTAGTCTTCGACAGGATTAGCTATCCCCCTCTTATTCTGGCATTCTGCAGTTCAGTCCACCGAGATGGCCCTTTACACATATACCCATGCATATGTAGTGTAGCTCCTTGCTTGCGAGTACTTTGGATGAGTACTCACGGTTGCTTTTCTCCCTCTTTTCCCCCCTTCGCTTCTACCTGGTTGTCTCAACCAGATGCTGGAGCCCAGGAGCCAGACGGCACCGTCGAAGATGACTCTTACTACACTGGAGGTGCCTACTACTACGTGCAGGCCGCTAACGATGACCAGGAGTAGTTAGGAGGATCCCAGGCAGGAGGCATGCGCTTCTTTCGATCTGTATCCCAGTTTGTGCTAGCCTTCTTAAGGCAAACTTGTTTAACTTATGTTTGTACTCAGATATTATTGCTTCCGCTGACTCGTCTATGATCGAGCACTTGTATTCGAGCCCTCGAGGCCCCTGGCTTGTATTATGATGCTTGTATGACTTATTTATGTTTTAGAGTTGTGTTGTGATATCTTCCCGTGAGTCCCTGATCTTGATCGTACACGTTTGCGTGCATGATTAGTGTACGGTCAAATCGGGGGCGTCACACTTGGGCATCCCCAAGCTTAGGATCTTGCCAATCCTTGTTCCATAATCCATCAAATCTTTGCCCAAAACTTGAAAACTTCACAACACAAAACTTAACAGAAAATCTCGTGAGCTCCGTTAGCGAAAGAAAACAAAACACCACTTCAAGGTACTGTAATGAACTCATTCTTTATTTATATTGGTGTTAAACCTACTGTATTCCAACTTCTCTATGGTTTATAAGCTCTTTTATTAGCCATAGATTCATCAAAATAAGCAAACAACACATGAAAAACAGAATCTGTCAAAAACAGAACAGTCTGTAGTAATCTGTATCAAACGCAAACTTCTGGAACTCAGAAAAATCTACCAAAATAGGACTTCCTAGATAATTTGTTTATTGATCTACTGCAATTGGAATCAGTATTTTATCACGTTCTGGTGATTTTAAACAATTGTTTTCGTGAACAGAAAGTTTCTGGAATTTTCAGCAAGATCAAATAACTATCATCCAAGAAGATCCTATAGGTTTCACTTGGCACAAACACTAACTAAAGGCAAACGGAAAGAGAGGGCGAATAAAACGGCAAGGGTGAAGTGGGGGAGAGGAAAACGAGAGGTAAATGGCAAATAATGTAATGCGAGGGATAAGAGTTTATGATGGGTACTTAGTATGTCTTGACTTGTGCGTAGACTCCCCGGCAACGGTGCCAGAAATCCTTCTTGCTACCTCTTGAGCACTGCGTTGGTTTTCCCTTGAAGAAGAAAGGGTGAGGCAGTAAAGTAGCGTAAGTATTTCCCTCAGTTTTTGAGAACCAAGGTATCGATCCAGTAGGAGACCACGCTCAAGTCCCACGCACCTACACAAACAAATAAGAACCTTGCAACCAACGCGATAAAGGGGTTGTCAATCCCTTCATGGCCACTTGCAAAAGTGAGATCTGATAGAGATGATAAGATAATATTTTTGGTATTTTTATGATAAAGACTAAAAGTAAAGAAAGCAAAATAAACGGTAATGGAAATAACGGTAGATTAATATGATAGAGAATAGACCCGGGGGCCATAGGTTTCACTAGTGGCTTCTCTCAAGAGCATAAGTATTACGGTGGGTGAACAAATTACTGTCGAGCAATTGATATAATTGAGCATAGTTATGTGAATATCTAGGTATGATCATGTATATAGGCATCACGTCCGTGACAAGTAGACCGACTCCTGCCTGCATCTACTACTATTACTCCACACATCAACCGCTATCCAGCATGCATCTAGAGTATTAAGTTCATAAGAACGGAGTAACGCTTTAAGCAAGAGTGATGTAGAGGGATAAACTCATGCAACATGATATAAACCCCATCTTTTTATCCTCGATGGCAACAATACAATACGTATCCTTTCCCTTACTGTCACTGGGATCGAGCACCGCAAGATTGAACCCAAAGCTAAGGACTTCTCCCATTGCAAGAAAGATCAATCTAGTAGGGCAAACCAAACTGATAATTCGAAGAGAATTGCAAAGATAACCAATCATACATAAAAGAATTCAGAGGAGATTCAAATATTGTTCATAGATAATCTTGATCATAAACCCACAATTCATCGAATCTCAACAAACACACCGCAAAAGAAGATTACATCGAATAGATCTCCAAGAGAATCGAGGAGAACTTTGTATTGAGATCCAAAGAGAGAGAAGAAGCCATCTAGCTAATAACTATGGACCCGAAGGTCTGAGGTAAACTACTCACACATCATCGGAGAGGCTATGGTGTTGATGTAGAAGCCCTCCGTGATCAATGCCCCCTCCGGCGGAGCACCGGAAAAGGCCCCAAGATGGGATCTCACGGGTACAGAAGGTTGCGGCGATGGAAATAGGGTTTTTGCTCCTTCTCTGATGTTTTCGGGGTACGTAGGTATATATAGGAGGAAGAAGTAGGTCGGTGGAGCCACGAGAGGCCCACGAGGGTAGAGGGCGCGCCCAGGGGGTAGGCGCGCCCCTGCCTCGTGGCCTCCTCGTTGATTGCTTGACGTCCACTCCAAGTCCTCTGGATCACGTTTGTTTAGAAAATCTCGTTCCCGAAGGTTTCATTCCATTTGGACTCCATTTGATATTCCTTTCCTTCGAAACACAGAAATAGGAAAAAAACAGCAATTTGGGTTGGGCCTCCGGTTAATAGGTTAGTCCCAAAAATAATATAAAAGTGTATAATAAAGCCCATTGAACATCCAAAACAGATAATATAATAGCATGGAACAATCAAAAATTATAGATACGTTGGAGACGTATCAGTTTGTGATTCCCTATGCAAGAACGAAAGTCAATAGTCATGCAATGAAATTATATCCTACTTGTGGTGCATTATTCGGTGTTAATTATGCTTAATGCTTGCTTATGAGATTATTCGTTTCTTGGTTGGTCGCTTCTCCATCTTTTGCTAGCCTTCATTTTGCGCCAAGTATGATCTCTACTTGTGCATCCAAAATTCTTTAAACCAGTTTTGCCACATGAGTCCACTACATCTACCTATATGCGGTATTCTTTTGTCGTTCTAAGCAAATTTGCATGTGCCATCTCTAATTTTCAAAATAAACCTCTCTTTTGTGTGTTTGTTTCGCTCGTAGAGCGGTGAGGGGTGGCTAATATTTTCCATGCTGGATGTGTTATTCTCACGATGAGTGTTTATTCACTTGCCATTGCACGAGAGTAAGGCAAAGGTTTTAGGGATGCCCAGTCCCAAAATGCAAAAATGAATTTACTTGATGTTGTCAAATAATAAATTCCTTGGAAAGTGTTGGTATGGAGGGCAACCGTGGATACGGCTAGGCATGGAAAGTGAAAGTATGGTGGAAAAAGGAATAAACTTTATTTTCTGTTTGGGAACCGCCTATGATATATCTAGCATGGAAAGTGTTGGGAACTCTAAGTCGTTTTCGTTGGTGGGATGGATACACCTCCCAAAATGTTTTTATTTCTAATTTTTCGCTTTGAGCTCTGGCACCTCTATAAATTCCTACTTCCCTCTGCGAAGGGCCTTTCTTTTACTCTATGCAATTTTTATTTTTGAATTTGAGTCTCCATCTTCTCTCATAAAAGCACCAACTATAAGGCAATATGATCGTACTTAAGTATTGGGTGTAGTTAATATGTGAGTGTGTTTCTGTTGGGGAACGTAGTAATTTCAAAAAAAATCCTACGCACACGCAAGATCATGGTGATGCATAGCAATGAGAGGGGAGAGTGTTGTCCACGTACCCTCGTAGACCGACAGCGGAAGCGTTATCACAACGCGGTTGATGTAGTCGTACGTCTTCACGATCCGACCGATCAAGTACCGAACGTACGGCACCTCCGAGTTCTACATACGTTCAGCTCAATGACGTCCCTCGAACTCCGATCCAGCCGAGTGTTGAGGGAGAGTTTCGTCAGCACGACGGCGTGGTGACGATGATGATGTTCCACCGACGCAGGGCTTCGCCTAAGCTCCACGACGGTATTATCGAGGTGTAATCTGGTGGAGGGGGCACCGCACACGGCTAAAATATCGTATATCAAAGTGTGTCCTTGGGGTGCCCCCCTGCCCCCGTATATAAAGGAGCAAGGGAGGAGGAGGCCGGCCCTAGGAGGGGGCGCACCAAGTGTGGAGTGCTACTAGGACTCCCTAGTCCTAGTAGGATTCCACCTCCCATATGGAATAGGAAAAGAGGAAGGGAAAAAGAGAAGGAAGGAAGGGGGCGCCCCCCTTCCCTAGTCCAATTCGGACCAGACCAAGGGGAGGGGTGCGGCCACCCTTGTGGCCCTTTTTCTTCTTTCCCGTATGGCCCAATAAGGCCCAATACGTATTCCCGTAACTCTCCGGTACTCCGAAAAATACCCGAATCACTCGGAACCATTCCGAAGTCCGAATATAGTCGTCCAATATATCGATCTTTACGTCTCGACCATTTCGAGACTCCTCGTCATATCCCCGATCTCATCCGGGACTCCGAACTCCTTCGGTACATCAAAACTCAATAAAACTGTCATCGTAACGTTAAGCGTGCGGACCCTACGGGTTCGAGAACTATGTAGACATGACCGAGACACGTCTCCGGTCAATAACCAATAGCGGGACCTGGATGCCCATATTGGCTCCCACATATTCTACGAAGATCTTTATCGGTCAGACCGCATAACAACATACGTTGTTCCCTTTGTCACCGGTATGTTACTTGTCCGAGATTTGATCGTCGGTATCTCGATACCTAGTTCAATCTCGTTACCGGTGAGTCTCTTTACTCGTTCCGTAACACATCATCCCGCAACTAACTCATTAGTCACAATGCTTGCAAGGCTTATAGTGATGTGCATTACCGAGTGGGCCCAGAGATACCTCTCCGACAATTGGAGTGACAAATCCTAATCTCGAAATACGCCAACCCAACAAGTACCTTTGGAGACACCTGTAGAGCACCTTTATAATCACCCAGTTACGTTGTGACGTTTGGTAGCACACAAAGTGTTCCTCCGGTAAACGGGAGTTGCATAATCTCATAGTCATAGGAACATGTATAAGTCATGAAGAAAGCAATAGCAACATACTAAACGATCGGGTGCTAAGCTAACGTAATGGGTCATGTCAATCACGTCATTCTCCTAATGAGGTGATCCCATTAATAAAATGACAACTCATGTCTATGGCTAGGAAACATAACCATCTTTGATTAACGAGCTAGTCAAGTAGAGGCATACTAGTGACACTTTGTTTGTCTATGTATTCACACATGTATTATGTTTCCGGTTAATACAATTCTAGCATGAATAATAAACATTTATCATGATATAAGGAAATATATAATACTTTATTATTGCCTCTAGGGCATATTTCCTTCAGTCTCCCACTTGCACTAGAGTCAATAATCTAGTTCACATCGCCATGTGATTTAACATCAATAATTCACATCACCATGTGATTAACACCCATAGTTCACATCTCTATGTGACCAACACTCAAAGGGTTTACTAGAGTCAATAATCTAGTTCACATCGCTATGTGATTAACACCCAAAGAGTACTAAGGTGTGATCATGTTTTGATTGTGAGATAATTTTAGTCAACGGGTCTGTCACATTCAGATCCGTAAGTATTTTGCAAATATCTATGTCTACAATGCTCTTCACGGAGCTACTCTAGCTAATTGCTCCCACTTTCAATATGTATCTAGACCGAGACTTAGAGTCATCTAGATTTAGTGTCAAAACTTGCATCGACGTAACCCTTTACGACGAACCTTTTGTCACTTCCATAATCGAGAAACATATCCTTATTCCACTAAGGATAACTTTGACCGCTGTCTAGTGATCTACTCCTAGATCACTATTGTACTCCCTTGCCAAAATCAGTGTAGGGTATACAATAGATCTGGTACACAGCATGGCATACTTTATAGAACCTATGGCCAAGGCATAGGGAATGACTTTCATTCTCTTTCTATCTTCTGTCGTGGTCGGGCTTTGAGTCTTTACTCAATTTCACACCTTGTAACACAGGCAAGAACTCTTTCTTTGACTGTTCTATTTTGAACTACTTCAAAATCTTGTTATGGTATGTACTCATTGAAAAAACTTATCAAGCGTCTTGATCTATCTCTATAGATCTTGATGCTCAATATGTAAGCAGCTTCACCGAGGTCTTTCTTTGAAAAACTCCTTTCAAACACTCCTTTATGCTTTGCAGAATAATTCTACATTATTTTCGATCAACAATATGTCATTCACATATACTTATCAGAAATGTTGTAGTGATCCCACTCACTTTCTTGTAAATGCAGGCTTCACCGCAAGTCTGTATAAAACTATATCCTTTGATCAACTTATCAAAGTGTATATTCCAACTCCGAGATGCTTGCACCAGTCCATAGATGGATCGCTGGAGCTTTCATATTTTGTTAGCACCTTTAGGATTGACAAAACCTTCTGGTTGCATCATATACAACTCTTCTTTAATAAATCCATTAAGGAATGCAGTTTTGTTTATCCATTTGCCATATTTCATAAAATGCGGCAATTGCTAACATGATTCAGACAGACTTAAGCATAGATACGAGTGAGAAACTCTCATCGTAGTCAACACCTTGAACTTGTCGAAAAACCTTTTTGCGACAATTCTAGCTTTGTAGATAGTAACACTACTATCAGCGTCCGTCTTCCTCTTGACGATCCATTTATTCTCAATTGCTTGCCGATCATCGGGCAAGTCAACCAAAGTCCACACTTTGTTCTCATACATGGATCTCATCTCAGATTTCATGGCCTCAAGCCATTTTGCGGAATCTGGGCTCACCATCGCTTCTTCATAGTTCGTAGGTTCATCATGGTCTAGTAACATAACCTCCAGAACAGGATTACCGTACCACTCTGGTGCGGATCTTACTCTGGTTTACCTACGAGGTTTGGTAGTAACTTGATCTGAAGTTACATGATCATCATCATTAACTTCCTCACTAATTGGTGTAGGAGTCACAGGAACAGATTTCTGTGATGAACTACTTTCCAATAAGGGAGCAGGTACAGTTACCTCATCAAGTTCTTTGGTAGTAACTTGATCTGAAGTTACATGATCATCATCATTAACTTCCTCACTAATTGGTGTAGGAGTCACAGGAACAGATTTCTGTGATGAACTACTTTCCAATAAGGGAGCAGGTACAGTTACCTCATCAAGTTCTACTTTCCTCCCACTCACATCTTTTGAGAGAAAACTCCTTCTCTAGAAAGGATCCATTCTTAGCAACGAATGTCTTGCCTTTGGATCTATGATAGAAGGTGTACCCAACTTTCTCCTTTGGGTATCCTATGAAGACACATTTTTCCGATTTGGGTTTGAGCTTATCAGGATGAAACTTTTTCACATAAGCATCGCAACCCCAAACTTTAAGAAACGACAACTTTGGTTTCTTGCCAAACCACAGTTCATAAGGTGTCGTCTCAACGGATTTTGATGGTGCCCTATTTAACGTGAATGCAGCTGTCTCTAATGCATAACCCCAAAACGATAGTGGTAGATCGGTAAGATACATCATAGATTGCACTATATCCAATAAAGTACGGTTATGACGTTCGGACACACCATTATGCTGTGGTGTTCCAGGTGGCACGAATTTGTGAAACTATTCCACATTGTTTTAATTGAAGACCAAACTCGTAACTCAAATATTTGTCTCCGCGATCAAATCATAGAAACCTTATTTTCTCGTCACGATGATTTTCAACTTCACTCTGAAATTCTTTGAACTTTTCAAATGCTTCAGACTTATGTTTCATCAAGTAGATATACCCATATCTGCTCAAATCATCTATGAAGGTCAGAAAATAATGATACCTGCTACGAGCCTCAATATTCATCTGACCACATACATCTGTATGTATGATTTCCAACAAATCTGTTGCTCTCTCCATAGTTCCGGAGAATGGCGTTTTAGTCATTTTGCCCATGAGGCACGGTTCGCAAGCATCAAGTGATTCATAATCAATTGATTCCAAAATCCTATCAGTATGGAGTTTCTTCATGCGCTTTACACCAATATGACCTAAACGGCAGTGCCACAAATAAGTTGCACTATCATTATTAACTTTGCATCTTTTGGCTTCAATATTATGAATATGTGTATCACTACGATCGAGATCCAACAAACCATTTTCGTTGGTGTGTATGACCATAGAAGGTTTTATTCATGTAAACAGAACAACAATTGTTCTCTAACTTAAATGAATAACCATATTGCAATAAACATGATCAAATCATATTCCTGCTCAACGCAAACACCAAATAACACTTATTTAGTTTCAACACTAATCCCGAAAGTACAGGGAGTGTGCGATGATGATCATATCAATCTTGGAACTACTTCCAACACACATTGTCACCTCGCCCTTTTACTAGTCTCTGTTTATTCTGCAACTCCCGTTTCGAGTTACTACTCTTAGCAACTGAACCAGTATCAAATACCGAGGGGTTGCTATAAACACTAGTAAAGTACACATCAATAACATGTATATCCAATATACCTTTCTTCACTTTGCCACCCTTCTTATCCACCAAATACTTGGGGTAGTTCCGCTTCCAGTGACCAGTCCTTTTGCAGTAGAAGCACTTAGTCTCAGGCTTAGGTCTAGATTTGGGCTTCTTCACTTGAGTAGCAACTTGCTTGCCATTCTTTTGAAGTTCCCCTTCTTCCCTTTGCCCTTTTCTTGAAACTAGTGGTCTCTTCAACCATCAACACTTGATGTTTTTCTTGATTTCTACCTTCGTCGATTTCAGCATCACGAAGAGCTCGGGAATTACTTTCGTCATCCCTTGCATACTATAGTTCATCACGAAGTTCTACTAACTTGGTGATGGTGACTAGAGAATTCTGTCAATCACTATTTTATCTGGAAGATTAACTCCCACTTGATTCAAGCGATTGTAGTACCCAGACAATCTGAGCACATGCTCACTATTTGAGCGATTCTCCTCCATCTTTTAGCTATAGAACTTGTTGGAGACTTCATAGATCTCAACTCGGGTATTTGCTTGAAATATTAACTTCAACTCCTCGAACATCTCATATGGTCCATGACGTTCAAAACGTCTTTGAAGTCCCGATTCTAAGCCGTTAAGCATGGTGCACTAAACTATCAAGTAGTCATCATATTGAGCTAGCCAAACGTTCATAACGTCTGTATCTGCTCCTGCAATAGGTCTGTCACCTAGCGGTGCATCAAGGACATAGTTTTCTGTGCAGCAATGAGGATAATCCTCAGATCACGGATCCAATCCGCATCTTTGCTACTAACATCTTTCAACATAATTTTTCTCTAGGAACATATAAAAAATAAACACAGGGAAGCAACAACGCGAGCTATTGATCTCAACATAAATTGCAAAATACTATCAGGACTAAGTTCATGATAAATTTAAGTTCAATTAATAATATTACTTAAGAACTCCCACTTAGATGCATATCCCTCTAATCATCTAAGTGATTACGTGATCCAAATCAACTAAACCATGTTCGATCATCACGTGAGATGGAGTAGTTTCAACGGTGAACACCACTATGTTGATCATATCTACTATATGATTCACGCTCGACCTTTCGGTCTCCGTGTTGTGAGGCCATATCTGTTATATGCTAGGCTCGTCAAGTTTAACCTGAGTATTCCGCGTGTGCAACTGTTTTGCACCCGTTGTATTTGAACGTAGAGCCTATCACACCCGATCATCACGTGGTGTCTCAGCACGAAGAACTTTCGCAACGGTGCATACTCAGGGAGAACACTTATACTTTGATAATTTAGTGAAGGATCATCTTATAATGCTACCGTCAAATAAAGCAAGATAAGATGCATAAAGGATTAACATCACATGCAATCAATATAAGTGATATGATATGGCCATCATCATCTTGTGCTTGTGATCTCCATCTCCAAAGCACCGTTCTTGTGATCTCCATCTCCGAAGCACCGTCATGATCACCATCGTCACCGGCGCGACACCTTGATCTCCATCGTAGCATCGTTGTCGTCTCGTCAATCTTATGCTTCTACGACTATCGCTACCGCTTAGTGATAAAGTAAAGCATTACATGGCGATTGCATTGCATACAATAAAACGACAACCATATGGCTCCTGCCAGTTGCCGATAACTCGGTTACAAAACATGATCATCTCATACAACAAATTATATCACATCATGTCTTGACCATATCACATCACAACATGCCCTGAAAAAACAAGTTAGACGTCCTCTAATTTGTTGTTGCAAGTTTTACGTGGCTGCTACGGGCTTAGCAAGAACCGTTCTTACCTATGCATCAAAACCACAACGATAGTTTGTCAAGTTGGTGCTGTTTTAACCTTCGCAAGGACCGGGCGTAGCCACACTCGGTTCAACTAAAATGAGAGAGACAGACACCCGCCAGTCACCTTTAAGCAACGAGTGCTCCGAACGGTGAAACCAGTCTCGCGTAAGCGTACGCGTAATGTCGGTCCGGGCCGCTTCATCTCACAATACCGCTGAACCAAAGTATGACATGCTGGTAAGCAGTATGACTTATATCGCCCACAACTCACTTGTGTTCTACTCGTGCATAGCATCAACGCATAAAACTAGGCTCTGATACCACTGTTGGGGAACGTAGTAATTTCAAAAAAAATTCCTACGCACACGCAAGATCATGGTGATGCATAGCAACGAGAGGGGAGAGTGTTGTCCACGTACCCTCGTAGACCGACAGCGGAAGCGTTATCACAACGCGGTTGATGTAGTCGTACGTCTTCACGATCCGACCGATCAAGTACCGAACGTACGGCACCTCCGAGTTCTACACACGTTCAGCTCGATGACGTCCCTCGAACTCCGATCCAGCCGAGTGTTGAGGGAGAGTTTCGTCAGCACGACGGCGTGGTGACGATGATGATGTTTCACCGACGCAGGGCTTCGCCTAAGCTCCGCGACGGTATTATCGAGGTGTAATCTGGTGGAGGGGGCACCGCACACGGCTAAAATAACGTATATCAAAGTGTGTCCTTGGGTGCCCCCCTGCCCCCGTATATAAAGGAGCAAGGGAGGAGGAGGCCGGCCCTAGGAGGGGGCGCACCAAGTGTGGAGTCCTACTAGGACTCCCTAGTCCTAGTAGGATTCCACCTCCCATATGGAATAGGAAAAGAGGAAGGGAAAAAGAGAAGGAAGGAAGGGGGCGCCCCCCTTCCCTAGTACTATTCGGACCCGACCAAGGGGAGGGGTGCAGCCACCCTTGTGGCCCTTTTTCTTCTTTCCCGTATGGCCCAATAAGGCCCAATACGTATTCCCGTAACTCTCCGGTACTCCGAAAAATACCCGAATCACTCGGAACCTTTCCGAAGTCCGAATATAGTCATCCAATATATCGATCTTTACGTCTCGACCATTTCGAGACTCCTCGTCATATCCCCGATCTCATCCGGGACTCCGAAATCCTTCGGTACATCAAAACTCAATAAAATTGTCATCGTAACGTTAAGCGTGCGGACCCTACGGGTTCGAGAACTATGTAGACATGACCGAGACACGTCTCCGGTCAATAACCAATAGCGGGACCTGGATGCCCATATTGGCTCCCACATATTCTACGAAGATCTTTATCGGTCAGACCGCATAACAACATACGTTGTTCCCTTTGTCACCGGTATGTTACTTTCCCGAGATTTGATAGTCGGTATCTCGATACCTAGTTCAATCTCGTTACCGGCAAGTCTCTTTACTCGTTCCGTAACACATCATCCCGCAACTAACTCATTAGTCACAATGCTTGCAAGGCTTATAGTGATGTGCATTACCGAGTGGGCCCAGAGATACCTCTCCGACAATTGGAGTGACAAATCCTAATCTCGAAATACGCCAACCCAACAATTACCTTTGGAGACACCTGTAGAGCACCTTTATAATCACCCAGTTACGTTGTGACGTTTGGTAGCACACAAAGTGTTCCTCCGGTAAACGGGAGTTGCATAATCTCATAGTCATAGGAACATGTATAAGTGTGACGCCCCCGATTTGACCGTACACTAATCATGCACGCAAATGTGTACGATCAAGATCAAGGACTCACGGGAAGATATCACAACACAACTCTACAACATAATTAAGTCATACAAGCATCATAATACAAGCCAGGGGCCTCGAGGGCTCGAATACAAGTGCTCGATCACAGACGAGTCAGCGGAAGCAACAATATCTGAGTACAGACATAAGTTAAACAAGTTTGCCTTAAGAAGGCTAGCACAAACTGGGATACAGATCGAACGAGGCGCAGGCCTCCTGCCTGGGATCCTCCTAACTACTCCTGGTCGTCGTCAGCGGGCTGCACGTAGTAGTAGGCACCTCCAGTGTCGTAGGTGTCGTCGTCGACGGTGGCGTCTGGCTCTTGGACTCCAACATCTAGTTGCGACAACCAGAAAGAAAGGAAAGGGGGAAAAGAGGGAGAGAGGCAACCGTGAGTACTCATCCAAAGTACTCGCAAGCAAGGAGCTACACTACATATGCATGGGTATATGTGTAAAGGGGCATATCAGTGGACTGAACTGCAGAATGCCAGAAAAAAAAGGGGGATAGCTAGTCCTGTCGAAGACTACGCTTCTGGCCATCTCCATCTTACAGCATGTAGAAGAGAGTAGATTGAAGTCCTCCAAGTAGCATCGCATAGCATAATCCTACCCGGCGATCCCCTCCTCGTCGCCCTGTTAGAGAGCGATCACCGGGTTGTATCTGGCACTTGGAAGGGTGTATTTTATTCAGTATCCAGTTCTAGTTGTCATAAGGTCAAGGTACAACTCCGGGTCGTCCTTTTACCGAGGGACACGGCTATTCGAATAGATAAACTTCCCTGCAGGGGTGCACCACATAACCCAACACGCTCGATCCCATTTGGCCGGACACACTTTTCTGGGTCATGCCCGGCCTCGTAAGATCAACACGTCGCAGCCCCACCTAGGCTCAACAGAGAGGTCAGCACGCCGGTCTAAACCTATGCGCGCAGGGGTCTGGGCCCATCGCCCTATGCACACCTGCACGTTGTGTACGCGGCCGGAAGCAGACCTAGCCCCCTTAATACAAGCGCGAGCTTACGGTCCAATGCGGCGCGCGCCACTCAGTCGCTGACGTCAAAAGAGCTTCGGCTGATACCACGACGTCGGGATACCCATAACTACTCCCGCGTAGATGGTTAGTGCGTATAGACCAAATGGCCAGACTCAGATCAAATACCCAGATCTCGTTAAGCGTGTTAAGTATCTGCGAACGCCGACCAGGGCCAGGCCCACTCTCTCCTAGGTGGTCTCAACCTGCCCTGTCGCTTCACCATAAAGTAACAGTCGGGGGCCGTCAGGAACCCAGGCCCACCTCTACCGGGATGGAGCCACCTGTCCTTTCAGCCCCCTCATCAGAATCACTTGCGGGTACTCCTCGAGCCGACCCGACTTTAGTCACCACATGTGTCATGTATATAATGTATATAGTATAGACCCGTGATCACCTCCCAAAGTGATCACGGCCCAGTAGTATAGCATGGCAGACGGACAAGAGTGTAGGGCCACTGAGGGAACACTAGCATCCTATACTAAGCAGTAGGATAGCAGGTAAGGGTAACAACTGTAGCAACAATGACAGGCTATGCATCAGTATAGGATTAACCGAAAGCAGTAACATGCTACACTACTCTAATGCAAGCAGTATAGAGAAGAATAGGCGATATCTGGTGGTCAAGGGGGGGGCTTGCCTGGTTGCTCTGGCAAGTAGTGTTGGGAATCGTAGCATAATTTAAAATTTTCCTACGCTCACCAAGATGCATCTATGGAGTCTACGAGCAACGAGGGGAAAGGAGTGCATCTACATACCCTTGTAGATCGCAAGCGGAAGCGTTCCAATGAACGTGGATGACAGAGTCGTACTCGCCGTGATCCAAATCACCGATGACCGAGTGCCGAACGGACGGCACCTCCGCGTTCAACACACGTACGGTGCAGCGACGTCTCCTCCTTCTTGATCCAGCAAGGGGGAAGGAGAGGTTGATGGCGATCCAGCAGCACAACGGCGTGGTGGTGGATGTAGCGGGTCTCGGCAGGGCTCTGCCAAGCTTCTGCGAGAGAGAGAGGTGTTGCAGGGGAGGAGGGAGGCGCCCAAGGCTGTGTGTTGCTGCCCTCCCTCCCCCCCTTTATATAGGCCCCCTGGGGGGGCGCCGGCCCAGGGAGATGGGATCTCCAAGGGGGGGCGGCGGCCAAAGGGGGGAAGGGGTGCCTTGCCCCCCAAGGCAAGGGGAAAGCTCCCCCCTAGGGTTCCCAACCCTAGGCGCAGGGGGGAGGCCCAAGGGGGGCGCCCCAGCCCACTAAGGGCTGGTTCCCTTCCACTTTCAGCCCACGGGGCCCTCCGGGATAGGTGGCCCCACCCGGTGGACCCCCGGGACCCTTCCGGTGGTCCCGGTACAATACCGGTAACCCCCGAAACTTTCCCGGTGGCCGAAACTTGACTTCCTATATATAATTCTTCACCTCCGGACCATTTCGGAACCTCTCGTGACGTCCGGGATCTCATCCGGGACTCCGAACAACTTTCGGGTTTCCGCATACATATATCTCTACAACCCTAGCGTCACCGAACCTTAAGTGTGTAGACCCTACGGGTTCGGGAGACATGCTGACATGACCGAGACGCCTCTCCGGTCAATAACCAACAGCGGGATCTGGATACCCATGTTGGCTCCCACATGTTCCACGATGATCTCATCGGATGAACCATGGTGTCGAGGATTCAATCAATCCGTATGTAATTCCCTTTGTCAATCGGTATGTTACTTGCCCGAGATTCGATCGTCGGTATCCCAATACCTTGTTCAATCTCGTTACCGGCAAGTCTCTTTACTCGTACCGCAATGCATGATCCCGTGACTAACGCCTTAGTCACATTGAGCTCATTATGATGATGCATTACCGAGTGGGCCCAGAGATACCTCTCCGTCAGACGGAGTGACAAATCCCAGTCTCGATCCGTGCCAACCCAACAGACACTTTCGGAGATACCCGTAGTGCACCTTTAAAGACACCCAGTTACGTTGTGACATTTGGCACACCCAAAGCACTCTTACGGTATCCGGGAGTTGCACGATCTCATGGTCTAAGGAAAAGATACTTGACATTGGAAAAGCTCTAGCAAACGAAACTACACGATCTTTTATGCTATGCTTAGGATTGGGTCTTGTCCATCACATCATTCTCCTAATGATGTGATCCCGTTATCAATGACATCCAATGTCCATAGTCAGGAAACCATGACTATCTGTTGATCAACGAGCTAGTCAACTAGAGGCTTACTAGGGACACGTTGTGGTCTATGTATTCACACATGTATTACGATTTCCGGACAATACAATTATAGCATGAACAATAGACAATTATCATGAACAAAGAAATATAATAATAACCATTTATTATTGCCTCTAGGGCATATTTCCAACAGTCTCCCACTTGCACTAGAGTCAATAATCTAGTTACATTGTGATGAATCGAACACCCATTGCGTCCTGGTGTTGTTCATGTTTTGCCCTAGGGAGAGGTTTAGTCAACGGATCTACTACATTCAGGTCCGTATGTACTTTACAAATATCTATGTCTCCATTTTGAACACTTTCACGAATGGAGTTGAAGCGACGCTTGATATGCCTGGTCTTCCTGTGAAACCTGGGATCCTTCGCAAGGGCAATGGCTCTAGTGTTGTCACAGAAGAGAGTCATCGGGCCCGACACATTGGGAATCACCCCTAAGTCGGTAATGAACTCCTTCATCCAGACTGCTTCCTGTGCTGCCTCCGAGGCTGCCATGTACTCTGCTTCACATGTAGATCCCGCCACGACGCTTTGCTTGCAACTGCACCAGCTTACTGCTCCTCCATTCAAAATATACACGTATCCGGTTTGTGACTTCGAGTCATCCAGATCTGTGTCGAAGCTAGCGTCGACGTAACCCTTTACGACGAGCTCTTCGTCACCTCCATAAACGAGAAACATATCCTTAGTCCTCTTCAGGTACTTCAGGATATTCTTGACCGCTGTCCAGTGTTCCATGCCGGGATTACTTTGGTACCTTCCAACCAAACTTACGGCAAGGTTTACATCAGGTCTGGTACACAGCATGGCATACATAATAGACCCTATGGCCGAGGCATAGGGGATGACACTCATCTTTTCTATATCTTCTGCCGTGGTCGGGCATTGAGCCGTGCTCAATTGCACACCTTGCAATACAGGCAAGAACCCCTTCTTGGACTGATCCATATTGAACTTCTTCAATATCTTGTCAAGGTATGTACTTTGTGAAAGACCAATGAGGCGTCTTGATCTATCTCTATAGATCTTGATGCCTAATATATAAGCAGCTTCTCCAAGGTCCTTCATTGAAAAACACTTATTCAAATAGGCCTTTATACTTTCCAAGAATTCTATATCATTTCCCATCAATAGTATGTCATCCACATATAATATGAGAAATGCTACAGAGCTCCCACTCACTTTCTTGTAAACACAGGCTTCTCCATAAGTCTGTGTAAACCCAAACGCTTTGATCATCTCATCAAAGCGAATGTTCCAACTCCGAGATGCTTGCACCAGCCCATAAATTGAGCGCTGGAGCTTGCATACTTTGTTAGCATTCTTAGGATCGACAAAACCTTCCGGCTGCATCATATACAACTCTTCCTTAAGGAAGCCATTAAGGAATGTCGTTTTGACATCCATCTGCCATATTTCATAATCATAGTACGCGGCAATTGCTAACATGATTCGGACGGACTTCAGCTTCGCTACGGGTGAGAAAGTCTCATCGTAGTCAACCCCTTGAACTTGTCGATAACCCTTAGCGACAAGTCGAGCTTTGTAGATGGTCACATTACCATCTGCGTCCGTCTTCTTCTTAAAGATCCATTTGTTTTCTATGGCTCGCCGCTCATCGGGCAAGTCAGTCAAAGTCCATACTTTGTTGTATCGGTGGAGGTACTATTTTCTTCAAAGATGCTTCTTACACTTCGTCAGTAATATAACATAAGTTCCCTGAGCGCGCTCTGTCTGTTATAGCCTTATGGCCTGATTGCCTGGTTATCGGAAACACCGTTGATATTCTCGACAGGTGGAGTACATAACACTTTTCGGCCCTTGACCGAAGAGGGAGAAGCCGACGGTCGGTTAAGACGCGTTTAAAGTTCGGGTGAACACATATATGATATAAGTACTTCGGTACATACAATCGTTATATATACAATTCTTTTACCCAAGTCACTTGGGGGCTCTTAAATTTATATGAGCTGTTTTATAGTAAATGTGTTTTCTTCTTGGTCGTTGCAAAGTCTTTTTATACCGCTCCTTTTTTTACTCGAGTATATGGTCAATAGCCGGACAACCTGTCTTTTGTCTAAAAGCCGCTCGAGTGTAGTTCGCTAAACTGGCTTCGGAGATGTACTCCGCCCTTGAGATAAGGAGCTTGAAGCCGTAGGCTGACCCGCGTGAAGTCTTGAGATCGGATGTGTCATTGTAAAGCACGATAGAAGCACAATTTTTTTCTTCCAATTTTCAGATTGGCACCGAACACTTGATCTTGTTCGGACGTCAAGTTTTTACTGACGTTTTTTGGTTTTCCAAGCTTATGGCACTTTTAAACTATTTGTGTGTCTCCAGCATAAGTCTCACAGTGCAACGTCAGATACCTTTAGAAATTCGGCAAAAACATTCTCGGATATTGCTATATATGCATTGGTTTTGAATTGTGTCTTCGGTTAATAGTTGGGTTGCCCGGCTCCTGTGCTTGCCGCCTATGTTCCGCTTTGTTCGGCTAGGTGCGCAAAGGGAGAACCACTGTGATTGTGCTTCCAGCTAGCATGGTTAAGCACCTCAGTGGAGAAAGCCGAAAACTGGCTGTCACAATAAGCGTAAACTGGTTAGCGATCCCATGACTGTATTAAACTATAAAGATCGATAGAGGTCACCCCGTGTTAAATGACGGTTCGTTCATACCATTGGCCGAAATGTTTACGGCTTGACCTCAGCTGTCGCCGAACACTAACGGGGGGCTCGTAGCTAGCTTCCCCAGTTTAAAGCTCCTATGACTAAGTGAAAGTTATAAAGCCCGGATATCTGATTGCCTCGTTTCCGCTAACACAACCGCCTTCGGGCACCGAGACGTCAGCTAAGGGTTGTCTTGTTATTGCGAAAACACCCTGCGTAGTATCTACAAAGGGGTAGAATCCGACGATGGGCCACTTTCAACTGATAAACGGTCGCAATGGAGTCAAAATAAGTATATATCATCAGCGTTTGTATTCATTATACAAGCGTTGCCTTCCGTAATTATCATTATATAAAGCCATAAATATGCATCGATTTGACTTAAGATTTTGGCCAAGCTAGGTTGCCTGGCTCCTGCGCTTACCCCTATGTTCCTGATTGTTCGGCTAGGCGGTAAAAGGAGCACCTCTGTGATTGTTACTATGGGGTCATCCGGGTTAGTACCTCAGACTGGATGAAGCCGAAAGCTAGCAATCTTAACGGACATAATTGGTCGGCAACGACGGAAGTGAAAATTTTGGTCCATTCAGACCTTAGAGTTCGGGACCTTTCCCCGAACTAAATCCTCAATATTTTCCTCCTGCATTGATCGGAGGTGAGGTTTCATGACCATGGTTGGCATGAAAACCCAAAGAAAGGAACCGATAGCGGCACTATTTTATTTGGAAGATGTTTCTTACGTTAAAAAGTAATATAACATATCTCTCCGCGCACCTTTGTTTATAAAACCATACGACTGGATTGCCTTGTTTGCCGTAAATCTTTGCCCTCATAAAGGATTTATAAAGTGGGACAAACACTCCCCGGCTTCTGGCCAAGGAGGTTGAAGCCGATGGTCGGTCAACAAAGTTTTGTACAATGCGGATCCGAGCATTAGTAATGTAAAGTACTTGGATACATAGAATCATTACACATAATTTGTGATTTTACTCTGGATATCGATCCTTAATTCGGCCACCCGTGCCCGCATTACGGCTCGGGGGCTACTGGGATTCGGGCTTATAATTCACTAATATTAAAGGGGCACATCGATCCCCTGATCTAGTGTTGCCACCCGACCAGTGGCTCGGGGGCTACTACATTGACAATCCAATACAGAAAATTTAAAGTGCAATATAGTTTTCGAGGAGATTATGATCCTCAGGTTGGTCGGCCGCACCCAACCTGAGTCTCGAGGACTTTGCACACCGCTTTTTGCGTCCCGAAGTATTCTGCCGAGCTAGGAGTTGATCCTCAGGCCAATTTTGCGAATCAATCCGAGTCTCACGGGCTACTGGGATCAGCGGTCTTATGTCATCCTTCAGGTGCATCTCGGGTTTTAGACCGATACACACCTTGAGGGCTACTGGCTATATATCTCGGCAGAGAATAAATTGCACCAATCAAAAATATTGACAAAAGATCGGCCCGTAGTCGGGGTGGTGCACCACCTCGGAAGCAGTCCGACATAAAGCTCGGGCGCCAATGGCAGGCTCCATAGAGGGCATTTCCGGCATTAAGCTTGGCTAAACTCCTTTAACTTTTTTGAACCAAGGTGATTTATGACACCTCGGATACAGTCCAGCGTTGGAGCTTGGATATAGTCCGGCGTTGGAGCTCGGATACAGTCCAGCGTTGGAGCTTGGACATAGTTCGGCGTTGGAGCTCGGATACAGTTCGGCGTTGGACCTGGCTGTAACAATACTCTTCGGATACAGTCCGACGTTGGATCTTGGATACATTCCGATGTTGGAGCTCGGAAGCAGTCCGACATAAAGCTCGGGCGCAAGTGGCTGGCTCCATAGAGGGCATTTCCGGCATTAAGCTTGGCTAAACTCCTTCAACTTTTTTGAACCAAGGTGATTTATGACACCTCAGATACAGTCCAGCATTGGAGCTTGGACATAGTCCGGTGTTGGAGCTTGGATATAGTCTGGCGTTGGAGCTCGGATACAGTCCAACGTTGGAGCTTGGACATAGTCCGGCGTTGCAGCTCAGATACAGTTCGACGTTGGACCTCGGCTGTAACAATACTCTTCAGATACAGTCCGACGTTGGATCTTGGATACATTCCGACGTTGGAGCTCGGAAGCGGTCCGACGTTGGTGCTCGGCTACAAAGGATACCTCGAATGCAGTCCGGCGTTGGAGCTCGGACGCAAGAGGACGCCGCCTCATGGGAACAACTTCAAACCCGAGGTGTGGCGTAAAAATAATAAAGCATTGTTAAAGGCCGAAGACTTAAAGGGGCTCCTCGGATACCCGACGTGTAACTCTTCGGATTCACTTCGGCGATCCTCAAGACCGAAGATGAGATGATTTGTTGAACCAGTTTTCAAGACCGACAACCGAATATGAAGAACAGTTCGGAAGAATTGAGGAGCGTCCCCAACTTGAAGACCGGTTCAGGGGGCTACTGACGGTGTCCTGGACTAGGGGGTACTCACCACGTCGTCTCCCGACCAGCTGGATCGGGCCGAGGAACCCCATGGCGGTTCACTCATGGGCCAGTTCGGACAGCCCATGCCGCATACAAGAAGGACTCCACAAGACTTGGCGCCCAAGACAAGGACTCCCCTAAACCCTAGGCCTCTCGTGTGTTATGTAAACTGAGGCCAGGCTAGTCAATAGACAATCTCATATTCATTACTACAATCTCGTGGTAGATACATGTACTCTGTACTACACCAATCAAAAGCAGCATGCAGGGTATTATCTCTTCGAGAGAGCCCGAAGCTGGGTAAATCCCGTGTCCATGTTACCATCGCTCCAAGACGCCTAGCTTAGGACCCCTACTACGAGATACGCCGGATATTGAACCGACACCCAAGGGGGCAGGCGCGCCTCCCTGCCTCGTGGCCACCTCGAAGCTTCCCTGACGTCTACTCCAAGTCTCCTGGATTGCTTCCGTTCCAAAAATAACTCTCCCGAAGGTTTCATTCCGTTTGGACTCCGTTTGATATTCCTTTTCTATGGAACACTGAAATAGGCAAAAAACAGCAATTTGGGCTGGGCCTCCGGTTAATAGGTTAGTCCCAAAAATAATATAAAAGTGCATAATAAAGCCCATAAACATCCAAAATAGATAATATAATAGCATGCATACTTCATAAATTATAGATACGTTGGAGACGTATCACCATTCATCCCCCAATTTCATACGAATTTGATGGTATCCACTACGCAAATCAACTTTGGAGAATATTGTAGAGCTACTCAATTCATCAAGCATATCATCTAGCCTAGGAATAGGATGATGATAACGAATAGTAATATTATTAATGCCTCTACAATCAACACACATACGCGATGTACCATCCATTTTCGGCACTAGAATAATAGGAACAACACAAGGACTAAGGGATTCGCGTATATAACCTTTGTCGAGCAGCTCCTGGACTTAACGCATAATCTCCTTTCTCTCCTCTGGATTGGTACGGTATGGTGCACGGTTGGGTAGCGATGCACCGGGAATTAAGTCAATCTGATGCTCAATCCCTCGAATAGGTGGTAATCCCGGTGGCACGTCTTGTGGAAAGACGTCAGCGAACTCCTGTAAAATGTTAGTAACAGCAGGAGGCAAAGAGGAAGGCACGTCCTCGAATGAAAATAATGCCTCTTTGCACACAAAAGCATAGCAAACTGATTTGCTAAAATCTAGCTCATCAATGTCAGATTCGGTGGCAAGTAAACATGCACTTTTCAATTTAATTTCAGAAGCAACACTAGATGGTTTATTACTAGGCTTCATTTGCCGCTCAAATTCTTTTGCCACAATCTGATTTCACTCTTATTTTTCTCCTGTTTTGCTTTATTAGCTCTAGAAATATCATCTTTCAAAATTGAATCATGAGACATAGGAAGCAAAGTAATATGTTTATCCTTATGAACAAGAGTATACTGATTGTTTCTATCATGGTGTACATAATTTTATCGAATTTCCATGGTCTACCAAGTAATAAGGAACACGCTTGCATGGGTACCACATCACAATCAACATAATCAGAATATGTAGAGATACTAAAATGCACACGAACAGTACGTGTTACCTTAACCTTGCCGCTGTTGTTGAACCATTGGATGTAGTAAGGATGTGGATGTGGTCTTGTGGTGAGAGATAGCTTCTCCACCATCTCCATGATAGCCAAGTTGTTACAACTCCCTCCATCTATGATGACGTGAACAGAAAGTTCGTTCACATCTCCCTTTATATGGAACAAATTATGCCTCTGATTTTGCTAAGCTTGTGTAACCTGCACACTCAAAATACGTTGAGCAACTAAACATTCATACCTGTCAGCATCTTCGGCAGCCATGTATTGCGTCTCATGATCAGAATCATCTCCACCGTGTTCTTCACTTGTAATAAGAGCCAAAGTCTCCTCATCATAGTCACTAGCAGACTCATACCCACCATCCTCAGTAACAATCATCACATGCTTAGATGGGCATTCTCCCGCATAATGACCTCCACCCTTGCAACGACGACAAATAATATCATGTGTTTGCCCTGTTGATGCCATGGATGGAGAAGAGCTCTGTGCAGGCCCAGAAGGTGTGCTCTTGGCAGATAGTGGTGATTGTGCCTGCTTTCTTGTATCATGGTTGGAGGTGGCAGCTGACGGAGGTGCCGGTGCAGTAGAACATGTGGAAGTAGAGGATGCAAGCGGTGTCCATGATGAAGGTCGACCTGCAGAAAAGTTAGTTTGCGCCATTGCCTGTCGATCTTGCACTCCACGTTCAGCTTTGCAAGTAAGATGGAATAAACGAGTGATATTATTATATTCCTTATACTCTAGAATGGTTTGAATCTCTTTATCTAATCCACCCATAAAACGTGCAAGCATAGCTTCATTATCCTCAATAATACCACATCTAATCATACCAATTTGTAATTCCTGATAATATTCTTCTACACATTTTTTCCTTGTCTCAAACGCTGCAATTTTTTAAGTAATTCACGTTGATAATATGGTGGAACCCAGCGAGTACGCATATCATTTTTCAAAGCAGCCCAAGTAGCTGGAATAGGATATAATCTACAATGTTCAGACCACCAAACACATGCAAAACTAGTGAAAGAACAAACAGCAGCAGGAACACGTCTCTCCTTAGGATATTGTAAACATGTAAAACGTTGTTCAATTTCTAACTCCTGAGTAAGATATATATCATGAATATATCAACCCTCAAATGGTGGAATATTCAATTTTATTTTAGGAAGATGGTCATGATCTCGTTCCTCAGGTGGTGGTGCAGCCCTACCGTTGCGATGATATGCATGAGGACGACCTGATGGTGGTGGTGTTGGTGGTTGCACATAGTTCTGATTTTGATTAACCTCATCCTTGTAATGGTCCTCCACCTCTGCATTAGCAGCAGGAGCTACAGAAGCATCAACAGTAGGTATAGCGGCACCAGAGGTTTGACCAGGCTCAAGGGGAACGCGCAGTGTGTTGGGAATCGTAGCATAATTTTAAAATTTTCCTACGCTCACCAAGATGCATCTATGGAGTATACTAGCAACGAGGGGAAAGGAGTGCATCTACATACCCTTGTAGATCGCGAGCGGAAGCATTCCAATGAACGTGGATGACGGAGTCGTACTCGCCGTGATCCAAATCACCGATGACCGAGTGCCGAACGGACGGCACCTCCGCGTTCAACACACGTACGGTGCAGCGACGTCTCCTCCTTCTTGATCCAGCAAGGGGAAAGGAGAGGTTGATGGAGATCCAGCAGCACGACGCCGTGGTGGTGGATGTAGCGGGTCTCGGCAGGGCTTCGCCGAGCTTCTGCGAGAGGGAGAGGTGTTGCAGGGGAGGAGGGAGGCGCCCAAGGCTGTATGTTGCTGCCCTCCCTCCCCCCTTTATATAGGCCCCCTTGGGAGGGGGGGCCGGCCAAAACCCATCTAGGGTGGGGGGGGCGGCGGCCAAGGGGTGCCTTGCCCCCCAAGGCAAGTGGGAAGCCCCCCACCCTAGGGTTCCCAACCCTAGGCGCATGGGGGGAGGCCCATGGGGGGGCGCCCAGCCCACTAGGGGCTGGTTCCCTTCCCACTTCAGCCCACGGGGCCCTCCGGGATAGGTGGCCCCACCCGGTGGACCCCGGGGACCCTTCCGGTGGTCCCGGTACAATACCGGTAACCCCCGAAACTTTCCCGGTGGCCGAAACTTGACTTCCTATATATAATTCTTCACCTCCAGACCATTCCGGAACCTCTCATGACGTCCGGGATCTCATTCGGGACTCTGAACAACTTTCGGGTTTCCGCATACACATATCTCTACAACCCTAGCGTCACCGAACCTTAAGTGTGTAGACCCTACGGGTTCGGGAGACATGCAGACATGACCGAGACGCCTCTCCGGTCAATAACCAACAGCGGGATCTGGATACCCATGTTGGCTCCCACATGTTCCACGATGATCTCATCGGATGAACCATGATGTCGAGGATTCAGTCAATCCCGTATACAATTCCCTTTGTCAATCGATATGTTACTTGCCCGAGATTCGATTGTCGGTATCCCAATACCTTGTTCAATCTCGTTACCGGCAAGTCTCTTTACTCGTACCGCAATGCATGATCCCGTGACTAATGCCTTAGTCACATTGAGCTCATTATGATGATGCATTACCGAGTGGGCCCAGAGATACCTCTCCGTCACACGGAGTGACAAATCCCAGTCTCGATCCGTGCCAACCCAACAGACACTTTCGGAGATACCCGTAGTGCACCTTTATAGTCACCCAGTTACGTTGTGATGTTTGGCACACCCAAAGCACTCCTACGATATCCGAGAGTTGCACGATCTCATGGTCTTAGGAAAAGATACTTGACATTGGAAAAGCTCTAGCAAACGAAACTACATGATCTTTATGCTATGCTTAGGATTGGGTCTTGTCCATCACATCATTCACCTAATGATGTGATCCCGTTATCAACGACATCCAATGTCCATAGTCAGGAAACCATGACTATCTATTGATCAACGAGCTAGTCAACTAGAGGCTTACTAGGGACACGTTGTGGTTTATGTATTCACACATGTATTACGATTTCCGGACAATACAATTATAGCATGAACAATAGACAATTACCATGAACAAAGAAATATAATAATAACCATTTATTATTCCCTCTAGGGCATATTTCCAACAGTCTCCCACTTGCACTAGAGTCAATAATCTAGTTACATTGTGATGAATCGAACACCCATTGCGTCCTGGTGTTGATCATGTTTTGCCCTAGGGAGAGGTTTAGTCAACGGATCTGCTACATTCAGGTCCGTATGTACTTTACAAATATCTATGTCTCCATTTTGAACACTTTCACGAATGGAGTTGAAGCGACGCTTGATATGCCTGGTCTTCCTGTGAAACCTGGGCTCCTTCGCAAGGGCAATAGCTCCAGTGTTGTCACAGAAGAGAGTCATCGGGCCCGACGCATTGGGAATCACCCCTAGGTCGGTAATGAACTCCTTCATCCAGACTGCTTCCTGTGCTGCCTCCGAGGCTGCCATGTACTCCGCTTCACATGTAGATCCCGCCACGACGCTTTTCTTGCAACTGCACCAGCTTACTACTCCTCCATTCAAAATATACACGTATCCGGTTTGTGACTTCGAGTCATCCAGATCTGTGTCGAAGCTAGCCTCGACGTAACCCTTTACGACGAGCTCTTCGTCACCTCCATAAACGAGAAACATATCCTTAGTCCTTTTCAGGTACTTTAGGATATTCTTGACTGCTGTCCAGTGTTCCATGCCGGGATTACTTTGGTACCTTCCTACCAAACTTACGGCAAGGTTTACATCAGGTCTGGTACACAGCATGGCATACATAATAGACCCTATGGCAGAGGCATAGGGGATGACACTCATCTTTTCTATATCTTCTGCCGTGGTCGGGCATTGAGCCGTGCTCAATTGCACACCTTGCAATACAGGCAAGAACCCCTTCTTGGACTGATCCATATTGAACTTCTTCAATATCTTATCAAGGTATGTACTCTGTGAAAGACCAATGAGGCGTCTTGATCTATCTCTATAGATCTTGATGCCTAATATATAAGCAGCTTCTCCAAGGTCCTTCATTGAAAAACACTTATTCAAATAGGCCTTTATACTTTCCAAGAATTCTATATCATTTCCCATCAATAGTATGTCATCAACATATAATATGAGAAATGCTACAGAGCTCCCACTCACTTTCTTGTAAACACAGGCTTCTCCATAAGTCTGTGTAAACCCAAACGCTTTGATCATCTCATCAAAGCGAATGTTCCAACTCCGAGATGCTTGCACCAGCCCATAGATTGAGCGCTGGAGCTTGCATACTTTGTTAGCATTCTTAGGATCGACAAAACCTTCCGGCTGCATCATATACAACTCTTCCTTAAGGAAGCTGTTAAGGAATGCCGTTTTGACGTCCATCTGCCATATCTCATAATCATAGTATGCGGCAATTGCTAACATGATTCGGACGGACTTCAGCTTCGCTACGGGTGAGAAAGTCTCATCGTAGTCAACCCCTTGAACTTGTCGATAACCCTTAGCGACAAGTCGAGCTTTGTAGATGGTCACATTACCATCCGCGTCCGTCTTCTTCTTAAAGATCCATTTATTTTCTATGGCTCGCCGATCATCGGGCAAGTCATTCAAAGTCCATACTTTGTTTTCATACATGGATTCTATCTCGGATTTCATGGCTTCTAGCCATTTATCGGAATCCGGGCCCGCCATCGCTTCTTCATAGTTCGAAGGTTCACCGTTGTCTAACAACATGATTTCCAGGACAGGGTTGCCGTACCACTCTGGTGTGGAACGTGTCCTTGTGGACCTACGAAGTTCAGTAACTTCATCCGAAGCTTCATGATCATCATCATTAACTTCCTCCCCAGTCGGTGTAGGCACCACAGGAACATTTTCCCGCGCTGCGCTACTTTCCGGTTCGGAAGGGGTGACTATCACCTCATCAAGTTCCACTTTCCTCCCACTCAATTCTTTCGAGAGAAACTCCTTCTCCAGAAAGGACCCGTTCTTGGCAACGAAGATCTTGCCTTCGGATCTGAGGTAGAAGGTATACCCAATAGTTTCCTTAGGGTATCCTATGAAGACGCATTTTTCCGACTTGGGTTCGAGCTTTTCAGGTTGAAGTTTCTTAACATAAGCATCGCATCCCCAAACTTTTAGAAACGACAGCTTAGGTTTCTTCCCAAACCATAATTCATACGGTGTCGTCTCAACGGATTTCGACGGAGCCCTATTTAAAGTGAATGCGGCAGTCTCTAAAGCATAGCCCCAAAATGAGAGCGGTAAATCGGTAAGAGACATCATAGATCGCACCATATCCAATAGAGTGCGATTACGACGTTCGGACACACCATTTCTCTGAGGTGTTCCAGGCGGTGTGAGTTGTGAAACTATTCCACTTTTCCTTAAGTGTGTACCAAATTCGTGACTTAAATATTCTCCACCACGATCTGATCGTAAGAATTTTATTTTCCTGTCACGTTGATTCTCAACTTCACTCTGAAATTCCTTGAACTTTTCAAAGGTTTCAGACTTGTGTTTCATTAGGTAGACATACCCATATCTACTTAAATCATCAGTGAGAGTGAGAACATAACGATATCCTCCGCGAGCCTCAACACTCATTGGACCACACACATCGGTATGTATGATTTCCAATAAGTTGGTTGCTCGCTCCATTGTTCCGGAGAACGGAGTCTTGGTCATCTTACCCATGAGGCATGGTTCGCACGTGTCAAATGATTCGTAATCAAGAGACTCCAAAAGTCCATCTGCATGGAGCTTCTTCATGCGCTTGACACCAATGTGACCAAGGCGGCAGTGCCACAAGTATGTGGGACTATCGTTATCAACTATACATCTTTTGGTATTCACACTATGAACATGTGTAACATCACGTTCGAGATTCATCAAAAATAAACCATTGACCAGCGGGGCATGACCATAAAACATATCTCTCAAATAAATAGAACAACCATTATTCTCGGATTTAAATGAGTAGCCATCTTGAATTAAACGAGATCCAGATACAATGTTCATGCTCAAAGCTGGCACTAAATAACAATTATTGAGGTTTAAAACTAATCCCATAGGTAGATGCAGAGGTAGCGTGCCGACGGCGATCACATCGACCTTGGAACCATTCCCGACGCGCATCGTCACCTCGTCCTTTGCCAGTCTCCGTCTATTCCGTAGTTCCTGTTTTGAGTTACAAATATGAGCAACCGCACCGGTATCAAATACCCAGGAGCTACTACGAGTACTGGTAAGGTACACATCAATTACATGTATATCACATATACCTTTGGTGTTGCCGGCCTTCTTCTTGTCCGCTAAGTATTTGGGGCAGTTCCGCTTCCAGTGACCACTTCCCTTGCAATAAAAGCACTCAGTTTTAGGCTTGGGTCCATTCTTCAACTTCTTCCCGGCAACTGGCTTACCGGGCGCGGCAACTCCCTTGCCGTCCTTCTTGAAGTTCTTCTTACCCTTGCCCTTTTTGAACTTAGTGGTTTTATTCACCATCAACACTTGATGTTCTTTTCTGATCTCTACCTCAGCTGATTTCAGCATTGAATATACCTCAGGAATGGTCTTCTCCATCCCCTGCATATTGAAGTTCATCACAAAGCTCTTGTAGCTTGGTGGGAGCGACTGGAGGATTCTGTCAATGACCGCGTCATCCAGGAGATTGACTCCCAGCTGAGACAATCGGTTATGCAACCCAGACATTCTGTGTATGTGTTCACTAACAGAACTGTTCTCCTCCATTTTACAGCTGAAGAACTTGTCAGAGACATCATATCTCTCGACCCGGGCATGAGCTTGGAAAACTAATTTCAGCTCCTCGAACATCTCATATGCTCCATGTTTCTCAAAACGCTTTTGAAAACCCGGTTCTAGGCTGTAAAGCATGCTGCACTGAACGAGGGAGTAATCATCAGCACGCTGCTGCCAAGCGTTCATAACGTCTTGGTTCTGTGGGATTGGTGCATCACCTAGCGGTGCTTCTAAGACATAATCTTTATTGGCTACTATGAGGATGAGCCTCAGGTTCCGGACCCAGTCCGTATAGTTGCTGCCATCATCTTTCAGCTTGGTTTTCTCTAGGAACGCGTTGAAATTGAGGACAACGTTGGCCATTTGATCTACAAGACATAGTGTAAAGATTTTAGACTAAGTTCATGATAATTAAGTTCATATAATCAAATTATTTAATGAACTCCCACTCAGATAGACATCCCTCTAGTCATCTAAGTGAAACATGATCCGAGTTAACTAGGCCGTGTCCGATCATCACGTGAGACGGACTAGTCAAGATCGGTGAACATCTCCATGTTGATCGTATCTTCTCTACGACTCATGCTCGACCTTTCGGTCCTCCGTGTTCCGAGGCCATGTCTGTACATGCTAGGCTCGTCAAGTCAACCTAAGTGTATTGCGTGTGTTCCGAGGCCATGTCTGTACATGCTAGGCTCGTCAACACCCGTTGTATTCGAACGTTAGAATCTATCACACCCGATCATCACGTGGTGCTTCGAAACAACGAACCTTCGCAACGGTGCACAGTTAGGGGGAACACTTTTCTTGAAATTTTCATAAGGGATCATCTTACTTACTACCGTCGTTCTAAGAAAATAAGATGCAAAAACATGATAAACATCACATGCAATCAAATAGTGACATGATATGGCCAATATCATTATGCTCCTTTGATCTCCATCTTCGGGGCACCATGATCATCTTCGTCACCGGCATGACACCATGATCTCCATCATCATGATCTCCATCATTGTGTCTTCATGAAGTCGTCACGCCAACGCTTACTTCTACTTCTATGGCTAACGCGTTTAGCAACAAAGTAAAGTAATTTACATGGCGTTATTCAATGACATGCAGGTCATACAAAATAATAAAGACAACTCCTATGGCTCCTGCCGGTTGTCATACTCATCGACATGCAAGTCGTGATTCCTATTACAAGAATATGATCAATCTCATACATCACATATATCATTCATCACATCTTCTGGCCATATCACATCACATAGCACTTGCTGTAAAAACAAGTTAGACGTCCTCTAATTGTTGTTGCAAGTTTTTTTTACGTGGTTTGTAGGTTTCTAGCAAGAACGTTTCTTACCTACGTATGACCACAACGTGATTTGCCAATTTCTATTTACCCTTCATAAGGACCCTTTTCATCGAATCCGTTCCGACTAAAGTAGGAGAGACAGACACCCGCTAGCCACCTTATGCAACTAGTGCATGTCAATCGGTGGAACCTGTCTCACGTAAGCGTACGTGGAAGGTCGGTCCGGGCCGCTTCATCCTACAATGCCGCCGAAACAAGAAAAGACTAGTAGCGGCAAGAAGAATTGGCAAACTCAACGCCCACAACTGCTTTGTGTTCTACTCGTGCATAGTAACTACGCATAGGCCTGGCTCATGATGCCACTGTTGGGAATCGTAGCATAATTTTAAAATTTTCCTACGCTCACCAAGATGCATCTATGGAGTATACTAGAAACGAGGGGAAAGGAGTGCATCTACATACCCTTGTAGATCGCGAGCGGAAGCGTTCCAATGAACGTGGATGACGGAGTCGTACTCGCCGTGATCCAAATCACCGATGACCGAGTGCCGAACGGACGGCACCTCCGCGTTCAACACACGTACGGTGCAGCGACGTCTCCTCCTTCTTGATCCAGCAAGGGGAAAGGAGAGGTTGATGGAGATCCAGCAGCACGACGGCGTGGTGGTGGATGTAGCGGGTCTCGGCAGGGCTTCGCCGAGCTTCTGCGAGAGGGAGAGGTGTTGCAGGGGAGGAGGGAGGCGCCCAAGGCTGTATGTTGCTGCCCTCCCTCCCCCCTTTATATAGGCCCCCTTGGGAGGGGGGCCGGCCAAAACCCATCTAGGGTGGGGGGGCGGCGGCCAAGGGGTGCCTTGCCCCCCAAGGCAAGTGGGAAGCCCCCCACCCTAGGGTTCCCAACCCTAGGCGCATGGGGGGCGCCCAGCCCACTAGGGGCTGGTTCCCTTACCACTTCAGCCCACGGGGCCCTCCGGGATAGGTGGCCCCACCCGGTGGACCCCCGGGACCCTTCCGGTGGTCCCGGTACAATACCGGTAACCCCCGAAACTTTCCCGGTGGCCGAAACTTGACTTCCTATATATAATTCTTCACCTCCAGACCATTCCGGAACCTCTCATGACGTCCGGGATCTAATTCGGGACTCCGAACAACTTTCGGGTTTCCGCATACACATATCTCTACAACCCTAGCGTCACCGAACCTTAAGTGTGTAGACCCTACGGGTTCGGGAGACATGCAGACATGACCGAGACGCCTCTCCGGTCAATAACCAACAGCGGGATTTGGATACCCATGTTGGCTCCCACATGTTCCACGATGATCTCATCGGATGAACCACGATGTCGAGGATTCAGTCAATCCCGTATACAATTCCCTTTGTCAATCGATATGTTACTTGCCCGAGATTCGATCGTCGGTATCCCAATACCTTGTTCAATCTCGTTACCGGCAAGTCTCTTTACTCGTACCGCAATGCATGATCCCATGACTAACGCCTTCGTCACATTGAGCTCATTATGATGATGCATTACCGAGTGGGCCCAGAGATACCTCTCCGTCACACGGAGTGACAAATCCCAGTCTCGATCCGTGCCAACCCAACAGACACTTTCGGAGATACCCGTAGTGCACCTTTATAGTCACCCAGTTACGTTGTGACGTTTGGCACACCCAAAGCACTCTTACGATATCCGGGAGTTGCACGATCTCATGGTCTAAGGAAAAGATACTTGACATTGGAAAAGCTCTAGCAAACGAAACTACACGATCTTTATGCTATGCTTAGGATTGGGTCTTGTCCATCACATCATTCACCTAATGATGTGATCCCGTTATCAACGACATCCAATGTCCATAGTCAGGAAACCATGACTATCTATTGATCAACGAGCTAGTCAACTAGAGGCTTACTAGGGACACGTTGTGGTCTATGTATTCACACATGTATTACGATTTCCGGACAATACAATTATAGCATGAACAATAGACAATTACCATGAACAAAGAAATATAATAATAACCATTTATTATTGCCTCTAGGGCATATTTCCAACACAGTGCTTGTCCTACTTGATTTGGAAGGCGATGTTGTTGTTGTAGTTGCTGCAGAGGTGCGACAGGTGCAACGAGCGGTGGTTGTGGAAGACGCACGAGCAATTCATTAAACTGTTATCGAGCTTTGTTTCGAACGCCTTCTCAATGCCATCCATCTTCTCCATGGCCTCTTCAAATCTGTTGAGCACATCTCCACCTGTCCACTCATCATTTGCTGAAACTTATCATGAAGCTCCTTGTTTGTCAAGTTCTCCCAGTCAATCTCGTCGGCTTGTGATCCTGCCATGGTTAGCAGCAATAGAAATGCACAAGAATATGATCTTACAGACTACTAACAAGTGGTGGTGGTGGGTGTCACAAATCCGTCAAGTAAATCTCAAATTCTTACCAGTTCTACCTAGCAGCAGGCGGTGATCGGCAACCGTTGTAGTCAAAACTCTCAAAGCTTGGATAGAGCGATTACCAGGGAGAGTCAACGCACGACGTAGATGTATGTGGAGCTAGGAAGGCTTATAATATGGTAGCAAAAAGGGTCAGCAATAATCAATTCAGAGATGCAAAGTTGAATAAACGATCAATTACAGTACTCTGCTGGTCCTAGGCGAGACCGTACTAGAGACGCGAGCCTAGAACACGAACAAAATCACGACGCGACACGTAAACAAGGGAAAAGTACACTCTGAATTTTTTTCGCTCTCTTTTTTTGCGCTCTTTTTTTTGCGAAAAATCACTATAATGGCGAGTGTCTCAAAACTCTTCCCAAGTCAAACTGACAGGATAGGCACGGAATTTTTCTGACATTTTTTTGGAAATTAGGGCAGCGACGATGAAAAAGTGCGAATTTTTTTACTATGATGGCGAGTGTCTCAAAAGACTCAGAAAAGCCTAAAAACAGGATAGGGAAAAAATATTTTCGACTGCCAAAATTTTGGCCTAAAAACTGCCCGGGGGTCTCCAGACTTTTTTTCTCGAAACCTACTCAAGCAGGGAAACACGAATCAGAAAATAGATGGATCTCGGAAACAAACCTAATATGAAAAGAACTCAAATTGGTGGTGGATATATGATGGTAAGATATGCCAACGGTGGTGGTATATGGCAGCGGTGGTGGTATATGGGAGCGGTGGTGGTATATGGATACAAATTGGTAGTGGTATATGGATACGGATTGGTGATGGTATATGGATACGGATCAGTGGCGGATAAGCGGTGGTGGTAGATGGCAGGGGCGATGATGATGGTGCGGCGGCGGCGGCGTGACAACTTATGACCAGAACTCGAAACTCTAAAAGACTAGACTCTAAGACCAGCAACTAGACACGACGATGCAACTGCAAATTCAACAAAGCAAAATACTGAAAAGACTATGCAAAGGCTCAGACTGGTTCAGATATAATGATCTAGCCCTAATTTTTTTGTGGCTTTTCGTGGACTGTAGGTATGAATAACAGACTCGATCTAAACTATGAAAAACTGTAAAATCTCACCGAGCAACCTGGAAATCTGATACCACTTGATAGAGGCAAAGGTGTCCCGTCTTTCGATGAGATGGTGGCTATTGTTTTTGGTGGAGTAGACTTTGATGATCCGACTATGATCGTGCGAGGACGTGCGCCTTAGCAATTGCTAAACCAACTCCGAGGGGTTATTGACCACGCCGGAGCACGATCAACTTGACCATGAAGGTCTATTTCCTGCAAGCAAACGAAGAACAAGCAAGAAACTAAAATTGCAATCTGGATATTGCGAATATAAGAGGAAAGCTTTATTAATGAAGGTGGGGTTCTGTGACGTCTTGGTCTGGTCGTTGAACACAAACGAAGTACGCGAAGTTGCAGCTATGGCAAACTTTTAATCTAAACAAAACCCAAAGTCTAAACGATGCCCTAAGGGTTGTATATATGGAAGAAGTGGGGGGGGATTTCGTGGCCCTTGGAGGAGGGGTCCGAAACCAACCCTAACTCTTGTTTCCCCACACATACGGACTCTAAAAAAGCCTATACTTAAGTATTTCGAAATTACATGGGCCTGGCCCAATAATAAGGTGACGCAGCACCTAGAATAGCCTCTGGAAGAAATTTATGAAGTGGCATCTTGTATACTTTGTCCAAGGCTTCATGCACTCCTTATGGTGGCTTCAAAGTCCTGAAATCATCACTTGTAACTCCGTTCTTGTTCCCCTTGCACATGCCATCATCTCCATGATTGGTCTTGCTCTAGTGTTCATCCCTCTTATCCATGTCAGGCCCTTCATTTGTAAGCAAAACAAATGTATCCAACTTAGGCAGCATCATATTCTCATGAACATTAGAATCATTACCAAGAAACGAAAGTACCTGATAATTTAATTGGCGTGCACGAGCTCTAGTAATTGGTCCAGTATATGTAGCATTAGGGGCTGTGGGTGTAACAATGGCATTGATGTCCTCATCACCTTTACTTTCCAAACGTGTTCTTCTTGAACAGTTGACCAAGGAGAGTTCAGACCAAGAATGCATGATCAAACTGAGTGATATCCCCAGCTGCAGCCTCTTTCAGATCCGACACGGTACCACCTGCTCCTTGCCACACTATGCATCCGATCTGTTCAATGTACGAAGAAGTACACATGCCAACACCATGAGAGGGCACACTTATGTCCTGCTCCAGGGATGGATGCACCACTACTTATGTCCTGCTAATTCGGTGTTCTGTATAGCAGTGATTTTGTGGAGATATTGGATGTTAACTTATTCATATCCCCATCCTAAAGATCATATGAGTACCTGATAGAATTGTGCCTGGGAAGTGTACCCTAAAATTCTACAAGAACCGAGTACTACCTGCCCTTTTAAAGAAACATGTAATCATTATAGATTGTCGAAATGGCACATTTCTTATTTTTAGTATTTTAGGCTATAAATGCTCAATTCTGACATGTTTCGTGCATTTCTTACCATGCAGGTTGTCGACTAACAAAATTTGTCTATTGGGTTTCCAACAGGTTGGAGATTGATCTTTAAATTCTGAGGTGGAGAGTCAATTATGATGCACTATAGACAACAGACCCAGTTCTCAAAATGGATCAATTGCTTGTCCAAAGAATGATAGCTGATGTCACTTGAAGCTACGTCGGTATTTCCCCAAAGAGGAAGGGATGGTGCATCACAACGGCGGTAGGTATTTCCCTCAGATATGAAACCAAGGTTATCAAACCAGTAGGAGAACCAAGCAACACAACGTAAACAGCCCGTGCACACATATAACAAATCCTCGCAACCCGACGTGTTAAAGGGGTTGTCAATCCCTTCCGGGGTACGGCGCCTCAAGATAGGCAAACGGACGTGAGATAAATTGTAGTAGATTGATAGATCGAACGCCAAATAAAATAAATAAGAATAAATTGCAGCAAGGTATTTTTGTATTTTTGGTTTAATAGATCTGAAAATAAATGCAAGGAAAAAGTAGATCGCAAAGGCAAATATATGAGAAAGAAGACCCGGGGGCCGTAGGTTTCACTAGTGGCTTCTCTTGATAAAAATAGCAAACGGTGGGTGAACAAATTACTGTTGGGCAATTGACAAAACTTCAAATAATCATGACGATATCTAGGCAATGATCATTAAATAGGCATCTCGTCCAAGATTAGTAGACCGACTCCTGCGTGCATCTACTACTATTACTCCACACATCGACCGCTATCCAGCATGCATCTAGTGTATTAAGTTCATGGAGAAACGGAGTAATGCAATAAGAACGATGACATGATGTAGACAAGATCTATCTATGTAGAGATAGACCCCATTGTTTTATCCTTAGTGGCAACGATACATACGTGTCGGTTCCCCTTCTGTCACTGGGATCAAGCACCGTAAGATCGAACCCACTACAAAGCACCTCTTCCCATTGCAAGATAAATAAATCAAGTTGAACAAACAAAACCCAAATATCGGAGAAGAAATACGAGGCTATAAGCAATCATTCATATAAGAGATCAAAGAAACTCAAATAACTTTCATGGATATTAAAAAGATAGATCTGATCATAAACTCAAAGTTCATCGATCCCAACAAACACACCGCAAAAGAGTTACATCATATGGATCTCCAAGAGACCATTGTATTGAGAATCCAGCGAGAGAGAGGAAGCCATCTAGCCACTAACTACGGACCCGAAGGTCTACAAAGAACTACTCACGCATCATCGGAGAGGCACCAATGGAGGTGGTGCACCCCATCCGAGATGGTGTCTAGATTGGATCTAGTGGTTCTAGACTTTGCGGCGGCTGGATGAATATTTCGTCGACGCTTTTAGGGTTTCTGGAATATTGGGGTATTTATAGAGCAAAGAGGCGCTCCGGGGGGCACCCGAGGTGGGCACAACCCACCAGGGCGCGCCTGGCCTCCTGGCGCGCCCTTGTGGGTTGTGCCTCCCTCGGGACACGCCCAGGCGCAGCGAGGGCCTGTTGTGTTCCTTCTGGCCCATAAAAATTCTTCGTGGAGTTTCGGGGCATTTGGACTCCGTCTGATATTGATTTTCTGTGATGTAAAAAATATGGAGAAAACAGCAACTGGCACTTGGCACTATGTCAATAGGTTAGTACCAAAAAATGATATAAAATGATTATAAAACATCCAAGATTGATAATATAACAGCATGGAACAATAAAAAATTATAGATACGTTGGAGACGTATCAGCATCCCCAAGCTTAACTCCTACTCGTCCTCCAGTAGGTAAGTGATAAAAACAATTTTTTTGATGTGGAATGCTGCCTAACATGTCATATCATATTGTTTTCTTTATAGCATGGACGATTGGACTTTTAGTTGTTCAAAGTAATAGTCTAGTTTTGACATAATAATTTAGATACTCAAGCATATCAACAAGCAACCACGTCTTTCAAAATATCAACGCTAAAGTAAGTTATCCCTAGCCCATCATGCTCAACCATTGATCCATTCATGAAACTGAAGGAAATATGCCCTAGAGGCAATAATAAAGTATTATATATTTCCTTATATCATGATAAATGTTTATTATTCATGCTAGAATTGTATTAACCGGAAACATAATACATGTGTGAATACATAGACAAACAGAGTGTCACTAGTATGCCTCTACTTGACTAGCTCGTTAATCAAAGATGGTTATGTTTCCTAGCCATAGACATGAGTTGTCATTTGATTAACGGGATCACCTCATTAGGAGAATGACGTGATTGACATGACCCATTACGTTAGCTTAGCACCCGATCGTTTAGTATGTTGCTATTGCTTTCTTCATGACTTATTGTGACGCCCGGATAGTTAAGCTACAGTAACCCTCTACTAATAATGCCACGTCACCTCGGTTATTGTTGTTAATCTCACGTTAGTTCGAAACCGATTCTAATTCAAATCCAAAATCAAGCAAACAATAAAAGTTTTCAAATATTAAAATTAAATTGTTCGGAGTGAACCAAATATTGCATAGATAATTATGGTGGAGAAACCACACCTTTATAAAATGTTTAAATAATATGAGATGAATAAAACAGCAGCAAAATAATTATTTAAAAAACCTTTTGTAATTAATAAAATGTCAAACTAATTTATTGAGGATTGGACTTTTGAGTATGGACTAATTTGAAATACTAATTTATAAACAAAGTATATATTTTGCTAAAACTAAAATAATAGGATGCAAAACTATAACAGAAAAGGAAAATAAATAAAAGGGTAAAAGATTAAAAAAGAAAAAGAAAAAGCAAAGAGAGAGAGAGAGAGCAACCCCCTCCGTGGACCGAACCCACCTGGGCCGGCCCACCTAACCCACCCGAGCCAGCCCAGTGCCCCCTCGCAGCAGTCTCTCTCCCCCCGCCCTGTTCCTCGGTCTCAGACCGCAACAGGGGCGTCGCCGCCGAACCACCTCGCCAGCCACGCTGCTACAGGCGCCGCGGGGAGGATAAGGACGCCAGCGACGGCCCCCCTGCCTCCTCCGAGAGATCTTTTCCCCCCTTCCCCACGAGCTGCTGCTTGCCCTCTCCACCTCTCTCATTCCCCACCTCACCTGAAGCGCTCGCCGCCGCCGCTGCTCGATTCCGTGGCCACCGTGCCTCCCGCACCTTGATCTGGAGCTCACCGTCTTCCTCGTCATCGTCTACGTCGCCTACGCCATCGGGACCGAGCCGAGCGCCTCTACTCCGACCGGAACGAGCTCGTCTTCAACCTTCGGATCGCCGGCGTTCGTCGCCGATTCCGGCTACCTCGCGCCCTCCCCGAGCTTACTGCCACTCCCTACGGCTCCGCTGTGACCTCCCGCTTCTCCTCCCCCTCTCCGTTAGCTCGCCCACGTTCCGTAGCCGTCGTTGCCATCGCCGCCCGAAGCCCACTCCGCAACGGAGCTCGTCACCGTCGTCCTCGTCGATGTCGTGCTCGCCCGAGCTCGCCGCCGCCGCTGCTCGATTCCGTGGCCACCGTGCCTCCCGCACCTCGATCTGGAGCTCACCGTCTTCCTCGTCATCGTCTACGTCGCCTACGCCATCAGGACCGAGCCGAGCGCCTCTACTCCGACCGGAACGAGCTCGTCTTCAACCTTCGGATCGCCGGCGTTCGTCGCCGATTCCGGCTACCTCGCGCCCTCCCCGAGCTTACTGCCACTCCCTACGGCTCCGCTGTGACCTCCCGCTTCTCCTCCCCCTCTCCGTTAGCTCGCCCACGTTCCGTAGTCGTCGTTGCCATCGCCGCCCGAAGCCCACTCCGCAACGGAGCTCGTCACCGTCGTCCTCGTCGATGTCGTGCTCGCCCGAGCTCGCCACCGTGCTCTAGGCCTCGCCAGGACCCCGTAGAGCCTCCCCAGTAGTCCTGCCGTGCCCTCTAGCCGCAGTTCGCGCGAGGGCCGAAGTCCGGCGTCCGCCTCGCCGCTCGCCGTCGACGTTCCCGACCACCGCAGCCTCTGCCACCACCCTAGATTGCCTCGCCATCGTCTTCTTGTTCGAACGAGTCCAGCCGCGTCCGGTTTGAGCCACCGTAGCGCAAATCCGACGGCCTCCCGTGCGCGCCGCCGTGCGTTTTGGTCGCCGGCGTTGCTCCGGCCGCCGTGCTAACCTGGCGCCAACGTGGCCCTATGGGGGCCACCCTAGTGAGGCTGCCAGGGGGCCCCGGCGCCCCAGTTGACCGCGTTGACTCTGGTCAACGCAGTTACTGTGCACTGACAGGTGGGCCCCGTCTGTTAATTAGGCTAATTAAACATTTTTATAAATAAAATTAACTTATTAGATTAAGCACTCACTGACATATGGGGCCCACCCCTCTAATTAGACTGTTAGTTTAGTTTAAATTACTGTTAGACTAACAGAGGCTGACATGTGGGTCCCACTGGACCCACCTGTCTGGTTTGACTGGTCAGCCGGCCTGTTGACCTGCTGACGTCAGCGTTACCTCATGCTGACGTCATAATTCATTTTTGCTAAATTCAAATAATTCCAAAAATTCAAATAATCTTTGAAAATTCATATCTTTTAAACCGTAACTCGGATGAAAATGTTTTCTACATGAAAGTTGCTCAGAACGACGAGACGAATCCTGATACGCAGTCCGTTCGTCCACCCCACCTCCCTAACCTATCGAACTCGCAACTTTCCCCCTCCGGTCCGTCTGCCCGAAACGCGAAATAGCGGGAATACTTTCCCGGATGTCCCCCCCCCTTCACCGGTACCACCTACTGTCGCGTTAGGACACACCTAGCACTGCTCATTGTCATGTCACGCATCGTCATGTTTATGTTTGCATTATATTTACTGTTTCTTCCCCCTCTTCTCTCCGGTAGACTACGAGACCGACACTGCTGCTGCCCAGTTCGACTACGGAGTTGACGACCCCTCCTACTTGCCAGAGCAACCAGGCAAGCCCCCCCCCTTGACCACCAGATATCGCCTATTCTTCTCTATACTGCTTGCATTAGAGTAGTGTAGCATGTTACTGCTTTCGGTTAATCCTATACTGATGCATAGCCTGTCATTGTTGCTACAGTTGTTACCCTTACCTGCTATCCTACTGCTTAGTATAGGATGCTAGTGTTCCCTCAGTGGCCCTACACTCTTGTCCGTCTGCCATGCTATACTACTGGGCCGTGATCACTTTGGGAGGTGATCACGGGTATATACTATATACATTATATACATGACACATGTGGTGACTAAAGTCGGGTCGGCTCGAGGAGTACCCGCAAGTGATTCTGATGAGGGGGCTGAAAGGACAGGTGGCTCCATCCCGGTAGAGGTGGGCCTGGGTTCCTGACGGCCCCCGACTGTTACTTTATGGCGAAGCGACAGGGCAGGTTGAGACCACCTAGGAGAGAGTGGGCCTGGCCCTGGTCGGCGTTCGCAGATACTTAACACGCTTAACGAGATCTGGGTATTTGATCTGAGTCTGGCCATTTGGTCTATACGCACTAACCATCTACGCGGGAGTAGTTATGGGTATCCCGACGTCGTGGTATCAACCGAAGCTCTTTTGACGTCAGCGACTGAGTGGCGCGCGCCGCATTGGACCGTAAGCTCGCGCTTGTATTAAGGGGGCTAGGTCTGCTTCCGGCCGCGTACGCAACGTGCAGGTGTGCATAGGGCGATGGGCCCAGACCCCTGCGCGCATAGGTTTAGACCGGCGTGCTGACCTCTCTGTTGAGCCTAGGTGGGGCTGCGACGTGTTGATCTTACGAGGCCGGGCATGACCCAGAAAAGTGTGTCCGGCCAAATGGGATCGAGCGTGTTGGGTTATGTGGTGCACCCCTGCAGGGAAGTTTATCTATTCGAATAGCCGTGTCCCTCGGTAAAAGGACGACCCGGAGTTGTACCTTGACCTTATGACAACTAGAACTGGATACTGAATAAAATACACCCTTCCAAGTGCCAGATACAACCCGGTGATCGCTCTCTAACAGGGCGACGAGGAGGGGATCGCCGGGTAGGATTATGCTATGCGATGCTACTTGGAGGACTTCAATCTACTCTCTTCTACATGCTGTAAGATGGAGATGGCCAGAAGCGTAGTCTTCGACAGGACTAGCTATCCCCCTTTTTTTCTGGCATTCTGCAGTTCAGTCCACTGATATGCCCCTTTACACATATACCCATGCATATGTAGTGTAGCTCCTTGCTTGCGAGTACTTTGGATGAGTACTCACGGTTGCCTCTCTCCCTCTTTTCCCCCTTTCCTTTCTTTCTGGTTGTCGCAACCAGATGTTGGAGTCCAGGAGCCAGACGCCACCGTCGACGATGACACCTACGACACTGGAGGTGCCTACTACTACGTGCAGCCCGCTGACGACGACCAGGAGTAGTTAGGAGGATCCCAGGCAGGAGGCCTGCGCCTCGTTCGATCTGTATCCCAGTTTGTGCTAGCCTTCTTAAGGCAAACTTGTTTAACTTATGTCTGTACTCAGATATTGTTGCTTCCGCTGACTCGTCTGTGATCGAGCACTTGTATTCGAGCCCTCGAGGCCCCTGGCTTGTATTATGATGCTTGTATGACTTAATTATGTTGTAGAGTTGTGTTGTGATATCTTCCCGTGAGTCCCTGATCTTGATCGTACACATTTGCGTGCATGATTAGTGTACGGTCAAATCGGGGGCGTCACAAGTTGGTATCAGAGCCGACTGCCTGTAGGAATCCCCCTTCCTTACTCCTTGGCCGAAGTCGAGTCTAGTCAGTGAAAACTGTTTTACTAACATGGCTGTGTGGCTTATGGGCCCACGTCGCCATTGGGTGGTATTAGTATCTTTTACTCCTTGCCTATACTCTAGGACTCTGATCTCTCTTCTATTCGGGTTAAGTGAATTTTACTAAATCTAACATTAGGATCTCGTTATCACTTTCACCCGGAGAGCCCCTTATTACTGATGATCGTCTGCTGCACGTGAAGACCCTGAAGATACTCTCTGCTGATAACCCGAGGACTTGTGTTCATCGCTTTTGCAATTCCCTTTCATCGATGAACTCCTATGAATAACCACGTATACTCGCCATTCATACAATGTTTCCCAGTTGATCTTGTTATTACAAGATACCCCAAAATTCTCTTTGTTGTTTCGAGAATCCTTTGAGCTTACTGCCTGCTGTTCTTTGTCACCTGAATACCCCTACGGATAATTCTCGCACTTACCGAGTATCCGGTCATCCCCAGTTGATTCAAGCATTCCACAATAGACTTCAAAATACTATTCGATCTTTCGAAAATCCTCAGGAGCCTGTTGCTCTTGAAATTCTTGTTTGCTTGCATTATGGTTAATCCCATAAGTCTCGTAATCTTATTGGCATCTCTTGTCATTATCATTTTGAGTCCGTTGATTCAATTTGTTGCGAATGCTCGCAATCCTCAATCATATCCTAGAATTCATTCTTCCGGCTCAGACGTCATTTTAAACGTGAGCTGGATCTCGACCTATCAAATTGCCATCGATTGTACCCCTAAGCCTACTCAACTTATCCATCCTTGATCAGAGCGTTGCTTCTGACCCCATGTTTTGGAAATCATAATTCTTTTGCATTTGAACTTTGAGTTAGTCAGTTGTTTCTATAATCAGATCTCCTTGCATTCTTCTTACTCTGGTTGAGTACCGATGCTCACATCAGATCCCTAGTGGACCATTGGTTCCTTTGTTGGATTTTATCTGACAGTGTCCTTCATATTGAATAACCTTGTGAGCCTTTCCATGGGTATATAATGCACTGGTAAATTGTATCATCTGTTTTTGAACAATGCTCTTCTTTCGAGCTTGTAATATTTACTCCGAAGTTTGTGGTATATGCTCCTAAGATGCCTTGATGGGTTGAACCTATGCCTTTCATAATATGTGTGAACTCGAAAGTTTTCATGAGTCATACTCTTCTGGTATTTTGCCAGATAAAAATTTTCAACACTACAACTTCATCAAACGCGAGAAGGGAATGAAAGGTTATGCATTTAAGAAGTGGGAGTCGACCTTGAACTTTGCGTTCATGCCCATGGACACGATGTAGATCTTATCATTAAATCTTTTCTTAAATTAATTATTTCCTTGGTATAAGTTCATCTTATATCTGGGATCTGGCCTTTTGCAATCGTGGTTCCGACCATGTTCTCCTTTGAACACCATTTCTCGTACAAGTTAGGCACTTGTCTTCTGCAGAGTAATACCCTAGTCCAACCTCTACCTTGATCTGTCGTCGAGTATTACCCCCTGGTATCTCGAGATTATCATGGAACTGCATAACTTCTTATGAGTTCTTCATCAAGTCCTACATTCTCACTGATTCCAATTTTCCACGGGCTCTGAGTTATTAGTCACTCAAGAACACCGACAAGTGAATCGATTCCGCACTCCGATTCAATAACTCTAAGTAATTATTGTTGCTTACGAGTTTAATAATCCTTCAAGTCATTCCTAGCCTGCTCGGCCATGTCATTATCGTGCCGAATTTAACTATGCTACCTGGACCTTCCCAGCACACAAATTTCGACAGTGAGCTAATCTTGCGTCGATCTTCCTTGTCATATCACTTCTCCTTGAACTGCAAACTTGATTTCGAGTTTTTGTCCTAACCGTGGTTCCAATAACCTTTCGCTTTCATCATTCCTTTGACTTGATGTCATCGTCGATCAATTACATCTTCTTGAAAACCTCTCGACAAATTTGTCGTGATCATTGTCAACAATTTGATTTCTTCCAAGTTGTGTGTCGAAATTCAGGATGAGAAATACTATCCTTGCCCCTCGATGAATTGTGTTATCATCGACAACATTCTTGCCTCCCCTCAACACAAACTTGTTCATATTTTGTGTTGTATCTTGATTTCCCTGCTATCCAACCTATGTTATGTTCTACCGTGGAGTATTACCATCTTCGATGTCAAGAATGTCGTGAGCATTACTCCACCTCTTAAGAATTCTTGGTACAGTGATACTTCTCACCATCACCATTCTTTCTTGGTCCCCGTGTTGTTTCTAAACGAAATACCGACAAATGGTCTGTGACGTGTAAATTCTAAACTTCTAGCAACCCTATTGCTTTGAAGTTATTGGTCTATAGTTTCATTCTACGTCTATGGCTTAATGAATCACCATTCGAACATTGATTGTGCTACCTAGCCCATATTTCGGGTGCACATTTCAACCAATGTTTAACTGTGTATGTTTTCCTCGAGCATACATCATTAAGTCATTCGATCTAGCTAATGTTATCTCCTTGTTCACATAGTGGTGGAAATCCATCTTTTGGAAATCTCAATGGATTGTCGCTGAGTCAATCAGTCACCTCCTCACCTCTTCTTGATGAAATGATGAACCCTTGTTCGGAACTCGCTTTCATAGTTCATTTCCCGAGAATCTTACAATGTCATCCCATCAATTTGTGTTGCACTTTTCTTCTCAGACATCCTGAGTCTGAGGTATCCTGACACCAATCAGATCTGAATCTCGGTCAGATATGATGGTTGGAACATATTTCCAAGAGTTATAACATTGGCCTATTTATGACCCGGTAAGGTGATGATACCCAGCACACCTGGCGGGAGGACCTATTGTTATAAGTTTTCCCTTTTAGCAAGGTTAGCTGTTCTTCCATGAGGAAATTGTAAGACTTATTCTATAAGTTGTTCCTGATGGATCCTTTTTGTTTCCAAAGTCTGATCTTCACCTGTTGACCATGTCAATGCTATCTCGAAGCATGTCTATGGTACTCCGATTTTCAATAGGAACATTTGAAGCCCAATGCTAAATGTTTCCTGCTCAATTATCCAAACACCGTTGTATGGGTAATGTCATGAAATTTCTCTCCCCTACCTAAAGAATTTTCTACATTATATCCTGTCATGAATATAATGCTCAGCTTGTCCTTGGGAAGGATATACCATTGAGCTATGTGTTTAAACACATTTTCCTTTCCATTCTTCTGTTTAATCTGATAATCATATTTCCTTTCCATTGTTTGGTTTAACCTTTCTGGTGATCTATATGACCTAAGCAGTGATATTCTCCTACTTATGTAAACACCTCGGTGTACAACTCTGTCAGTAAGACCCTCTTACTATTGTTGGTGACATTTCGGTAACCACCGATGGACGAGAACCTTGCCTAATGGTCCGCCTTGTTTCAACGAGCAGGAAAATGGTTCTATTCATCCCTCGCCCTTGGTACCGACGATGTTGCTGACATATAACTGACAGGCTAACCTCTGACTTGCCTTGCTATCATGATCGTGCAAGATGTCACCGCCCTTTCTACTTTAACCACATGGTGGGCCCATAACCCACAGTTCCACAGGATCGAAACCTGACTCTCCTATACACCCCCTGTTTCCAAAGTTATTCCTCGCGCGTGGCCTCATATGTAATTCACGAGCCACCTTCCGAGATATCATCAATTCAGGTATCAGACGCAATACTTATTCTTGTTGCTCTGAACCCCTTTCACCTTCTGATTAGGCCATCCAACGATTGCCTGCCATTGGAAACTTCTCATGGTACCTTCTTAATTTACTCTCAATATTTTCTTAAGTAGCTATTCGAGAGTTACTTTCTACCACATTCCCTGAGTTATCTGCCAGATAGTCAACCTTGTAAGGCCCGTTCTTCCGAAGTTACCCCTTGTTCTTTCGTAAGTACGATGGAGTTCCTGAAGAAAGGACGACAACTTCGTCATGATGCATTCATGCATAGGTATGAAGAAATCAACGCTATGGATTGACCTCTTCGAGAAGAGCAACCAAGACCGAGAAGATTCGTTATAATTTCGTAACCAGACATTTACCCCTTACTCCCCTTCTTAAATCTCGGGACGAGATTTCTTGTAGTGGAGGAGAATTGTGACGCCCGGATAATTAAGCTACAGTAACCCTCTACTAATAATGCCACGTCACCTCGGTTATTGTTGTTAATCTCACGTTAGTTCGAAACCGATTCTAATTCAAATCCAAAATCAAGCAAACAATAAAAGTTTTCAAATATTAAAATTAAATTGTTCGGAGTGAACCAAATATTGCATAGATAATTATGGTGGAGAAACCACACCTTTATAAAATGTTTAAATAATATGAGATGAATAAAACAGCAGCAAAATAATTATTTAAAAAACCTTTTGTAATTAATAAAATGTCAAACTAATTTATTGAGGACTGGACTTTTGAGTATGGACTAATTATTATAACAGAAAAGGAAAATAAATAAAAGGGTAAAAGATTAAAAAAGAAAAAGAAAAAGCAAAGAGAGAGAGAGAGCAACCCCCCTCCCTGGACCGAACCCACCTGGGCCGGCCCACCTAACCCACCAGAGCCAGCCCAGTGCCCCCTCGCAGCGGTCTCTCTCCCCCCCGCCCTGTTCCTCGGTCTCAGACCGCAACAGGGGCGTTGCCGCCGAACCACCTCGCCGGCCACGCTGCTACAGGCGCCGCGGGGAGGATAAGGACGCCAGCGACGGCCCCCCTGCCTCCTCCGAGAGATCTTTTTCCCCCTTCCCCACGAGCTGCTGCTTGCCCTCTCCGCCTCTCTCATTCCCCACCTCACCTGAAGCGCTCGCCGCCGCCGCCGCTCGATTCCGTGGCCACCGTGCCTCCCGCACCTCGATCTGGAGCTCACCGTCTTCCTCGTCATCGTCTACGTCGCCTACGCCATCAGGACCGAGCCGAGCGCCTCTACTCCGACCGGAACGAGCTCGTCTTCAACCTTCGGATCGCCGGCGTTCGTCGCCGATTCCGGCTACCTCGCGCCCTCACCGAGCTCACTGCCACTCCCTACGGCTCCACTGTGAGCTTCCGCTTCTCCTCCCCCTCTCCGTTAGCTCGCCCACGTTCCATAGCCGCCGTTGCCATCGCCGCCCGAAGCCCACTCCGCAACGGAGCTCGTCACCGTCGTCCTCGTCGATGTCGTGCTCGCCCGAGCTCGCCACCGTGCTCTAGGCCTCGCCAGGACCCCGTAGAGCCTCCCCAGTAGTCCTGCCGTGCCCTCTAGCCGTAGTTCGCGCAAGGGCCGAAGTCCGGCGTCTGCCTCGCCGCTCGCCGTCGACGTTCCCGACCATCGCAGCCTCTGCCACCACCCCAGATCGCCTCGCCGTCGTCTTCCCGTTTGAACGAGTCCAGCCGCGTCCGATTTGAGCCACCGTAGCGGAAATCCGACGGCCTCCCGTGCGCGCCGCCGTGCGTTTTGGTCGCCGGCGTTGCTCCGGCCGTCGTGCTGACCTGGCGCCAACGTGGCCCTATGGGGGCCACCCCAGTGAGGCTGCCAGGGGGCCCCGGCGCCCCAGTTGACCGCGTTGACTCTGGTCAACGCAGTTACTGTGCACTGACAGGTGGGCCCCGTCTGTTAATTAGGCTAATTAAACATTTTTATACATAAAATTAACTTATTAGATTAAGCACTCACTGACATATGGGGCCCACCCCTCTAATTAGACTGTTAGTTTAGTTTAAATTACTGTTAGACTAACAGAGGCTGACATGTGGGTCCCACTGGACCCACCTGTCTGGTTTGACTGGTCAGCCGACCTGTTGACCTGCTGACGTCAGCGTTACCTCATGCTGACGTCATAATTCATTTTTGCTAAAATCAAATAATTCCAAAAATTCAAATAATCTTTGAAAATTCATATCTTTTAAACCGTAACTCGGATGAAAATGTTTTCTACATGAAAGTTGCTCAGAACGACGAGACGAATCCTGATACGCAGTCCGTTCGTCCACCCCACCTCCCTAACCTATCGAACTCGCAACTTTCCCCCTCCGGTCCGTCTGTCCGAAACGCGAAACAGCGGGAATACTTTCCCGGATGTTCCCCCCCTTCACCGGTACCACCTACTGTCGCGTTAGGACACACCTAGCACTGCTCATTGTCATGTCACGCATCGTCATGTTTATGTTTGCATTGTATTTACTGTTTCTTCCCCCTCTTCTCTCCGGTAGACTACGAGACCGACACTGCTGCTGCCCAGTTCGACTACGGAGTTGACGACCCCTCCTACTTGTTGGACATATGCCCTAGAGGCAATAATAAATGGTTATTATTATATTTCTTTGTTCATGATAATTGTCTATTGTTCATGCTATAATTGTATTGTCCGGAAATCGTAATACATGTGTGAATACATAGACCACAACGTGTCCCTAGTAAGCCTCTAGTTGACTAGCTCGTTGATCAATAGATAGTCATGGTTTCCTGACTATGGACATTAGATGTCATTGATAACGGGATCACATCATTAGGAGAATGATGTGATGGACAAGACCCAATCCTAAGCATAGCATAAAAGATCGTGTAGTTTCGTTTGCTAGAGCTTTTCCAATGTCAAGTATCTTTTCCTTAGACCATGAGATCGTGCAACTCCCGGATACCGTAAGAGTGCTTTGGGTGTGCCAAACGTCACAACGTAACTGGGTGACTATAAAGGTGCACTACGGGTATCTCCGAAAGTGTCTGTTGGGTTGGCACGGATCGAGACTGGGATTTGTCACTCCGTGTGACGGAGAGGTATCTCTGGGCCCACTCGGTAATGCATCATCATAATGAGCTCAATGTGACTAAGGCGTTAGTCACGGGATCATGCATTGCAGTACGAGTAAAGAGACTTGCCGGTAACGAGATTGAACAAGGTATTGGGATACCGACGATCGAATCTCGGGCAAGTAACATACCGATTGACAAAGGGAATTGCATACGGATTGATTGAATCCTCGACACCGTGGTTCATCCGATGAGATCATCGTGGAACATGTGGGAGCCAACATGGGTATCCAGATCCCGCTGTTGGTTATTGATCGGAGAGGCATCTCGGTCATGTCAGCATGTCTCCCGAACCCGTAGGGTCTACACACTTAAGGTTCGGTGACGCTAGGGTTGTAGAGATATATGTATGCGGAAACCCGAAAGTTGTTCGGAGTCCCGGATGAGATCCCGGACGTCACGAGAGGTTCCGGAATGGTCCGGAGGTGAAGAATTATATATAGGAAGTCAAGTTTCGGCCACCGGGAAAGTTTCGGGGGTTACCGGTATTGTACCGGGACCACCGGAAGGGTCCCGGGGGTCCACCGGGTGGGGCCACCTATCCCGGAGGGCCCCGTGGGCTGAAAGTGGAAGGGAACCAGCCCTTAGTGGGCTGGAGCGCCCCCCTTGGGCCTCCCCCCATGCGCCTAGGGTTGGGAACCCTAGGGGGAGCTTTCCCCTTGCCTTGGGGGGCAAGGCACCCCTTCCCCCCTTTGGCCGCCGCCCCCCCCCCCCCCCTTGGAGATCCCATCTCCCTGGGCCGGCGCCCCCCCAGGGGGCCTATATAAAGGGGGGGAGGGAGGGCAGCAACACACAGCCTTGGGCGCCTCCCTCCTCCCCTGCAACACCTCTCTCTCTCTCTCTCTCTCGCGGAAGCTTGGCAAAGCCCTGCCGAGACCCGCTACATCCACCACCACGCCGTCGTGCTGCTGGATCTCCATCAACCTCTCCTTCCCCCTTGCTGGATCAAGAAGGAGGAGACGTCTCTGCACCGTACGTGTGTTGAACGCGGAGGTGTCGTCCGTTCGGCACTCGGTCATCGGTGATTTGGATCACGGCGAGTACGACTCCGTCATCCACGTTCATTGGAACGCTTCCGCTCGCGATCTACAAGGGTATGTAGATGCACTCCTTTCCCCTCGTTGCTAGTAGACTCCATAGATGCATCTTGGTGAGCGTAGGAAAATTTTAAATTATGCTACGATTCCCAACAGTGGCATCATGAGCCAGGCCTATGCGTAGTTACTATGCATGAGTAGAACACAAAGCAGTTGTGGGCGTTGAGTTTGCCAATTCTTCTGCCGCTACTAGTCTTTTCTTGTTTCGGCGGCATTGTAGGATGAAGCGGCCCGGACTGACCTTACACGTACGCTTACGTGAGACAGGTTCCACCGACTGACATGCACTAGTTGCATAAGGTGGCTAGCGGGTGTCTGTCTCTCCTACTTTAGTCGGAACGGATTCGATGAAAAGGGTCCTTATGAAGGGTAAATAGAAATTGGCAAATCACGTTGTGGTCATACGTAGGTAAGAAAACGTTCTTGCTAGAAACCTACAAACCACGTAAAAACTTGCAACAACAATTAGAGGACGTCTAACTTGTTTTTGCAGCAAGTGCTATGTGATGTGATATGGCCAGAAGATGTGATGAATGATATATGTGATGTATGAGATTGATCATATTCTTGTAATAGGAATCACGACTTGCATGTCGATGAGTATGACAACCGGCAGGAGCCATAGGAGTTGTCTTTATTATTTTGCATGACCTGCGTGTCATTGAATAACGCCATGTAAATTACTTTACTTTGTTGCTAAACGGTTAGCCATAGAAGTAGAAGTAATCGTTGGCGTGACGACTTCAAGAAGACACAATGATGGAGATCATGGTGTCATGCCGGTGACGAAGATGATCATGGTGCCCCGAAGATGGAGATCAAAGGAGCATAATGATAATGGCCATATCATGTCACTATTTGATTGCATGTGATGTTTATCATGTTTTTGCATCTTATTTGCTTAGAACGGCGGTAGTAAGTAAGATGATCCCTTATAATAATTTCAAGAAAGTGTTCACCCTAACTGTGCACCGTTGCGAAGGTTCGTTGTTTCGAAGCACCACGTGATGATCGGGTGTGATAGATTCTAACGTTCGAATACAACGGGTGTTGACGAGCCTAGCATGTACAGACATGGCCTCGGAACACACGCAATACACTTAGGTTGACTTGACGAGCCTAGCATGTACAGACATGGCCTCGGAACACGGAGGACCGAAAGGTCGAGCATGAGTCGTATAGAAGATACGATCAACATGGAGATGTTCACCGATTTTGACTAGTTCGTCTCACGTGATGATCGGACACGGCCTAGTTAAACTCGGATCATGTTTGACTTAGATGACGAGAGGGATGTCTATCTGAGTGGGAGTTCATTAAAAATTTGATTAGATGAACTTAATTATCATGAACTTAGTCTAAAATCTTTACACTATGTCTTGTAGATCAAATGGCCAACGTTGTCCTCAATTTCAACGCGTTCCTAGAGAAAACCAAGCTGAAAGATGATGGCAGCAACTATATGGACTGGGTCCGGAACCTAAGGCTCATCCTCATAGTAGCCAAGAAAGATTATGTCTTAGAAGCACCGCTAGGTGAAGCACCAATCCCAGAGAACCAAGACGTTATGAACGCTTGGCAATCACGTGCTGATGATTACTCCCTCGTTCAGTGCGGCATGCTTTACAGCCTAGAACCGGGTCTCCAAAAGCGTTTTGAGAAACATGGAGCATATGAGATGTTCGAGGAGCTGAAATTAGTTTTTCAAGCTCATGCCCGGGTCGAGAGATATGATGTCTCCGACAAGTTCTTCAGCTGTAAAATGGAGGAGAATAGTTCTGTTAGTGAGCACATACTCAGAATGTATTTGAGGATAGTAGTATTAAATATGCAGAGGCATTTAGTATGCAATGTTGAATAAGAATTTTAGTAATTTGCTACAGTAGAGTATGATAAGGTTTTTGCATTGGTTTATACTAACTTATCTCACGAGTTATTGTTGAGTTTGGTGTGGATGAAGCTTTCGAGACTTAGGAAACCGTGATATGAGAGGAATTAAGGAGACACAAAAGCTCAAGCTTGGGGATAACCAAGGCATCCCAAGATAATATTTCAAGAAGTCTCAAGCGTCTAAGCTTTGGGATGCCCCGGTTGGCATCCCACCTTTCTTCTTCGACAACTATCGGTTAGTATCGGTTGAGCCTAAGTTTTTGCTTCTTCACATGATGAGTGCTATCCTTGAAATGTCATTTTATTTTGTTTTGCTTGCTGTTTGAATAATATCCCAAGATCTGAAATTCTTAAGGAGAGAGAGTCTTCACATAGCTAAATAATTATTTAACTACTCATTGATCTTCACTTATATCTTTTTGGAGTAGTTTGTCATTTACTCGTGTGCTTCACTTATATCCTATGAGTAAATGGTTGAATGAATTGAATATCATAAATCTAAAATTATGTATATTTCATATGCTTATCCCATGGGGAGTAATGACTTTACATATAAGAAGTAGATGTGGTAAATTTATTAATGGTTAGCAAATATTGTATTGGTCACTTGAACAATTCATGAAAGAATATTGAAGGAAGAGAGATTTCACATATAAATATACTATCTTGGACATCTTTTGTAATTGTGAGCACTCATTAAAATATGACATGCTAAAAGGTTGATGTTGGACAAGGAAGACAACGTAATGGGTTATGTTTTCTTATATCCAAAATAAAGTATATTGTCATGGATCACCCAACACGTTGAGCTTGCCTTTCCCCCTCATGCTAGCCAAATTCTTTGCACCAAGTAGAGATACTACTTGTGCTTCCAAACATCCCTTAAACCAGTATTGCCATGAGAGTCCACCATACCTACCTATGGATTGATTAAGATCCTTCAAGTAAGTTGTCATCGGTGCATGCAATAAAAATTGCTCTCTAAATATGTATGATCTTTTACTGTGGAGAAAATAAGCTTTATACGATCTTGTGATATGGAAGCAATAAAAGCGACGGACTGCATAATAAAGGTCCCTATCACAAGTGGCAATATAAAGTGACGTTCCCTCGCATTAAGATTTTGTGCATCCAACTATAAAAGCGCGTGGCAACCTCTGCTTCCCTCTGCGAAGGGCCTATCTTTTATTCTTGTCTTTTACCTTATGCAAGAGTCATGGTGATCTTCACCTTTCCTTTTTACATTTTATCCTTTGGCAAGCACATTGTGTTGGAAAGATTCTGATATATATATATATATATATATATATCCAATTGGATGTAAGGCATCATGAGCTATTATTGTTGACATTACCCCTGAGGTAAAAGGTTGGGAGGCGAATCTATAAGGCCCTATCTTTCTCTGTGTCTGATTAAAACTTCGAACCCATAAATATCGTGTGAGTGTTAGCAATTGTGAAAGACTAAATGATAGTTGAGTATGTGGAGTTTGCTAAATCAAAGCTCTGACGTAGACTCTTCCTGAAAATAAGATGAATTGTAATTGTTTGATGACTAATAACACGGTTTGTTAGTTTTCAAGAAAGTTTATGATCTATACTTTAACATGTGAATAGCTTGTTACTTGATCATGAGAAGCTTTATGAGATGAGCTACTATTATGATATATAATGATGCTAGAAAAGGTGATTGAAATTATCATTGGTCAAATTTGTGCACCTGCTAGCATTCACACTTCATAAACTATTTCTTTTATCATTTACCTACTCGAGGAAGAGCAGGAATTAAGCTTGGGGATGCTGATACGTCTCCAACGTATCTATAATTTATGAAGTATTCATGCTATTATATTATCTTTTTTGGATGTTTATGGGCTTTATTATGCACTTTTATATTTTTTTGGGACTAACCTATTAACCGGAGGCCCAGCCCAAATTGTTGTTTTTTGCCTATTTCAGTGTTTCACAGAAAAGGAATATCAAACGGAGTCCAAACGGAATGAAACCTTCGGGAGAGTTATTTTTGGAACGGAAGCAATCCAGGAGACTTGGAGTAGACGTCAGGGAAGCTTCGAGGTGGCCACGAGGCAGGGAGGCACGCCTGCCCCCTGGGCACGCCCCCCACCCTCATGGGCCCCTCGTGGCTCCCCTGACCGGCTTCTTTCGCCTATATATATCCATATACCCTAAAACATCGGGGAACAGAATAGATCGGAACTTCCGCCGCCGCAAGCCTCTGTAGCCACCAAAAACCAATCGGGACCCTGTTCCGGCACCCTGCAGGAGGGGGGATCCCTCACCGGTGGCCATCTTCATCATCCCGACGCTCTCCATGACGAGGAGGGAGTAGTTCACCCTCGGGGCTGAGGGTATGTACCAGTAGCTATGTGTTTGATCTCTCTCTCTCGTGTTCTTGAGGTGGTACGATCTTGATGTATCGCGAGCTTTGCTATTATAGTTGGATCTTATGATGTTTCTCCCCCTCTACTCTCTTGTAATGGATTGAGTTTTCCCTTTGAAGTTATCTTATCGGATTGAGTCTTTAAGGATTTGAGAACACTTGATGTGTGTCTTGCATGTGCTTATCTGTGGTGACAATGGGATATCACGTGATCTACTTGATGTATGTTTTGGTGATCAACTTGCGGGTTCCGTGACCTCATGAACTTATGCATAGGGGTTGGCACACGTTTTCATCTTGACTCTCCGGTAGAAACTTTGGGGCACTCTTTGAAGTACTTTGTGTTGGTGTGAATAGATGAATCTGAGATTGTGTGATGCATATCGTATAATCATACTCGTGGATACTTGTGGTGACATTGGAGTATCTAGGTGACATTAGGGTTTTGGTTGGTTTGTGTCTTAAGGTGTTATTCTAGTACGAACTCTATATATGATAGATTGAACGGAAAGAATAGCTTCGTGTTATTTTACTACGGACTCTTGAATAGATCGATCAGAAAGGATAACTTTGAGGTGGTTTCGTACCCTACCATAATCTCTTCATTTGTTCTCCGCTATTAGTGACTTTGGAGTGACTCTTTGTTGCATGTTGAGAGATAGTTATATGATCCAATTATGTTATTATTGTTGAGAGAACTTGCACTAGTGAAAGTATGAACCCTAGGCCTTGTTTCAACGCATTGCAATACCGTTTGTGCTCACTTTTATCATTAGTTACCTTGCTGTTTTTATATTTTCATATTACAAAAACCTATATCTACCATCCATATTGCACTTGTATCACCATCTCTTCGCCGAACTAGTGCACCTATACAATTTATCATTGTATTGGGTGTGTTGGGGACACAAGAGACTCTTTTCTATTTGGTTGCAGGGTTGTTTGAGAGAGACCATCTTCATCCTACGCCTCCCACGGATTGATAAACCTTAGGTCATCCACTTGAGGGAAATTTGCTACTGTCCTACAAACCTCTGCACTTGGAGGCCCAACAACGTCTACAAGAAGAAGGTTGTGTAGTAGACATCAAATGGAAAACAACATTTAAAACTAAGTTTGGATTATATGAGTGGTTAGTCATGCCTTTTGGGTTAACTAATGCACCTAGTACTTTCATGAGATTAATGAACGAAGTTTTACGCGCTTTCATTGGACGATTTGTGGTAGTCTAATTTGATGATATACTGATTTATAGCAGATCTTTGGAGGAACATTTGGAACATTTACGTGTTGTTTTTATTGCTTTACATGATGCACATTTGTTTGGTAACCTTGGGAAGTGCACCTTTTGCACCGACCGAGTATCTTTTCTTGGCTATGTTGTTACTCCACAGGGAATTGAAGTTGATAAAGCCAAGATTGAGAGTTGGACGCAGCCCAAAACGGTCACACAAGTGAGGAGTTTTCTTGGACTCGCTGGTTTCTATAGGCGTTTTGTGAGAGATTTCAGCACCATTGCTGCACCTCTCAATGAGCTTACAAAGGAGGATGTGCCTTTTGTTTGGGGTGCCGCACTGGAAGAAGCCTTCACGGAATTGAAAGATAAGTTGACACATGCTCCTTTACTCCAACTTCCTGATTTTAATAAGACTTTTGAGCTTGAATGTGATGCTAGTGGAATTGGATTAGGAGGTGTGTTATTACAAGATGGCAAACGTGTTGCATACTTTTCTAAAAAATTGAGTGGGCCTAGTTTGAACTATTTTACTTATGATAAAGAATTATATGCTCTTGTTCGGACCTTAGAAACATGGCAACATTATTTATGGCCCAAAGAATTTGTTATCATTCTGATCATGAATCTTTGAAACACATTAAAAGTCAAGCAAAACTGAACCGTAGACATGCTAAATGGGCTGAATTCATTGAGACTTTCCCTTGTGTCATTAAACACAAGAAGGGTAAAGAAAATGTTATTGCTGATGCATTGTCTCGTCGTTATACTATGCTTTCACAACTTGACTTTAAAATATTTGGTTTGGAGACCATCAAAGATCAATATGTGCATGATGCTGAATTTAAAGATGTATTGCAGAATTGTAAGGAAGGAAGAACATGGAACAAGTTCGTCGTTAACAACGGATTTGTGTTTCGTGCTAACAAACTATGCATTCCAGCTAGCTATGTTCGTCTTTTGTTGTTGCAGGGGGTGCATGGAGGAGGATTAATGGGACACTTTGGTGTGAAGAATATGTAGGATATACTTGCTACACATTTCTTTTGGCCAAAGATGAGACGAGATGTTGAGCGTTTTGTTGCTCGCTGCACTACATGTCAAAAACTAAGTCACGACTCAATCCTCATGGTTTATATATGCCTTTGCCTGTACCTAGTGTTCCATGGGTGGATATATCTATGGACTTTGTTTTAGGTTTACCTCGAACAAAGAAGGGAAGGGATAGCATATTTGTTGTTGTGGATAGGTTCTCGAAAATGGCACACTTTATACCATGTCATAAAAGCGATGATGCTGCTAATGTTGTTGATTTGTTCTTTCGTGAAATTATTCGCTTGCATGGTGTGCCAAATACAATTGTTTCAGATCGTGATACTAAATTTCTTAGCCACTTTTGGAGAGGTTTATGGGCTAAGTTGGGGACTAAACTGCTTTTTAGTACTAAATGTCACCCCCAAACTGATGGACAAACTGAAGTAGTCAATAGAACATTGTCTACTATGCTTAGGGTTGTTTTGAAGAATAACAAGGAAATGTGGGAAGAATGTTTGCCTCATATTGAATTTGCTTATAATCGTTCATTGCATTCTACTACTAAGATGTGCCCTTTTGAAATTGTGTATCCACAGCCCCTAATGCTACATATACTGGACCAATTACTAGAGCTCGCGCACGCCAATTAAATTATCAGGTACTTTCATTTCTTGGTAATGATTCTAATGTTTATGAGAATATGATGTTGCCTAAATTGGATACATTTGTTTGATTACAAATGAAGGGTCTGGCATGGATAAGAGGGATGAACACTGGAGCAAGACCAAGCATGAAGATGATGGCATGTGCAAGGGGAACAAGAACGGAGTTACAAGTGGTGGTTTCAGGACTTTGAAGCCACCATAAGGAGTGCATGAAGCCTTGGAAAAAATATACAAGATGCCACTTCATAAATTTTGTCCAGAGGCTATTCTAGGTGCTGTGTCACCTTATTATTGGGCCAGGCCCATGTAATTTCGAAATACTTAAGTATAGGTTGTTTTTGGAATCCGTATGTGTGGGGAAACAAGAGTTAGGGTTAGTTTCGGACCCTTCCTCCAAGGGCCACGAAATTCCCCCCACTTCCTCCATATATACAGCCCTTAGGGCGTCGTTTAGACTTTGGGTTTTGTTTAGATTAAAAGTTCGCCATAGCTGCAACTTCGCGTACTTCGTTTGTATTCAACGACCAGACCAAGACGTCATAGAACCCCACCTTCATTAATAAAGCTTTCCTCTTATATTCGCAATATCCAGATTGCAATTTCAGTTTCTTGCTTGTTCTTCGTTTGCTTGCAGGAAAATAGACCTTCGTGGTCAGGTTGATCGTGCTCCGGCGTGGTCAATAACCCCTCGGAGTTGGTTTAGCGATTGGTAAGGCGTGACGTCCCCGCACGATCGTAGTCAGATCGTCAAAGTCTACTCCAGTAAAAACAATAGCCACCATCTCATCGAAAGACGTGACACCTTTGCCTCTATCAAAAGGGAACTACAAAGAGGATAAACGACATTAAGGAGTACCATATAGTAAATATCTATAAGGTAGAAAAACCTATAAGAGTGCATGAATGACTGCCGGAGAAAATTAACAAATGTGTTACATTGTGCATTCTTTCTAAAGAGGAAAAGTTGAAACAAATTAAAACTCACAAAAATAGTTAAGAATTTCTCGTCTTGTTTTCTCCAAAATCAACGGTTAGATTCTGCATCACTGATCCAATCCAAATATTGTAAACAATTTTTTACTTCACAAAGGGAAATAAAACTGTTCGTAACAAGGTCTATTCAGTTTGAAGGAAGTTTCGAAATAAGGCTTATTGATAATACTATCCAGAAAAAGAACAAAGTAAAAAGAGTCATTAGAACTTAGCAAGGCCAACATACCTGAAATAGAGCATATTTCATCCACGAGTAGGTGAGAGAAACAGGGCCACTTTCTGTTGGGATATCCTCCTCATGTGGGCTGTGAGGAGATGACCATTTAAAGGCCTTTTAGACAGCCCAAAGAGGTGCATAAGCCCACTACCCATTAGGGTTATGACCTAGGGTCATTTTGGACTTTGCACATGAGTGGATGGGGATGCTTTACCCTCCATCCAACAGCCACCACCAAGCGTGACGAAAATCAGTTCATCCTCCAAGAGAGAAGAAGAGGAAGATTGAAGGAAGAAGAAAAGGGAGCTCCTCCCCAAGGTTGTGATGGTCCAGATCCACTACCTTGCCTCCTTCAAGCTTCGGTTCCACCATCTTTGGTGAGATTGTTACAATCCCTAGTTCTTGAGCCCCAAATCTTGTTGTGTTCATCCAAGATTCAGAAATCTTGATGTATGAGATCCTCTAGTGTTGTCTAGAGAAGAACTTGTTGTATCCCACATTTGATAATAGTGGAAGAGGATTTGGGTGGCTTCGGCCCATGGTTTTTCCCCTCAAGTTGAGGGGTTTTCCACGTAAAAATCTGGTGTCTCTTTGTTGATGCTTGATGCTGTCAAGAAAACTTACTCCTATCACAAGACACTAGGCTGAGGAGTGTCTTGCCTGCTGAGTAACATTTTCTGCCTCCATATATGCTGCTGCATATGTTTCCTTCCGTGCTAAGCAACGATCCTTGAATTAGTACATGATGTGGTGCTGAGATTACTTGTTTCCGCTGCAGTTTTCAGTTAACCACATGTGCATTTGTGTGCTAATTCCCAACAGAGTGGGATCAGAGCCTTGGTTGCTTAGAAGGTTGCAAATCCCAGTTGCTTGATTGTTGCTGGAAGTACTGCTCACAATGGCTTTGGAAGAAAGTGCTACTACAAGTGGCATGATAAAACTTGATTCTTCAAATTACTCATTATGGAAGCCCATGATGGAAGACATCCTTTATTGCAAGGATTTGTATGAGCCAATTGTGAAAGACAAGATACCCACAGGTGTCAGGGAAGAAGAATGGAGAGTGTTGCACAGAAAGGCAGTAGGTATGATTCGGTTGTACATCAACCACAATATTTTCCACCATGTTGCAAATGACACAAATGCTTATGAGATGTGGCAGAAGTTGGAGTCTATGTATGAGAGGAAGACATCAATGAACAAGGCCTCGGTGATCAAAAGACTTGCAAAGCTTGAGTACCGAGATGGCACAAGTGTGATTGAGCACTTAAATGTCTTCCAATGCCATATAAATCAACTTTCAGCCATGAAGATCAACTTTGAGGATGAGGTGCAAGCATTGTTGCTGCTGAGTTCCATGCCTGATAGTTGGAACACGCTTGTTGTGTCACTTAGCAATTCAGCTCCGGATGGGAAGCTGACTTTGGAGATGGTGAAGAATAGTATGCTGAATGAAGAAGCCAGAAAGAAGGAAAAGGGTGATGCCTCTTCTTCTGATGCGTATGTGGCTGAAACCCATGGGAAGAATGAGAACCGTGGACGCAGCAATACAAGATTTCAGCAAGGCAAAAGCAAATCTAGGGGGAGATCAAAGTCAAAACAGAGAAAAGATATTACCTGCTTTCATTGTGGCAATCCAGGACACATAAAGAGCGAGTGCAGGAAGTACAAAAGAGATCTTGCAGAGGGGAAACTCACAAAGAAAACCGAGCAAAAGGCTGAGAGCAGTTCAGCCATGACCGCAACAGATGAAGACTATCTAGTCATTGAAGATGAAGATTGCTATAGTGTTGTTCATGATGATGCCATGAGTTGGGTTGTGGATTCAGGTGCGTCCTTCCACATCACATCACACAAGGAGTATTTCACATCTTACACTAGTGGTGTTATTGGCCAAGTGAGGATGGGAAATAGTGGTTCGTCAGCAATTGTTGGCAAGGGCTCTATATGCATTGAAACAAACACGGGTTGCAGATTGGTGCTCAATGATGTGAGGCATGTTCCCGACATAAGACTGAATTTGTTGTCAGTGGGCAAGCTTGATGATATCAAACATCCTAGTTATTTTAGTGAAGGAAAATGGAAGCTCACCAAAGGCTCTTTGATTGTGGCTCGAGGAAGTAAGCAAGGTAATCTCTATGTGACTAAAACCAAGTTATGCAATGAGGCGTTGAACATTGCTGAAAAAGACACTTCGGTTGAATTGTGGCAAAGAGGCTTGGGCATATGAGTGAGAAGGGCATGCACGCTCTTGCTCGCATGGAGTGCCTCCCTGAGTTGAAAGGTATATCCTTGAAGCCCTGTGCACATTGTTTTCCTGGAAAACAACATAGGGCTGCATTTCGTACACTCCCTCCACATCGTGCAGAAAATGTTCTTGATATTGTGCACACTGACGTTTGCTCCATGACTGGAAAATCTCATGGTGGAGCATTATACTTTGTGACTTTTATTGATGACCATTCCAGAAAGGTTTTTGTGTATGTGCTGAAACACAAAAACCAGACGCTTGAAACCTTCAAGGAGTTCCATGCCAAAGTTGAAAGAGAAACTGGCAGGAAATTGAAGTGCGTGAGATCAGACAATGGTGGTGAATACAGAGGTCCTTTTGAAAGGTATTGCAGTGTTGGGGATCGTTGCAGAAATTAAAAAAATTCTACGCATCACCAAGATCAATCTATGGAGTTTACTAGCAACGAGAGGGGAGTGCATCTTCGTACCGTTGAAGATCGCGAGACGGAAGCGTTGCAAGAACGCGGATGAGGGAGTCGTACTCGTAGCGATTCAGATCGCGGTGGATTCCGATCCTAGCGCCGAACAACGGCACCTCTGCGTTCAACACACGTGCAGCCCGGTGACGTCTCCCGTGCGTTGATCCAGCAAGGAGGAGGGAGAGGTTGAGGAAGAAGGCTCCAACAGCAGCACGACGGCGTGGTGGTGATGGAGTGGCAGTTCTCCGGCGGGCTTCGCCAAGCTCACGCGGAGGAGGAGAGGTGTTGGGGAGGGGAGGGGCTGTGCCTTGGATGTGGTGCTGCAGCCCTCCCTCCACCCCTATATTTATAGGGAGAAGGGGGAAGGGGCCGGCCCCTCTAGATGAGATCTAGAGGGGGGCAGCGGCCAAGGGGAAGGGGGCTTGCCCCCCAAGCAAGGGGGGCGCCCCCTTTAGGGTTCCCCCCCCCCCAACCCTAGGCGCATGGGCCCTAGGGGGGATGGCGCCCAGCCCACTTAGGGGCTGGTTCCCTTCCACCTACAGCCCATAAGGCCCTCCAGGGCAGGTGGACCCTCCCGGTGGACCCCCGGAACCCCTTCGATGGCCCCGGTACAATACCGGCATACCCCCGAACACTTCCGGTGACCGTATGATGACTTCCCATATATAAATCTTCACCTCCGGACCATTTCGGAACTCCTCGTGACGTCCGGGATCTCATCCGGGACTCCGAACAACATTCGGTAATCACATACAAATCTTCCTTATAACCCTAGCGTCATCGAACCTTAAGTGTGTAGACCCTACGGGTTCGGGAATCATGCAGACATGACCGAGACCGCTCTCTAGCTAATAACCAACAGCGGGATCTGGATACCCATGTTGGCTCCCACATGTTCCACGATGATCTCATCGGATGAACCACGATGTCGAGGATTCAAGCAATCCCATATACAATTCCCTTTGTCAATCGGTACGTTACTTGCTCGAGATTCGATCGTCGGTATCCCAATACCTCGTTCAATCTCGTTACCGGCAAGTCACTTTACTCGTTCCGTAATGCATGATCCCGTGACTAACTACTTATTCACATTGAGCTCATTATGATGATGCAATACCGAGTGGGCCCAGAGATACCTCTCCGTCATACGGAGTGACAAATCCCAGTCTCGATCCGTGCCAACCCAACAGACACTTTCGGAGATACCTGTAGTGCACCTTTATAGCCACCCAGTTACGTTGTGACGTTTGGTACACCCAAAGCATTCCTACGGTGTCCGGGAGTTGCACGATCTCATGGTCTAAGGAAATGATACTTGACATTAGAAAAGCTTTAGCAAACGAACTACACGATCTAGTGCTATGCTTAGGATTGGGTCTTGTCCATCACATCATTCTCCTAATGATGTGATCCCATTATCAATGACATCCAATGTCCATGGTCAGGAAACCGTAACCATCTATTACTCAACGAGCTAGTCAACTAGAGGCTCACTAGGGACATGTTATGGTCTATGTGTTCACACATGTATTACGATTTCCGGATAACACAATTATAGCATGAACAATAGACAATTATCATGAACAAGGAAATATAATAATAACCATTTTATTATTGCCTCTAGGGCATATTTCCAACAGTCTCCCACTTGCACTAGAGTCAATAATCTAGTTACATTGTGATGAATCGTACACCCATAGAGTTCTGGTGTTGATCATGTTTCGCCCGTGGAAGAGGTTTAGTCAACGGATCTGCGACATTCAAATCCGTATGCACTTTACAAATATCTATGTCTCCATTTTGAACATTTTCACGAATGGAGTTGAAGCGACGCTTGATGTGCCTGGTCTTCTTGTGAAACCTGGGCTCCTTGGCAAGGGCAATAGCTCCAGTGTTGTCATAGAAGAGAGTCATCGGCCCCGATGCATTGGGAATAACTCCTAGGTCGGCAATGAACTCCTTCATCCAGATTGCTTCATGTGCTGCCTCTAAGGCTGCCATGTACTCCGCTTCACATGTAGATCCCGCCACGACGCTTTGCTTGCAACTGCACCAGCTGACTGCCCCACCATTCAAAATATACACGTATCCGGTTTGAGACTTAGAGTCATCCAGATCTGTGTCGAAGCTAGCATCGACGTAACCCTTTACGACGAGCTCTTCGTCACCTCCATAAACGAGAAACATATCCTTAGTCCTTTTCAGGTACTTCAGGATGTTCTTGACCGCTGTCCAGTGTTCCAAGCCGGGATTACTTTGGTACCTTCCTACCAAACTTACGGCAAGGTTTACATCAAGTCTGGTACACAGCATGGCATACATAATAGACCCTATGGCCGAGGCATAGGGGATGACACTCATCTTTTCTCTATCTTCAGCCGTGGTCGGGCATTGAGCCGTGCTCAATCTCACACCTTGCAATACAGGCAAGAACCCCTTCTTGGACTGATCCATATTGAACTTCTTCAATATCTTGTCAAGGTATGTGCTTTGTGAAAGACCTATGAGGCGTCTCGATCTATCTCTATAGATCTTGATGCCTAATATGTAAGCAGCTTCTCCAAGGTCCTTCATTGAAAAACACTTATTCAAGTAGGCCTTTATGCTTTCCAAGAATTCTACATCATTTCCCATCAATAGTATGTCATCAACATATAATATGAGAAATGCTACGGAGCTCCCACTCACTTTCTTGTAAACACAGGCTTCTCCATAAGTCTGTGTAAACCCGAACGCTTTGATCATCTCATCAAAGCGAATGTTCCAACTCCGAGATGCCTGCACCAGCCCATAGATTGAGCGCTGGAGCTTGCATACCTTGTCAGCATTCTTAGGATCGACAAAACCTTCCGGTTGCATCATATACAATTCTTCCTTAAGGAAGCCATTAAGGAATGCCATTTTGACGTCCATTTGCCATATTTCATAATCGTAGAATGCGGCAATTGGTAACATGATTCGGACGGACTTCAGCATCGCTACGGGTGAGAAGGTCTCATCGTAGTCAACTCCTTGAACTTGTCGATAACCCTTAGCGACAAGTCGAGCTTTATAGATGGTAGCATTTCCATCCGCGTCCGTCTTCTTCTTAAAGATCCATTTATTTTCTATCGCTCGCCGATCATCGGGCAAGTCTGTCAAAGTCCATACTTTGTTTTCATACATGGATCCTATCTCGGATTGCATGGCTTCAAGCCATTTGTTGGAATCTGGGCCCGCCATTGCTTCTTCATAGTTCGAAGGTTCACCGTTGTCCAACAACATGATTTCCATGACAGGGTTGCCGTACCACTCTGGTGCGGAACGTGTCCTTGTGGACCTACGAAGTTCAGTGGTAACTTGATCATGATCGTCATCATTAACTTCCTCTCTAGTCGGTGCAGGCACCACAGAAACATTTTCTTGTGCTGCGCTACTTTCTGGTTCAAGAGGGGTCATCTCATCAAGTTCCACTTTCCTCCCACTTACTTCTTTCGAGAGAAACTCTATCTCCAGAAAGGACCCGTTCTTAGCAACGAAGATCTTGGCTTCGGATCTGAGGTAGAAGGTATACCCAATGGTTTCCTTAGGGTATCCTATGAAGACGCATTTTTCCGACTTGGGTTCGAGCTTTTCAGGTTGAAGTTTCTTGACATAAGCATCGCATCCCCAAACTTTAAGAAATGACAGCTTAGGTTTCTTTCCAAACCATAATTCATACGGTGTCGTCTCAACGGATTTCGACGGAGCCCTATTTAAAGTGAATGCGGCAGTCTCTAAAGCATAACCCCAAAATGATAGCGGTAGGTCGGTAAGAGACATCATAGATCGCACCATATCCAATAGAGTGCGATTACAACGTTCGGACACACCATTACGCTGAGGTGTTCCAGGCGGCGTGAGTTGTGAAACAATTCCACATTTCCTTAAGTGTGTGCCAAATTCGTGACTCAAATATTCCCCTCCACGATCTGATCGTAAGAACTTTATTTTCCTGTCACGTTGATTCTCAACCTCACTCTGAAATTCCTTGAACTTTTCAAAGGTCTCAGACTTGTGTTTCATTAAGTAGACATACCCATATCTACTCAAGTCATCAGTGAGGGTGAGAACATAACGATAGCCACCGCGAGCCTCAACGCTCATTGGACTGCACACATCAATATGTATGATTTCCAATAAGTTGGTTGCTCGCTCCATTGTTCCGGAGAACGGAGTCTTGGTCATTTTGCCCATGAGGCATGGTTCGCACGTGTCAAATGATTCATAATCAAGAGACTCCAAAAGTCCATCTTCATGGAGTTTCTTCATGCATTTGACACCAATGTGACCAAGGCGGCAGTGCCACAAGTATGTGGGACTATCATTATCAACCTTACATTTCTTGCCATTCACACTATGAATATGTGTAACATCACGTTCGATATTCATTAAGAATAAACCATTTACCAGCGGGGCATGACCATAAAACATATCTCTCATATAAATAGAACAACCATTATTCTCGGATTTAAATGAGTAGCCATCTCGCATCAAACGAGATCTAGATACAATGTTCATGCTCAAAGCTGGCACTAAATAACAATTATTGAGGTTTAAAACTAATCCCGTAGGAAAATGTAGAGGTAGCGTGCCGACGGCGATCACATCGACCTTGGAACCATTCCCGGCGTGCATCGTCACCTCGTCCTTTGCCAGTCTCCGCTTATTCCGCAGCTCCTGCTTTGAGTTACATATATGAGCAACCGCACCGGTATCAAATACCCAGGAGCTACTACGAGCGCTAGTTAGGTACACATCAATAACATGTATATCACATATACCTTTGGTATTGCCGGCCTTCTTATCCGCTAAGTACTTGGGGCAGTTCCGCTTCCAGTGACCGTTTCCCTTGCAATAAAAGCACTAGTCTCATGTTTGGGTCCATTCTTTGTCTTCTTCCCGGCAGCTTGCTTACCGGGCGCGGCAACTCCCTTGTCGTCTTTCTTGAAGTTCTTCTTACCCTTGCCTTTCTTGAACTTAGTGGTTTTATTCACCATCAACACTTGATGTTCCTTTTTGATCTCCACCTCCGCTCATTTCAGCATTGAATATACCTCAGGAATGGTCTTTTCCATCCCCTGCATATTGAAGTTCGTCACAAAGCTCTTGTAGCTAGGTGGGAGCGACTGAAGGATTCTGTCAACGACCGCATCATCCGGGAGATTAACTCCCAGCTGAGATAAGCGGTTGTGCAACCCAAAGATTTTGAGTATGTGCTCTCTGACAGAACTATTCTCCTCCATCTTACAACTTTAGAACTTGTCGGAGACTTCATATCTCTCGACCCGGGCATGAGCTTGGAAAACCATTTTCAGCTCTTGGAACATCTGATATGCTCCGTGCTGCTCGAAACGCTTTTGGAGCCCCGGTTCTAAGCTATAAAGCATGCCGCACTGAACCAGGGAGTAATCATCAACACGTGTTTGCCAGGCGTTCATAACGTCTTGGTTTGCTGGGACGGGTGCTTCACCTAGCGGTGCTTCAAGGACATATGCTTTCTTGGCAGCTATGAGGATGATCCTCAAGTTCCGGACCCAGTCCGTATAGTTGCTACCATCGTCTTTCAGCTTGGTTTTCTCTAGGAACGCGTTGAAGTTGAGGTTGACATTAGCGTGGGCCATTTGATCTACAAGACATATTGTAAAGATTTTAGACTAAGTTCATGATAATTAAGTTCATCTAATCAAATTATTAATGAACTCCCACTCAGACAGACATCCCTCTAGTCATCTAAGTGATACATGATCCGGGTCAACTAGGCCGTGTCCGATCATCACATGAGACGGACTAGTCATCATCGGTGAACATCTTCATGTTGATCGTATCTGCTATACGACTCATGTTCGACCTTTCGGTCTGTTGTGTTCCGAGGCCATGTCTGTACATGCTAGGCTCGTCAAGTCAACCTAAGTGTATTGCGTTTGTAAATCTGGCTTACACCCGTTGTATGCGAACGTTAGAACCTATCACACCCGATCATCACGTGGTGCTTCGGAACAACGAACCTTCGCAACGGTGCACAGTTTGGGGGAACACTTTCTTGAAATTTTAGCAAGGGATCATCTTATTTATGCTACCATCGTTCTAAGCAAATAAGATGTAAAACATGATAAACATCACATGCAATCAAATAGTGACATGATATGGCCAATATCATTTTGCTCCTTCTGATCTCCATCTTCGGGGCGCCATGATCATCATCCTCACCGGCATGACACCATGATCTCCATCATCATGATCTCCATCATCGTGTCTTCATGAAGTTGTCTCGCCAACTATTACTTCTACTACTATGGCTAACGGTTAGCAATAAAGTAAAGTAATTACATGACACTTCAGTAAATAAATTAAGACAACTCCTATGGCTCCTGCCGGTTGTCATACTCATCGACATGCAAGTCGTGATTCCTATTACAAGAACATGATCAATCTCATACATCACATATATCATTCATCACATTCTTCTGGCCATATCACATCACATGACACATGCTGCAAAAACAAGTTAGACGTCCTCTAATTGTTGTTGCAAATTTTTACGTGGCTGCTATAGGTTTCTAGCAAGAACGTTTCTTACCTACGCCAAAACCACAACGTGATATGCCAATTTCTATTTACCCTTCATAAGGACCCTTTTCATCGAATCCGGTCCGACTAAAGTGGGAGAGACAGACACCCGCTAACCACCTTATGCAACTAGTGCATGTCAGTCGGTGGAACCTGTCTCACGTAAGCGTACGTGTAAGGTCGGTCCGGGCCGCTTCATCCCACGATGCCGCCGAATCAAGATAAGACTAGTAACGGCAAGTAAATTGACAAAATCGACGCCCACAAGAACTTGTGTTCTACTCGTACATAGAAACTACGCATAGACCTAGCTCATGATGCCACTGTTGGGGATCGTTGCAGAAATTAAAAAAATTCTACGCATCACCAAGATCAATCTATGGAGTTTACTAGCAACGAGAGGGGAGTGCATCTTCATACTGTTGAAGATCGCGAGACGGAAGCGTTGCAAGAACGCGGATGAGGGAGTCGTACTCGTAGCGATTCAGATCGCGGTGGATTCCGATCCTAGCGCCGAACAACGGCACCTCCGCGTTCAACACACGTGCAGCCCGGTGATGTCTCCCGCGCCTTGATCCAGCAATGAGGAGGGAGAGGTTGAGGAAGAAGGCTCCAACAGCAGCACGACGGCGTGGTGGTGATGGAGTGGCAGTTCTCCGGCAGGGCTTCGCCAAGCTCACGCGGAGGAGGAGAGGTGTTGGGGAGGGGAGGGGCTGCGCCTTGGATGTGGTGCTGCAGCCCTCCCTCCACCCCTCTATTTATAGGGAGAAGGGGGAAGGGGGCCGGCCCCTCTAGATGAGATCTAGAGGGGCGGCGGCGGCCAAGGGGAAGGGGGCTTGCCCCCCAAGCAAGGGGGCGCCCCCTTTAGGGTTCCCCCCAACCCTAGGCGCATGGGCCCTAGGGGGGATGGCGCCCAGCCCACTTAGGGGCTGGTTCCCTTCCACCTACAGCCCATAAGGCCCTCCGGGGCAGGTGGACCCTCCCGGTGGACCCCCGGAACCCCTTCGGTGGCACCGGTACAATACCGGCATACCCCCGAACACTTCCGGTGACCGTATGATGACTTCCCATATATAAATCTTCACCTCCGGACCATTCCAGAACTCCTCGTGACGTCCGGGATCTCATCTGGGACTCCGAACAACATTCGGTAATCACATACAAATCTTCCTTATAACCCTAGCGTCATCGAACCTTAAGTGTGTAGACCCTACGGGTTCGGGAATCATGCAGACATGACCGAGACCGCTCTCTAGCCAATAACCAATAGCGGGATCTAGATACCCATGTTGGCTCCCACATGTTCCATGATGATCTCATCGGATGAACCACTATGTTGAGGATTCAAGCAATCCCGTATACAATTCCCTTTGTCAATCGGTACGTTACTTGCCCGAGATTCGATCGTCGGTATCCCAATACCTCGTTCAATCTCGTTACCGGCAAGTCACTTTACTCGTTTCGTAATGCATGATCCCATGACTAACTACTTAGTCACATTGAGCTCATTATGATGATGCAATACCGAGTGGGCCCAGAGATACCTCTTCGTCATACGGAGTGACAAATCCCAATCTCGATCCGTGCCAACCCAACAGACACTTTCAGAGATACCTGTAGTGCACCTTTATAGCCACCCAGTTACGTTGTGACGTTGGGTACACCCAAAGCATTCCTACGGTGTCCGGGAGTTGCACGATCTCATGGTCTAAGGAAATGATACTTGACATTAGAAAAGCTTTAGCAAACGAACTACATGATCTTGTGCTATGCTTAGGATTGGGTCTTGTCCATCACATCATTCTCCTAATGATGTGATCCCGTTATCAATGGCATCCAATGTCCATGGTCAGGAAATTGTAACCATCTATTGATCAACGAGCTAGTCAACTAGAGGCTCACTAGGGACATGTTATGGTTTATGTGTTCACACGTGTATTACGATTTCCGGATAACACAATTATAGCATGAACAATAGACAATTATCATGAACAAGGAAATATAATAATAACCATTTTATTATTGCCTCTAGGGCATATTTCCAACATGCAGAAAGTTTGGCATCAGGCTTGAGAAGAGTCCATCAAAGATACCTCAGCTCAATGGTCTTGCAGAGAGAATGAACAGGACACTCACAGAGAGGGTCACAGCTATGCTCTCTCATGCTCATTTACCAAATTCATTTTGGGCTGAAGCATTGATGAATGTTATGTATGTTGTTAACCTATCTCCCTCAGTTCCTCTTGCAGGTGATATTCCTCAGAGAGTTTGGTCAGGGAAGGAGGTATCATACAAGCACTTGAAGGTCTTTGGTTGCAGGGCATTTGTACATGTTTCAAGGGACGAGAGATCCAAGCTTGGTAGCAAGACAAAGTAGTGCATCTACCTCAGCCAACCAAGTGAAGAGTTTGGCTACAGGTTGTGGGATCCAGCAAATAGGAAGATTGTGAGAAGCCGAGATGTGGTGTTCATTGAAGATGAAACAATAAAAGATATTGGAAAACCAGAGAAGCCAATGACCAACACACCTCAGGTTGACATGGATCCAATCCGTCCTCCTCTCGTGCATGACAATCATGGGGGAGATGATGACACTGAATACAGTGAAGATGCAACTGATCATGGCAGTACAAGTCAAAGTGGCGAGCAGCCATCAAGTGATGATGATGATGAAGTTGGTAATGATGATGCCAACGAAAATCCACCTGATTCACCACCAGTGCAGCTGCAAAGAAGAAGTGAAAGAGTTCACATTCCTTCTTCTAAATATCCACCACATCAATATGTGTTGATGACAGATGCAGGTGAGCCCTCATGCTATGAGGAGGCAATGTCTGATGAGAACAAAGAAGAATGGTCAGAAGCCATGCAAGATGAGATGAATTCCTTGTATGAGAATGACACTTTTGAGTTGGTGAAACTGCCAGAGGGCAAGAAAGCACTCAAGAACAAGTGGGTGTACACAGTGAAGACTGAAGAAAACACCTCACATCCACGGTACAAGGCCAGATTGGTTGTGAAAGGATTCAGACAGAAAAAGGGCATTGATTATAGTGAGATATTCTCTCCAGTGGTCAAGATGTCTTCGATCCGAGTTGTGCTTGGCATGGCTGCCACCATGGACTTGGAAATTGAACAACTTGATGTGAAGACTGCATTCTTACATGGTGACCTAGAGGAGGAGATATACATGGAGCAGCCAGAGGGATTCATGGTTGCAGGCAAGGAGCACTTAGTTTGCAAATTGAAGAAGAGCCTGTATGGCTTGAAGCAAGCTCCTCGGGAGTGGTACAAGAAGTTTGAATCTTTTATGACTGGGCTTGGTTACCATAAAGCACAACCTGATCATTGTGTCTTTATGAAGAGGTACGCCGAGGGTGACTTCATTATTCTCTTGTTGTATGTTGATGATATGCTGATTGTTGGAAATGGCACAAAGAGGATTGCTCTCCTCAAGAAGGCATTGAGTAAATCATTTGCCATGAAGGATTTAGGACCAGCTAAGCAAATACTTGGCATGAAGATCTCCCGTGATACATCAAAGAAGCTGCTTTGGCTCTCACAGGAAAGATACATTGAGAAGGTACTTGAAAGGTTTAATATGAAAGATGCAAAATCTGTTATCTCTCCACTTGCAGGCCATCACAAACTGAATTCTAAACAATGTCCTACAAGCAAGAAGGAGAAAGAAGAAATGAGGAAAGTACCTTACCAATCTGTTGTGGGCAGTTTGATGTATGCCATGGTATGCACTAGGCCTGACATTGCCTATGCAGTTGGAGTTGTTAGCCGGTTCATGACAAATTTAGGTAAAACTCACTGGGAAGCAGTGAAGTGGATTCTCAGGTATCTCAAGGGTACTTCTACATCTTGTCTATGCTTTGGAAATGGCGATCCTGTATTGCAGGGCTATACAGATGCAGATTACGCAGGTGACAAGGATCGTAGGAAGTCCACATCCGGATACCTGATGACTTATGCAAGGGGGGCAGTGTCATGGCAATCAAGATTGCAGAAATGTTTTCTACATCAACTACGGAAGCTGAGTACATTGCAGCAGTTGATGCTGGCAAGGAAGTTTTGTGGATGAAGAACTTCTTGCAAGAGCTCGGCATGAAGCAAGAGAAGTATGTTTTGTTTTGTGACAGTCAGAGTGCTATTCATCTTGCCAAGAATTCAAGCTATCACTCTCGAACCAAGCACATTGATGTGAGGTACCGTTGGATTCGAGATGTCGTGAGTTCCAAGTTGCTGAAACTTGAGAAGATCCATACCGACGAAAATGGTTCGGATATGATGACTAAGATATTGCCAAATGGGAAGCTACAAGTATGTTCCAAGGTAGCGGGAATGGCGGTGCCCCCCTCATGAGTCGGAGGGGGAGATTTGTTGGGATATCCTCCTCATGTGGGTTGTGAGGAGATGACCATTTAAAGGCCTTTTAGGCAGCCCAATGAGGTGCATAAGCCCACTACCCATTAGGGTTATGACCTAGGGTCATTTTGGACTTTGCACATGAGTGGATGGGGATGCTTTACCCTCCATCCAACAGCCACCACCAAGCGTGACGAAAATCAGTTCATCTTCCAAGAGAGAAGAAGAGGAAGATTGAAGGAAGAAGAAAAGGGAGCTCCTCCCAAGGTTGTGATGGTCCAGATCCACTACCTTGCCTCCTTCAAGCTTCGGTTCCACCATCTTTGGTGAGATTGTTCCAATCCCTAGTTCTTGAGCCCCAAATCTTGTTGTGTTCATCCAAGATTCAGAAATCTTGATGTATGAGATCCTCTAGTGCTGTCTAGAGAAGAACTTGTTGTATTCCACATTTGATAATAGTGAAAGAGGATTTGGGTGGCTTCGGCCCGTGGTTTTTCCCCTCAAGTTGAGGGGTTTTCCACGTAAAAATCGGGTGTCTCTTTGTTGATGCTTGATGCTGTCAAGAAAACTTACTCCTATCACAAGACACTAGGCTGAGGAGTGTCTTGCCTGCTGAGTAACATTTTCTGCCTCCATATATGCTCCTGCATATGTTTCCTTCCGTGCTAAGCAACGATCCTTGAATTAGTACATGATGTGGTGCTGAGATTACTTGTTTCCGCTGCAGTTTTCAGTTAACCACAAGTGCATTTGTGTGCTAATTCCCAACAGAGTGGGATCAGAGCCTTGGTTGCTTAGAATGTTGCAAATCCCAGTTGCTTTTTTTTCGAGGGTACGCCAAAGGCGTACCTTAGCTTTATAGAAGGGAGAAAATATGTACAAGAGTTTTACAAATGTGCTAGTTGGTAGTCACAAGCCGACCCCAGCCAAGCCTCCACCCCACTCCTAATGCTACTCTACTACTCGGATATAGGAGTCCTCCAAATGCTCCTGCCGTAGCCCAAGTCCTCAAATCCTCGAAGATCAAGTCCACAGTCTCCCATTCATTCTTGATTTGGCTTGATCCGAACACTCTCGCGTTCCTCTGTTTTCAAAGTGTCCAGCAAATGAGCATCACGAATGTGTCAAATCCTTTCCGAATTTGCTTATGTATGCGTTTTCTAGCTTCCATCCACCATTGCACCAATCGTGATTCATATGTTGTGTCAAATCCCAGTTGCTTGATTGTTGCTGGAAGTGCTGCTCACAATGGCTTTGGAAAAAAGTGCTACTACAAGTGCATTTGTGTGCTAATTCCCAACACTTTCATATTTCATACAAAATTTAATTTGTTTGAAACATCCCTTTTGATTTTTTCTAAAATACATGGCTTGAATGAGCCCGGGAGCCAAAAGTTTGCGCTCAGATTTTCAGCACTTTGATGTGCATACGAAAGAAATAACGCCAACCGTGTGCAGACTGCATACTGTATACCTGTTAATTATTCTCCATAGCAGACCCTCAAAAATATTATTCTCCATAGCAGACCCTTAAAAATATTATTCTCGATAGCAGAGTAGGATACTGTAGACCTTGGCGTCCTTAGTTATCACCACACGTACACCTTTTCATGCTCCACATCTGCGAGAGTAGGATACTATATCAACCATTGTGCATCTATTTCTATCTTAAAGAAGAAGAAACTACAAAATAGAGACATAACAAGAGGAATATTTAAGGATTGACTACACGATTTTTTTTTGAATTGTCTGCATGAGTAATTGTTGCTTGTTAAATATTAATTGTACCTAGTTACAAGGTATAAAGAACTCTTTTTGATAAGATGTGGTATCCACAAGAAAAGGGAAACAAAGACGTACTATTATGCATCTGAACCATATTGACCACTAATGTGAGCTGTGTTGATGAATCTGGAAAGGCCAAGACTTGCTTAGAATATCAAAGGGCATCAAAACAAGCTTAATGGCCGGTCACCCACACTCTTGAAGGCAACCAACGAGAGGTCGATGCACGTGATGGGGACGCCCTACCGCAGAAGCTCCACCTCGTGTCGCGAGTTGCCGTACCCAAACTCAAGGACCTGCAACACACACCATATGCTTGAATCAGGAAATCATATTGACCAGGCGAGTATGCACATCCAGGCCAGGTTAATCTAACTTCCAGAACCTAAAGATATGAAAGGTCGCAATATCAAGTTCATCAATCAAACATGTATCAAGTGACCAGGCCCAACCACCACCAGCAACAATGCAACATGAAGAGAGAGTGCTGCCGAGGGAGGATGCGGCCAGGGGAGGAGCAAGGCCAAGCCCGTGCTGCCAAGGTAGGGAGACGAAACCGCCCCGCCGCCGCCGTCCCTGGGCGCAGCGCGGCTTCGCCGGCCGGCCCTCCGGCAACGGCGTTGCGGGGAGCGGTGGGGGCGGAGCGGGCCTTGGGTGGCGGCGCGGTTTTCCCCCGTGTCGCCAGTCACGGGCGACGCTGGGGACGGGACCAAGGGTGCTGGTTTTTTCAAGCGGTTTTGACTGGAAAAGAAGATCGATGAGGGAATCGAGAGGTGGGGTTCGATAGATAAAAAATGGTGGAAGTGGGGAGGTCGTGCGAGGGGGTGCGAGCGGACGAACGAACGGACGACTACGGACTGAGACATTAGGAGTAGACGGTTCTGGGCCGGCCAAGCCGCACACGTGGGAGAGTCACCGGGGCGCCGTCGTCACGGATCCGGGGACGAACTCCATCACCAGAGACGAGGAAGGCCGCACGGGAGGGGCGGGGACGGTGGTGGAGGGGCTCCCGGCCAGATCGAGGTATGGTGGGGTGGGGGCCCTGGCAGGAGGTAGGGAGACGAAACCGCCCCGCCGCCGCCGTCCTTGGGCGCGGTGCGGCTTCGCCTGCCGGCCCTCCGGCAACGGCGTTGCGGGGAGTGGTGGGGGCGGAGCGGGCATTGGGCGGCGGCGCTGTTTTCCCCCGTGTCGCCGACGCGGGGGATGGGACGAGCTGGGGACGGGACCAAGGGCGCTAGTTTTTTCAATCGGTTTTGACTGGAAAAGAAAATCGGTGAGGGAATCGAGAGGTGGGGTTTGATAGATAAAAATCGGTGGAAGTGGGGAGGTCAAGCGAGGGGGTGCGAGCGGACGAATGAACGAACTACGTACGGACTAAGACATTAGAGCATCTCCAGCCGTTGGCCCTCCCAGGAGGCATAAAAATCGCCGCCAGGGGCGAGCCGGCGGTATAATCGGCTCTTGGGGCGGTTGGGTACCCAGTCGTCGCCCCCAGGCGCCGATGTCGGCCCAGTTTTTGGCGAAAAATGGCCCGATATCGGCGAGAATCGGCCCATATTCGGCGTGGTTCGGCGTGAATTCTCAACATAAATAATTTTTTTATCACGTAGTTCATCATAGAAAATCAATAGAAATCAAATAGTTCAACAAAATAGTGCAACAACAGATAGTTCAATACAAATTATATGTATACAAGTGATTGCGGAGCAGGCCAGCGAGGGCGGAGAGGACCATGAGATGTTCCTCTTCCTGAACGTCGGCATCGGTTCCTCCTCCAGCAGCGCGGCGAGCGCCTCCTCGTCATCCGAGTCCATTGCCGAGCAGGCAAATCGCCGAACACCTTGCGGGCGCGGTGGGCGCGCACCCGCCAGTACGCCCTGCGCGGCCGGAACGCCGAAAAAATCGCCCAGACGGTGGTGGAGAGGCTGCTTCGGCGAAACCTCTTCTCTTTTTTCGGCGGGGAATGACCTATCTAGCGGTGGTGGGCGGTGGGCGGCGCTGGGATCAGCCGGGTGGCGTCCGAGCGCGCGGGGGGTGGGAGGCGAATTTGGACGATAGGCCTGACTTTTCGCCTGACGGTGTGGGCCAGACATGCTTTTCCCTTTGCGCCGGAGCCCCCGAGTGCCCCCCAGTGCGCCGGGTTTGGCCTGCGATCGCCGGACCAAAAACGGGCCGAGCCGGCGGATTACGGCGTCCTGAGGGTGCGACTGGGGCGTTTTTTCGGCGCCGGCGTAGAAAAAGTCGCCTCGGGGCCTGTTGGGGGCGCGGCGAAGATGCTCTTAGGAATAGAGATTTACTTCGTTCGTCCTTTTTTGATCGTTTTTCTAATGCAAATATATTCAAATATAGTAATTTCTGGAGATGCTCTTAAACCGTGATGCCGGCCTACCCTGCCGAGGAGAGATTATTATTAGGTACCGCGAACCCGTCACACTCCCCGTCCCCAAACCAGACCCCAAACCCTACCGCCGCCGCCGCCGCCGCCGCCGATGGCGAAGCGCCCGCGCCGGTCCTACTCCCTGGAGTCCCGCGTGCGCCGAGTTATCCTATCGGATGCCGGCCTCGCCGTCCCTGGCTCCTCCGCCGACGACGTCGCCCGCGCCATCCGCTCCCGCCACCGCGAGTACCAACGCTACAAGTTGGAGTTATTCGCCTCCGTTGTCCGCCGGGCCATCTCCTCCCTACCTCCTGCCGGCGATGCCTGCTCCGACAGCGCCTCCCCCCCCTCCCGCCGCTGCCGCAGTCATGACACCACATCGTCCTCCACCACCCTCTCGCCGCCTTCCCCTGCCTTTGACGTGACGAAATCGCTGCTACGTTCCAGCTACTCCTCCCAAAAATCCAAACGAGACCCCGACGCTAACCAGCAGCTCGAGATGGAGGTCACCGCGGAGAAGGTTATGATGCCTGACGCTGAAGGAGGCCACAGTGGGGGGAAAGGGGTAATGTTTGCTGACCTCGGGGGCATGGAGTCGGTGATAGAGAAGCTGATGTTGGAGGTGGTGGTCCCGCTGTGCCAACCGGAGCTGCCACTGCATCTTGGAGTGCGGCCTGTGACTGGGATTCTGCTGCACGGACCTCCTGGCTGTGGGAAGACCACGCTTGCCCACGCAATTGCCAACGAGACAGGCGTGCCGTTCTACAAAATCTCGGCCACCGAAGTTGTGTCTGGGGTCTCCGGTATGCTGTTTGATTCTTAATTTGCACCAAGTTTGTAAACTTCGTTTGCGTTTGACTACCTATTATGTATGTTTCCTTCCTGGAGCAAGTAAAACGTCGTAATGCGGACACTCTTTTGTACTTGCAGGAGCTTCTGAGGAAAACATCAGAACCTTGTTTAGCAAGGCATACAGGACTGCTCCCTCAATTGTATTTATAGACGAGATAGATGCAATTGCATCCAAGCGGGAGAATATGCAACGAGAGATGGAACGACGTGTAGTTACACAGTTGATGACATGCATGGATGAATTCCACCAGAATTTTCGATCGTATGCTACTGATGACATGGATGATTCACAATCATATGAAAAGAAGAAGCCTGGCTATGTTATTGTTATTGGAGCTACGAATAGACCTGATGCTGTTGACCAAGCGCTTCGAAGACCAGGAAGGTTTGATCGGGAAATATCTCTTGGTGTTCCAGATGAGAATGCACGGAAACAGATACTGGAGAGGCTTGCTCAGAAACTTCGATTGCCACCAGAAGGCCAGTTTAATTTGTTGAAGATAGCAAAGGCCACGCCAGGATTTGTTGGTGCAGACTTGAAGGCGTTGGTTGATACAGCAGGGAGTGTAGCTATAAAAAGAATAGTTTATGCAAGAAAAGACAAGTGTTTGAAGGAAGGAAACAACAAGCAGGACTACTGGAGGCATCCTTGGGATCGGCACGAGCTGCAGCAGCTAAGTATTACAATGGATGACTTTGAGGTAAATCTTTACACCTTTTACATTTAGATCCCTAGAATTCTTACTTTTATTTCATCTAGCTAGTTTAAGGTTTGTATTCCAGAATGGCCTTTTTCTATCTCTTAGTTGACTGTGTTTGTTCTTATAATATTTTTTAAGTATATGATATGTGTTGATTTCATGGTGTCTAAGTTGACGTGGCTGGTCATTTTTGTTCTTTCCTTATCACAAGTATGTTGTTCATGTTACATTGTTTTTCTTCTTGTGCTGTGTGCCCTCCTTTTCCATCCTGTTTTCTTCTGTTATAGCTTTTGGTTTCTAACATACCTTGTTACTTCAATCGCTAAAGGAAGCCATCACCGAAATAGTTCAACCATCAATGAGAAGAGAAGGATTTTCTTCTGTGCCTGATGTCACATGGGCTTGTGTCGGAGGTCTTGATTCATTAAAGAAGGAATTGGACCGCTCCATCGTTCAATGTATCAAGTACCCTGAATATTATAAGGTGCATCATCTTTACCGTGCGCCAACATTTCCCATTTCTTCAGTCCGTTGTATGGTTTCAGTAGCGATGGTTGGTCCCATATAAGTTGAAGCCTCTTCACTGTATGGACAGCTAGCTAATCAAATGATAAGACAACCCTGGCACTTATTTAAAATATTTTCAAGCAATTTCTTTGATATTCTCCTTTTCCTTTACTTACGTTTTCATGTCCTCTTCGTCCCTCTCAAGAAATTTGGAGTTAACATGCAAGCTGGTGTGTTGCTGTTTGGACCTCCGGGCTGTGGGAAAACACTAATAGCAAAAGCAGTTGCACACGACTCAGGGGCTAATTTTATTCATATTAAGGTAAATTGATGCTTAGATTTCCATATTCTCAGTACACTCCTTCCATTTTTTTGGAAATTGCTTATGTACAGCTGAATAATTGCTTATTGCTCATTCAAAATGGTGTTGCTTATTTAACACTGAAAGACTGAATTGATTGCCAGCATGCCATCGCCTGCTAAGTACTCCCTCCATTCACAAATATAAGATGTTTTAGATATTTCAATATGGACTACATACGGACTGAAATGAGTAAACAAACACAGTAAAATGCGTTTATATACATCCGAATCAGAAAAAGGTCGAGCATCTTATATTTGTGAACTGAGGGAGTAGCTGTTTAACTCCATCTGTTAAATGGTAGAGAGACAGTTTCACCTTTGATGGCAAATAAGCAAGATGATTTGAAATTTTGCCATTTTTTCATCAAATAATTTCGTTGTCATTTTCGCTTGTGATTTTAGCATGACAAGTTCAAGCGTGACAACAAATATGGTAATTTTAGCATGGCCATTTTCTGCAGGACCACAGATATGATAATTTCAGTGCATTGAAACTTGTTAACCCATCGTCGATAGGTTCCCTTATTGCATTGTACCTTCTTAATATATCCAATTGTTTATTCTTTTGTAGCATACGAAATTCGAAATAAATTGTAGCATAAAAATATAGCTCATGTAGCATAAAAATATAGTTCTTTTCTGCCCCCTTGAGGCATAGTTTTGTAATCTTTTTATCTCTTTCCTTTTAGACTAGTTATGTTTGATTACCTCTTGTAATCCCTGTATTGTACTTGTTCCCTTCTGTTTTAATAAAGCTTTTGATATGCTGTGGGGGTGTTGCCCCACAGTTCCCAATAAAAAAATGCATTTAATTTCTCTTGATGTATATACTCTGAATAGACAAGTAATGTTTTAGACTTTGTGAGGTGAATAATGGACCATTTCAGAATTCTGTGAGCATTGAGCAACATGTGAATGCGAGTCCATGTTACAAGTTCTGCTTGGCCCGTTAGCCTATTGTACCTAGTAATCGTCCTTTAAACCTGTTAAACCTGTCGAGAGCTTCGTCACAGGCAGCGTACCTAGTATGAGTATATGCCCTAGTAGACCTAGTTTCAGTACACTGATAATTCCAGCATGGCAATCAGAAATCTCTAAAAGTAAGTATGATAATTCCATGAAATCCATCACACACATGAATTTTACAAACTTCAGCGTGATAACAAACGGAAGGAACTGCAATATAACTAGACAAGTCCACTAAATGAATTCCACCCATGAAGAGATCTTATTCATAGGATAGAAATTCTCACTTTGAGCTTTCTTACTTGTAGTGCTCATTGCGTGTCTGTCCATTGAAGCAGGCATGGCTTTGGCCTCGCCCTCCTAGTTTGTGTTGTGACAAATCCCTATGAGGCAACTTTAGTTTGGTTAGGACCGATCGTTTGAGTTTTCAAAAAGAAAAGGAAAGAACCGATCTTTGGTCTACATGTCAGATTTTGGGATGTAAGTCGACTATTGCAAAAGAGAACATTGTCGTGTCACTTTCTGGAAACAAATGGACATGTGCCTTGCAGATTTAGACGATGCATGTCTTCGATGAGGTTGACTTCTCAACACTTGCTCCACTTGGGTTGCTAGGTGGACATGGAATAGCTAGTGCAGTTTGACTGCCCTCAATTGCTCAAGGACTATGGTTTTAATTTATATTTTTCTTTCTTTCTGAATGAGGATAAAAATATTACTCCGTACCTTATCTGTCATAAGAGAATGAAAGAAGTGATGGTGCAGTTACCATTTTTTTTCCTTTTCCATTCTGGTAGCTAGATTCACAACCCTTGCAAATTGGATATTGATGTCGGCCATTTCCTTCGCTTGCCCTTGCTATTCTTTTGGACATTCATGCTGCCCTTTCTTTGCTTGCCGTTGCTACTCTCAACACCTTCTTGTGCCTATCTACCTTTGGACTGCCTGTAGCACTCCTAAAGATTGGGGGATACAAAAAGAAGTCATACCTCGTCTTTGGCCATTTTGACATGCACTAAGCCTGGGAATAATTGGAGCATAAGCTGAGTGAACTTGTTACAATATCTTGGTTATCAGTTGTCTCTAAATCCTCCTAACTCCACTTATAGAGCATAGTGCATGCTTGCAAGGCTTCCATCAGACTTGCCATTCACTGCCTACATTCGCATGTCCTCATGCTATATCAATGATGTGCGCGACACAACATTGTAGGAAAGTTTTATCTTGATCATTTTGTTGACGTTCTTTTGAAGTGCTGGTGCTATATCATGCAGCGGGATTTTTATTGAGAAATCAATTGGTCTGGTTATTGTGCCAGTGCTGTTGTGAGTGGACCTTCTGTTCAACTGAGGGTACTTTAGGTATTATTGGGAAAAATTAACAGCTCTATACGATTTAACGGGAAGTGTTTTTTAATAGCATAATGGCGATGTTGGCAACAAATTGAGTTTTACAGTGCTAAATACATAACATTTGTCTTTTTGATAGCAAGTGAGCTGTTGAGGAGTTATCCAGTGGTAAATAAGCAATTTCCTCTTCAGTTCTGGACATACTGCTCAGATATTTCTTTCTCTGGAACTTTAGGGTCCTGAAGTATTGAACAGGTATGTTGGGGAGAGTGAATCAGATATAAGGAAGATATTCACCCGTGCACGAATCAACTCCCCGTGCATTCTATTTTTTGACGAGGTAAAGTTTCTGTTTAGCTATTTGTATAATTTAATCTGTTGATGGGAACTTGGATCAATCTCTTAAACAATTTGCATGTTTGGTACATTTGTGCTATTGGAATTGACCAGCAACTTGTGGGTCTTGGCTGTGAAGGTGATTTTCTGATTGTATGGTTCTCAAGTGTTTATTGACCGATGTTCCAGGTAGATGCTCTGACAACAAAAAGAGGGAAGGAGGGAGCATGGGTTGTTGAACGTCTCCTAAACCAGGTTTGGACATCTTATGTATCATCACCTGTATGTTTCACAACTAGAGATTCTTTTAATTTGTTTGTTCCTTTGCTCAATGTTATTGTACCTGTTCTGTTCGTAGTTACTTATTGAACTTGATGGTGCTGATCAGCGTGAAGGTGTTTATGTTATTGGAGCTACAAATAGGTATTGTCAGCCACTGGTTGTTGTTCTTTTTTACTTATTTATCTCCGAAAGGAAGGCTCAACATGCAGTTCCATGTATGGTGCAGAATTGATGTGATAGATGATGCTCTTCTACGGCCTGGTAGATTGGGGCAGAAGTATTTTGTACCTTTGCCTAGTGCTAATGAGCGACATTCAATATTAAAAGCCCTAACACATTCTCAGAAAAAACCTGTATCCTGCACTGTTGATTTGGATGCACTTGCACGCCGTGAGGAGTGCAACAATCTCACTGGTGCTGACCTAGCATCGCTGGTAATTTCTGTGCTTTTTTCATTGAGTTGTTGTCCGTTAGATTATTTTTTTGAAGTGGGTATTCTTTATTCTTTGTGATGAAGCATGAACTTTAGGAAGAACATGGAGGGAACTCACATGCTTCCTTCTGCAGGTGAACGAAGCAGCCAAGGTAGCGTTGGAAGAGAGTTTGAAACTCCTGGAGAATGGAGCATTATCAATAAGTTCATCGTGTTCAGTTCCTTCGATTGAATTATCGCACTTTGAGCAAGCTCTATCTAAAATCAAGCCGTCGGTGTCGGAACAGGTAAAAGACATTTTGATCATTATTTTGCTTCACCCTCAGTAGGTAGCATCTGCCTCACTTTTTCTTGTTGGTCACAGCAAAGGAAGCACTACGAGGCCTTGTCACAGAAATACTCAGCAAACTGATCCATCGCCATTTATCTGGGAACCATCTTGATTTCTAAACAGGGTTCCATGTATAATCTGTTTAAATCTGTCTGATTGTCATCGGGGTCGAGCATGGTGTTCCATACATGCCAAAGATTGCAAGATCGGCAGTTTGTTTTCAAATTCTAATTTAATCTTTATCTGAAAACCTGTAAACGTTGGTAGATCGATCGAATAGATTAACAAGTTGAACTGAAGTGGGCCTGTCCTGCCATAAAAGACCGTTTATTTGTTGCGTGCTGACCTGCAGCTTCCAGGGCTAATGACGTCCACGTTTGAAATGCTAGACCATATGCAGAAATTGCTCGTGCAGGTCGGACAATGTTGCAATATAGACCATATAATCAATGAGTTTCAGCATAAATCATAGGCTAGGACCCAGAATCTCTGAACCTTATCTGTGTTACCGCTGGAATAGCAGTCAAACAGACAGCCTAACGCGAAGCCTGGTTTTCAGTGGATCAACAACTCATCACAGCCTTAAACTGCGGAACTGAAAACACGGTTTTTAGTTTGCGGAAAATGTGTTTTAAGTGTTGGTTTGAGCTGAGGCCGAACAGACAAAATCAAATATTTGCTTATATTTTTTCCTCGCCTCTTCTTTCTTTCGCTTGTGTCCACGGTCAGTTAGCTTGCCCCTACGAAGCTGACGGACAGCGCACGAAGCGGCCAAATACGAAGCGTTTCCACGCCTGCGACGGGAGCTAGCTAGCTCCCGCGGCATGGAAACTGTGTCTATTTCAGGAGCGAGCTAGCAAGCTAGCTCCCGTCGCAGGCGGGACGTGGATGTTTCTATGGCAGTTGGACTCCCGCCAATTGCTTCCTCTCGATATAGGGCACTGTAGAAGCGGCGTGGAAACTGTGTCTACTTCAGGAGCGAGCTAGCTAGCTAGCTAGCTCCCGTCGCAGGCGGGACGTGGATGTTTCTGTGGCAGTTGGACTCCCGCCAACTGCTTCCTCTCGATATAGGGCACTGTAGAAGCGGTGTGGAAACTGTGTCTACTTCAGAAGCGAGCTAGCTAGCTAGCTCCCGTCGCAGGCGGGACGTGGATGTTTTTGTGGCAGTTGGACTCCCGCCAACTGCTTCCTTTCGATATAGGGCACTGTAGAAGTGGCGTGGAAACTGTGTCTACTTCAGGAGCGAGCTAGCTAGCTAGCTCCCGTCGCAGGGGGGCCGTGGATGTTTCTGTGGTAGTTGGACTCCCGCCAACTGCTTCCTCCCGATATAGGGCATTGTAGAAGCGGCGTGGAAACTGTGTTTTTGCAGATCGGGAGGAACTTCTTACCGCATCCCTTAAAAAAATGAAAAGGTAAAGGTCGAAGGTGTATAAGGTGTCTGTTCGGGTTACTTTTGTCGTCCAAAACTGAAAACTGGCGGTTATTTTACAGTTTGGTGGGATATAAGGGATCTACCAGAGATGCTCTTAAGGCGCCAGCACACCCCGCGGGACGTTTTGGGCCCACCCATGTGAAGGGTGGGACGCCGTTTTTTTTGTTTTTGTCTTTTCATTTCTGGTTATGTTTTTTTATTTTTTCCAAATAATTGTGGATTTCTAAAAAGTTCCAAACTCAAAACAGATTGCGGATTTGAGAAAAAATGTTTGTGTGTTCTTAAAATGTTTATGAATTTTTAAAAATGTTTGTGAATTCAAAAAATATTTCCGATTTAAAAAAAATGTTCAGGAAATCATAAAATGTTCGCCTTTTTTTAAAAGTTCATGAATCCAAAAATGTTTGTGAATTTGAAAAATATTCGAATTCAAAAAATGTACAAGATTTCAAAAAGATTTAATGATTCTAATAAACGTTTGAGAATTTCAAAAAATGTTTGCAAAATGAAAAATATATTTTTTAAATTTTTGTAAATTTCAAATACAAAAAATGATCACGATATTTGCAAATTCTAAAAATGTTCATGAATTTCAGGAAAAAAATTGTAAGTTTAAAAAATATTCACTACTTTCCAGACATGTTCACGAGTTTGAAAAATGGCAGCATCACACCAGCCACCGGCGTCCACCAACTTCCCGCACTATCTCACGTTCAAGACTTTAAGTCCCCCCTCATACACACACATACACACCCCGATGTCGCACAAAACTTCCCCCATTGTCGATCATCACAGCCGTTTGACGCCTCCCTTCCAAAAACCCACCCGTCTCCACCTCCACCACCGCTGCGATGCCGTGTCACGACCACAAGGCCGGCTACAGAAGATGGCCCTCGCGCAGCCTGTTCGTCACGGACGCCGAGGAACTGGCGCGGTTCGGCCTCATGGTGCCACCAGACATACGGCTGACGAAGGGCTGGAACCGTAGCCTAGGAGGCATTCCGGTGGCGCCAATCCCTGACGTCCGCACTCCCGCCATGCGGCAGACCATTGCCACGTTCCGAGCCCACATGCCGCCGGAGGTGAGGATGCTGTCGGAGTACGCGGTCAACAGTACGTACTAGCCGGGCATCCTCGCCGAGCAGCGGCACGACCTGCTCAGTCGGTACGGCAACGACGTTGTGCCGTTCCGCCACAACCGCGAGGCGCGGCACCTGTTATGGGCAGGGCGCAACGTCGGGGACATGCTGGCATGCGTAATAGGTTGTCCTACTTCCAAATAATTTGAAATTTGATGTAATTATTTGCTCCAAACAGGTTCTTAAGCGATTTACTCCCTCTGTTCCTAAATATAAGTCTTTGTAGAGATTTCACTATGAACCACATACGGATGTATATAGATGCATTTTAAAATGTAGATTCACTCATTTTGCTCCGTATGTAGTCCATAGTGAAATCTTTACAAAGACTTATACAGTATTTAGGAACGAAGGGAGTATATATGTATGAGTTTCGCAATAAAATTTGTTGTCTTCCAACAAACCAAAATGTTAACCTTGATCTATCCATACACCTAAATTTTCTTATGATTGACATTTAAAAGCCTATACAGGCAAAACACATTTTTGTAAATGAATTTGTGTGAACATTTATAGGCACACCATTTCTTAAAAAAACAAAGGGCATAAAATCCACGCGCGCGCGCACACACACAATGAATACTGGTAGTAGCAAAATTCATGGTTTAAACTAGTGAGATGTCGACCAAGGTACCCAAAAGCACGACCATTAACTCATGGTTTAAACTAGTGAATCTGGCGGTTTAGTATATATGCAGTGTCATGCATGATGAGTTGCGGCGATTAGTCGTGTAGTTTATAGAGAGACTCAGACTTTGTCAACTGATTTGATCCCAGCTTTTTTCCAATGTACCCTTCCATGTACCCAAGAGACTGATTCAGTGATATCCAATGGCATGTGCCGTCAACCTCTTACTTTAGTGTCCCCGCAAAAAAAAAAACCCTCCTACTTTAGTGTAGAAATTTGGAAGGTGAACTAAATAATTGACATAGAACATTTACAGTTTCCATGGAACGGATATATACACAACCATGAGTTGTAGTTCCACATTGAATTGGACTGCAGATGCCGAATAGCTGCATGGGATCAACTAGTACATCCAGACTCCATATTTCAATCTATTTAACTCCATAAGAAGGGCAGCCCAAACATTCAGACGTGCTGCAAGAGAGATGAACAGTCATGGAGAGCACTCAGTCCAGTGTCTTCTCTACATTAGGTTTGGAAGGCATCAGTAACTATTGTGTTGCATGAAAGTTGCTCTAAACACTGTTGGGGAGGGGCGCCAAGCTAGTTTGGCTAGACCGTCGTGTGGCTTGGGGCCCACTATCAACCTTCAGAGTATTTGTGACGTTGCGTGTGAAGAGCGTGGGTTGTACCAAGTTCGTCCCCATCCCATCCACCTTCCCTGCATCACTTCAATCCGGTTGTTAAGGAACCACCTTTTGGGCCTCATGGTATGGTAACGGCCATTTGCAGCTTAGAGCCAAGGCAACATGAGGAAACAGGTGATCAGAACAGATTTTCAGCTGAGTTTAGCTTTAGTTTTTTCTTTCATGAAAATCTTGGTTCACTGGAACTAGTTCTGTATGCTTTGATGGTTTCATGTCGATGGAATAGAACATGGGGGTGCCTTCTTTCTTGAAAATCTTACTGAAATGTAGCTTTCAATCTCACCGTCGGGTCAATCAGAAGTTCAGAACTAACCTATGTAACAGATGGACGGCTTGAGGGGACACAGTGTTTGAAGTGTGAGATTGGAATTAGTATAGCTGCATTTCTCACAATAAAAAATAGAGTTGCATAACATGCTTACCTACTTCCAAATAAATCAGCAAGTGATCTAATTTTTTTCCTGGTCCTGGATTCTTAAGCAATTTGTACATATTCGCTGATTTCTCGATGCACCTGAGTTTTCTTATGATCAACATTTTAAAGTCTGTGTAGGCCAAAAACATCCTTGTCAATGAATTTGTGCGAACATGGATAGGCACCAAAAAGATAATTTTACAAATAACGGCATAAATTTCGTGTGCATGTGTGGATGCGCGCATGCAACAGCCCATGCACCAGTCCATCAGATAGCATGCCCGCACGCAAAGGCCCATGCGCCAGTCCATCAGATTAAGGTCCGTAAAATTCTGAACTTCAGAGACCTCAAGAGCTGGCCGTAGTACATAAGCTGAAGGTAATTCTCAAAAAAAAAAAGCTGAAGGTGATGACTTGGCCTAAGAAAAATAAGATAATGACAAACGTGCTGCCTAATTTTAGATGCTTATCAGAATGTGATGGTCTCTTGAAGCCAATAGCCAACATACAACTCTTCAGCCATCTGTGAGGAGGGGGGTCCATGGCCATCAACATCATGAGTGTAACAAATTAATTAGCATAGTGGTTCTTCAGATAGGCCAAATGAGTGATTGCAACATGACTCCCAAAAAGCGCACACCAAGATGCTCTTTCGTTGAAAACCATATTGGTCGCATTAAATTTAGTAACACTCGAACACGGGACCATTAACGCCGGGCACGGATGGACCCATTTGCCGGCAAGCGTCATGAAAATGATATTTAGCGTAGGTTAGCGAACATAATTCAAATAAAATTAATTTTACCCCAAGACTTGAATAAAACTACCGAATTCTACTCCGAGATCTCGATGATTTTTGCGATATCGACGGGTAGCGGTAAAATCCCAGAATCAAGATGTTTTTCATTTTCCCTGTTGCAGGTACACCCACATGTCAAGGCATGCCTGGATGAGAAAGCTCAGTGCCACCCTAATGCCATCCAGCTCTCAGTTTCATACAACCGGATATTTTTTTTGTGCGTGCTTGATCGACGCCATTTGCAATTGTTGACCTTGGAACAGAAGCTTAGGGAGAAGGCAAAGGGTTGCTGTCGGTCGCCGTCGCTGGCCAGCAAAGAATCTATTGGAGAATTGTGGCCACCTTTGTTTTTCATGAATTCAGCACGTGAGCTTCTAGATGTTGCTTCCTCGAGCAGGCCTCCTCTCAAGGCCACACACGCATAATTGCGGGAGCTCCGGTTCTTATCCTGAATCGGAATGAATGCTGCATCTTTTTTTATAGTGGGAGAAAAGTAGGATCAGATGCAATGTATCATATGTAGGTACGTAGTGTTTAATACTGGTGGGCAACACATGTCGTGGCGTCCTGCAGATACATGGTGCATTCGAGCATGTGAGTGATCGATCGACATGCATGTGATGCTGCTAGGGTGCAATTACAAATACAACTGCTGCTGCTAGATCTAGCATGAGTTTTTATATTTGTTCTATCTTCTTCAGAGTCAATGCTCATAAACTTTCTAGGTCAGGTTCTGGAAGCTAGTGGATGGATGCTCAATCATGTTCGATTTACTTATTTATTTTGCTTAGATGGGGTAGAGTATATGATATATAGTTCAGGAGGTCATGCTGCAAAAATTTCAACTCAACGAAGAAAAGTTCATCGGCTTTCCGTGTTCGGATTCTGGGCCCTAGTGGAGGCACAATTTTCAGACATGTTTGAAATTCCTGTCGCTCATGGTGGTAACCCTAGTGCTCGGGCGCGAACGAGTGCGCACGTGCGCGGTCGTGTTCGTCCATTGCTTTTACCCACTGACGTTGGTTATCTGCTCCGGCTTCAATACCGATCACTCGTGGCATTGTCGTGAAAGATCTGCAGTACCACAGCGAAGCATGGTAGGCACGCTGGCACACAAAGCTAGCTCAGTTGAAAATCCAGAGTTTTTACACCACGAGATTCGGTGCCTTTTGATCCGTTCTTCGCCGCGCGCGTGAGCACCAGCTTGTGTGAGCAGCATGTCTGAACTCTGAACTGCCATCACTACTTGTGCAAAGCTGTTGCTGCAGATCTTCAAGTAGACTAGTAGAGATCATTTTGACCAGGCACTGATGAATTAATTCGATTGAGCATCTGTGGGCATGAATGATATATACTGTGCGTGATTGATTTAACAAGTCCACTGTAAGTAAGTGGCAGTGGTTAGTGTGAACCCTAAAGCGCTTGTGGCTCCAAAGACAAAACAACATTCAACAGAGTAGAAAAACCCAGAAGAGGACACGAAATGCTGAAGGCGACGCCCTTTTGCTGAAACCACCACTCATGCCTACATGATTCGCCATGGACCGCCACGAATCCCGCAGCGGTCACCGGAATTCACAAGATAGCGTGGCGTGCGGCGAACCCAAGCACCACGCCACTGCTATCTATCTGTGACGTACTACCGTTTTTCCGGTAAGTATGACGCCACTCCCGCCGTCTCCACATCAGGCCATGAACGCCCCGTCGCCGTTCACGATCGGCGATAACCCCGGCCGGCAAGATGGCCGTCGCTTTGCAGAGAGGCACTGCCATTCATCTCGAATAATTCATCGACGATGTCGACCTCGACGTCGCTCGGTTAATCGACGACGAGGCAAATCTTTCGCTCCGTTTCGAAAAATAATTCGTCGACCTCGACATGGCTGGATACTCGATGATAGACAGATGCTCTACACCACCCGTCCATCCTACTTGATAGGAAAGCGATACGAGCAACCAATCGCGCCCCGAGCGTCGACAGCGGACTCGCCGCTAGCGATACGGTCAGAAAAGCGGACGAACATTTGGCTAGGGTAGTCGGGTGCAAGTTGATTAGGGCGAGAATGATCTGCTCATGACGCGTCTCCCTCTCGAAAAGCAGTGTGAGTCGTGTCCTGCTCACTGCCGTGTACTCTCTGCTGCATACACACAGAGTTATCACATCCGCCAGGCCATGGATCAGGGAAAATAATGCTGCAAACACCCAACGATTTGACCTCCTTTCCTCCTCGACTTCGACTGATCGTGCTCGGGGGCGGAGACCCCGAAAGTCTGCCTTTTCGTCCCGGACAAAGCTACGGCCGATCGATGGACGTAGGTTGAGGGCAACAACAGTGGAGGGAGGAGGAACAATTGAGATGCAGGGGACACGCTCGACATGAGATCCGAGACGAGACCGGACTCGATCATCTTGCTTGTTGACCCATCTCTCGTTTTCGAGAAGTGTTTCTGCAGCGCAACTGAACAGTTTCATCCGAAGCTTTGCGTGTCAATACATCGAAGGAAACAATACACGAGTACACAGCAGCACAGCTTACCACAAGGCGAACTGGGCGTAACTTAAATTAAATGGTTATAGGATCCTTATGATGAAACTAAGCCACAAAATTCAATTTCTAGACTCTTTTTTTGAAAAGTGTCCACATTCCATTAAACATGAAGATTACAACGTACTAGCACGTGAAAAACCATACAGGACATCCAGAGAAACTGATGTCAAGAAGTTACACACAGAGGAACCTGTAACAGGAAAAATACATATTCTGAACATCAGATCCCCTTGTACCTTGCCGAACTGCCACCCATCGGTCACCACCGTCGCCGTAGAGCCGCTGGAGGCAGGGCGGATCATCCTTCAAAGCCAGATCAGGAAGAGCACCATCATAGACCATACTGCTTTTCGAGCCGATTAAACGATCCTTTACAAGCGACAAGTTCGAGTCGTTGTGGCACGTCGGCCGAGGATCTTCCCCATGTGCACCTGATCTGGGCACCGCAGTCTTCACCCGATGTAATCGAGGAAGAGGAGCGCTGCCTCCCACCTGCATCCGCTGACCCAACTTCAAGCCATCAAATTCATCTTTAGAGGTCGGCCATGCTGCCGTCGAGAATGACAAGTGCCAACAACCAGAACCTGAGCTCACCGGAACCATAGACCGATGAGACGACTGAGTCGACAGATCCCCGACGTCATCGATTAGAGAACCACAAAGTTGGAGAAAGAACAACAACAACAATTTATTTCGACGCAGCATCGTCCTCTCCACTGAAGTAACATCTCCAAGAAACACTAATCCTGCCCTAACTACACGCTGGGCTCGAAATAGTCGAGCTTTTCACCTCTCAAATCGCCTCAAGAACAATTGGGAGCGAAGTCGTTCAAGCCCTAGACTTGACACAGATGGCCGCATTATATCTCGGATGTGATCAAAAGGGTAGGGTGCGTGTGCTTGCAACGAAGTTAGCCCACTGGGCCAGGATGGGCCAGCGATGGAAACTGTTCATATAATTATTATATTTTCTTTTTTTAATCTTTTGCAACCCAGGGTGGGTCATGGTCTACCCGGACACTCTAGCTCTATCACTGGTGTTTGCGTGTTTTCATAGGTGTATGGACGGGTATGTGACATATGCGGTTTTACTATGTTAAAAAAAAAAGCACGGGTACGTGAGCATATGCGGTTTTACTATGTTAAAGAAAAAACACACAACTTACCACTTGCTCTTGTCGACGTGCATTTAAAATTTGTATTCGTGACATGCTACATCGTTGCCATTATTGTGTGGACGATAGCAAATTGGAGGATAAATACATTGCATTTGGGTCAAGGTCAAGGAGCTACCGGCCAGACGGGTCTCCGGTCCAAAACTTTGACCAGGTTCATTGAAAGGAATGGAGCCATGAAATCTGCATACGCCACATATGTGTATGTAGAGGCAGTAGGCTGAGGAAATAATGAAATATCGCTCTGGGGAAGGAAAGGGATGGATGCTTGGATCATGTGCGCTGGATCGGGATGCTTCAGTCGGATGGCATATTCTATTCGCTGCGGCGGTAGGGCTGGACGCTTATTTAGCATGTGTTCGTCCCATGCTTTGACATACCCGTGGCAACGGTCGGTTGGTGCAATACTTCTAGCTAGCTAGTAAACACCGCCACGACTATCCGGGTCCCTGATGCTGGTCGGATGGCCGCACCCACGGTGCACACGTACATATCTCTGTGTGATCGGGAGAACTCAAGGTTTCATTTCAGACACGGATTTTTTCGTGTGAAGTGCATTCTAAGTCCTCAAACTATTTCAAAGGTGTCATATAGGTCTTTAAAGTATGAAAAGTATTATCTAGGTCTTCAAAGTGCAATAAATGTGTACATGTGTGACACTTTTGAAATAGTTCAAGGACATATGTGACATTTTTGAAATGGTTCAAGGACCGGGATAACACACATATTGCACTTAGAAGATCTAGATGACGATCATCGTAGTTCGAGGACCCATCTAACACCTCTGAAATAGTTTTGAGAACCTAGGATGCAATTCACTCAATTATTTCGTACCATACAAAAGAGTGGTATGTACTCTCTAATGGATTGCATGCAGTTTTTTGAAATAGTTCGAGCACCCATGTGACATTTTTGAAATTGTTCGAGGACCTATGCGACATTTCTAAAATAGTTCGAGGACCGGGATGTCACACATATTGCACTTCAAAGATTTAGATGACGATTGTCATAGTTCGAGGACCAATGTGACATGCAATTCACTCAATTTTTTTGTACCATACAAAAGAGTGGTATGTACTCTTTGATGGATTGCATGCAGTGTTTTATAAATGATTTTTGGCATCTTTTGGGGGAAGATCTAATTGATGAAGTTCTTGTAGTGGTGAATACTTACACAATTCCGAAGGGCTGCAGCTGCTGGAGGAGATTGGGGCTAGGCGCAAAGTTCGGATCACAGCCGGCCTACCTTCGGATTCGCCGCGGCTAGAGGAGGAGGAGGAGCCGGAGGAGGCAGAACCGGTGCCTATGGGCTTCGCCATGGCCGACGTGATGGCGGAGTTCAAGGTGGCCCAAGCGAAGGAGGAGGCAGAGCAGCATGCCATCCTCGAGTCCATCCAGTCGGAGGGGGAGGTGGAGGCCAACCGCCACTTCCTCCATCGGCGGGACGTGGCGCTCGACGAGATCTTCACTGACATGGAGTCTGATGAGGAGTCGGAGGCTAGCGACCCTGGCATGAACTTCATCATCATCTCCAACGAGAAGGACTAAGTAGTGTAGTTGGTAAATTGTAGTACGTAGATCATGTTATTGCATGATTTTGTATGAAAATGCTAATTGTGAAGTGGCTAGTAAGGTTGTTGGAGGTGCAATATGGGGTATGACCGGTCACCGTCTGCCGGACGGCCGCGTCCGTGGATGTTTGGGAACTCAAATTAGGTATCCGTGGTTGTAGATGCTCTTATCTTTCTACCTTTTCTCAAATATATTTTATTTCAATCATTCATCTATTTTAAACTAAAATTTTATTTTTGAAACTTTTTATATATTTGAACATCTGGCGCCAAGACCATCAGAACAAGATCAATCTTGTATAAGTTTCAAACGCGTTTAAATTTCAGCATTTCAGTCCAACCTCAATATATTTCGTTATGTGAAACTGCTTATTTGTCAAGCTGGTAACTTCAGTGTGTGAATTCGATATTTGTTTAATATAGCTGAAATGAAATTTGATATTAGTGAAGCTGCTGCTTTCAATGATTTTTGGTGACGTTTCTTATTTCACTCATTTAATGTGAATTATATTCCACAAACAGCAGTTTCTTAAAAAGAATTAAATTAGTTTTTGAAATGTGTGAAATTAGTTTTTTTTTTAAATCTGGCTTTTAATTTAAGTGATTTAAATAAGTTTTTTGAAATGAGTGAAACCAATTCTTTGGAATGAGTGAAGCCAGTTCTTCAAAATGACTGAAATATATGTTTCAAAACGAGTGAAATCAGTTTATGAAATGAGTGAAATCAGTTTTATGAAATGAGTAAAATAGATTTTCTCAATTAAGTGAAATCAAATTTTTAAATGAGTGAAAACATTTTATGAAATGAGCGAAATTAGTTTTTTGAATGGGTTAAATCATTCTTTTGAAATGAGTGAAATTAGTTTTTTTAGTTGAGGAAATCAGCTTTCATTTATATGAAGCAGAATTCAGCGTGAAATATGTAAAACTTGTTATTTCAAAGACATGAAAAATTGTTATCCAAATGATTTAAAACTGATTACAACACATTATTTCAAAACAGGTTTTTGAAATTATTATTTTAATTGAGTGAAATTAGACTTTGAAATATGATATTTGTGAATCTGCTCATTTCAGTGTGTGAAACTGTTATTCGTAAAATATGTTTCACTAAAATCATATTTCAGTTTCAAGTATAATTCACAAAATATTAGTTTCACACACTGAAATATACACCTTGGCAAATATCAAATTTCAATTTGAATGAAATAAGCAACTTCACTGTAAAGTATAACTGAAACTGAAATATGATTGAAAATTCAAACTAGTCAAAAATATCCAAGATAAGTCTTGTTTTAAAAAACTTGTTGACGATCCAATTATGTAAAAAGTTTGAAAAAAACCGTTCAATAGTTATGAGCAATTCAAAATGTCTCAACAAAGATAAAATGCAAGTTTTTAAATTGGAGAGAGAGAGACAGAGTCGTGTGTGCATGAAACATTGCAACCACCTGTTCATCCCTCCACTTGATGAAAATATGGCCTAGAAGCAATAATAAAATGGTTATTATTATATTTCCTTAATCATGATAAAGGTTTATTATTCATGCTAGAATTCTATTGACCGGAAACTGAAATACATGTGTGGATACATAAACAAATACCGTGTCCCTGCTATGCCTCTACTAGACTAGCTCGTTGATCAAAAGCTGGTTAAGCTTTCCTAACCATAGACATGAGTTGTCACTTGATAACGGGATCACATCATTAGGAGAATGATGTGATGGACAAGACCCATCCATTAGCTTAGCATATGATCGTTCAGTTTATTGCTACTGCTTTCTTAATGTCAAATACATATTCCTTCACCCATGAGATCATGCAACTCCCGGATATCGGAGGAATACCTTGCATGCTATCAAACATCACAACGTAACTGGGTGATCATAGAGATGCTCTACAAGTATCTCCGAAGGTGTCTGTTGAGTTGGCATGGATCCAGATTGGGATTTGTCACTCCGTGTGACGGAGAGGTATCTGTGGGCCGTCTCGGTAATACAACATCACAAGAAGCTTGCAAGCAAAGTGTTAAGGAGTTAGTTATGAGATGATGTATTACGGAACGAGTAAAGAGACTTGCAGGTAACGAGATTGAACTAGGTATGGAGATACTGACGATCGAATCTCGGGCAAGTAACATACCGATAGACAAAGGGAACTACGTATGTTCTCATAAAGGTTCGGCCGATAAAGATATTCATAGAATATGTAGGAACCAATATGGTCATCCAGGTCCCGCTATTGGTTATTGACCGGAGAAGCGTCTCGGTCATGTCTACATCATTCTCGAACCCATAGGGTCCGCACGCTTAACGTTCATTGACGATATAGTATTATATGAGTTATCTATGTTGGTGACCGAATGTTGTTGAGAGTCCTGGATGAGATCATGGACATGACGAGGAGCTCCAGAATAGTCCGAAGGTAAAGATTGATATATGGGATAATAGTGTTTGGTCTCCGGAAGGGTTCCGGAATTCACCGGAAGGGGTTTCGAATGTTTCTCGAAATGTTCTGGTGCGAGAACACTTTATTTGGGCCAATGGGTAAAGCCCACAAGGTTTAAGGAAGGTGCAGAAGGAAGTTTTGCGGAGGCCAGGCGCCAGATGCCGAGGACCCTGGCGTCTGGTCCTGAAGTCCGAGAAGGACTCTTGCCTTGCGTGCCAAACCGACTTTGAGGAGGCTCTTTCTCCAAGAAACGACCCCATGGCTCAACATATAAATAGCGGGGTAGGGCTAGCACCCGGAACACATCAGGATTCACCAAGCCGTGTGCCGGCAACCCCGCCCCTCTAGTTTATCCTCCCTCATAGTTTCCGTTGTGCTTGGCGAAGCCCTGCGGAGATTGTTCTTCACCACCACCGTCACCACGCCATCGTGCTGCCGGAACTCATCTAATACTTCGCCTCTCTTGTTGGATCGAGAAGGCGAGGATGTCATCGAATTGAACGTGTGCTGAATGCAGAGGTGCCGTACGTTCGGTACTTGATTGGGACGGATCATGAAGGTGTACGACTACATCAACCGCGTTGATAAACGCTTCTGCTTAGCGATCTACAAGGGTATGTAGATGCTCTCCCCCTCTCGTAGCTATGCATCTCCATGGATAGATCTTGCGTGTGCGTAGAATTTTTTTTGTTTTTGATGCAACGTTTCCCAACAGTGGCATCATGAGCCAGGTCTATGCATAGATGATATGCATGAGTAGAACACAATGGAGTTGTGAGCGGTGATGTTCGTACTGCTTACCACCAGCGTTTTATTTTGATTCGGCGGTATTGTGGGATGAAGCGGCCCGGACCAACCTTACATGTTCACGTACATGAGACCGGTTCCACCGACTGACATGCAATTTTTTTTGCATAAAGGTGGCTGGCGGGTGTCTGTTTCTCCTATTTAGTTGAATCAAATTTGACTACGGCCGGTCCTTGCTGAAGGTTAAAGCACCAAACTTGATAATCACCATTGTGGTTTTGCGTAGGTAAGAACAGTTCTTGCTAAGTTGCCTGTAGAAGCCACGTAAAACTTGCAACAACAAAGTAGAGGACATATAACTTGTTTTTGCAGGGTATGTTGTGATGTGATATGGTCAAGACACGATTTGATATATGTTGATGTATGAGATAATCATGTTCTGTAATAAGTTCATGACTTGCATGTCGATGAGTATGACAACCGGCAAGAGCCTTAAGGTTGTCTTTAATTATTGTATGACCTGCGTGTCAATCACTAAGCGTCATGTAATTGCTTTACTTTATCGCTATACGTTAGCAATAGTTGTAGAAGCAATAGTTGTTGAGACGACCCCAACGCAACGATGGGATCATGGTGTCGTGCCGGTGATGATGGAGATCATGTCGATGGTTTGTAGATGGAGATCAAAAGCATAAGATGATGACGGCCATATCATGTCACATATTTTGATTGCATGTGATGTTTATCCTTTATGCATCTTATTTTGCTTAGAATGACGGTAGCATTATAAGATGATCCCTTCACTTAATTTCAAGATAAAAGTGTTCTCCCTGAGTATGCACTGTTGCCAAAGTTCGTCGTTTCGAAGCACCTCGTGATGATCAGGTGTGATAGATTATACATTCACATACAACGGGTAAAAGCTAGCTTTTGCACATGCAGAATATTTGGGTTAAACTTCACAAGCCTAGCATGTACAGACATGGTCTCAAAACACTGGAGACCGAAAGGTCGAACGTGAGCATATAGTAGATATGATCAACATAGAGATGTTACCGTTGAAGACTACCCCATCTCACGTGATAATCGGACATGGGTTAGTTGATTTGGATCATGTATCACTTAGACAACTTGGGGGATGTTGATTTAAGTGGGAGTTCATTAGTAATTTGATTATTTGAACTAAAATTTATCTTGAACTTAGTCTTAATAGTTTTTCCATATCTATGTTGTAGATCCATGGCCCATGCTACCGTTCCCTTGAATTTTAATGCGTTCCTAGAGAAAGCTAAGTTGAAAGATGATGGTAGCAACTACATGGACTGGGTCCGTAACTTGAGGATTATCCTCATTGCTGTATAGAAGAATTATGTCCTTGCTACACCGCTAGGTGACAGACCTGCTGTAGGAGCTAAAGCAGATGTTATGAACGTCTGGCAGGCTTGATCTGATGACTACTCAATAGTTCAGTGTGCCATGCTTTACGGCTTAGAACCGGTACTTCAAAAGCGTTTTGAACGTCGCGGAGCATATGAGATGTTCCAAGAGCTGAAGTTAATATTTCAAGCAAATGCCCGGGTTGAGAGATATGAAGTCTCCAACAAGTTCTTTAGCTGTAAGATGGAGGAGAACAGTTCTGTCAGTGAACACATACTCAAAATGTCTGGGTATCATAACCACTTGACTCAGCTGGGAATTGATTTTCCAGTTGAGAGTGTTATTCACAGAGTTCTTCAGTCGGTACCACCAAGCTACAAAGGCTTCATGATGAACTATAATATGCAAAGGATGACGAAAAAGATTCCCAAGCTCTTCGCGATGCTGAATCAACATAGGTAGATATCAAGAAATAGCATCAAGTGTTGATGGTTAACAAGACCACTAGTTTCAAGAAAAAAGGGCGAAGGAAAGAAAGGGAATTTCAGGAAGAATGGCAATCAAGTTGCCGCTCCCGTGAAGAAGCCCAAAGCTGGACCCATGCCTGAAACTGAGTGCTTCTACTGCAAAGGAAATGGTCACTGGAAGCGGAACTGCCCCAAATACTTGGCAGATAAGAAGGATGGCAAGGTGAACAAAGGTATATTTGATGTACATGTTATTGATGTGTACCTTACTAATGCTCATAGTAGCGCCTGGGTATTTGATACTGGTTCGGTTGCTCATATTTGTAACTCGAAGCAGGAGCTACGGAATAAACGAATATTGGCTAAGGACGAGGCAACGATGCGCGTCGGGAATGGTTCCAAGGTTGATGTGATCGCCGTCGGCACGCTACCTCTACATCTACCTTCGGGATTAGTTTTAGACCTCAATAATTGTTATTTGGTGCCAGCGTTGAGTATGAACATTATATCTGGATCTTGTTTATTGCGAGACGTTTATTCATTTAAGTCAGAGAATAATGGTTGTTCTATTTATATGAGTAATATCTTTTATGGTCATGCACCCTTGATGAATGGTCTATCCTTGTTGAATCTCGATCGTAGGGATACACACATTCATAATATTGATGCCAAAAGATGCAAAGTTGATAATGATAGTGCAACATACTTGTGGAACTGCCGTTTAGGTCATATTGGTGTAAAGCGCATGAAGTACTCCATGCGGATGGACTTTTGGAATCACTTGATTATGAATCATTTGATACTTGCGAACCATGCCTCATGGGTAAGATGACTAAAACTCCGTTCTCCGGAACAATGGAGCGAGCTAATGACTTATTCGAAATAATACATACCGATGTATGCGATCCGATGAGTGTTGAGGCACGCGGTGAGTATCGTTATTTTCTAACCTTCACAGATGATTTGAGTAGGTATGGGTATATCTACTTGATGAAACACAAGTCTGAAACATTTGAAAAGTTCCAAGAATTTCAGAGTGAAGTGGAGAATCATCGTAACAAGAAAATAAAGTTTCTACGATCTGATCACGGAGGCGAATATTTGAGTTACGAGTTTGACCTTCATTTAAGACAATGTGGAATTGTTTCACAACTCACGCCACCTAGAACACCACAGCGTAATGGTGTGTCCAAATGTCGTAACCGTACTTTATTAGATATGGTGCGTTCTATGATGTCTCTTACCGATTTGCCTTTTATCATTTTGGGGTTATGCATTAGAGACAGCCGCATTCACGTTAAATAGGGCACCATTTAAATCCATTGAGACGATACCGTATGAACTATGGTTTGGCAAGAAACCTAAGCTGTCATTTCTTAAAGTTTGGGATGCGGCGCTTATGTCAAAAGGCGTCAGCGTGATAAGCTTGAACCCAAAGCGTAGAAGTGCGTCTTCATAGGATACCCTAAATAAACTATTGGGTATACGTTCTACCACATATCCGAAGGCAAGATCTTTGTTGCAAAGAATGGGTCCTTTCTAGAGAAGGACTTTCTCTCGAAAGAAGTGAGTGGGAGGAAAGTAGAACTTGATGAGGTAGTTGCACCTTCTCTCGAATTGGAAATTAGCTCATCAGAGGAAACCGTTCCTGTGATGTCTACTCCAACCAGAGAGGAAGCAAATGATAATTATCATGAAACTTTAGATCAAGTTACTACTGAACTTCGTAGGTCGACCAGAACATGTTTCGCACCAGAGTGGTACGATAATACTGTCCTGCAAGCCATGTTGTTAGACAACGGCAAACCTATGAACTATGAAGAAGCTATGATGATCCCAGATTCTGACAAATGGCTTGAGGCCATGAAATGTGAGATAGGATCCATGTATGAGAACAAAGTGTGGACTTTGGTGGACTTGCCCGATGATCGGCAAGCCATTCAGAATAAATGGATCTTCAAGAAGAAGACGGACGGTGATGGTAATATCACTGTCTACAAAGCTCGAATTGTCGCAGAAGGTTTTCAACAAGTTCAAGGGGTTGACTACGATGAGACTTTCTCACCTGTAGCGATGCTTAAGTCTGTCCGAATCAAGTTAGCAATTGCCGCAATTTATGATTATGAAATCTGGCAAATGGATGTCAAAACTGCATTCCTTAACATGTTTCTTGAAGAAGAGTTGTATATGATGCAACCAGAAGGTTTTGCCAATCCTAAAGGTGCTAACAAAGTGTGCAAGCTCCAGCGATCCATTTATGGACTGGTGCAAGCATCTCGGAGTTGGAATATACGCTTTGATGATGTGAACAAAGCATATGATTTTATACAGACTTATGGAGAAGTCTGTATTTACGAGAAAGTGAGTGGGAGCTCTGTAGCATTTCTGGTATATGTGGATGACATATTACTGATTGGAAATGATATAGAATTTCTGGATAGCATAAGGGGATACTTGAATAAGAATTTTTCAATGAAAGACCTCGGTGGAGCTGCTTATATATCGGGCATCAAGATCTATAGGGATAGATCGAGACGCTTAATAGGACTTTCACAAAGCACATACCTTGACAAAGTTTTGAAGAAGTTCAAAATGGACCAGTCAAAGAAAGGGTTCTTGCCTGTGTTGCAAGGTGTGAAGTTGAGTAAGACTCAAAGCTCGACCACGGCAGAAGATAGAGAGAGAATGCAAGTCATTCCCTATGCCTCAGCCATAGATTCTATAAGGTATGCCATGTTGTGTACCAGACCTGATGTGTGCCTTGCCATGAGTCTGGCAAGGGGGTACAATAGTGATCCAGGAGTGGATCACTAGACAACGGTCAAAATTATCCTTAGGTGCCTAAGAGGACTAAGGAAATGCTTCTCGGTTATGGAGGTGATAAAGAGTTCATCGTAAAGGGTTATGTTGACGCAAGCTTTGACACCGATCTGGATGACTCCGAGTCTCAATCTGGATACGTGTTGAATGTGGGAGCAATTAGCTAGAGTAGCTCCATGCAGAGCATTGTAGACATAGAAATTTGCAAATACATATAGATCTAAATATGGCAGACCCGTTGACTAAACCTCTCTCACAAGCAAAACATGATCACACCTTAGAACTCTTTGGGTGTTAATCACATGGTGATGTGAACTAGATTATTGACTCTAGTGAACTCTTTGGGTGTTAATCACATGGCGATGTGAACTGGATTATTGACTCTAGTGCAAGTGGGAGACTGATGGAAATATGCCCTAGAGGCAATAATAAAATGGTTATTATTATATTTCCTTAATCATGATAAAGGTTTATTATTCATGCTAGAATTGTATTGACCGGAAACTTAAATACATGTGTGGATACATAAACAAATACCGTGTCCCTAGTATGCCTCTACTAGACTAGCTCGTTGATCAAAAGATGGTTAAGGTTTGCTAACCATAGACATGAGTTGTCACTTGATAACGGGATCAAATCATTAGGAGAATGATGTGATGGACAAGACCCATCCGTTAGCTTACCATATGATCATTCAATTTATTGCTACTGCTTTCTTAATGTCAAATACATATTCCTTCAACCATGAGATCATGCAACTCCCGGATACCGGAGGAATACCTTGTGTGCTATCAAGTGTCACAACGTAACTGGGTGATCATAAAGATGCTCTACAGGTATCTCCGAAGGTGTCTGTTGAGTTGGCATGGATCGAGATTGGGATTTGTCACTCCGTGTGACAGAGAGGTATCTCTGGGCCCTCTCGGTAATACAACATCACAAGAAGCTTGCAAGCAAAGTGATTAAGGAGTTAGTTACGAGATGATGTATTACGGAACGAGTAAAGAGACTTGTCCATAACGAGATAAAACTAGGTATGGAGATACCGACGATCGAATCTCGGGCAAGTAACATACTGACAGACGAAGGGAACTACATATGTTGTTACAAAGGTTCGACCAATAAAGATCTTCGTAGAATATGTAGGAACCAATATGGGCATCCAGGTCCCGCTAGTGGTTATTGACTGGAGAAGCGTCTCGGTCATGTCTACATCATTCTCGAACCCGTAGGGTCCACACGCTTAATGTTTGTTGACGATATAGTATTATATGAGCTATGCATGTTGGTGACCGAATGTTGTTCAGAGTCCTGGATGAGATCACAGACATGACGAGGAGCTCCGGAATAGTCCGGAGGTAAAGATTGATATATGGGATAATAGTGTTTGGTCTCCGAAAGGGTTCCGGAATTCACCGGAAGGGGTTTTGGATGTTTCCCGAAATGTTCTGGTGCAAGAACACTTTATTTGGGCCAATGGGTAAAGCCCACGAGGTTTAAGGAAGGTGCAAAAGGAAATTTTGCAGAGGCCAGGGACCCTGGCGTCTGGTCCTGAAGTCCGAGAAGGACTCTTGCCTTGCGTGCCAAACTGAGGCTCTTTCTCCAAGAAATGACCCCAGGGCTCAACATATAAATAGATGGGTAGGGCTAGCACCCAGAATACATCTGGATTCACCAAGCCATGTGCCGGCAACCCCGCCCCCTCGAATTTGTCCTCCGTCATACTTTCTGTTGTGCTTGGCGAAGCCTTGCGGAGATTGTTCTTTGCCACCACCGTCACCACACCGTCGTGCTGCCGGAACTCATCTACTACTTTGCCTCTCTTGCTGGATCGAGAAGGCAAGGACGTCATCGAGCTGAACGTGTGCTGAACGCGGAGGTGCTGTACGCTCGGTACTTGGTCGGGACGGATCGTGATGGTGTACAACTACATCAACTGCATTGATAAACGCTTCCGCTTAGCGATCTACAAGGGTATGTAGACGCTCTCCCCCTCTCGTAGCTATGCATCTCCATGGATAGATTTTGCGTGTGCGTAGAAATTTTTTGTTTTCCATGCAACGTTCCCCAACACCACTGTCGTACGCTTCCTTGACTTTCATCCTGGCAAAGGGTTATGCATGTCAGCGTGTATTATATAACCTTTTTGGTTGCTCGCAACGTTTTCCCCCTTTGCATACTTGTCCTAGTTGGGCCCGATTGAGCATATGCAGGGTAAAAAGAACCATCTGCACATTGTTTGACTGTATGCATACCCTCTATCCTAGATGTGATGAAACAGAAGATGGACTGTTTGGTTGTGGGCTTGTTTAGGGGGAAACACAAGTCAGACTGTTTGGTTACGTGCAACACATGTTGTCTGGTAACCTCCTCGTGGAGGTTGTGAGGTTACCAGCACAGTAACAGGCAGAACAATCAAAGACACACGAAAGGTAGCATAGGAACAAGTTTAACATAGTAAAACAAGCAGTCTTAACCAAACCAGCATGACATAGTCTTAAGCCAAACCAACACGAGCAATTAGGCGGTAGAGAGCTCTCTAGACGTTCACGGCAAAGGCGTCGGCGTGCTTCTTGTACTCGGTGACAACCTCAACATTGTCACTGTTGAAGACGATCAACTTTAGGGTGTCAGGAGTCAGCAGCTTGAAGGTGAACATGTAGCCAACCCTGATCTGGTGAACATCGGCGAAGGGGGCCCAACCCTGATCAAGGGTAACCCTGTCGTTTTTCACCCGAACCATCACCCTTCATGTGCAGCCGGTGTTCATCTTCAGCTTGAACTCCCGAGGGACTGCAGGGAAGTGCTTCATGAAGTCTAGAGGCATAGGCAGACACTCTAGCTTCGGGGCAAGGATCACCTTGGAGAAGTGGGTTGGCCCTGCCTCCTCATGGTAGTGGTTGTAGTTCCTCCACTTGCCGTTCGGGGCTCATCCACCACCACCACATCGTCGTCTAATGGCGGAACCACCTCCTTGCCCTTCTCTAAAGGTGGCACAACCTCCTTACCCTTCTCTCTGGGCGCCACCACCTCCTTTCCCTTTGTGTTCTCCGTGTTGATCTGCATTATGAACAACACAAAGTTCAAAGGATGATCAACATTCGTTCATATCGTCAATTGCCCATATATTTCCACACCCAAAAGTTGTGCTACTTACCCACCACCGCACTAAACCTCTCTGTCTCTCACCGTCACTCCTCTCCCACATCTCTGTTTCACCACCTCTCCCTCGCTGTGAAACCCATCCCTAATCCCTTCCATCTAGGGCATTGGATGGAGGGTTTTATTCCTCGGTTGATCGAAAGGTGACGACATGAAGTTTGAGAATACCATGGAAGTGTGGTCTAACTTCACAAGCATCGCGGACATGCATAAGGAGGAAGACGCTGTGGTAAAGAAGGCGATGGCAGAGGAGTTGAAAACGTTGATTCCTGTCCTAGTCAAAGGCAGTGATGTACTGCGCTGGGCCATGGATCAGGCCGAGTTTGACGATGCTTGTCAGAGAGACAGATGGGCTAAGTACAAATCTAGTCAAGACAAGTCGGCCACCGAGGTGGCTCCAGAGGACGACCATGATGTCCAGTTGTGCCGCTCATTACAGTGGTCATGCTTCAATTGGAGGGGAAGAGTGGTTACTCCGCTTCCGTGAAGCCGAGGCAGGGTTGACGATGGTTTGCGCCGAACCGGGAAAGACACCTACTGTTTATGCCGGCGACGCGGTGGCGGTGGCCATCATGGGACCCAAGCGGCAGCGGCCTCCCATGGTCTACTTTTCCTCGGTGTCGGCAGCGGCCGCGAACGTGCTGGCAGCATCCGTCGGCAGGGCACGGTTCCGTCAATGTTTGTGGTGGATGGCGCGTCCGTAAGCGCGGGAGGGGTATGACAACACGATAGTGTCCATGGCATCCACAGTGCCCATGCCACCGTGCTCCCTCGTGTGCCGGCGTGGAGCAAATGGCCACTCCTCTGCAAGCTAGCTTGGAGTGGCGGCTTTGCTCCTTCGCTCGCTCGCTTGCAGCCTCGCCCATGGTAGTGACTGATACGTCTCCAACGTATCTATAATTTTTTATTGTTCCATGTTGTTATATTATCAATCTTGGATGTTTTATAATCATTTTATAGTCATTTTATATCATTTTTTGGTACTAACCTATTGAGATAGTGCCAAGTGCCAGTTGCTGTTTTCTGCATGTTTTTTACATCGCAGGAAATCAATATCAGACGGAGTCCAAATGCAACGAAACTCCACGGATATTTTTTTGGACCAGAAGGAACATAATGGGCCCTAGTTGCGCCTGGGGGGTGCATCAAGGAGGCACAACCCACCAGGGCCCGCCAGGAGGCCCAGGCGCGCCCTGGTGGGTTGTGCCCACCTCGGGTGCCCCCCAGACCGCCTCTTTGCTCTACAAATACTCCAATATTCCCAAAACCCTAGGGGAGTCGACGAAATATTCATCCAGCCGCCATAGAGTCCAGAACCACCAGATCCAATCTAGACACCATCTCCGATGGGGTTCACCACCTCCATTGGTGCCTCTCCGATGATGTGTTAGTAGTTCTTTGTAGACCTTCGGGTCCGTAGTTAGTAGCTAGATGGCTTCCTCTCTCTCGCTGAATTCTCAATACAATGGTCTCTTGGAGATCCATATGATGTAACTCTTTTCCGGTGTGTTTGTTGGGATCGATGAACTTTGAGTTTATGATCAGATCTATCTTTTTATATCCATGAAAGTATTTGAGTTTCTTTGATATCTTTTATGCATGATTGCTTATAGCCTCGTATTTCTTCTCCGATATTTGGGTTTTGTTTGGCCAACTTGATCTATTTATCTTGCAATGGGAAGAGGTGCTTTGTAGTGGGTTCAATCTTACGGTGCTTGATCCCAGTGACAGAAGGGGAACCGACACATATGTATCGTTTCTACAAAGGATAAAACGATGGGGTCTATCTCTAAATAGATAGATCTTGTCTACATCATGTCATCGTTCTTATTGCATTACTCCGTTTTTCCATGAACTTAATACACTAGATGGATGCTGGATAGCGGTCGATGTGTGGAGTAATAGTAGTAGATGCAGGCAGGAGTCGGTCTACTAATCTTGGTGAAAGTGCAATCATGCCCTTACATCATGTTTTGATGTTGATGACAATATACATGTAGGGGAGTAACTATGTTTGTCAAGTGAATCTGAGGTGTTAGTACCCGGTTCATCCAAAGTGTGTGGATCGTGAGCATACGAAGTGTTTTTACTCAAGGATGAAGTATCAAAATGATTACATGTTTGTTTTCTTGAGTATAGGATCCCGCACTATTAAGAGGGGGTCAATAGGGTTAGTAAAAGACTTGCTCTTGCCAGAAATCTCCTTCCCAAAATTCATTATGATCTATCACTATTCTCTGTGGCTCATTCTACCTATGGCCATGCCGGATGTCCGGGCCACCTGCCGGATATCTGGCCCGCGTGCCGGATATCCGGGCCCTGCTATCCAGAACAACATATATGGTGGCATCTGCTTCCGGATGTCCGGCCCTCCATGCCGGATGTCCAGGCTCTTCATACACCCCGGATATCCGGGCCTCCATGCCGGATGTCCGGCCTAAGCTATCCATAGTGCATCTTCAGATGCGTGGGCCCGCCGGATGTCCGGGCCTTCCAGTACCGCCGGATGTCCGGGCTCCGCCCTGGATGTCCGGGCACTCTATTATGTTCTCTGCGTTCTGCCTCTGTCTACACATACTGCAATAGGCCGGATGTCCAGGCCCTGTCCCAGATGTCCGGCCTACCCTGTCACTTACACTACAACAGCCATATTTTCTCACACACTATATATATCCCTCTTCCCCCATGGGAGAGGGTTGACCATTCACTTTGAACAAACCCTAGAACACATTATACTCTCTCTCTCTCATTCTTCCACACCAAATCTTAGATCCTGAAGGGGTTTGAGACCATTTGAGAGAAGTTGTCCGACCAAGTGATAGATCCGCTCCTTCCCCTCCTTTGCACCAAAGGAATTCGTGATTTGAGCAAGTCTTGAGCTTTTCCCCATCGTTCTTGTTACTCTTGGAGGTTGGAGACTCCTAGGTGATAGGAGTCTTTCGGAGAGGAATCGACCATTGTGATTACCCCCGGAAAAGTTTGTGAGGGTTTGGAGACCACCCCAAGGTCTACCACTAGTGGTTGAGAAACGCCTCCGTGGTGTTGTCTCAAAGGGAGAATAGGGTGAGTCTTCGTGGCGTTGGTGTGCCTTCGTGGTATCATCCACCTCTCTAATGGTGACGTAGCTTCCCTCCAAGGAAGTGAACATCGGCATACATCCTCGTCTCCCGGAGTTGCGGTTATTCCTAACCCTAACTCTCTACTTGTGGTTACTTGTCTCTTAGCTCTTATATCATATTGTGCTTGCTTACTCACATATTTGTGTTACTTGTTTATCTTGCTTAGCTCTTAACATCATACTTGCAATTGTTAGGCTCACTCTCATATTCCGCATTATTGCCTAAAATTGCTTAGTAATAATTAAAATTTGTAATTGTACCTATTCACCCCCTCTAGGTCCATCTCGATCCTTTCAATTGGTATCAGAGCCTCGTGCTCTATTCTTGTGGCTTAACCGCCCTAGAGCGAGATGAACCCCGATGGGACTCCCCTTGTTGCAGATCCAAAGAATACGGGCGCGGCTTCCACAGAAGCCAAGTCCTCCACTTCTGAGGATCTGGAATGAGCTCTTGCTAAGAAAAAGGAGGAGCATGATGCTTATCTTGAGGCCTTGGTCCAAATGAGAATAGCCACACTAACCACGATGCTTGCACCACTTTCTGGTGGAGCGGCCTCGAGGCCAGCTGTGCCTACTCCTTCACTTGGCCAACAACCTCCTAGTAATGAACACTCCAGTGTTCCTTGGCTTTATGCAAGACCTCAAATAGAGAAACCAAAGTATAACCCTCAAGGAAAACCTCCTTTACTTGATGACACTACCGATTTTGCTTTGTGGAGAGTTGCTATGCAGGATCATCTTCGATAAAGGAAATGATGAGATGTTGGAGATCTTGGAGTATGGCTACCAAGCTGTTGACCCAAAGAATCTTACTCCAAGAGAGGTATATGACAAGAATCTCAATGACACAGCAACCATGTGCATAAGAAGAGGTATGACTGACAAGCAAAGGAGACCATACATACATATCACAAGTGCCAAGGAATTATGGGATAGCATTGTGAGGACCAAGACTGGTACCTCCACTCTCGGCTTGCTCAATATGAAATTGCCAAGGGTCAATTGCTAAACTTTTTATGGGGAAAGGTGAATCTCCCAAGCAACTACTTGAGCGTCTCATGACTCTCACCGCCGACATCGAGTCATGTGAATGTGACAAGACACAAGATGGATTCAACTTGACTAAGCGATTTCTCGTGGATAAGTTACTTCATGCTCTTGCTTCGTATCATCACCAAATGGTGTGGGACATAAGAAAACACCATGGATTCAAGGAAATGACTCAGGATGACATCATATCCACCTTGCAACTATCTGAAGAGTCAAAGGCAAATGCTACAAAACATCTTGCCATGCATGGTACCTCAACATCAAAAATCAATCTTGCATTAAAGGCCAAGCATGTATGTGAAGAAGAGCAAAGTGAAGAAGAAGAAGATGATGAGGATGAAGACGGTGATGAGATCGACTCTGATGAGAGCCCTTCATATGAAGACATTGCCCTCTTTGTCAAGAAGTTTAGCGCGGGAAAATTCAAGGGAAGATTCCAGAAGAAGAAAGTGAGAAAGTGTTACAACTGTGAAGAAGCCAACCACTTCTCCAACGATTGCCCCTATGAGAAGAGAGAAGATAAACCAAGGTTTCCCAAGTCCTTTCCCAAGAAGAAGTTGCCAAACCCCTTGAAATCAAAGCTCAAGAAGAGAGATGGGAAAGCAATCACAACAAAAAAAAGACACATCCGTGACATTTTGGGCCGAACGAATTTTTTTTCTGTCATGCTTATGACACTTCTATGACGATAATTAGGACAAAACCCGGTATCATCATAGATGTGGTGGGCTCCTACATCTATGACAAAAAATCATGACAGAAAATGGGCTTTTCGTCCTGGGCGAGCCGGAGACGTAGCTGCATGACATTCTTTGGGCCGTCCATGACGGAAAAAACCGTGGTAGAAGCGAGGGTGAGGAAAATATCGGGGAGTTCCCGGTTATCGTGGGTGGTCGGGGGCCGAGCGATGCGCGTTTCTCTCATACACGTACACGCGTGTGTGCGAGGCGTTGCGCTCTAACTGAACCCGAGCGAGGCGTTGGGCTCTAACTGAACCCGAGCGATTGCACTAGCTACGTTATTGAACCCGAGCGATTGCACTAGCTACGTTACTGAACCCGAGCGATCGATCCCTTGTTGTTAACTGAACCCGAGTGATTCCTTCGCTACTACTGCTAACTGAAGCCGACCGATGCTGCCTCTTGATGAACAGTGAGCGTTGTTGGGGGTTTGGATGAACAGTTCCCGGTGGGGGGTTGGATGAGCAGGACCCCGTGGTAGTAGAGGCCGTTGCCGTTGGGTGAACAGGACCCCGATCGATCGAGCTGGTTGAGGGGTGGCTGAACAGGACCCCGTGGAGGACTCGGAGGACAGTAATTATTTTCCGCTCTCCGAGGAGGAGGTGAGCCTCGGCAACGAGGATTTTATCGTGCCTGAGGAACCTCTCGAACAGGAGCGCTTTAAGCGCCAGCTAATAGCCACAACAAGGAGCCTAAAAAAGAAGCAGCAGCAGCTTCAAACTGATCAAGATCTGCTAAACGATAGATGGACTGATGTCCTGACAGCTGAGGAATACGGCCTCAAGCGCCCAGCCAAAAGTTACCCGAAGCGTAAATTGCTACCTCAGTTCAATGATGAGGCGTTGGAGCCCGTACCATCATCGCGCAATGCGGCTGACCGACCACCACGTGGTCGGGACAAAGCGGCAACTCAAGCCGAACACCAGCCCGCCCCACCTCACCGTAAAGGTAGAGATAAAACAGCTCGGGGACATACCTACGACCTGCGGCAGGGCTTGGCCAGTAGAGCAGGTCATAACAGATCGATCTATGGATCACGGGGACGCACCCCGACACGCGACAACGGCTATCCAGCCGGACGCAGCAATCATACTCACGCCCGGGCCGAGAACCGCAGACGGACTCCATCCGAGCTACGTCGCGACATGGCCCGATACAGAGGCGCCACACACCCTCTTTGCTTCACTGATGAGGTGATGGATCACGAATTCCCAGAAGGGTTTAAACCCGTAAACATCGAATCATATGATGGGACAACAGACCCCGCGGTATGGATCGAGGATTTTCTTCTCCATATTCATATGGCCCGTGGTGATGGTCTCCACGCCATCAAATACCTCCCACTAAAACTTAAAGGACCAGCTCGGTACTGGTTAAACAGTCTGCCTGAAAACTCCATTGGCAGCTGGGAAGATCTGGAAGACGCCTTCTACGACAACTTCCAGGGTACATATGTCCGGCCACCAGATGCCGATGACTTAAGTCACATCATCCAACAGCCCGGAGAGTCAGCCAGGAAGCTCTGGACTAGGTTCTTAATTAAAAAGAACCAAATCGTCTATTGTCCAGACGCCGAAGCCCTCGTGGCCTTCAAACACAGCGTCCGAGACGAATGGCTCGCCCGCCACCTCGGTCAAGAAAAACCAAAATCCATGGCAGCCGTTACCGCTTTAATGACCCACTTTTGCGTGGGAGAGGACAGCTGGCTCGCTCGTAGCGCCAGCGATCCGGGTACTTCAGAAGCCCGAGATGGCAACGGCAAGCCACGACGCGATAAACACAAGCGTCGCAATAATAACGAAATAATGCGAGACACAGCGGTTAACGCCGGGTTTACCGGCTCCAAATCTGATCAACGGAAAAAGCCATTCAAGGCAAATAGGGACGGACCATCCAATCTAGAGAGGATACTGGACCGGCCCTCCCAGATTCACGGCACCCTCGATAAACTAGCTACTCATACAAACAGAAGCTGTTGGGTCTTTAAACAAGCCGGCAAACTTAATGCTGAACACAAGGGGAAGCGGCCGCCCAGTGACAATGATGACGAAGAGACTCGCCAGCCGAACATCGGGGTTCAGAAGCAATTTCCCCCCGAAGTAAAAACCGTAAACATGGTATATGTGACGCATGCCCCTACAAGGGAGCACACGCGCGCACCACGGGACATATCTGCCATAGAGCGGATCCCCCCAAAAATTAGTCATATCCGTCCCGACGGTCTGGCAGCTCTGATCATCGATCCAACTATCGATGGGTTCCATCTCACCAAAGTCCTTATGGACGGCGGTAGCAGCCTTAATCTACTCTACCAAGACACTCTCTGCAAAATGGGCTTTAATGGGCTTTAATGCATATCCTTTAAGAATCAAGCCCACCACAAATATTCTCAAGGGAGCAATACCCGGCGTAGAAACTCACTGCACGGGCTCTATCACACTGGAAGTAGTTTTCGGTTCGCCGAACAACTCCCGAAGCGAGGGCTTGACCTTTGATATCGCCCCGCTCCACAGTAGCTACCATGCACTTCTGGGGCATACCGCTCTTGCTCGTTTTAATGCGTTCCCACTCTACACCCGCGCAAAACTCAAAATGCCTGGTCCACGCGGCGTCATAGCAGTAAATGGAAATACGGAATACTCCCTCCGTATAGATGACCAAACTACGGCTATTACGGCCGCAGTACAAAGCGGCCTCATAGAGCCGCATAAATCATTGGCCATTAAGCCGCCGGTTTCCATTAAATGGAACCGATTAATCTCCGAGCTGGATTAGCAGTTCGGCCTCTGCCGTTCGCCCTACACACTCGCGAGGTTTACACCGCGCATGCATAACTATGCATTCAAAATACCCTGGTCATCGGCGGAGGCACAATACGGAATAGCCTACAAGCACTCCCATTTCCTCCTTTTCTCTTTTAACCACTTTTTATCTCTTATTACAGGTGGCTCAAACATTGGTCATCTTACGGACTCTTTCGGAGTTCGGCTTCATACACTCACCCAAAGGTCATTCCTGTTAAGGAATCCTTCCACCGAGGCAAGGCAATGCAGACTTGCGACAGGAGGTCCGAATAATTTTGTGTAGACCGCACTCTCTATTTCGAGCCTGTAACGTGCCTTCTCCCTTGGCCTTCGACCACTGGCATGTCAAATAGCCTGGGTCGTGGCGTTGTTATTTGTACAATGGCAATAGACATATCAATCAAGTTCCAGTGAACATAATCCGTATCCAGTAGTTGCTTCTTTTAAAGAGCTAAATTTTTCTGGTTGCTTCACACTCGCACCTCGGCACAATCGCCAGGGTGTAACGCCCACGATGCGGCTATATCTCCCACGTGTCGAGGCACGACTTAGAGGCATAACCGCATAGTGGGCGTTACAAGTTGGTAATCAGAGCCATCCCCGACTTAGGAGCCCCCTGCTTGATCGAATCGCTGGCGTTGTTGAGTCTAGAAGAAAAATGTTTTGAGTCTTACGATTATATATATCGGAGAGTAGGATTCTTTTTACTCCTCAGTCCCTTCGTCGCTCTGGTGAGGTCTCCTGACGTAGAAGTTTTGACTATTCTCTCCTCAAATTTCACTAAAAAAAAATTTAGGATCACACGGGTATCTTGGAATTGTTCCGATGGTTTTGTGACGAGAACATTGTTCTTGGTGCCTCCTGACATTTAGGGGTTGTGGCAGTGTCCCGGGGAGTTGAGCTCCGAGGTGTTGTCGTCACAATTTTATCGTTGCAGTTCTGGAATACCTGAGTTTCGCCGACATCGAAATCTCTTTTATGCAGTTGTTGGTGAGATCACCTCGACGCCACCCAGTACTGGGGCGGGAGTTCGGGAGTATTGCCATAACTTGTATAACGGATGCTTTTCGAAGGTTGAGGTAAACAATTTTCGAAGGTTTCTTGGTTATGTGTTGACGGACGGATACAGCTGGATCTAGGGATTGCTAGTTTGGGTGATATATTTTGTGTCCCATGTATCCCCAAATTGCATAACCAGAAAGTTTCAGGAGTTTATAAGTGGGAATTCAAGTAGCCTTAGGATTTCTTTCCGACAGACGCATGATATGAGATTGGGGTTCGACGTCTAGTGGTCCGCTTGTACACGGTTGGTTTTACAGTGGTCTCGTAGTGTCTTAAAGAGTCCTTGGCTATGCCGACTCGGGGACGCTTCGTATGTCATGTGCACAGCCTTGTACATGATGGTGCTGTACGATTGAGCCCGTGTGGGCCCCACCACGAAAACTTCGGACGAAACCTCTATCATATGTTTGTTCCGGCTTATTCTGCAAGCCAATACTTTGTTTTGTTTTCATTTGTGATATTCGAGTTGCTTCGAAGTCATATGTTGATTCCATATCTTTTTCAAGTGGCTTCTCAACTTATGGAAGTGTGATGATTTACTATGGAATTGATTCGTTCATCTTCGTTCGAATGTTTATTGTGAAGACTATATGTTGCAATGTCTATCCGTTGATTCTACTTATCTATTTGTCTATCAAAATGCTAACGGATGTCACCCTCTTCAGGATGGCTCCGCCAACGCGACAGAATCCGGATCGCAATGAAGGGAGTCAAGCGAACCCTCCGCCACCACCTCCACCTCCGGAGGCATGGCAAGCTATCATGGCAGCCACCAACGCCAATGCTCAGATGATTCTGCAACTCTTGCAAGAACGCACCCAAGGGCAAGGCAATCAAGGAAATCAAGGTCAAGGCAACAATCAGTTTCACTTCGCTACACTCAACCAGTTTCTCGCAAATCAGCCCAAGTCTTTCAGCTACTGTGCCGAGGCCACGGATGCCGATGATTGGCTCGTGGACATCAACAAGCATTTTGAATGTAGCAATGTCAGGCCTGAGGACTATGTCAAGTTCGCTTGTTTTCAGCTCAAGGACCAAGCTGCTGATTGGTATCAACAATACAAAGATTCCAGAGGAGGTCGTGTGATCACTTGGACTGACTTCTGTCGGGACTTCAAAGCGCATCACATTCCACAAAGTGTTGTTGAGAGCAAGCGCGAGGAGTTCCGCAATCTCAAGCAAGGCAACATGTCTGTGTATCAATACAACATCCAGTTTCAGAAACTTGCTCGCTTCGCTAAACAAGACGTTCCTGATGAGAGAAGCATGATCTATCACTTCAGAGGTGGCCTTAGAGAGGATCTGCAGTTAGCTCTCGTTCTTGTTGAGCCGACTCAGTTTGATCAATTCTACAACATGGCACTGAAGCAAGAGGCTGCTCAGCTCAAGTGTGAGGCTTCTAAGAAGAGAGTCAGAGACGCAGTTCAGTCTTCTTCTTCCTCACTTGTGACAGCTAAGCAACAGAAGTTCTGGTTGCCTCCTCCTCCTCCGTTTTGTCAGCCTTACCAGCAGAAGAACAAAGGTGGCCATGGTTCTTCCAACTCTTCCAACTCTGGCTATCAGAACAAGTCTCAGAATCAAGCTCCAAAGTCCAATGCTCCTTATCACCGTCCACGCTCAGAGGTGACTTGCAACAAGTGTCAGCAGAAAGGTCACTATGCTAACAAGTGCTTCAACCAAAGGCGTCTGCCTCCTCCTCCTCCTACCAGATCTTCCAGCAATGCAGTGGTCAAGCATAATCCAAAGTCTGCAAAGGTGAACATGATGAATGCAGCTCAAGCGGAGGAATCTACTGATGTGATAATGGGTAATCTTCCTGTTAACGATATTCCTGCAAAAGTTCTTTTTGATACTGGTGCATCGCTTTCTTTCATATCAAGACCATTTGCATTTAAGCATGAGTTGGTTTATCAAGATTTGCCTAGACCGTTATCAGTTGTCTCTCCGGGTAAATTCATGAATGCAAGCTCCATGGTTCCGGATGTTTCCATCAAGATGGGCAACTATGAATTTCAGTCTTCTCCAATTGTTCTTGGTGACTCGGATATTGATCTTATTCTCGGGATGGACTGGCTTTCTAAGCACAAGGCTCAACTTGATTGTGCTGCCAGGGAAATTCAATTGACACACTCTTCTGAGGATGTGATTATTTATGCCGCTCGTGATGAAACCATTCAGTTTTTTTCTCTCAATGAGAAGGGCGAATTGAATGCCATCTCTCAAATTCCAGTCGTTTGTGAGTATCAAGATGTCTTTCCAGGAGAGCTTCCGGGTATGCCTCCTCATCGGCCAGTTGAGTTCGTTATCGAACTAGAGCCTGGCACTGAACCCGTTTGCAAGTGTCCATACAAGCTTGGACCCAACGAGCTGAAGGAATTGAAGAAACAGCTCGATGAACAAGAGCGTCTGGGTTTGATCAGACCGAGTTCATCTCCATGGGGTTGTGGTGTTCTTTTTGTAAAGAAGAAGGATGCCACGGACCGACTTTATGTCGACTACCGTCCATTGAACAAGAAGACAATCAAGAACAAGTATCCACTTCCCAACATCAATGAGCTATTTGAGCAACTCAAAGGTGCTAAAGTATTCTCGAAGCTTGACCTCCGTATGGGTTATCATCAGATTCGCATTCGTGAAGAAGATATTCCCAAGACAGCATTCAGAACAAGCTTCGGTTCTTATGAATATACTGTCGTGTCTTTCGGCCTTGTCAATGCTCCTCCAGTTTTCTCTCGGATGATGAATTTCATCTTCAACCCCTATACCAATGAATTCGTCCTGGTGTATCTCGATGATATCTTGGTCTTCTCCAAGAATAAGAAGGATCATGCCAAACATTTGCGATTGGTGCTCGACAAGCTCAGAGAGTATCAATTCTATGCGAAGTTCTCCAAATGTGAGTTTTGGCTTGATGAAGTTCTTTTCCTTGGTCACATCATCTCTGCCAAGGGCATCGCTGTTAATCCCGAGAAGGTGTCCGCAATTGTGAATTGGGAACCTCCTCAGAATGTCAAGCAGCTCCGCAGTTTTCTTGGTCTTGCAAGCTATTGCCGAAGATTCGTTGAGAATTTCTCCAAGATTGCAAAGCCTCTTTCCAACCTCCTCCAGAAGCATGTGAAGTATGTCTGGTCTCCTGAGTGTGACGTTGCTTTCAACACTCTCAAAGAGAAACTCGTCACCGCTCCTGTCTTAACTCCTCCTGATGAATCCAAGCCATTTGAAGTTTTCTGTGATGCTTCTCTCCAAGGTCTTGGTGCTGTGTTAATGCAAGAGAAGAAAGTTGTGGCCTATACCTCTCGTCAGTTGAAGCCCAATGAGAAGAACTACCCCACTGACGATCTTGAGTTGGTGGCAGTTGTCCATGCATTAATAATGTGGAGACATCTCTTGTTGGGAAGACAAGTGGACATTTTCACTGATCACAAGAGTCTCAAGTACATCTTCACTCAGCCCAACCTCAACCTCAGACAGACTCGATGGGTCGAAATGATTCAAGAGTACAATCCGAGTATTGAATATACTCCAGGCAAGGCCAATGTCATTGCAGATGCTTTAAGCAGGAAGGCTTATTGCAACAGCCTAATTCTCAAGCCTTTCCAACCGGATCTTTGTGAAGCTTTCCGCAAGCTGAATCTCCAAGTTGCTCCTCAAGGCTTTCTTGCCAACCTCATAGTCTCTCCTACTTTGGAAGATCAAATTCATGAGGCACAACTTCTTGATGCCATGGTGAAGAAGGTGAAACGTGGTATCGACAATGGTCTTTCCAAATACAAGTGCTATCGCATTGATGACAGAGACACTTTGTTCTTCGAGGACCGGATTGTGGTTCCTAAAGGTGATCTAAGGAAAGTCATAATGAACAAAGCGCACAATTCTCTCCTTTCCATTCATCCTAGAAGTACGAAGATGTACCATGACCTCAAGCAGTCGTATTGGTGGACTCGTATGAAGCGAGAAATTGCTCAATTCGTGAATGAATGTGATGTCTGTCGAAGAGTGAAAGCAGAACACCAACGACCAGCTGGTCTCCTCCAACCTCTTGCTATCCCAGAGTGGAACTTTGATCATATCGAAATGGACTTCGTGATTGGATTTCCAAAGTCCAAGCGCGGAAATGATGCTATCTTCGTTGTCATCGACAAGCTCTCTAAAGTGGCTCATTTCCTTCCAATCAAAGAATCCATCACAGCAGCTCAGTTGGCAGAGCTATACACCTCCAGAATTGTCTCCTTGCACGGCATTCCACAATTGATTTCTTCAGATCATGGAAGCATCTTCACCTCTAAGTTCTGGGACTCCTTCCAGAAGGCCATGGGCACAAACATTCGCTTCAGCACAGCTTTCCATCCTCAAACTAGTGGCCAAGTCGAGCGAGTCTATCAAATTCTTGAAGATATGCTCAGGGCTTGTGTCATTTCCTTTGGCATGAAATGGGAAGATTGTCTTCCATATGCTGAATTCTCGTACAACAATAGCTTCCAAGCGAGTTCGGGCAAGGCCCCATTCGAGATTCTCTATGGCAGAAAGTGCCGTACTCCTCTTAATTGCTCAGAGACTGGTGAACGCCAACTTCTTGGCAATGACTTAATCACTGAAGCTGAAGAAATGTGTAAAGTCATCCGTGATAATCTCAAAGCCGCGCAATCGCACCAGAAGAGTTACTATGATAGTAAGCACCGTGATGTGGCTTTGGAGATCGGAGACCATGTCTACCTCCGCGTCTCTCCAATGAAAGGCACTCGTTGCTTCGGTATCAAAGGGAAGCTTTCCCCTAGATACGTGGGTCCTTTCAAGATCATTGGCAAAAGAGGCGACCTTGCCTATCAACTTGAGCTTCCTTCCAACTTCGCGAACGTGCACGATGTGTTCCACGTGTCACAGCTCCACAAGTTCTTCAAGACGCCTGAGCGCACTATCAACTTCGAAGAGATTGACCTCCAAGAAGATTTGTCTTATCATGAGCACCCCGTTGCCATTCTTGAAGAAACTGAGCGCAAGACTCACAACAAGTCAATCAAATTCCTGAAAGTGAAGTGGTCGCACCATTCCGACCGGGAAGCCACCTGGGAACGCGAGGACCATCTCCGTTCCGAATATCCGGAGTTCTTTCAGTCCTAGATCTCGGGACGAGATCCTCTCGTAGTGGTGGAGTGTTGTAACACCCCGCATGCAACTTTCCATATTTGTAACTCCAACTCTTGCCATTTTCGGCTATGTGATATGATATTCCCTTTGTGGTCGGGTTTTGTTTTTGTTTTGCTTTTTGTTCATGTCATGCATTTCATATCATGTCATCATGTGCATTGCATTTGCATACGTGTTCGTCTCTTGCATCCGAGCATTTTCCCCGTTGTTCGTTTTGCAATCCGGCGCTCCTATCTCCTCTGGTGTACCCCTCTTGTTTTCTTTCATGAGCGGGTGTCAAACTTTCTCGGAATGGGCCGAGGCTTGTCAAGTGGCCCTAGTATACCACCCGGAGACCACCGGTCAAGTTTCGTTCCATTTGGAGGTCGTTTGGTACTCCAACGGTTAACCGGGCATCCGCCATGTCCATCTGTGTGTTGCAGCAAAACCCCCCTCAAAACCAGCCCAAAACCCCTCCAAGTCATCTCCATGCTCTAGGTCATTCGATCACGATCGTGTGGGCGAAAACCACACCTCATTTGGAGCCTCCTAGCTCCCTCTACCTATTTATATGTGAGCACCCCGAAATTACATTCGCAGTCCCCGAAACCCTAGCCTTCGTCCCTCCGCGCGCCGGACGTGTCCGTACGCCGCCGGACACAACCCGCCGCCGGCCGCAGCCAATAAGGGCACGCCACGTCACCCCGGGCGCCCTCTCTCTCCTCCTCGCGCCGCCGGCCCGCCGGGCCCAGGCGGGGCCCGCCCGGCCCGTACCGTCGCCGCGCCCCCGCGCCGTCTCCTCCGTGCCCCGCCGCCCTGCTCGCCGTCGCCGGCGCCGCCGTGCACCGCACCGCCTCCTTCCTCCGGCCTCCCTCCGCCGGCGCCGCACCGCGCCCCCTCCCTCCGGCCTCCTCCTTCCCCTCGCCGTACCTCCTCCTCGGCCCCGCCGACGGCAGCCTCCAGCGCCGGCCGAAGCCCCGTCGAGCTCGAGCCCATCGCCAGATCTCGATCCGCTACTGTAGCAAGGTTGACTTTCCCGAACCCTAGAAATATTCTAAGTCTTTGGTTTTTCACAGTATATGGCCATGTTCATCAGTGCATAACTCCTTGCATGTAGCTCCGTTTCACGCGTGTAATAAACTTGTAACGCCCATGATGCGGCTATATCTCCCACGTGTCGAGGCACGACTTAGAGGCATAACCGCATAGTGGTTTTGTCGCAAGAAGGGTCATCTTCACACAATCCCATGTAATGAACAAGAATGGGATAAAGAGTTGGCTTACAATCGCCACTTCACACAATACATAAATATAATTCATACATCATCCAAAATACATACATATAGACCGACTATGGCCAAAATCCAGATGAAAATAAGATAACCCCAAATGCTAGATCCCCGATCGTCCCAACTGGGCTCCCCTACTGATCATCAGGAAAAGACACATAGTAACGACCACGTTCCTCATCGAACTCCCACTTGAGATCGATCCCATCATCTGCACTGGCATCGTCGGCACCTGCAACTGTTTTGGTAGAATCTGTGAGTCACAGGGACTCAGCAATCTCACACACGCGAGATCAAAACTATTTAAGCTTATAGGGAAGGATGGTGTAATGAGGTGGAGCTGCAGCGGCAAAAGCATATATGGTGGCTAACATACGCAAAAGAGAGCGAGAAGAGAAGCAACGGAACGGTCGTCATCTAGCAATGACCAAGAAGTGATCATGAACTCCTACTTACGTCATACATAACTCAGACCGTGTTCACTTCCCGGACTCCGCCGAGAAGAGACCATCATGGCTACACACGCAGTTGATGTATTTTAATTGGGTCAAGTGACAAGTTCTCTACAACCGGACATTAACAAATTCCCATCTGCCTCATAACCGCGGGCACGGCTTTCGAAAGATAATACCCTGCAGGGGTGTCCCAACTTAGCCCATCATAAGCTCTCACGGTCAACGAAGGATAAACCTTCTCTCGGAAAGACCCGATCAGTCTCGGAATCCCGGTTTACAAGACATTTCGACAATGGTAAAACAAGACCAGCAAAGCCCCCGAATGTGCCGACAAATCCCGATAGGAGCTGCACATATCTCGTTCTCAGGGCACAACGGATGAGCCAGACGTCGGGTTGGCATAGACCCTGGTTGCCCAGGGGGCGCCGGACATCACTCGGTTTGGGCCAGCACTCGAAGGAGCACTGGTCCGGGGGTTAAAATAAAGATGACCCTCGGGCTCGCGAAAACCCGGGGGAAAAGGCTTAGGTGGCAAATGGTAAAACCAAGGTTGGGCCTTGCTGGAGGAGTTTTATTCAAGGCGAACTGTCAAGGGGGTCCCATCAATCACCCGACCGCGTAAGGAACGCAAACTCAAGGAACATAATCCCGGTATATCAGTAACTAGGGCGGCAAGAGTGGAACAAAACACCAGGCATAAGGCCGAGCCTTCCACCCTTTACCAAAATATATAGATGCATTAATTAAATAAGAGATATTGTGATATCTCAACATATCCATGTTCCAACATGGAACAAACTTCAACTTCACCTGCAACTAGCAACGCTATAAGAGGGGCTGAGCAAAAGCGGTAACATAGCCAAACAACGGTTTGCTAGGAAAGGATGGTTAGAGGCTGACATGGCAATATGGGAGGAATGATATAGCAAGTGGTAGGTAGCGCAACATGGCAATAGAGCGAACAACTAGCAAAGCCGGCGCCGCACCGCGCCCCCTTGCCGGATCTCCTCCCGAGCCGCTCTAGACTCGGATCGGGCTTCTTTCGGCTCTCGTAAGGCCTTTACAACGTCTGCCGCTTTGGCTTTGTTATCCCTCTCGAGGAATTCGCACCGGGTAGCGGTTTCTTTTAGCTCGCGCGCCATAATAGAAATTGTCTCCTCACACTGGCGCCGAGCAGCCTGTTCGGCTTTTAACTCATCGGCTGCCTTATTGGCAGCCAAATTACTCATCCGGGCTTGCTCCTTGGCTCGGGCAAGTTCAGCCCGAAGGGTCTCCACCGCGGCAGCACCATCTGCAGTTATGCAGGCCTCGGTATACAACCTTAGCTTCGTGCTCATGTTATCATACATACATATACTGACTGCCTCGAACACATACATTGTGCCTCGTCGAGCCGCCTATTAATAAGCATGATGTCATCATCCACCACATCAAGTTTTTGCTTCAGACCTGCGACCTCCGTCGCGTGGGCAATTGTCATGAAGGAAATATCCTGTGTTTCAATTAATTAGACTATCTCCTGGGCATATCTTTTTCGATCCTCCGATTGCCTCCCTTTGGACGCCAACCAGAGTCTCAGGGGCTACTACCTATACACACGTGCATTTTGCGTATAGAGCACAGTTGAAAATATTATAATACGTACCTCGAAGCCTCTTAGCAGGCTCATGAAGGCTTCGTTCAACCCGCTTTTCACGGACAGAATCCTTCCAGACACCGTACTCATTAAGGTACGATGTTCCTCCAAGACGGATGCATGTTGCAGCATGCCCATCATTGTATCCGGCGCCTCCGGATTCCTGGGGACGGCCGTGGGAGCGTAGACTCCCTTTGAAGGGGCGTGTTCACTCGACTCTAGAGTCGCCCCCGGCTGTAAACCGGATAGCCTGAGACCTTTATGTTTGACCCTCGTCGGGGCCACACACTCTGGGCCCTGGGCGACCGAAGTCTCACCTTCGGGCGTTGTCTTCGATCTCCCCCGCACCACCTGTTGATCGGGAAGGATCCTCCGGGACGACACCTCAAAGTCGTCCGCCCTGTTGGGCGAGGAAACCTGTGGAGGCGTTTCACTCTCCATCATCTCCGGAAGCAGATCCCCGAGGAGGAGGACTGTTGAGGAAGACTGCGTGCCGGACTGCAAATGTATATATTAAATGTCACCCTGGTAACAGGAAGAGGAACGAGATATGTTTAAAACACCCTGATTCACTTACGATACGGCGGGAGGCTTGTCCTTCTGGAGGAACTGTGCGACAACGTCATCCTCCGAACCCGAAACGCCTGACAGGGGCATCTTGCCTCGCTTAGGAGCCATTGCCTCCCAAGCTTTGGAGGCGGCCCTTTTCTTACTATGAGGAGAAAGGATGACAGCTTCTCCTTCTCTTTTGTCTTCGGAAAAAGGATCCTTAATCCCCCCGGACACAGTGTTCGGTGTACCTCCGAGGCTACCTTTGACTCCCTCGCTCTCCTTATTATCCTCCCTCACCGGCACTTGGCATGGCGTCGGGACCAGCATCCTTGTTAGCACGGAACTAGTTGAGTCTTTAGGGAGAGGGGCCGAACACCGGATTCGCTCCGCCTTCTTTATCCAGCCCTGGAAAAAGGTGGTTTTCTCAGTATCCTATTATGAGATGTTTAACTCGAACTGTGTTCGGGAGTCAAGTGCTTACCGAGGTATCCGGATGGTTGCAATCGAGGCCACTGTTTTGTGTCCCAAAAAATAGTTTCCACATTCCTCTGTGCGTCGCACCAAAGAAGTGCTGGAGGGTTCGTGGTCCTTCCGGATTGAACTCCCACATACGGAGTGGCCGTCGCTGGCACGGGAGGACCCGGCGGACTAACATTACTTGAATCACGTCAATGAGTTCGGTGTTCTTCTCAAGGAGACTCTGTATGCGGCTCTGTAGAGTTTGGACTTCATTGATTGATCCCCAGTCCAATCCCTTGTTAACCCATGATGCAAGTTGAATTGCAGGGCCAGATCAGAACGCAGGTGTAGCTGCCCACTTGGTACCATGGGGTTCAGTGATATAAAACCACTCCCGCTGCCATAAGTCGGGAGATTCTGAGAAGGATCCTTTAGGCCAAGGAGCGTTGATGAGTTTGCTCACTACAGCACCACCACACTCCGCTTGTTTCCCGTCGACTACCTTAGGCTTCACATTAAAGGTCTTGAGCCACAAGCCGAAGTGTGGGGGAACACGGAGGAAGGCCTCTCATGTGATAATGAACGCCGAGATATGAAGGAAGGAATCCGGAGTTAGATCGTGGAAATCTAGCCCGTAATAGAACATGAGCCCTCGAACAAAGGGGTGGAGAGCGAACCCTAGCCCTCGGAGGAAGTGGGCGATGAACACGACCCTCGCACTAGATCCGGGAGTGGGAATAACTTGCCCTTGGGCAGGAAGCCTGTGGGGGATCTCCGTGGTCAGGTATCTTGCTGCCCGGAGCTTCGCAACATCCTCTTCTGTGACAGAAGAAGCCACCCACCAGCCTTGAGGGCTGGGTCCGGACATGACTGGAAAGCTTGAAGCAACTAAGTTGAACCTTGGGGGATGGAACTCGAGGTTGGAAAGGTTGAGAAAAGATTTGGCGCAGAGGGGAGGAACGAGTCTTAACCCCTTTATAAAGGCGATGAATATCAAACGCCCCCTCCTAAGCCTTAAAACTTGCCTACTCCTAAGGAATCATGCCAACCAAGCGGTTGGGTTACCCACGCTCGTATTGATGAGAATCCCGCAATAAGGGGACACGATCTCTGCTTCGACAAGACGTGCCAATAAAACCGCGTCTCGAAATGTGGGGAGTCAGGCCATAAACGGTTCAAAATAATGACCGGGTGATGACGTGGAGTCACATTACCAAAAGTTGTCAGCGGATTGGACTCGCGAAATATTATACTCTCTGTAGTTGTGTGTGGTACTTGTGTTGCAGATCCGGACACGTTCGTTACGTCCGAAGACCGAGTTGGAGTATTCGGAGAAGGAACCCGCCTTGCAATGCCGAAGACAATCTGCGTGCCGGACACCTCGTCATTAAAGCCTGGTTCAGGGGCTACTGAGGGAGTCCTGGACTAAGGGGTCCTCGGGCGTCCGACCTATTAGACATGGGCCAGACTGATGGGCTGTGAAGATACGAAGGCCGAAGACTTTCTCCCGTGTCCGGATAGGACTCTCCTTGGCGTGGAAGGCGAGCTTGGCTGCCAGATATGAAGATTCCTTTCTCTGTAACCGACTTTGTGTAACCCTAGTCCCCTCCGGTGTCTATAAACCGGAGGGCTTAGTCCGTAGAGGATATATACAATCATAGTCATACAGGCTAGACTTCTAGGGTTTTAGCCATTACGATCTCGTGGTAGATCAACTCTTGTAACACTCATATTCATCAAGATCAATCAAGCAGGAAGTAGGGTATTACCTCCGTACAGAGGGCCCGAACCTGGGTAACATTGTGTCCCCTGTCTCTTGTTACCATCAACCTTAGACGTACAGTTAGGGACCCCTACCCGAGATCCGCCGGTTTTGACACCGACAAGGACCCCGTGGAGGGCTGGTTGAACAGTAGCCGGTGGAGGGCTGGATGAACAGTAGCCCGTGGAGGGGTGGTTGAACAGGACCCTGTGGAGAGGGCTGGTTGAACAGTAGCCGTTGGAGGAGCGGTGGAGGCTGGATGAACAGGAGCGCATGGATGAACAGTTGTAGGTGGAGGCTGGAGGAGGTCGACGGTGGATGAATAGTAGCCCGTGGAGGCTGGAGGAGGTCGACGGTGGAGATGAACAGTATCCTGTGGAGTCCCGTTTTGTAGTATGCCACACCCCTCCCGATGTACAGGACCCCCGTTTCGACCGTAGCGCTCCAACACAAGTCCGTTTCCTCCGTTTTGTGGTACGCCACACCCCTCCCGATCAACAGGACCCTGTTTCGACCGTAGGAGGTCCAAGAGAAGTCTGTTTCCTCTGTTTTGCGGTACGCCAGACCCTTCCCGATGAACAAGATCCTGTTTCGACCGTGGCCGGTCGAACACAAGGTCGTTTCCTCCGTTCTGCGGTACGCCAAGCCTCGTTTTGATCGGTTGTTCCGCCCAAGCGGGTTGGCTCCCGATGAACACGACATACTTCGTTGCCTCCTGATGAACACGGCGCATTCTGTTGCCTCCCCATGAACACGACGACAACGCAGTTTCTCCGTTCCGACCCAGCCATGTACACGAGCCCTGGCCGTACGTATGCGCGAGTAGGCGTTCGAGACCCCGCCCGTATGTACGTACGTGGCTATATTTACTTTCTTGCACCCTGGCCGCTGTACGTACGTGTACACGATATTAACGGGACTGCATGACATGCTACGTGCGCGCCTCTACTATGACACGTGCCCTTCCTTACACGGCCACGGTTCATCGCTGCAGCCTGCAGACAGACCGATCGACCAGTATGTACGTACACGTTCGCGACCAGAATGACAATGCTACGTACGCTTCGACCAGGTGGGTCCCGACTGTCATGCACTTCCTTGCGTGCGAATATGTAGCTGGTGGGTCCCAGCAGTCAGGGGGCGAATCATTTTTTCTGCCCATAATATGGACACACTTCCTTGAATGTGAAGATGTAGCTGGTGGGTCCCAACAGTCAGGGGGGAAACATTTTTTTCGCGAAATAAGGTGGCCCGTCCGGTGGGTCCCTGCTGTCAGGTGGAGGAATCATTATTTTCCGCGTAATAAGGAGGCACTTCCTTGCTGCGGCCGTGGACCCAGCTGTCAGCCTCTCCACGTATAGTACTATTCCGATGGAAGTCGTTCCTTGACCACATTGACCACGTCGCGCCAAGAGCACCAAGGCGGTGGACGACAGCGAGACCTATAGGAAGGGGACGACGCGGAGCCGGGGAAGACGCGGCAGTGGATGCCCACGCGGTGAGGAGTACGAGGATTCACTGGTTCGGCTGTGGTGTGAGGCTGCCGTCGCCGCAGGGCCTGGCCAGCGGTGGGAGTAGTTGGGGGCGGTGAGGCCTCAACGGCAGCACAGCCGGCCACTGGAGGCAGGAGCAGGCGGTCTCGCCGGCGCTGGTTTGGGCGGATGGTGCAAGAAGAGCAGCGATTGAAGTAGCAGCAGGACCGTTCGATTCAAATCCAACGATCACTTCTACTAGAATCGTTTGTTGACTAAGTTGACAAAGCCCTGCGTACGCGTCAACTTAGTAGGCCCACAGGTCAGCCTCCGAACCGGTGCGCCCCAGATGTCAGTGGGAGGAATCATTTTTTCGCGTAATAAGGAGGCAGTTGATTGCGTGCAGCGAGGTCAGCGGCGGAGGGAGTAGGGTGGGCCGGCGAAGCCTGCGCGGCATCATAGCGGGCCACAAGAGGAGGCAGCAGGCAGTCCCGCCGGCGCTGGTTTAGGCGGCTGGAACAGGAAGATCAGAGATTGAAGAAGCACGTCGGCCGTTGGATGGACATACAACAGTCACTGCTGCTAGAATCGTGTGTTGACTGACAAAGCCTTGCGTAAACAAGTCAGCCTCGAAATCTATGGTGTGTACAGCCCATTTGCTATTATTTTTATAATTTTTACTCATTTTCTAATTCATATGGAATTTATTGCAGCCCATTTTCCATTTTTAGAATTGCTGCCCATTTTCTGGTCAGTACCAGGGTTAAAAAATTGAACAAAAAATGTGCGAAATTTTGAAATTCACAAATTTTTGCTCGGGAACAAAATATTCTTAATCCAAAAATTAGTAGTCATACTAAAAGAAATTTAGAAATAAATTAGTACTATGTCATGTTAAAATCCAATGAAATATAAAATATCAGTGAAGAACAAAAACAAAAAAAGAAACTAATTTCCCATTTGCTATAATTTTTTTGGAATTTTCAACCCCTTTGATATTACCTTTAACAGATACTGACCATACTCTTTGGCCAGGCCGGAATGCATCCCTCCTTGTCTTGAAGGAACTGACATGTGGGAAAAAGTAAGGCCTTCCCTCGTTCATCCTTTTCTCCCACAAGATAAACTACTCATACAAATGCATCTTGATGTTCCATGCAACGCACGGGCATCTTGCTAGTAGAGATAAAAAACAGAGTTGGTGATGATGGTGTGCCTTCCATCCTGCAATATAGGTCGTCCGATTTATATTTGACGGATAGGAAGGAAACTATGGCAATTTTGCTACCCACACCCTCTCCACATTTGCAAATAAGGCCTTCCCTCATTCATCCTTTTCTCCCACAAGATAAACTACTCATACAAATGCATCTTGATGTTCCGTTCAACACATGTGCATCTTGCTAGTTGTTGCAAAAAGCCCATGTGTGTGTGAGAGAGAGGGAGAGAGAGGGGGGAGTTTGTCTGATCGGCAAACAAATGAATAATGTCAGTTTTATAACTGGGATGGAGACAGAAAGGAGACCGCAACAAATGTTTTGTCTGCAGGAGAGAGTAATTTTAGTGGTATGAGTAATATCTAGAGACATATAGGGTGTGTGAGAGAACCCCATAGAGAGAAAGATAAAGTGAAAGACGAGTGAGACTGTGTGTGTGGCGGTGAAAAAGAAAGCTTATGTACCTAGTGATACCAGAGAACGGTAGAGACGTGAGAGATAACGAAAACCGTGTAATGTATAATGATAGGGAGAGTGTGACACTTCTCAAGGGAGACGTCGAGAGACCATGTTTGCGAAGATAGGAGAAACATGAAGTGAGCGTGCGGGTGAGCTGGAGAAAAGAGAGTGAGAGTTACATGAAGGAGCATGCGAGAGAGATGGGCGTGAAAGGAGTCAACATAAAAGGGATTCAATATTTGAACTCGAGATGATGATACATGTAATTCATACTCGAACCAAAATTGATCTATCAAACATGCATACTCATATGAATTCACGCGCATCTATGTTATTTAATATGTAGATATTACTGATCCATACATTTTAGTTGAACATAATTTGGTTTATGTTTTTTGAATTCAACCTCATGATTTTGAGATCATTGTATTTGTAAATCATATTATACATATAAAGGAGCAGAATTCTTTGTTGTGCTTTTGAAAGTATATATAAAAAAATGATGTATATAGAATTTTATTCCAATCGAAAATGGGTCCTGCCCGAACAAAAATAGAATACAAACTGGATTCGAATTGAGTAGGCACGGTAAACATGCACTCTTGCTCTGCAAAAATTTGAACGAAGCGGGGAAAGTCGCAGTAACCGCCCGAAACCAAAATCTACGAGATGGAAATTACTGCCTATCCCTGACACGCAAAGCCTATCGGCTCGATTTCTATATGTTTCGATAGGGGTAGGTTTGTAATTTCACTTAAACGTGACATAGTCGCCTCTCACCCGGATTCATACACGGTGGGCGCCAAAACACAGTGTCTCCTCGGCCGAAATAGACTCCCACCCCGATTCATACACGGTGGGCGCCAAAAACGAACTCTCGTCAGCAAATATTCGGTGTATGCGAGATTACCGTCCTATCCCCAACCGACTAATATTGCTGTGATGTAGGAAATTTTAAACGGGGGCTAAGTTTGTAAATTTCCTCGCATTTGAGACAAGCGTGCCCTAAAGACATGGTTCCCCCTTCCTCTCTCCCTCCATTTCCCCATTCGTACTTTGTGGGCGCCAAAACACCCTCTCCACCCCAGCCTCGTCCGTCCGCCACCCCATCCACCGCCGTCCACCCCCACCATGCTGGAGCTGATACCCTGACGCCATCGTCCATTACAAGAGATCGACCTCTCTCATCCACGGCTTCGGACCGGGATCCTTGCATCCCGTCCTCTCGCTTCATCCCCGCCATCGTCCACCTTGCCGGCGCCGCTCCTACGACCGCCTTGTCCACCGCGCCCCGCCGCCACCGTCTACCCTCCTAGATCTGCTTCCACGCTGCCGACAGCCATCGCTACCGCAACACCGTCAAATTCTCAGCAGATGCATACACGGCGCCGCACCAGAGGCGGTACTCTTTCGTATCTGCTCAACTTATTTATTGCAGCAAGAAAATAGATCGCCACTGCTTTACTCTGATTTCTTGTCCATCACTTACTTGTTAGTTGAAAGCAAAAATTGGTTGTGAAGTTGCCTTTGTCCGGTTTGCACCTTCAGATCCGCCATGGCACGCTCAACACTATACTCGCAATGCTTATGGTTTTCCCCTTTTATATTCCACACTAGTTAATTGACAGTAGACTAAATTTCAAAATTGGGTCAGTCAATTTTTGAGAGCTCGCTGGAGTTCGCCGGTGCGAAGGAAGGGGCTCAGGTGGGGACGGTGGTTGTGGGGGGCGGTGGTGGGGCCTCGCCAAACGAAGAAAACTCGACGCGGGTGGAGGCGGGGGTGGGGGTGGGGGTGGCGGAGGAACACAGGCGGTGGGGGCAGTTCAGGGGAGGGGGGGGTTGGGGTCGGTGGTTCGGCCGGCGGCCCATGCGGTGTTCCGTATGGGAAGAATCAGAGACGAGGAAGAAGAAGGGTTAGGAGATGTAGGATCTTCATCCAACCGCCTGAAATGGTCGACTGACCCAAATGACAAAAGTCACGCGACTTGCATGCAGACATGCCTTTATATTCAGTACCATCTTCGTACCTGCTTAGCACTGCTCCCGAATCCATCAAGCTAAACAACGTGCCACTCATAATTCCAAACTTATTGCTCAAATACGAATCTGATATGATGCTGATATTACTAAAACAGATAACGTTTAATTGGTCAGCTAATGTTCCTACTTTACTTTCGAAAAGCACGTGCACCACATATAGAGAGACAGCAGGGAGTTGCATTCTTAATGCGCTCTGGTTCATCATGTGTCGGCACTGCACAACGAACATTTTATTATCCAAAATCTGCTTACTCTTCTTTAGCATGTTCCTCTTCCGTTCTTCTTTAATAAGTACTCTCTCCGTTCCTAAATACAAGTCTTTGTATAGATTCCACCATTGACTACATATGGAGCAAAATGAGTGAATCTACACTCTAAAATGTATCTGTATACATCTGTATGTGATGCATAGTGCAAATCTCTACAAAGACTTATATTTTGGAATGGAGGGAGTATGATAGTAGAACAGTATGTTCCTTGTAGTGAAGATGAGCAGGGACATTTGCAGTGTAGAGGTCTATACAATCGGTTGTGATGGACACTTTGAACTCTTCGGGCCTCTTCGATTCGTAGGATTTTGTAAACATAGGAATAGGAATTGTAGTGGCCTGCCCACTTGAATCCTATAATATTAGCAAGGAAATGCGGGGAGTTGTGTCGCCTTTGAGAGTTACACTGATATTAACAGTACCGCACCTTCAGTTGAAGAGAGCTGGTATCCGAAGCCTTTCTAGCTGTACCGGCAATACTAGCACATATATTCCAGCAAGTTCCACTTTGCTGATTTTACTCCTGATGCTTACGGTTTTCCCGTTATATCTACACTATGATCTGTGTAGCTGCTTTGTGTTGCACTAGCAGCAGTCCACTCTTGAAGCTAAACAACACACCAATCATAAGTCCAAAGCTTACTTCTTCAAATACGAATTGTGATATGATACTGATATTAGTTAACGGACACACATTTAATTGGTCAGGTAATGCTCCCACTTGATTTTCCAAATGCATGTGGCCACATATAGAGAGACAGCATGGAATTGCATTTCTTTGGGCGATGTGCTTCATCATGAGTGGGCAACCAAGATTGTATGCAATGAAGCGGAACCTCAAGAATATGCTTCCTTTTCTGTTCTTTAACATGTTCCTCTTTTGTTATTCTGTATTTAGCACGTACAGTATGTTCCTTGTCAGGAAGGGGAGCAGGGACATCTGCAGTCAACAACTGATAGAGCTGGCCTGTACGTGATCGATAGGCTTTCAATTAGTAGCGGCAATACAACACCGTATTTTCCAGCCAGTTCCACTTTCCTGATTTATATATCGTGGTTATGGTGTACCCCTTTTATGTACACTATGATCTGCCTAGTTGTTTTGTGCTCTTGTTATCATGGTTTGGCAATAAACTCTGTATACAATATATTATGAACCTATCATCTGCCAACTATCCTTACTTCTGGAGCCTATTTTTTGTGTACTTGATTATATTAATGCACGCACCATATTACAGCACACATGAGCTCTCTCATCAGAATCCAGTGATAGCACACAAGGGTTTACAGGGGCGCCCCTATATTAGAATATCCTCTACATTACAAATATAATCTCACTACTATTTATGTTTTCACGGTTCTCAGATATTATACGTAATTACAGTGAATATCATAATCCACGCATCAGAAGAATATTGTGGAACACTACAACGACTTACAAAATTGGCACCAAGGCATTGAGTGCCATTCTTGATGCAATGAAACTCATACGCTCCCCACCTGTAGATTCTTCTTCAGAATATGACCCTAATGACTATTCTAACCTTAGGAGTCAAAGGCAGATGCCCTGTCCTGTTCACCCATCAAAGTGTCTATTCTAATTTGGCAAGGTTTTATTGATTGCGCGTATCTTGCATATGTTGTCTTGCATTTCTTCTACTTTGTTGCACCGCCATCTGCTTAGTTTACTCATCATATATGTCAAGATGCCATGCCCATCCATTATCAATACATATTCCATCTGTCATCATACCATGTTTTTCCACTCAAATGTTGTTCTTGTGCATCAGACATCAAAAAGGAAGAGGGTGATTGCCGAACCTGAAGGAGCACCAGCAATTAAAGTCCTTGAAAAACGTGGTGGTGCCGGAGAAATCAGACAGCACCCCACTTATATTGGTTGTACAACCAGTGACACAAAACGTAGGACCGACTCCAGCAGACTGTACCCATACTTCACTGGCCACACCACTAGCCCCACCACACAGGACCTGCACTCCAGCAAAAGGTATGCCGATTTCAGTTGCCATAGCACCAGCCGTACCACAGAAAAATCCCACTCCAGCAAAAAGTACAGCAAGTCCACCGGCCGAAGACCTATCCCAACTGCAGAGACGGCCAATTCCTGCAGATTGGAACCCCATTCCAGTTATTCCCAGTTCACAAGACAATGCTTTCAATGTTGTTAGGGACTACGTGCATATATTCCCATCATGGGAAGATATAGTGAAGACAAACACCATTTTCACATCTTCCTGTCCCACTTACGTGTAAGTGCTATTATTCATGGTGATTATTTTCCTGTTTTCTGCTGATTGAACACATCAATGATTTACATTACATTGTTGTAAGTAGGCGAGGGTCAGTCATGACGAGCAAAGCTTGCTTGCTTTTTTTAAGGAAGCATTGCAGCAATATCGGTGTTACCTGAGGAAATCACACTTTGATGGCAAGTCTATAAACGAATTTCCGGTGAAGTCTCCTGTGCTAAATTTAGAAGACATTGAATGGAAAAACCTTGTTATGCACTAGTCTCGTTCCCAGGATGAGGTACTGTCTACGATATCACATGACAATTTGAACTTCTACTTTTCCGCATGTGCCTTACGATCTTTTTTGCAGGAAATGTGCTCGAAGAAGAATTCCAATTTGAAAAGAACGACAGGATATCGCAAATATGCTGCCCGCTGCTTTGCTCTTGTTAGTACCTGTTGTCCTGTATCACTTTACTTGCATTCATACCTGGTTCATTATGTAACAGCAGTATGCATGATAGCTTGCTTATCAATTGTTCGCTCCAAATTATCTGATCTGTATGAATGATTACATTAGTGTAGAGTATATCCAATGCCAATGAATTTTTTTAGCTCTGCATTGTTCTTGTAAGTACATGCTATCCTTTATCAGTGTACTTATATTGACAGGTAGTTGTTCATGTACCATCACTCTGCAGCTTATTTTCCTTTGCCCTCCATTTTCTACACATCAGATCTATATTTACTCTTACCATAAGGTTGGATAACACCGATGGTACTGAAGAAGTTTAGCTGTGCATTGCTCTTTGCTGTACCTTTTGCATGTATCGTTGTACTTAAATTTATAGCTACTTGGTTATGTAGCATCACTCTTCATCTTATCTTAAATATTCTCCATTTTTTCTTATATTATCACATCTATATTTACTCTTAACAAAATGTAGAATAAAGGCAATGCTTATGAAGAAGATTCTGTGGTAAACTTCTTGAATTGCCCCCCCCCCCATCAGCATGGACAAGGGCTTTATAGAGCCTGTCTTCACCAATAATGTAAGTTTGTCCTTCTCATGCCTTCAAACTTTGTTGTGTATATTTGGTTAGGCATGACTGCAACAACTATTCATTTTTAGTGTTTGCATCAAATTGCATGTTTAAAGTTTATTATGTAGTTCATAAACAAAAGTTTGTCCTTCTCAATTTAAGTTTTTAGTTGTACAACCAAGTTCCTTCTTCATACCATGTAAATTAAACTATACAGAGCAAGTGATCTTCTTTTGCACTGCATGTATGCTTCTGTTCTTGATCCGTAATCCAGTGGTGTGGTGAACCTACCCACTACAACACAATGTCATATTCTGCAATGTCTTAACTATGAACAATGTCATATCATTCTACTATTATTTAAACCGTCTCTTTACGTGCCAATCTAAAATGGGTAAATTGACAGCACACTAACCAATGATACTTATGAGTTGTTGATCTGTAATCCAGTGGTGTCGTGAAGCTGCCAACTCCTTCATAATGTCATTTCCTGCCATGTCTTCACCTGAACAATACCATATTGTGTTAATGCTATTTTAAATTGTGTCACTTTATTCGTCAGTATGAAATGTAATGAATTGTTAGCACTGATACTTATATGTGCAAAACTTGTCATCTGTCTGCTTGTTTATCTTTTTCAGGGTGAGGAGGATATAAGTGTCAAACAAGCGCAGTCTCATGAGCTTGCTCAGCTGCTTGCGCTGCAGCTCCCGAGTAGGGATAACCTTTCTTGAACTCTATTGAAGTGATGTCGGTTTTGTATATTATTTTGTCGGCGTGTTTATTTGCACTAGTGGCGATCTTTGATGCCCAGTGTATGTAATCTGCTGTCTGCTTGTGCTTTATTATCATAGTTTGATGCCCAGTGGATGTAATATGTCGTAATTTCTTTATTGTATAGTCTAGGTTTTTTCTTATTCACGATGCTGCAGTTATTTTACTGTATATATATCCTGTCTTCACAGTAAACTGGCCAAACCGTCAAATTACGGTACATAATCGGGCCGTCATGCAAATCACTGTGTATGATCCGCATCATGGCCCCAGTCATCTTGGCCCGTTAACAGGCCTAAATGTAAACTGGCCCACTAGTAGATTCGGGCCTTTAATAGGCCGAGTAAACCTCCGGCCCTATTTTCGCAAGAAAACTCAATGGGCTTTTAGGAGGCTGAAAAGTAGGTTGGGCCTGAAACATGCCAAACAGCTCACGGGCCGGCAGCAGGCCGAAATAGACCCCGACCCATGATTGTGCCAATCACATCACAGGCCGTTAACAGGCCAAAATTGTCTCGGTCCTTGTTTGGCCCAATCAGATTATCGGCTGTGAGCAGGCCAGATGCAAACCGGGTCGTAGTTAGGCCCATCTACATGACGGGCTTTTAACGGGCCGAAGTAAATATAGGGCCGAAATGTTAAATGACCCTTTAACAGGCCGAAACTAATATCAGGTCGAATTACTAAATGGGCCTTTAGCAAGTGGGCCTAAAAGCATAGCGTCCAGTTGACGGGCCGAATCTGATATGGGCCATAATTTAGCCCCAAGCCTCTTAAAGGGCCGGATCTGATCTGGGCCGTAATTTGGCCCAGAACGAGGTAGGCTTTTAACGGGCCAGATCTCATATGAGCCTTTATTAGGCCCGGAACGTGGCAGACTGTTAATGGACCGGATCAAATATGGGCCTGTATTTGGCCCAAAACATGGCAGCCTGTTAACGGGCCGACCCACTAGTGTCCTCAAAATCTTGTGGGCCTTTAGCTGGGCCGGCCCATTATGGTCGGCGAAATCTGGTGGGACTTTAGCTGGGCCGACCCATTATGGTCCGCAAAATCTTGTGGGCCTTTAGTTGGGCCGGCCTAATTAATCTTTATGGGCCAGTTTTGGGCCGATCCATGTGTTAACATATCATAGGCGCATCTCTCCCATTGGATGAGTGACACCTGTGCCAACGCGGAGCTGACATGTGGTTCCATCGGCCAATGAGAATTTTACACGTGGAAAATCGGCATTGATCGTGGCAGTTAGCAGGCTATCGGATCCAAAACCGGACCCGATAGCTTAACGGCGACCCGTTACGGTGGATGCCACGTGTCGGTCACCCTTGACGAAAGCACTTCCATGATGCGGCATTTATCGTCATGGAAGTGAACACTTCTGTGATGATAATTTTGGTAATGTCATGGAACACTTATACGACAGCACAGGTATGACTATCTTGATTTTGTCATAAATTCGTCATGGATGTACATGCATGACAGAAAACGTGACCTACTGTGACAAACACGTATCATCACAGAAGTGTATTTTTTTGTAGTGAATGGTTGCTCATGAAGAATCCAATCCGGATGATGTTAGTGGTGTTGCCGGAGTTGCTCAAGATTCTCAAAACACCTTGTGGCTAGTCAACAAGAGTGGTGATGTTGTCACCTACAACTATATGAAAGACTACAAGGGCAACGCTCACAAGTGCCTAATGGCAAAGGCCGTGGTAGAAGATGGAGAGGACCAAAACTCTCCTGACAAGGTCAAGGTAACCCCACGATCAAACCCTCCTCTCTTCACTCCTCCTACTCCTAGTGATGAGTACCTTGATGCGGAGGATAATTATGATGATAATGATATATATGACACCATGTTTGCTAAATTAAATAAGGTCATGTCCTCCCTCAAAGGAAAGAAGCTCACTATGTTTCGTATGCTTATGGAGATGGTGGGTAAGCACACCATCACCATTAAGGAACTTTAAACCCTCGTCACCGAGGAAAAGGAAAATATGAAATCCTTGAGTGGAAAGTCCAATATGAGGAAGCACGAAATGATGAACTATGCTTGAAAATTGGTGAAAACATTGATGTTCATACTAAAGATCTTGCCTCCTTGAAAAAGGTTAAGGACTCTTTCGAAGAGTTGATGAATGATAAAAGTAAGCTTGTGAAGTCTCATGCTTCTCTCTCTAAGGATTGTGAGCTCCTATCCGTGTCCCTGAAGACTAAGGAAGAAGAGCCCACCCTTCTTACAAAGAGTTTTGAGACGCTCAACTTACTTATCTTGAAACTCTAGCCAAGGCTTACTCTTCTCCTACTATCAATGTTGATGCTTGTACTACTAACTCTAGTAGTGATCTAGCATCTATTCTTGAGGAGAATCGCTTTCTCAAGGCTCAAATCGAGAAAGGTCTCATGACATGTGCTCAAGGGCAAAAGAACCTTAATGAGATATTAAGCCAACACAATGAGATGTTTGCCAAAGGGGGGCTCAGGTTTGACCCAAGCGCAAGCAAGAAGAAGACGTCTTCTCAAAAGTGCACCGCCCCTCTAAAAGAAACATTTGTACAGGAAGGGCACAAGGAGAAAAGTAAGTTTGTTAGTGGGGAGGCCACAAGGGGCATGCCCACTCTCAACAAGCCAAAAGAGTTCATGCCTCCATCCTATGTACTTCGTAAGACTAAGGATGGAGAAGTTTATGCTAAATTTGTTGGCCCTCGAAATGCATTCCGATTCTATACTATTTGGGTCCCTAAGACCCTTATGACTAACTTGAGAGGTCCCATTGCAAAATGGGTTCCTCTAACCAAGTCATAATTGTGTGTAGGTTGCTTTCTCTGGTGGAGTAAAATGGGTGATTGACAGTGGATGTACCAATCATATGACCGGAGATAGCAAATTGCTCTATGATTTCATGGAAGCTATTCAACCATTTATGAGCATTATGTTTGGTGGAGGATCAAAAGGACAGGTACTCGGGTTGGGCAAGGTGGCTATCACAAATGACATGTCTCTAGCTAATGTCATGCTTGTTCAATCCCTTAAATATCATTTGCTTTCTGTTCGCCAATTGGCTTCTGTTGGTTATGATACACTCTTTGGACTAACGGATGTGAAAGTCTTTAAGAGAGATACTCTCGAAGTGGCCTTTGTTGGAGAGTTGGATGGCAACCTTTACACGGTTGATTTCTTGAAAGAGAGCACATTCCATGCAACTTGCCTAATGGCCAAGGCCGACAAGGGGTGGCTATGGCATCGCCGGCTAGCCCATGTCGGCATGAGAAATCTTCAAGATATCTTAAAGGTTAACCACATCCTTGGACTAACCAATGTCTCTTTTGAGAAAGATCGTGTGTGTAGTGCATGCATAGCCGGGAAGCAACATCAATCAAAGCACCCTCCCAAGAATATTGTGTCTACTTCAAGGCCTTTGGAGCTCCTTCATGTGGATCTTTTTGGGCCTCCTTCATGGGATAGTCTTGGTGGGAAAAAGTATGGGCTTGTCATTGTTGATGATTGCTCAAGATATACATGGGTGTTCTTCCTCAAGTCCAAGGATGAGACGAAGATCACCTTCATTGATTTTGCCAAGCAAGCACAACGCAAGTTTGACAAAGAAATCTCGGTAATAAGAAGTGATAATGGTTCTAAGTTCAAGAACTACACCTTGGAAGAATTTATTAGTAATGAAGGGATTGAGCATCAATATTCAGCTCCATACACTCCTCAACAAAATGGTGTAGCCAAAAGGAAGAACTGCACACTTGTGGAGATGGCAAGGTCCATGTTGGATGAATACAAGTCGCCACATAGTTTTTGGGCCGAGGCTGTCAACACTGCATGCCATGCATCAAACTGGCTCTTCCTCTGCACAATATTGGAAAAGACTCCATATGAGCTCCTAACTGGGAACAAGCCAAATGTCATGTACTTTCATGTATTTGGTGCAAATTTTCCAATAAGGGTCATCACCTGAAGCCCGGCGCCAGGCTTGAAGACGGTGGGCCAAAGATGGGCTTAAGACCCGGAGATGGCTAGGGCCCGTAGTTACAACCGTCATTATGGTAGAACTTGTAGTGTAAGGCAAGAATAGTTGAGAGTCCGAGCCGGACACTCTTATGAGCCGGCCGGGACTCTAAGAGCTGCTGGGTGTCAACCTCTCTATATAAAGGGACGACCTGGCAGCGGTTTAGGGGGAAGAAAGATCTGGTCGAGAGCCAGGCATAGCAGTTAAGCTCCCTGGTCATCGAAACCCTAATCAATACCACCTCAACTGGACGTAGGCTTTTACCTTCACCGTAAGGGGCCGAACTAGTATAAACCCTCGTGTTCCTTGTCCCATTTAACCCCTTCAAGCTTCCTAGCGGCGATGGCTCCACGACTAAGTCCTAGCTTGAGGACATCTGCCGTGACAATTCCACGACAGTTGGCGCCCACCGTGGGGCTCGAACCCACGACCACAAGGTTAAGAGTCACCCGCCCAGTGGGGCCGGGTTACTCATAGGGTCATCACCTGAAGCCCGGCGCCAGGCTTGAAGACGGTGGGCCAAAGATGGGCTTAAGACCCAGAGATGGCTAGGGCCCGTAGTTACAACCGTCATTATGGTAGAACTTGTAGTGTAAGGCAAGAATAGTTGAGAGTCCAAGCCGGACACTCTTATGAGCCGGCCGGGACTCTGAGAGCTACTGGGCGTCAACCTCTCTATATAAAGGGACGACCCGGCAGCGGTTTAGGGGGAAGAAAGATCTGGTCGAGAGCCAGGCATAGGAGTTAAGCTCCCTGGTCATCGAAACCCTAATCAATACCACCTCAACTGGACGTAGGCTTTTACCTTCACCGTAAGGGGCCGAACCAGTATAAATCCTCGTGTTCCTTGTCCCGTTTAACCCCTTCAAGCTTCCTAGCGGCGATGGCTCCACGACTAAGTCCTAGCTTGAGGACATCTGCCGTGACAATTCCACGACAGTTGGCGCCCACCGTGGGGCTCGCGCACGGTGGATTTGAGTTCTTGAAGGGCAGCTTTGAAGGGCTCAAGGGATACGCTGTGGGTCGGATGACCAAGAGTCGTCGCGGCAAGCTCTACATCGACGATGCAAACTGGGGCCCCGACACCGGCTCAATTGAGTACGGATACCGGGTCCCCTTCGGCAGAATTCAGGTTTTCATTGGCAAGATTGGTGAGCCGGGCCCTGAGCCGGATCTCTGCGCCGATCTCATCGAGACGGCTCAGCGCGCACGACCCGCCCGGGCCCCGCTTGCCTTGAAGCATGCTTTTGTGGGATGTATCCATGGAGGGCTCTTTGATGGATCGGGATCTGGTGATGAGACGGCCGCCGGCTCTGACGGCGAGTCGTCCACAGATGAGTCAAACTCGTTGTATCAACTTCAAGATGGCAGGCTCATGGGTTGTTCCAATGGTGACAGTATTCCGGACCCGTTTGAGCCGCCGAGCCGGGTTGGAATCTTCATGGCCGGTGCGCAGCCTATTCAGAACCCTGCTGCCGGGGCGGGAAACCCGGTGCCCTCGCCGGCTCAGGTGCTGATGGATCTCACGGACAAGATGACGGCCCTGTTGACCGCCGCGGTTGACCCGGCGGATCAAGCTCAGCATGACGTGGAGGTGGCACAGTTAAGGTTAGATCTAGTGAAAGCCAAGGAGGATCTGGCAGCGGAAGGGATCAGGATGGCTGCGGAGAGGGCGGCTCTCGACGCCCAAACTCAGTTGATTCAGGCGCAGTCCTTCCGGCTCACGATGGATCAGAACGCATCCAATGAGGTCATGAGAAGGAGGCATCAAAAGGCCCAATCTCGACTCCCTCCGGTCTACGATCCTCGAAACCTCTTCAACACGCCAGGTGCAGGGTCTAGTAACCCGCCAGGGATCATAGTGCCCGGGTCTGGGACCCCTGTTCAGCCACAAGTGATGGGGCCTCCCCGGGTGAACCCTGCCCCGCCTCAGTATGTGCCAATACCACCGGGTCATTATGCTAACCCGCTGAAGAACATGGTCGCCGCAGCAGCACGGCTGGCGGCCCTCCCAATTGACAGCGACTCTCCAACGGCTATTGAAACCCGCCGGGTCAGGGAACTCCTTCAGACAGCGCTGGCGTAGCAAGAGGCGTACTCTTACAGCCGGGACAGGATCCACTCGACCCCTCGTCCAGGCCGGAGCCTGAGTTATAGCAGACACATGGTCTCAGCGACCGGCTCAAGTAATGTCCGACGCCATGACCCGCCCCCTGGCCATGGCCCGGCTCATAACGGAGCCTTTCACGCAGCCGACCAAGACAGAGCGCGGCAAGAGGCGGAGCAGGTGCCTCAGTTGACGGCTTACCAGACTCCCCCGGCTTATCCGACGACTTCCGTCGACGTGGGAATCCCTACGAGGACTGGAGGTGTCCCTTGTTTAGTGCCAGCTCTCCGCAATGAACGTCTACCCAAGGACTTCAAAGGCCCTAGGAAGGTGCCTAATTACACGGCTGACTTACAACCCGGAGCCTGGATCGAAAGTTACGAGATGGCCATGGAACTGCTGGAGGTCAGTGAAGCGGCGATGGCCAAGTACTTCACCATGATGCTAGATGGGACTGCCCGCACTTGGCTGAAAGGGCTACCGCCGAATTCCATCGGATCTTGGGCTGAGCTGAAGGCCCGGTTCATACAAAACTTCAAAGACACCTGTAGGCAGTCTATGTCAATAGTGGATTTGACTAACTGTAAACAGCAGGAGGGTGAGTCTATGACACATTGGGTTCACCGGGTCAAAGAGATCATACATTCATCGGATAAGATGGATGCCGGCTCTGCAGTCTTAATGTTGGAGCAAAAATTTCATTTTCTGCCCCTGAAGATGAAACTCGGGCGGCTTAAGCGCGACTGCAATGATATGGGTACGCTGATGGCGGCTCTCGTCAAGTACGCCGATTCTGATAGTACCAAGGACCCCGCTTCAGATGATGAAAGGATAGGGAAGGGAAAGAAGAACGGCAATGGCAAGGGTCCTCAGCATAACCCGGGGAACCAAGGAGGTGGCAAGCGTAAGGCCGACGGCAGCCTAGAGTTCGTGGCCAACGCCAGCTCACAGGGTAATAGCCAGAGACGCAAGGGGAGGCCCCCTCCCCGAGCCGGCGGGTCAGGCCCGACGCTGGAGCAGCTGTTGAATGAGCCCTGTCCAAGGCATGGCTCTAGAGAGAAGCCAGCTACTCATCTATGGAAGGATTGTGCAATCATGAAAGCCTTTAAGAATTCCAACGCCTTTAACGGCAACAATGGCCCGGGCGGTGGCTCAGGCGCAGGCGGCTTTCATGGCCCGGGCGGCGGCTCAAATTCTAATCCTCAGAACGGTCAAGGGGGCTTTAATCAACAGTCTGGCCAGGGTCATCAACAGCAGCAGGGGGGTTATCAGACCAATCCGAAGCAGCTTAGCGGTGGACAGTATCATGTATTTACCACCAGTCTGTGTAAGCGAGATCAGAAGCTTCATAAGAGGGCTGTGAATGCTGTTGAGCCGGCGGTTCCACGCTATTTAAGGTGGTCTGAGCAGCCTATCGTGTGGAGTAGGGAGGATCACCCTCCCCGGGTGGATAATCCGGGTCACTTGGCCTTGGTGGTGGTTCCTCAAGTGGGAGGATATAAGTTCACTAAGGTGCTCATGGATGGAGGCAGCAGCATCAACATCCTCTATTATGAGACTTTCCGTCGTATGGGGTTGATTGATAAGAACCTCAGCCAGTCAAACACTATTTTCCATGGTGTGGTACCTGGTAAGTCGGCTTATCCAGTCGGCATGATCGAGTTGGAAGTGGCCTTTGGAGACGAGCACAACTACAGGGTGGAAAAATTGACCTTTGAGGTGGTCAAGATAAGAAGCCCGTATCATGCCATATTTGGGCGGCCGGCTTACGCCAAGTTCATGGCACGACCGTGTTACGTGTATTTACAGCTCAAGATGCCGGATCTCAATGGGACCATTACGGTTCATGGCAGCCGGAAGGTGGCCTTGGAGTGTGAGGAAGGCGATGCAGCTTATGCAGAATCTGTTTGTGCAACAGAGGAGTTAAAATTTTACAAGGACAATGTTGACCCAACAGATATGACCTCTCTGAAAAAGCCGACTACGGAGCATGAGCCGGCAATGAAATTTAAGTTGGCTGATGAGACTAAACTTGTTGATTTCGTTCCAGGTGATTCATCTCAGAAGTTTAGCATCAGTGCCAATCTGGATCCAAAATAGGAAAGCGCGCTCATCGAGTTCATCCATGAGAATAGGGACATTTTTGCATGGAAACCTTCTGACATGCCAGGTGTACCTAGAGAACTCGCTGAGCACACTCTCAATGTTGATCCAAAATTTAAGCCGGTCAGGCAATTCCTTCGGCGGTTTAATGAAGAGAGGCGGAAAGCTATTGGTGAAGAGGTGGCCCGACTCTTGGCGGCCGGGTTTATTGTTGAAGTCTTTCACCCAGAGTAGTTATCTAACCCGGTGCTCGTGCTCAAGAAGAACGGCACCTGGCGGATGTGTGTGGGCTACACGGACTTAAACAAGGCGTGTCCGGCTGATCCTTTTGCCCTTCCCCGTATTGATCAAATCATTGATGCTACGGCAGATTGTGAGCGCTTAAGTTTCTTGGATGCTTATTCTGGATATAATCAGATTAAAATGGCAGTTAAGGACCAGGAGAAGACGGTGTTCATCACTCCCTTTGGAGCCTTCTGCTATGTGTCTATGCCTTTTGGACTCAAGAGTGCACAGGCGACTTATCAGCGTTGCGTGCAGAACTGTCTTCATAACCAGATTGGGCGCAATGTTCATGCTTATGTGGATGATATTGTGGTTAAATCCAGGAAGGAGGAAACCTTGATAGATGATCTGAGGGAAACCTTTGATAATCTCCGGGTCTACAAGATGATGCTTAACCCGGCCAAGTGTGTTTTTGGCGTTCCTGCAGGCCAGCTCTTGGGTTTTTTGGTTTCTAATAGAGGCATTGAAGCTAACCCGGAGAAGATCAAGGCCATCACCTCCCTGGCTAAGCCGGCGTGTATAAACGACGTCCAGCACTTGGCGGGTCGTATCGCTGCTTTAAGCCGGTTTATAAGCCGTTTGGGTGAGAAGGCCATGCCATTGTATCAGTTGATGAAGAAAACTGATGACTTTGTCTGGAATGATGCAGCTAATACTGCTTTTGAGGATTTGAAGAGGCAGCTGGCAGAGCCCCCAGTCCTTGCTGCTCCGGTTGACAAGGAGCCTTTATTGCTGTATGTGGCTGCTAACACACGAGCCGTCAGTGTGGCTGTGGTGGTGGAGCGCAAGGAAGAGGGTAAGGAGCATCCGGTTCAGCGGCCGGTTTATTATGTCAGCGAAGTGCTCATCGAGTCCAAACAGCGGTATCCACATTGGCAGAAGCTTGTTTATGGTGTGTTCATGGCAAGCCGGAAGCTTAAGCATTATTTCCAGGGTCAACCCATCACTGTGGTCAGTTCTGCCCCCCTTGGAGATATCATTCAAAACAGAGAGGCCACAGGGAGAGTGGCTAAGTGGGCTATAGAGCTCGGACCTCATGGTCTGAAATACGTACCACGCACTGCTATTAAATCTCAAGCCTTGGTGGATTTCATCAACGATTGGACAGAGTTACAAGTGCCCCAACAAAAGCCGGATAACACATATTGGACTATTCACTTCGATGGATCCAGGCAATTGGAGGGCTCGGGGGCTGGAGTCGTGTTGGCTTCCCCTAAGGGTGACAAGTTCCATTATGTGCTACAGTTGATGTTTCCTTGCACTAACAATGCGGCTGAGTACGAGGCCTTGCTCCACGGTCTTCGGATGGCTAAGGAGATGAGCTTGAGCCGGGTAAGGTGCTTCGGCGACTAAGACTTGGTGGCTCAACAAGTATCAGGAAAGTGGGACTCCAAGGACCCTCTCATGGCGGCTTATCGCCGTGAAGTTGATGCCATTGCTGGGCACTTTCAGGGTTACCAGGTAGAGCACATCGATCGCAGGAAGAACGAGGCGGCTGATGCTTTAAGCCGGCTGGGCTCTCAGCGAAAACCGGTGCCGCCTAATATTTTCCTGGACGTCCTGCATAACCCTTCTGTTAAGTTGCCTACAGAGGAAGTCTTGGCTGTCCCTGACCCGGAGGCACGACTAGTGGCGGCTCTCCACATCGTCCCGGACTGGACAGTGCCCTATCTGGCTTACATGACCCGGGGAGATTTGCCTGAGGATGAAACTTTGGCCAGACAAATAACCTGCCGGTCTAAGTCAATGGTTATTATCAATGGTGAGTTGCATCGCCGCAGTGTTACGGGAGCGTTCCAGCGTTGTGTCTCCCCTGAGGAAGGTCAAGAGATCTTGCGTGAGATTCATGAAGGGGATTGTGGCCATCATGCCAGCTCAAAATCCCTTGTGGCCAAGGCTTTTCGTCATGGTTTTTATTGGCTGACGGCTCATGCTGATGCGGAGGACTTGGTCAGTAAATGTGATGGTTGCCAAACGTTCTCGCGACGGGCTCATGTGCCGGCTCAGGAGCTGAGGATGATCCCAATTACTTGGCCCTTTGCGGTCTGGGGGCTTGATATTGTTGGGCCTTTTAAAAGGTCCAAGGATAAGAAGACCCACCTCTTGGTGGCAGTTGACAAATTCGCAAAGTGGGTTGAAGCAGAGCCAGTTAGCAAGTGTGACGCAGCCACGGCGGTTCAGTTCATGAAAAGGGTGATCTTTCGCTTTGGCTTTCCACATAGCATTATAACTGACAATGGTACCAATCTATCCAAAGGCGCCATGGAGGAGTTTTGTCAACGAGAGCATATTCGACTTGATGTTTCATCAGTGGCTCACCCTCAATCCAATGGTCAAGCTGAGAGGGCTAATTTGGAGATTCTGAAAGGCATCAAGCCCCGGCTTTTGGTCCCTTTACAACGGACGCCGGGTTGTTGGGTGGAGGGGTTACCCTCCGTGTTGTGGAGCATCAACACTACTCCTAACAGGTCTACAGGTTTCACGCCTTTCTTCATGGTTTATGGAGCGGAAGCAGTCCTCCCCAGTGACATCCGTCATGACTCGCCTCGAGTGGCGGCTTATGTTGAGGCGAATAATGAACAGGCGCGCCAAGATGCTCTTGACTTGTTGGACGAACAGCGTGATGTGGCAGCAGCTCGCTCAGTGATTTACCAACAAGATCTGCGCCGTTATCACAGTCGCCGGGTTAAATCCTGGGTCTTCCAGGAAGGCGATCTGGTGCTCCGGCTCATCCAAGATCAAACAGATGCGCACAAGCTATCCCCGCCTTGGGAAGGGCCCTTTGTGGTCAGCAAGAATTTGCACAACGGGTCATATTACCTCATTGACATTCGGGAGCACAAAGATTCACGTAAGTCGGAGGAAGAGACCCGTCGGCCGTGGAACATAGCTCAGCTTCGGCCTTATTACACTTAAGCCACCGGCTCTCATAATGTACATATTTCTCTAAGCCATGTATATATTATGATAAGCAATAAAGCAGGACTTCTGTCCTTTTTTCTCCTCCAAAGGTGAACGTGTTGTTTTCATTGCAAGCTCACATGATAACTTGAAGGAGGATCCGGCTTATGATCGTATTCGAATCTAGCCGTACGCAATATAATCACTTGGGGGCTTCCTGTTCAAACATAGGTCGTATTCGAACCAAAGAGAACATAGCTGTCGATACCCATTTGATTGGCAAAGTGCCGAGATCATTGGGGAGTTTTCTTTGATCATATTTGAATCATAGTTCAACCCCCTTTGGGAACCGACGTGGATCGTATTTGAATCAGCGTCGTTAAACAACTCCTAAGGTCATTTGGGGGCTTCCTGTTCAAACATGGGTCGTATTCGAACCAAAGAGAACATAGCTGTCGGTACCCTCTTGATTGGCATCGCCACACCCACTGGGGGCTATATGATTGCATTCGAATCTTAGCATAACCCCTTTGGGACGGGTCTCTGGTCGTATTCGAACCGGAAGCCCCTAAGCTTTCTGATTTACAACGAGTTCTTCTGATTGTTTCAATAGTGTGCACGGCGGGTCTCACTTTGCCGGCTTAACTTCGATTCACAGTGCTAGTCGAACACAATCGGTGTTATTAAGACTGGTAAACCAGAATTGAGGTACCAACCTTATTACCCAGGTTATATAAACCGTAAGTGTGCTTGAAGGCCGGTAAGTGTGTTATTACGGTTATATCAAGGACATAATTGAGGGCCAGTCTTTCGTGACTTAGATTCATATTCCGGGTTATATGTATGAGACTATGGTTCTCAGTGCGGTAAGCCGCCTAGAGACTTGTGATTTGTTTTTCTATGCAGGATAGTTAAAAACAACTATTTGAGCTTAAGGAAAATGAATGATCAATTATGACCCGGAGGAGTATAAGGAAGTAACTTCAATGGAATTCAGCATTCAACACGTGCGCGATGGCACGACAAAGTTAAAATGTTGGTCCTATTCTATTACAAGACTCCCCGAGTCCAAAAGGGTGAAGCATTGTTTAATAAGCCGCCTGAAGAGTCAAGATGCTGGCCGGGTCGAAGCTTCCGGCTCATCCCTCTCCGCTCCTCCGGCTGTTCCTATGACCTGGAAGGTTGACGATTTCCAGTCAATGCCGCTCAGAGCTTCAAATTGCGCCTCCTCGTCAATTAACCCGGCCGGGTCAATGTCTGGGGCAAAGGTGTGCTTACGAGTCGGCGGGACTAAGCTGAGGGCTTCATAACGCGGAGAGGGGATCCTCTGATTTTCTGCGTCGTAGCTCGGCCGGTACTTGGTCAGATCGGTGTCGTTCCCAATCAGGGTGGCCACCGGGCGAACGATCTTCACACAAGTAGCAAAGTCCTTTTGGTCGAAAGGGGTGCCGTCTTCCTTCAAGCTAGGATAACCAAGTGCAATGTCCGCCGGGTCAAGCTCTGGAAGGAAAGCCTTGGCCCGGCTCAGAGCAGCTATGGCTACGGCTCTTGCAGAGGCCCGTCGCAGCTCTTGGACACGCTGAGGAAGAACGGCAAGCCGGCGAAGAACTTCCGCCAGGTGAGTCGGCACCTCGTTGGATAGGGCCACCACGGCCAAAGCGCGCTGTGACCCGGTGTAGAGTTGCTCCACCAGAGTGTACACGGCCTTCAACTTGGTCAGCACACTTTGGTTGAGGTTAGCGCTTCTTGGACCTGTTTAACAGAGTAAGATAAGCCGCTGGCAATGATGGGAGTTACGAGACATAAAGATTATAAACTTGATGAAAGCCGGTGGAATAACTTACCGAAGATTGCGGCGACCATCTGTGACACATGGCGCTTTAAGCCGGAGAGTTCGGCGGTTCTCTCCGTCAGAGCCTTCTCCGCCTATTCGGCCCGGCTCACCAGAGTAGCTTTCTCTTCGGCCCAAGTTTTCCGTTCAGCTTCAAAGTCCTTTTTCAGCTTCTCTTGAGCAGCAATACTAGACACAAATTTGGCGTTGGCCTTCCGGGTCTCAGTTTCCTGCGTCCTCAGGCGGGTCTTCAGATCGGAGATGTCAGCCTCAAATTTCTTGCAAGCAGCCTGCACAATTTCCGGGTTATAGTATGAACAGTTATTATGCAATTTTAAAGTCCCAAGCACTTTCCAAGCAAAGATACTTGGCACTTGGGGGCTAATGCATGTCGAACGTCTCTATTTACAAATTACCGGTTCATGGAAGTAAGCCAGAACTTAAGTCTACAACATATTCAGTCATAAGTCGTCGACTTGGGGGCTAGTATGGTAAAGATAACTATGCAGTAAGCAGTAGAGTGGTACCTCAGACTTCTGCTGTATCTGATTCACCATGTTGATCTCCAAATCCCGGCTCTTGTGCACCTGACTCACATAGCCGGAGACGATCTCTCCGACGCTCAAGTTCGTATAGTTGGTGAGGTTCAGATTGGCCCGGCTGCGCTCTAGCAACTCTTCCTTGGCGGAGCACTTGGCCAGCACAGTGGGTCTCCCCGGCTCAACAAACTCCGTCTGGGTGATTACCACGTCCGGGTCATCGGCCGGCTGAGCCGGGCTAGAGATATCCGGGTTGGTGGAAGTCTCCATGGCTGGCTCGTCGGTGGGAGCGGTGGCTTCAGGAGCAGAGGCGGCTGGCGGCTCTTGAGCAGAAACTTCCGGTTCCGTCACGACCGACTCCTCCGCCGGCTTATTCTTCTTTTCTCTTTTACTGAGCTTTGCTTGAGCACTGAAAGGACAAGAGGTTAGTACAAAAGTATGAGTAAAGATAAAGCACAGCAAGAGATGATCATCATTACCCGGGTACGGTCTTGAAAGCCGGTAGATTCGACTGCATCGAGTCACCAAAGGAAGGAGACGTTTCCTGATAATTTGAATCAGAAGAATTGAGAGGTTGACGTATAACACCCGCCAGAGGATGAAAAGGATATAAGTTGGAGATAACCTCGGTCCGGCGCTTCCTTGATGCCTCAGGTAAGCCGGAGGAGAGGTCAGCATCCTTGTTGGTCCGGGTGTGCCGCCGGCTCTCATGAATCTGTTGCTTCAAAAGAAATTGAGGATCTTGATAAGCTAAAGGATGTGAAAATCTTACTTTCCGGGCTACCCTTCGGACTTTCAGCCTTGGCAAGGGCTCCGAGTCGGAGGAAAGTGTCATTACCTCTTCAACCACCGGGTTACTTGCTTCGGTGTCATCCTGTTGATGAACAGTATTGATAAGGTGGACAGAAATAAACAAGAAATACAACAAAGAGCTTACAGGTTCAGGGGTTACCTCAGACTCGGAGCTGTCACTCAGTTGAAGCAGCTCTGAGGCAGTGGGCCTGCTTCCCTTTTTGCGGGGAGCGGCTCTCTTGGCGGCTTTCTTAGCCTTCCTGTCCTTCTTGGCCGCCTCATGGTCATATTTGACCTTCCAGAATTTGTCATCAGCCTAAAAAATACAATGATGATTTCTTAAGGTTCAGATGAAAGCTATCTACAGAAGCAAATAAGATGTTCAGATCAGCGGCTTACCGTTGGGGCCGGGTTGGTCTTGCAGAAGGGGCTTAAGCCGGTCCTCCCGCAGTCTGCCAAGCTCTCGTTCAAGAGAGCCTTGGTCATGTCTTCAGCAACGTCTTCAGGAAGATCGTTGCGGCTGTGTCTCAGGGGGTCATCTTTCCGTCCCGTGTACTCACACATTAAGCCGGGGCGGCGGCTTAAGGGGATCACCCGCCATGAGATCCAGACTCGGACCAGATCAATGCCATTAAGGCCATTTCCCAGGAGAGCCTAGATTTTGTTGATGGTGGGGATCAGAGGTTGGCGCTCCGCCTGAGATAACTTGTCTGACAGAGGGTGAGTTGGTTCCAAACGCGAAGGACGAAAGCCGGGCAGCGGGCTCTCGTCAGCCGGCGAAGTGTCTTGGCAGTAGAACCATGTCTGGTTCCAGTCCTTTGGGTGGCTTGGCGGCTCGGCGTAAGGAAAAAGGCAGTCTCTCCGTCGCTGAATGGAGATTCCACCAAGTTCTAAGCTCGGCCCGTTGGCGCACTCGTTCTGGCGGTTCAAACAGAACAGCTCTCTAAAGAGCAGAAGGCTGGGCTCCTCTCCAAGGTAGACCTTGCAGAATACTTGGAAGTTGCATATGTTCGACACCGAATTGGGTCCTATGTCTTGTGGCCGCAGGTCAAAGAAATTCAGTACATCTCTAAAGAACTTTGAGCCGGGCGGTGCGAAGCCCCGGCTCATGTGATCCGCAAATATTACCACCTCCCCGTCCTTTGGCTGTGGTCTCTCCTCTGACGGGTCAGGGGCGCGATAAGACATGACGTCCTTCTTGGGCAGGTAACCCATCTTCACAAAATCCGCTAAGGTTTCGTCGGTGACATTGGACCTCATCCAGTTGCAAGTGATGGGTGCTTTGGGAGCTTTGGGAGGCATGGTGAAAGTCGGAAGCCTATGATAAAAGGAATGTCCGGTTTAATTATAAGTCGGAGGGAATTTACAGTTCAATGTTTAAAGTGGTGGCTTATGAAGGGGCCTAATGACATATGGCTAAATGCATCGGGTTATCTAAGCCGCTGAAGGTAGCGAGAGTAATTCAAATTGTCTACAGCTTTATCATAAAGGAGCCGGCAAAAGTTTTACGGTGCGGGGTTTCTTTTAAGCCGGAAAGTTTTACAGCGCGTGGCTTCTTTGAGCCGGAATGTGTAAGCCGCCATAGCTCAGCAGATGCAGTTTTTTACTAAGTGTGGTGAAAACAAGTTTCACAGATCGTGGTGAAAATTTTGGATCAAAATAGTTGAATAAAAGGAAAGGTTTCTAGACCTAAAACAGACGCAGAGGAAGTTCGTAAGCTTGAACAGAGCCTGTATGCAGTACGAAGGGATCTATGAACATTGGAATGGGCGTGAAACAACTACCTTAGCAGTCCTATGCAGTTAGAGATCAAGAAAGGTGGTAAAAATAAAAACTACCGAGAACTTGCGGGGAACGGCGAAGAACACGGGAAGAACAGCAGGAGCCTAATGTGGATCTACTCTACGGAGTGGCGAAAACTTACGGGTGCTGGTGAGTCACGGGGGTCGCCGCCGTTTTTCTCTGGACGCAACAGGTTGATGCAGCGGCCGGAGTCGGTGAGGACGAGAAGACCTGCGGTGGCGACGGCAACGGAGCTCGAGCGGAAGAACAGTGGCGCGAGGAGGAAGACGGGTGGCTGGAGGCTCATCGGGCCGGACTACTTATAAGGGCAAGCTCATAAGTGGGCGCGAGAAACGACGAGGCCACGCCGTGGTTATCTCCCATAAAACGCCTCGATTTTCGGGATGGCAGTAAAGATAAGATCCGTTGCGGATATTGTGGAGTAAAAATGGACTTAATGGAAGATGATGTCACGGCGGATTACCTGGAATCCAGAGGATGACGTCACGCCGGGTTATGGCCTTCACACAATTGTAAGCTGGAGATTTTTTGTCGAAAGGATAGAAGATTGACATGAGCCGGCTCAAATCAATCTGGGGACTAATGTTGAGGATATAAACCTTAGAGTCACCCGCCCGGTGGGGCCGGGTTACTCATAAGGGTCATCACCTGAAGCCCGGCGCCAGGCTTGAAGATGGTGGGCCAAAGATGGGCTTAAGACCCGGAGATGGCTAGGGCCCGTAGTTACAACCGTCATTATGGTAGAACTTGTAGTGTAAGGCAAGAATAGTTGAGAGTCCGAGCCGAACACTCTTATGAGCCGGCCGGGACTCTGAGAGCTGCTGGCCGTCAACCTCTCTATATAAAGGGACGACCCGGCAGCGGTTTAGGGGGAAGAAAGATCTAGTCGAGAGCCAGGCATAGCAGTTAAGCTCCCTGGTCATCGAAACCCTAATCAATACCACCTCAACTGGACGTAGGCTTTTACCTTCACCGTAAGGGGCCGAACCAGTATAAACCCTCGTGTTCCTTGTCCCGTTTAACCCCTTCAAGCTTCCTAGCGGCGATGGCTGCACGACTAAGTCCTAGCTTGAGGACATCTGCCGTGACAATTCCACGACAAGAACGGTTAGGAAAATTTCAATCCAAAACAAGTGAGGGCATATTTATTGGCTATGGATTAGACTCTCACGCCTATAGAGTCTACAACAAATCCAATGGATGTGTTGTTGAAACTTGTGACGCGGTGTTTGATGAATTTAATGGCTCCCATGGGGAGCAAGTTGATCTAAGTGATGTAGGTGAAGAAGATTCTTCTCAAGATATTCTAACCATGCGTGTTGGTGCACTTCTTCCAATGGAACAAGAACCTCATGATGATGAAGAAGAAGGTGGAAGCCTCACACATCAACAAACTACTTCAACACTTATACCATCACAAGCTCCTATTGCTCAACCAATGCCCTTAGTTCAAGTGCAAGAAGATGATCAAGTTCCTCCTCATGATAATTTCCATGAACAAGATCATCATCAAGGGCAAGAACAAGAAAGTGCAATCATTGATGATGAACCTCAACAAATGCAATATGAAGAAGATCTTCCACCACACATTAATGATCCATATGTTGAGGACGTGGATGATGGACATGAAGTTGAACCTCACGAAACCCTAACCTCCATCATGCCTCGAGTGGCCGGTCGTGTTGATGTTGACAAAATTCTCACCGGCATATAGGAAGGTAGAGTCACTCGTAAACATTTGACAAACTTTTGTGCTCACTTCTCGTTTGTGTCTAGTGTTGAGCCTCTCAAGGTACAAGATGCATTGATGGACAACGATTGGCTCGTCGCTATGCAAGAAGAGTTGAACAATTTTGAACGCAACCAAGTGTGGTCATTAGTCGAGAGGCCAACTACGGAGCACAATGTCATTGGAACAAAATGGATTTTCAAGAACAAGAAAGATGAGAATGGTGTAATCATCCATAACAAGGCAAGTTTAGTGGCACAAGGGTACTCACAAGTTGAAGGTTTGGACTTTTGTGAGACCTTTGCCCCCGTTGCCCGTCTTGAATCCATTCACATCTTACTTGCTTATGCTACTTTCAATGGTTTTACATTACATCAAATGGATGTGAAGAGTGCTTTCCTTAACGGTCCTCTACAAGAAGAAGTATATGTATCACAACCACCTAGGTTCGTTGATCCCGATCACAAAGACTATGTGTATAAACTTCATAACGCTTTGTATGGCCTCAAACAAGCACCTCGTGCTTGGTATGATCATCTTAAGAAGTTTTTACTCGATGATGGTTTTGTGAGAGGGGTGATCGATCCCACTCTTTTTACTAAGAGGGAGAAGGGTGATTTGATCTTCTGCCAAATCTATGTAGATGATATAATTTTTGGTTCTCCTAACATTCATTTGTGCAAGAAGTTTGCGGCTTCCATGACCAAGAATTTTGAAATGTCACTCAATGCAGATTTGAAGTTATTTCTCAGATTTCAAATTCAACAATTTCAAGAAGGAATTTTCTTGTCTCAAGCAAAATGCCTCAAGGATATCCTAGAGAAGTTTGGCATGTCTGATGCTATTCCATGTAAGACACCAATGCCAACCCAAATTGTACTCACTGAAGACACAAATGGTATCCCTTTCGACCCATCTATTTACCGCTCTATGATTGGTTCATTGCTTTATCTTTGTGCATCTAGACGAGACATCATGTTTAGTGTATGCATGTGTGCTAGATTTCAAGCTTCCCCTAGAGAAAGTCATCATAAGGCGGTTAAGCATATTCTTAGATACCTTGTTCACACCCCAAAGTTGGGTCTATGGTACCCCAAGGATGCTAAGTTTGATCTCATTCGGTACATGCATGCGGATTGGGCTAGAGACAAAGTGGATCGTAAGTCCACCTCCGGTGCATGTCAATTTCTTGGACGCTCCTTGGTAAGTTGGTCCTCGAAGAAACAAAATTGTGTTGCTCTCTCCATCGCCGAAGCTGAATACATTGCAACCGCCAGTTGTGCAACTCAATTACTATGGATGAGGCAAACTTTGAAGGATTACGGTATCACCTATAGAAATGTGCCTCTTCTATGTGATAACGAAAGTGCCATCAATATTGTTGAGAATCACAAAGATTATACCCGCACCAAGCACATTGATATTAGGTATCATTTCTTGAGAGCTCATGTGGAAAAAGGTGACATTGATATTGCTCATGTTGGTACAGATATGCAACTTGCAGACATTTTCACCAAGCCATTGGATGAAGCAAGGTTTTGTCAACTTAGGCGTGAACTTGGTATCTTGGAGCTTGATAACATTATGTGAAATCTAGTACCCATGGATGCATTTTCATAATGTCGTGCCTTGATGTAGGCATATATTTAGGGGGAGACACTCAATTCATGAGTACTCTCACCCTACATAATGCATAAATAGAACAAACACTCTCAAAGCTATCATGGTCTCTTTTGAACTATGGTGCTTTAAAATGATGGAGTCGTGACTATGTACCCAAAAGTCGCAATCTTTGCGGTACTATGTCCCATATGCTCAAACATGGTGACTTCGGTCACCGCTCGTGGATTGCGTATATGAACCTTTCTTTACTTCATATTGTTGGGTTATTATTGCACATCTTAGTATGGCCATCGTTTACTCAAGTTTTCATTCCTACGTACTCTAAATCTCCTTGGCGGAGTCTATATCGATATATTTTAGTTGGCCCCCTTACAAATTCTTCCCCTGGTTGGGCTCTCTGTCTAGTTGCCGGACATCCGGCTCCTCAGCCGGACATTCGGGCCCTGGCAGGATTCTGCTGCTAATCTTTCCCATCGAGCACCACCAGTGGCTCGACATCCGGGCCCTGGATTTTTGATCTCTGATTTCCGCACGCCGAATATCTGGGCTTGGACCCCGGATGTCCGGCCCGTCGGCCCTGGATTTTTGCTCTCTGACCTCCGCACGTCGGATATCCAGGCTTGGACCCCGGATGTCCGGCCCGTCGCCCGCAGCCACACATAACGGGGGAGGGCTCGGGATTTGGGGATAGTTCCCCATTCTCTCCCTTGCTCTCCCCATCTATTCCAACAGCCGCCGCCGCCGGGTTGTGCTCCGATGCTGCCCCGACCATCTCCTCCGTCCTCCGGCCCCGATCTCCTACCCACGCCTTCTTCTCCTCCCGATCTACGTTTCCATCCAATCCATTCCTTGGGTTGCGGTGTGAATCACTCAGGAGGGACCAGTTCGGGTGTTGTCTTCTGGATCGACCGCCGGAGTTCTTCATGGCGCGTACCAAGCAATGCGGCCCTCCTTCTTCTTCCAGGGGTATGGTTGCTATCTACTCTTGCCTCTTTTGTGTTTGTCCCAACCATCCTAGGTTTGCATTATCTCTCATGACTATCTTGATGTATATGTATCTTTTAGACATTTGATGTCACTTGCCTAGCCTAAAATCCTCTCTATGTACTTGGCTAAACAACTTAATCATGGGCATGTCGATATTTAGATCTACCACTTGGACTTTTCCTATGGTCATGTTCAAAAATATTCATCCCATTGTTTAAATTGCCTTATCCTTGTTCATACTTTTTGACTCCTTCTCATTGGTACCCTTATCATGTATCCGTTTCAGACGATCACCGGCAAGGTTCCACCGACTCCGATGAACATGCTCGACCTAAGAAGGAGAAGACCACCACTAAGAAGAAGCGTCGGGCACCATCTCCAAGTCCGTCAGCCTCTGATCAGGATGATGAGGACTATGTTGGGGAGGAAGAGGATGGCATTGCACCAAGACATTCTGTTGGTCGGTCCAAGCCTGGCACTAGGAGGGCCCCTGTGCCTCAAGTCCGTGGTGCTGCAATGCCCGTGGTCCATGGTCGTCGCATCTCAATGGAGCTTCCCTTCAGCGGGGACCGCCTCACACATTACTTCACCACCGTGGGGGCTGGTCCATACCTTGAGTTCCGACGGGATAACAACCAATATGAGATGGTGGCTGATGCCGAGGATCCTCGTTTCCATACTCGCATGCAGCAAGATCTTTACTCGAGTTTCGTCCATGGTCGTGGACTTGCCCCTCATAAATACCCGGATCTTCAGTTCATGTGTGATCATCCTGCCATGTTCACTGACGACACGGTCAAGATCATTGATGATATGACTCTAGGTCAAGCAATGACCTTCAAGTGTGATTGGAATGAAGCTGCTATCCTTCAGTTCTATGCCACCTGCTTCTTTGGGCCAGACAACACTCTCACATGGATGACTGATGACACTGTGCTGAGCATCACCTATGACCATTTTGTTCAGATTTTGGGCTTCTCCGGTGTTGGTCATCACAACCACAGTACGGATCCTCACTATAGGCCCAAAGGGATTGATGCTTGCATGGCTCTTCTTAAGCCCATCTCTGAGCTCACTCTAGAGGAACGTGAATATCCACCCAATGAGACATCCATTTTCCGGTCTCCCTACTACATTCTCTATCAGTGTGTGCTTTGCATTCTCTATCCTAAGAAGGGAGATCGCTCAAGGGCTCGCAACTACTGCATTGATCTGATGGTACGTATGCATGATGCACCTACTGAGCCTCTTGACACCGCTCACTATATTTGGCATGAGATCTGTCTCTCCAGCTTTATTCAGACGTGTCAATTCCCACATGCTCCATTCATTCAGGCCATAATTGATCACACTGCTCCATTTGAGGTTGCTAAGACCTTTGTGCATTCCATTTGGAAACCTCCTATTCATATGCGCATGGCCGCTCCTGCACCGGCTGCTGCACCTCGACCACCCAGGAAGTCTGCTGGTGGGTCTCAGCCCACGGGTTCCTCCATGCCTTCTTCCTCCACTGCTCCTCGTGGATGTCTTGCCTCGTTCTTAGGCAAGGCTCAGTCTGCTATCATGAAGGCAATCATTCTCAACTATCGGCAGAATCATGATGTTTAGAAGCGCCTCATCATCTCCAAGAATCAGCTCAAGCAGCGCCTTCGTGACCGTGGGAGTCTTGTGAGTGATGACGATCCGATTCCCGCAGCTCTGTCCTCTTCCACCTTCTAGTTCCCGTCTCGTGACGAGTACGCCGAGTTCTTTGATGGTGATGATGACTTCTGCCAGGAGTGACAGAGTCCGTCTAGTTCTTCGCCCCTTTTTACTTGTTGCTGTCAAAGGGGGAGAAGTAGTATCTTAGTATGGTCATGCTATATGTTGGCTATTTGTGTTAGCTATTATTCAAACTTATTATGTTGCTACTTATGGTACTTGATCATTTGAGACTATGTTGTTATATTTGTGACTATGAAATGATTGAGTCTATGTGTTATGGTTGTTTCATATGTGCGTGTCTCACATTTATATCTTTTTGAGCTACATATGCTACCATGAGAGTTTGTGTTGTACATCCTAACATATTCATCTCATGCACACAATGAGGGGGAGCTAAAGCAAATAGGAACATATTTTGTATTATGCTCTCATGATTGTCAATGCTAAATTTATTTATTGCACCTATGATACTACGTGTATGATTGTCATTATCAAACAAAAAGGGGGAGATTGAAAGTGCAATCATGCCCTTACATCATGTTTTGATGTTGATGACAATATACATGTACGGGACTAACTATGTTTGTCAAGTGAATCTTAGGTGTTAGTCCCCGGTTCATCCAAAGTGTGTGGATCGTGAGCATACGAAGTGTTTTTACTCAAGGATGAAGTATCAAAATGATTACATATTTGTTTTCTTGAGTATAGGATCTCGCACTATTAAGAGGGGATCAATAGGGTTAGTAAAAGACTTGCTCTTGCCACAAATCTCATTCCCAAAATTCATTATGATCTATCACTATTCTCTCTGGCTCATTCTGCCTATGGCCATGCCGGATGTCCGGGCCACCTGACGGATATCCAGTCCGCATGCCGGATATCCGGGCCCTGCTATCCAGAACAACATATATGATGGCATCTCCTTCCGGATGTTCGGCCCTCCATGCCGGATGTCTGGGCTCTTCATACACCCCGGATATCCGCGCCTCCATGCCAGATGTCCGGTCCAAGCTATCCAGAGAGCATCTTCAGATGCGTGGGCCTGCCGGATGTCCGGGCCTTCCAGTACCGCCGGATGTCCGGGCTCCGCCCCGGATGTCCGGGCACTCTGTTATGTTCTCTGTGTTCTGCCTCTGTCTACACATACTGCAATAGGCCGGATGTCCAGGCCCTGTCCCAGATGTCCGGCCTACCCTGTCACTTACACTACAATGGCCATATTTTCTAACACACTATATATATCCCTCTTCCCCCACAGGAGAGGGTTGACTATTCACTTTGAACAAACCCTAGAACACATTTTACTCTCTCTCTCTCTCACTCACTCTTCCACACCAAATCTTAGATCCCGAAGGGATTTGAGACCATTTGAGAGAAGTTGTCCGACCAAGTGATAGATCCACTCCTTCCCCTCCTTTGCACCAAAGGAATTCGTGATTTGAGCAAGTCTTGAGCTTTTCCCCATCGTTCTTGTTACTCTTGGAGGTTGGATGATGTAGGGTGGAACCTAGATGGCCGATCTTTCATGAAAGGAGCGGATCCCAACTAAGAACACGAGGGGAAACACGAGGGGAAACACAAGAGAATCACTCAAACCAACAAGATACGGTCACACATATGCTAGATCCTCGAAACACGAGAGGAGATACAAGATCCACGATCAACAAAGGACGATACAAAGGTAACCGGTTCTTCTCCGTGAGGAGGTCTTGATGGGGCCACCCAAGAGGGGGTCTTGAATCCAACGTGGATCTTCTCCGAAGAGGGGTCGCGGTCTCTCTCAAGGAGTAGATCCGTATGGATGAGCGAGGCTTTATCTCACAAATGAGCTATCACAACGCTAACCCTAGAAAGAGGGAGGAGGAGGAGTATATATAGTCTAGGTGGGCGAAGGGGTACATGGGCCTCGGCCCTTACACTGTGCGCAGACAGGGGAGGCCGGATGTCCGGGCGTCGGGTCGGATGTCCGGGAGCTTGGGACAGGCGGGATGTCCGGGCTGAAGGGCCAGGTCTTCTGTTCTCTGGATGGCCCTGTCCGGATGTCCGGGGAGAAGGCCGGGTTTTCGGGCTGGAGGCCGGATGTCCGGGCCCTGTAGACTTGGCCGCTGGCTCCCTGCTGCTGGTGACACTTCCAGGGGCCGGATGTTCGGGGTCGTGGCTGGATGTCCGGGTCCTGGGAGCTGTTCTTGACTCCTTCCGTTGGTTCTCCTCATCCATGAACTTGGTGGCTTGTCCGTCTTCACGTGCATCTTTGGGAGGGTCCTCTTGGTACCTAATCATGTACAACATTCTGGACTTAGGTAGTAGCCATGTCTCGAGTGGATCATATGTGATATCACTAAGGAAGGAAGTCACTTCGTTCACGAGAGCTCTAGCTCGTGCTCGTGTCATCGGTCCTCTTGGCACTTGGTGAGGCGATGGTAGGACCATGGGGATGACCATAGGATGCTCTGCATCATCTCCCCTCCCTTGGGAAAGATCTGACCTTGGATCGAAATCCTCATCACCATGGTACGGGGAGAGATCTTTGACGTTGAAGATGTTGCTCACGGAGTACTTGTCGCGTGGGATGTCGATCTTGTAGGCGTTGTTGTTGTAGCGTGCAAGCACCTTGAAGGGTCCATCGCTCGTGGTAGAAGTTTGGACTTGCGTTCATTGGGGAAGCGGTCCTTGCGAAGGTGTAGCCACACAAGATCTCCAATGTTGAATATCATGGGTTGCTTGTTGATGTTGAGCTTGGTCGCGAGTCATTGTACTTGGCGCTCGATGGTGTGCCTTGTATCTTCATGCAGCTTCTTGAGGTAGTTGACTCAGGCACTCGCGTCCATGTTGGTGCGCTCTTGTAGTGGTAGAGGAAGAATGTCCAATGGGGACAACGGGTTGAAGCCGTAGACGACCTCGAAGGGGTACTTGCCGGTAGTCGAATGTCTTGCACGATTGTAGGCGTACTCGGCGATTGGTAGGCACTCCTCCCACTCCTTTATGTTCTTCTTTATCAACACGCGTAGTAGAGTGGAGAGTGTATGGTTCGTCACCTCCGTTTGGCCGTCGGTTTGAGGATGGTATGACGAAGATAACAAGAGCTTGATTCCGAGCTTGGTGCATAAGGTCTTCCAAAAGAAACTCAAGAACTTGACGTCGCGGTCCGAGACAATCGTCTTTGGCACTCCATGTAGTCGCAAGATTTCCCTACAAAAAAGATTGGCAACATGTGAAGCATCGTCTATCTTGTTGCATGGTATGAAATGTGCCATTTTAGAGAATCGGTCCACAACAACAAACACGGAATCCTTTCCATTTCTAGTTCGAGGCAAACCAAGGACAAAATCCATGCTAATATCCTCCCATGGGTGATATGGAATTGGAAGGGCATATAAAGTCCATGAGATTGAGCTTTAGACTTAGCTTTGCGACATGTAGAGCATCGAGTGGTGAAGAGTGAGATTTCACGGAACATCTTGGGCCAAAAATAGTTCTTGGAGAGCATGGCAAATGTCTTGTCGCATCCAAAGTGTCCCATTAGTCCTCCTCCATGAGATTCTTGCAAAAGCAATAAACAAAGAGAAGACTCGGGGATGCAAAGTTTGTTAGCTCTCATAAGATAATCATCTTTGATGTAATAGCGTTCCCAAGATGTATGCGTCAAACACTTGGCATAAGGAATAGCAAAAGTAGGATCATGTGCATACAAGTCTTTTATGTGCTCAAAGCCAATGACATTCAATTCAAGTCGAATAACAAGCATGCATATACGGGAAAGCGCATCCGCCACAACATTTTCCTTACCCTTAATATACTTGATGACATAAGGAAGTGACTCAATAAACTCACTCCATTTAGCATGACGCTTGTTCAACTTAGTTTGACCCTTAAGATACTTAAGCGTTTCATGGTCGGTATGGATGACAAATTCATGAGGGTGAAGGTAATGTTCCCATTCACGCAAAACTCGCACTAAAGCATATAGCTCTTTGTCATAGATGGGGTAATTGAGTTGCGCTCCGGAGAGTTTCTCACTAAAATAAGCAATTGGGCGCTTCTCTTGCGTTAACACACCTCCTATGCCATTACCGCTAGCATCGCAATGAATTTCAAAGGGTTTGTCAAAGTTGGGTAATGCAAGCATGGGAGCATGAGTAAGCAAATTCTTAAGCTCATTAAATGCACTATCTTGATATGGTCCCCAAACAAAGGGTGTATTCTTCTTGCTCAAAGCATGTAAAGGAGATGCAATGGTGGTAAAATCCTTCACAAATCTACGATAGAAACCGGCTAAACCAAGAAAACTACGCACTTGTTGCAAGTTGGTTGGTTGGGGCCAAGTTTTAATAGCATTGATCTTAGATTCATCAACATGAACACCCTTAGAAGATACTACAAAACCCAAGAAAACAAGCTTATCAACACCAAAAAGGCATTTGTCCATATTAGCATAGAGACGCTCTTTTCGAAGAGTTTGCAACACGGTTCGAAGGTGGGTGACATGATCTTTGAGAGATTTGCTAAAAACAAGGATATCGTCGAAGTATACCACAATGAACTCACCAATGTAAGGGAGAAATACATGATGCATAAGACGCATGAAAGTACCGGGTGCTTCCGATAAACCCATAGGCATAACAAACCAAACTTTGTTTTGAAAGCGGTTTTCCATTCATCACCCTCTTGTATGCGTATTTGATAGTAACCACTTTGAGATCAATTTTGGGAAAAATAGTGGCACCGCTAAGCTCATCTAGCATATCATCAAGGCGTGGAATGGGGTGCCTATAGCGAACGGTGATAACATTGATAGGTCTACAATCGGAACACATGCGAAAGCTACTGTCTCTTTTTGACACAAGAATGACCGGTACGGCACAAGGACTCAAACTTTCACGCACATGTCCATGGTCTATGAGATGTTTTACTTGCCCTTGTATTTCTTGGGTTTCTTCGGGGTTGACGCAATATGGAGCCTTGTTCAGAAGTGGTGCTCCGGGGATGAGGTCGATGCGGTGCTCGATGCCTCGTAGTGGAGTGATACGTCTCCGTCGTATCTATAATTTTTGATTGTTCCATGCCAATATTCTACAACTTTTACATACTTTTGGCAACTTTTTATACTATTTTTTGGGACTAACATATTGATCCAGTGCCCAGTGCCAGTTCTTGTTTGTTGCATGTTTTTTGTTTCGCAGAAAATCCATATCAAACGGAGTCCAAACGAGATAAAAACTGACGGAGATTTTTTTGGAATATATGTGATTTTTGGGAAGAAGAATCAACGTGATACGATGCCCGAGGGGGCCACGAGGCAGGGGGTGCCCTAGGCCCTCGTGGCCACCCTGTAAGGCGGTTGGAGCCCTTCTTTCGCCGCAAGAAAGCTAATATCCGGATAAAAATAGTGTTCAAATTTCAATCCAATCGGAGTTACGGATCTCCGGGAATATAAGAAACAGTGAAAGGCCAGATCTGGGAATGCAGAAACACAGAGAGACAGAGAGACATATCCAATCTCGGAGGGGCTCTTGCCCCTCCCATGCCATGGAAGCCAAGGACCAGAGGGGAAACCCTTCTCCCATCTAGGGAGAAGGTCAAGGAAGAATAATAAGAAGGGGGCTCTCTCCCCCTCTCTTCCGGTGGTGCTGGAACGCCGCCGGGGCCATCATCATCACCGCAATCTACACTAACACCTCTGTCATCTTCACCAACATCTCCATCACCTTCCCCCATCTATCTACAGCGGTCCACTCTCCCGCAACCTGCTGTACCCTCTACTTGAACATGGTGCTTTATGCTTCATATTATTATCCAATGATGTGTTGCCATCCTATGATGTCTGAGTAGATTTTCGTTGTCCTATCGGTAATTGGTGAATTGCTATGATTGGTTTAATTTTCTTGTGGTTATGTTGTTGTCCTCTGGTGCCCATCATATGAGCGCGCGCGTGGATCACACCATAGGGTTAGTTGTATGTTATTAGGACTATGTATTGGAGGGCAAGAGTGACAGAAGCTTCAACCTAGCATAGAAATTGATGCATACGGGATTGAAGGGGGACCAATATATCTTAATGCTAGGGTTGGGTTTTACCTTAATGAATGTTAGTAGTTGCGGATGCTTGCTAATGGTTCCAATCATAAGTGCATAGAATTCCAAGTCAGGGATGACATGCTAGAAGTGGCCTCTCCCACATAAAACATGCTATCGGTCTAGTAAAGTAGTCAATTGCTTAGGGACAATTTCACAACTCCTACCACCACTTTTCCACACTTGCTATACTAACTTTATTGCTTCTTTATCTAAACAACCCCTAGTTTTTATTTACGCGCTCTTTATTATCTTGCAAACCTATCGAACAACACCTACAAAGTACTTCTAGTTTCATACTTGTTCTAGGTAAAGCGAACGTTAAGCGTGCATAGAGTTGTATCGGTGGTCGTTAGAACTTGAGGGAATATTTGTTCTACCTTTAGCTCCTCGTTGGGTTTGACACTCTTACTTATCGAAAGAGGCTACAATTGATCCCCTATACTTGTGGGTTATCAAGACCTTTTTCTCGCGCCGTTGCCTGGGAGTTATAGTGTGGGGTGAATATTCTCATGTGTGCTTGTTTGCTTTATCACTGAGTAATTTTTATTTGTTGTTCTAAGTTGTTCTCTATCTTTAGTTATGGATATGGAACACGAAATACCAAAAAATTAGGTTTACTTGCTACTCATGGAGATGGGGAACCTCCTAAAACCCTCGATGCTCATTATGTGAAAGATATTATGCACTACTTTAATAATCCTGAGAAAAGCCCATTCAATTATATAATGGGAGACACGTTGGATCAACGTGAATACTTTAAGGATTATCGCTTGACTCAAAAAGGGAAACTATTATGGGATCAAATTCATATGTTGCATTGGTATGCTTGGCAACTATGCTTGAGATATGATTATACTTGTTGCTCTAGGATGAAGGCTCCACACCTTCCCTTTTCATGTAGATTTAATGATAATAAAACCTTGGCTTCTTATGCTAATGGTATATATGATTACTATGATGTGGAACAAATAGAAGAATTTGTTGCTTTTATGGGTGCTTATGAAATTGAATCTTTGTTAAAGAGTGTGAAAATCTTGATGATGCTGTTTACAGACCTGAAAATTTTGCTATACTTAAATATTGCTATGAGAATTATGAATTCAATTCCAATATTGATGATTTTATTGAGAGAGTCTCCGCTGTCCAAGAAGAGACTAATATTTTGCAGGAGTCTATGGAAGAAGAAATTGATGAAACTGTGGGCTCATTGGATGAAAAAGATGATGAGGAGAGCGAAGAACAAAAGGAGGAAGAGCAGATTAGCTACCCATGCCCACCTTCTAATGAGAGTAACTCTACAACTCATACATTGTTTAATTTCCCTTTGAATTTACCGAAGGATGAATGCTATGATGATTGTTATGATCCCGTTGATTCTTTTGAAATATCCCTTTTTGATGATGCTTGCTATGCTTGTGGCCAAGATGCCAATATGAATTATTCTTATGGAGATGAACTTGCTATAGTTACTTATGTTAAACATGAAATTGTTGCTATTGCACCCACGCATGATAGTCCTATTATCTTTTTGAATTCTCCCGACTACACTATATCGGAGAAGTTTGCCCTTATTAAGGATTGTATTGATGGGTTGCGTTTTACTACTACACATGATGATTTTGATGAATATAATATTCATGTGCTTGCTGCTCCTACTTGCAATTATTATGAGAGAGGAACTACATCTCCGCCTCTCCATGTTTCCAATAAGATAAAATTGCAAGAAACTGTTTATACTATGCATTGGCCTTTACTATGTGTGCATGAATTGTTCTTGTATGACATGTTGATGCATAGGAAGAGAGTTAGACTTCATTGTTGCATGATATATGTTACTTTGTGCTCACTACTAGATCACAAATCATTGTTAATTAAAATTGGCTTTGATATACCTTGGGATCCGGGTGGATCCATTACTTGAGCACTATATGCCTAGCTTAATGGCTTTAAAGAAAGCGCTGCCAGGGAGACAACCCGGAAGTTTTAGAGAGTCATTTATTTCTATTGTGTGCTCTTATCAAGTTTAAAAATAAAAATAATGTGCCAAGATTTGCCTTTAGGATGTTTACATTGCTTGTTGGTTTGTGCGGTGCAGAATCAGAAACTTTGGCTGTAGTGCGCGATTTAACATTTTCTACTGGAACGTCAAACGGATCTGAAACTTTTTGAACTGTCTTTCTATACAAATTGTTTATTTTTCCTAATTTTGGAAGAATTTTTGGAGTACCAGAAGTATGGTGAATGTTCAGATTACTACAGACTGTCCTGTTTAAGACAGATTCTGTTTTTGGATGCATAGTTTGCTTGTTTTGATGAAACTATCAATTTATATCAGTGGATTAAGCCATGGAAAATTTATATTACAGTAGCTACAATGCAAAAACAAAATATGAATTGGTTTGGAATAGTACTTAGAGTAGTGATTTGCTTTATTATACTAACGGATCTTACCGGGCTTTCTGTTGAGTTTTGTGTGGATGAAGTGTTCGAAGATCGAGGATGTCTCGATGTGAGGAGAAGAACGAGAGGCAAGAGCTCAAGCTTGGGGATGCCCAAGGCACCCCAAGTAAATATTCAAGGAGAATCAAGCGTCTAAGCTTGGGGATGCCCCGGAAGGCATCCCATCTTTCTTCAACAAGTATCGGTATGTTTTCATATTCGTTTCGTTCATGCGATATGTGCAAATCTTGGAGCGTCTTTTTCATTTAGTTTTCACTTTTCTTTTGTAACATCCTAAAATTCTAAATTTTGGAATGTTATAATAAATAGATAGATTTGATTGATTGTTTGATTGTTGTGTGATTGATTGACTGAAAGTGAGTGAAATTTTGAAACTTTTTGAAAGTTAAATGAGAGGGAATAAAAGGACTTTCCCAAACTTTCATTTTGCATTTATGATCTTCGTGAATTCAAATTCTTTTCATCACAAAACCCTGGAGAGAAGATGACATGACTTCTTCCATTTGTTTAAATGACAAGGGTTTTTGAAAACATTTGAATTTCATTTGAAAATATTTCAAATTCAGAAACTTTAAGCAACTCAATGATTTTCACGAGAGAAGATAATACGACTTCTTCAAAATATATGAAATATGAGTTGGAAGTTTTAAAAGAATTAAATTTAAAGTCCTTTTTAAATTATTTTTCAATTTGGAGTTATTTGGGTTTTATTCAAATTATTTTTCTCCAAAAATAAAATATATGGAAAATAGGGTAACATGATTCCCTACATCAGAAAATTGGAGAGAAATAAATTTGAATTAATTTTGGTATTTTTAAAATGATTTTATTGGATTTTATTAGAGCAGTAGCACTCTTTGTTTTATATAATTTGTGTGGATTTTATTTGACGTTAGAAAAATGTTCAAGTTGTAGAAAATAATTTTCTGAAAATTTTGATATATTATAGGTCTATAGTATTTTTTTGAATCATTTTATTATTCCTTTTGTCTGCTAAATGTTTTTTTTAACTTCTGGACCGACAGGACCGGGCCGGCCCAGCCAGCCAGGCCACGGCCCAGCCAGCCCGACGCGCCGTCCGCCTCGCCACCGAGCTCGGGACGGAGTCCCGAGCGCTGCCGCAACCGCCGCCGCCTCGACGTCCGTGCGCCACTCGGAGACCTCCGCCGCCTTACCCCTCCTCCAAGGCCACCTCCTCCCCTCCCCTACTATAAAGCCGCCGCCCGGACCCCATTCGCCTCTCCTCCTTGCACTCCACCGCAGCCGCGCCACACTGGCCGGATCTTGCCACCGCCGCCGCAGCAACGCCGCCCTGCCTCGCACTCCACCGCCGTCGGCGCCACCATCGACTTCGCCGCACCGCGCCGCCCCTCCCCGACTGCTCCGCTGCCCTCCTCGACCACCGGAGCCGCCTTCCCGCGTGCAGTAGATGTCGTCGCCGCTGTTTTGTCCGTCGCCGGCGACTCCCAGCGCCGTGGTAACCGCCGCCCCTACCCTCGCCGTTGGATCTGGATCCAACGATCCAGATCTTTCTGATTTTTTTCTTTTTCTTTTTATTTAGCAAGCGTTTGCTAGGTTAGCCTCTAGAGAAAACGTGTTCATAGATTAGGGCTCAGTAGTGAACGTTCGTTATTTAATCTTTTTCTTTTTCTGTTATTTTTGTTAGGGACCTATCTGTGATTAAAGTTTTTACAGATAGTCCCTCTGTTTCAAACTAGCACAACTTTTAGCCCGTTTATCCAAATCCAACGAAACCAATGCCCACTTCTTCATTATGATCCCCTCTATCCAGATAATCAACTTAAACATGTTTTTGAAAGTTTAAAATTTGATTTCAAACAGATTTGTATTTGAACTTCGTTTGATCATAACTTGAGTTTTAAAACTCCGATTTAGTTGATTCTTTTTGCTATTCGAAGCTCTTGACCTAAACTTTATGATAAGGCCAAATTCACATATTTTTGGTGCTGTTAGAAATTGTTTTATGTTGCAAGAGTTATTTGCTTGGTTTTGGTGTTTTCCGAATTGTCTTCTTCGTTCTTTCCGATCTTTTGAGTGATTGCTTATGTGTGGTTACTATTGCTTGCTCATGATAGATTAACCGGAGTGTGACGAGTAGAACTATCAAGAGTTTTGAGTGCGAATCATCTTCATCAACATTGCAGGCAAGTTCACACTTTGATCATATCCCTTTCATACCCAGTTTTTATGCATTAGTTTCACCCTCAAACATTGCATGAGTAGGATTGATAACATGTGGGTATTGGGAAGTAGTTGATGAGGTAGGAACCTATTGCCCTGCATTCAAACCTTGGGAGTTACTATTACGTTGCTTATATTGCTATGCTATGCTCGTAGACGTGGTTTGGGTTTGAGAGTATTCATGACAGATGTGAGTATTGTTGAGTAATGGTTCAACTTAAGGTGGCAACTTTAATACACATCCGGGTGGATTGAGGCACCTGGGGTATCCAGTGATTGCCTGTATTTTTGGAAATCCCGGGGTACCGTGTGATTCTCCTATGGACTGCCACCCAGGCTCAAAGGGATTATAAGATTATTCATGCTAGAAACTTCCGTGTGCAGCCACAAGCTATTATGGGCTCTAGCATAGTTGATTAAGTCGTGTGAACTCTTACAATGGTAGACTAGCAGATGTAGGGGATGTAGGTGGTACTGTCTACCCATCGTAAGGTGCTAACGCTTCTGAAAGACTGTGTCCCGGTCATCCGTTTCTCAAACACCATGTAGTGCGAGAAATCCAACGGAGGAGATCGAGTCCTGTGGGGAAAAGTGCACAAACCTCTGTAGAGTGTACAAACTAATCATCATTAGCCGTGTCCCCGGTATGGACATCTTGAGTATCTGGTTCTTGGATTATCATGTTGATCTCATCACTCTAAATTAATTTTGTTGGGTTATTAATTACTTTTAATTGGGATTGAGATGGGGTTTACCTTCTCAATGTTTTCAACAAACTTTGTAGTTAAATAAAATATATTCCTTTGCAGTAGGGAAAAATTGGCTTTTCGCAAAAACTTGATAACCATAGAGCTTTTTCCACCAGCCAAATATGCATGTAGTGATAGCCATATTTCAGCATTGCTCTATGGTGTGAATTTGCCAGTACATTCAATGTACTGACCCTTTGTGGCTGCAACGTGTCATGTTGCAGGACTTCTTACGACGAGTAAGTGATACGTTAGGGTTACGATTTCTACACTCAACTTTGCCGTTGGTGTTGATGGGAATCCACAACCTTGTTGTTACTTCCGCTATTTGGATTAAGGTAATAGTATTTACGTTACTTTATACATGTGATTTACCTCTGTTATAAATCCTCGAGTACTGTGTGTGTCAGCATACCGATCCAGGGATGACACTTGAGCACAGAGACTTGACCGTCTGAGGTCGGGTCGCTACAAGATGGTATCAGAGCGCATGTTGACTGTAGGACGTGACCCCTAGAAACTGGCAAGCCCGTAGCAAAGATTTTCTCTAAAACTTTCTTTTTCAAAAAGCTCTTTTACCTCTCTTCTCTTCTGAGCTTATTCAAATATTCCCTTTTAGTGAGACCATACCCCTTTTCCCTTTTGACCACACAAAGATTCAGCTGATGAGATCACTCCAAGAAGTACAAGATATCAGACAACTAAGACCACTTTGGAATGAAGAGGATTTTACCGTGCATTATAACAACGGTTGAAGACTCCGAAGACTAGGAGAATTTGAAGGCTTTGAAGAATTTCCAGATTTAGTATGACCTAGGAAGGCTACCCTTATGGAATTTGGCAGACTATTGAAGCTGCCAATATTGAGATCAAGGTGTATCGGAGAAAGACCGGAACATGGAGCATAGAACTCAAAGTTTTGTCAAGAAAACCCCAAGGCAGGAGATGTCAATTATGGAATGATAGCTCATGGTAATGACATGGGCATAAACACAGGATATCCAAGATGTTATTGCCCACTTATGCTATTGTCACCGTGGTGAGTTAAGCATGCATTTCTTCGGGAGGATTGGATGGTAGAAGGTTGATGGAGCATCTATCAATAAAGGATGTAGTTTTAACCTTAGCTGGTGTATCGCCAGGATCTGTAGTATTACATCAAGAATTTTAAGATGGACCTTTAGAAAGTCATATTTGACAAGGAGGCATTTCGTGAAGAACTCAGAATCAGAAGCTGATAGTAGCGAAGCTGAAGGAACAAAACCTCGAGATACAGGAGATTCGTCAGGAACTGAAGGACAGTAGGACCATGGTTCATGCCAAGGATGTTGAAATCCAGAAGTTGGAACGTAACTCCAGAAATATTGAAGGACGCCACAAGAGACTTTGCGTCAATAGAGATGAACTGGCAAAAGAACTTGAGAAGGACAAGCACGATCGGAAGAAGCCATCGGAGACATGAACAAGACCTGAAGAGTTTTACGACATTGAAGATTTATTAACTTTTAGAAGACCAAACCCCTGTTATATACTTACGTTAGATGCGATGTTTGTGAGCTGTCATTTGTTTAATGTTTTTCTGACAGCCACAAATAAAAATCTGTCTTTTCAAAACTGTTGTTTGTATTGTGTGTATCCCTCTCTATCTCTCTTATCCCACCCCAAAACCCTTGGACCCAATAGAGGATGAATGGAGATGAGCTTATATTTTCTGGACCAATGACTCAATTGGAGACGGGCCGATGGATTCAGAACATGGAGGATCAAATGGAGAATAACTCTCTAGCCAAAAAGGATATGGCCCAGCATGCTCTTAAGTGCTTTGAAAGAGATGCTGCTACTTGGTGGAGGTTGTACCAAACCATCAATGGATGGCAAGGAGTAACCACTTGGAAGGAATTTAAGCTGACTTTGCTAAAGTCTCGGCTTGTGTTTCAGAAATTGAAGCCTTATGGAATGGATATGAAGAAAACTTGTGCATGCAAGCTTTGTGGAGAAATAGGACACAGCCATAAGGAACACAAGGATGAATACGCTAATTGTGAAGGAAGTCACCCAACTGAAGAATGCCCAACTAGTCTGATTGCTTGTTTCTTGTGTGAAGGGACTACCCACTACCCTGCTCAGTGTCACATTTACCCTATGGTACAAAGAACCATCCCGCAGAAGAAAGAAGCAATGAAAGGAGCCTTTATGGAAATTTTAGAAGAACCCGTGATGAAGGAAGAGGTGGAGGACACACCTAAAGAAGGCCCAATTAAACCCTACACCAAGTCTTGCTATTCATGTGGAGAAGAAGGACACATCTCCCAGAATTGTCTGAATGGGGATCTAGTAGAATTCCCGACGGAGGAAGTAGAGTATGACCCACAGGAAATAGAAGCCCTGATTGGAACGGAAAAGTCCAGAAAGAGAAGTAGATTGGATACCAGGAAGGATCTGAGTCATATCACCTGTTATAGGTGCAAGCAGTCAGGGCACTACTTCAGCAATTGCCCACAAAGGAAGCCGAGGACCCAAAGAGGCTATGTAATCATAAGGAAACCACGAGACTTGTCAGAAGTAGTATGTTTCTGTTGTAATGAAGCAGGGCACTTCGCCAGGGATTGTCCCAAAGAGAAGGAGGCTTGTGCTAAATAGCTGAGACTGTGAGAGAATAAATAGTAGTAGTGAGAACATTTTCCTTTATAGTGAGGTGTTGAGTTGAGGCATGTAATGGAAGTGCCGGAGATTGTAATCGCTGGAGAATCAATAAAGTTAGCATCATTGGTACTGATTGGATTTTATGAGTTGTTACTCTATGGAGAAAGATTTTGACCATTTTCGAGGATATGAGAAATATGGTCTATGGAAGATTGGAGCATTTTAAGGGTGGTAGTACCCTGTGAGAACCCTTGACCCCTGGAAGAGATAATGATATTCCACGGAGTGGATTTCGGACAAAATAAGTAGGAGTTTTATCTCGATATGTTGGATACCCCAAGAATATGAAGGGATGAAGTACTATTGGATATAAAGGAGGTAGGATGTTGGTAATATGGAGCAATTGTAACTCCATAATGGGTCTGAGTAATCACGTCTTAGTTCAGTACCAATAGAAGGAAGGGAGACCGTACAATTGGATGGATTTAAGAATGCTAGGGAGCTGGATGTTGGAATAAAGATCAGTTGCCCCCCCCCAGATGAGGAGTTCAAGGTTTACAAGTGATGAGACGAGCCCATAACCCACAGGCCCCAGGACCTGCCAAGAAGCAAGCACACTCTTGCTGAAGGAAAAACCCTGGAAGAAGTTATGACTTTATCAACAGACGATCTTATAGGAGTAACGCAAAACCTGAGAGTTGTGAAGGAACGATAGATGTTCGTTTGGCTTGCAGGATCAATGGATTTATCCGAACTTGGTTCATTGACAAGAGAAATTCTGCAATGCTTGTGAGGATGACCCAGTGTTAGAATGCGAGATTCGCTAAACCATGTACAAGGTAATGATTTGGGTGCGGGATGGATTGATCACCATACCGACTTACTCTTATTATTAGCCTTGCTATATGGGATGGTAAATCTGAGTGACTTACCTATAGTAGAGAGACGATGACATTAAACCTTGTTTAAACCTTAGAATGGTATAGCAATTTTTCCCTTGTACAAGGCAGCTTTTGTGAACCGTAGGTTATACAGTGAGGATCAACCAGACCCATTTCCTACAGGAGAAACCATAATTGGATGACCGCCATGAGATATCGATAGTTGATTAGTATTGGCGCCAGACCCGTCAGCTAAGAAGACCCAATCTCGGAATAACCTTACCAAGATGAATGGACATAAGAATTGCAGTTACGCCACTACCGGAAAAGCCCAGAGAAGGAATTTTCCAGAGAATTTGAGAAGACCGGCCCCGTCAAGAATAAGGATGGAGTACATGAGTATTGATGGGACCGTAACAATGTTTCTAAGGGTGGTAGCACCCCAGACCCCCTGTGATGATCGATGGATTTTGAGAAGGCCCCAATCCTAACCTATTTCTTTCTAGCCTCTCCGAATCTCGAGGACGAGATTCATTTTAAGGGTGGTAGGTTTGTAACATCCCAAAATTCTAAATTTTGGAATGTTATAATAAATAGATAGATTTGATTGATTGTTTGATTGTTGTGTGATTGATTGACTGAAAGTGAGTGAAATTTTGAAACTTTTTGAAAGTTAAATGAGAGGGAATAAAAGGACTTTCCCAAACTTTCATTTTGCATTTATGATCTTCGTGAATTCAAATTCTTTTCATCACAAAACCCTGGAGAGAAGATGACATGACTTCTTCCATTTATTTAAATGACAAGGGTTTTTGAAAACATTTGAATTTCATTTCAAAATATTTCAAATTCAGAAACTTTAAGCAGCTCAATGATTTTCACGAGAGAAGATAATACGACTTCTTCAAAATATATGAAATATGAGTTGGAAGTTTTAAAAGAATTAAATTTAAAGTCCTTTTTAAATTATTTTTCAATTTGGAGTTATTTGGGTTCTATTCAAATTATTTTTCTCCAAAAATAAAATATACGGAAAATAGGGTAACATGATTCCCTACATCAGAAAATTGGAGAGAAATAAATTTGAATTAATTTTGGTATTTTTAAAATGATTTTATTGGATTTTATTAGAGCAGTAGCACTCTTTGTTTTATTTAAATTTGTGTGGATTTTATTTGACATTAGAAAAATGTTCATGTTGTAGAAAATAATTTTCTAAATTTTTTGATATATTATAGGTCTATAGTATTTTTTTGAATCGTTTTATTATTCCTTTTGTCTGCTAAATGTTTTTAAAAAAACTTCTGGACCGACCGAACCGGGCCGGCCCAGCCGGCCCGACGCGCCGTCCGCCTCGCCACCGAGCTCGGGACGGAGTCCCGAGCGCTGCCGCAACCGCCACCGCCTCGACGTCCGTGCGCCGCCCGGAGACCTCCGTCGCCTTACCCTTCCTCCAAGGCCAGCTCCTCCCCTCCCCTACTATAAAGCCGCCGCCCGGACCCCGTTCGCCTCTCCTCCTCGCACTCCACCGCGGCCACGCCGCACTGGCCGGATCTTGCCACCGCCGTCGCAGCTCCGCCGCCCTGCCCCGCACTCCACCGCCGCCGGCGCCACCATCGACTCCGCCGCACCGCGCCGCCCCTCCCCGACTTCTCCGCTGCCCTCCTCGACCACCGGAGCCGCCTCCCCGCGTGCAGCAGATGCCGTCGCCGCCGTTTTCTCCGCCGGCGACTCCCAGCGCCGTGGTAACCGCCGCCCCTCCCCTCGCCATTGGATCTGGATCCAACGATCCAGATCTTTCTGATTTTTTTCTTTTTGTTTTTATTTAGCAAGCGTTCGCTAGGTTAGCCTCTAGAGCGAACGTGTTCATAGATTAGGGCTCAGTAGTGCACGTTCTTTATTTAGTATTTTTCTTTTTCTATTATTTTTGTTAGGGACCTATCTGTGATTAAAGTTTTTACAGATTAGTCCCTCTGTTTCAAACTAGCACAACTTTTAGCCCGTTTATCCAAATCCAACGAAATGAACGCCCACTTCTTCGTTATGATCCCCTCTATCCAGATAATCAACTTAAACATGTTTTTGAAAGTTTAAAATTTGATTTCAAACAGATTTGTATTTGAACTTCGTTTGATCATAACTTGAGTTTTAAAACTCCGATTTAGTTGATTCTTTTTGCTATTCGAAGCTCTTGACCTAAACTTTCTGATAAGGCCAGATTCACATAATTTTGGTACTGTTAGAAATTGTTTTATGTTGCAAGAGTTATTTGCTTGGTTTTGGTGTTTTTCGAATTGTCTTCTTCGTTCTTTCCGATCTTTTGAGTGATTGCTTATGTGTGGTTACTATTGCTTGCTCACGATAGATTGACCGGAGGGTGACGAGTAGAACTATCAAGAGTTTTGAGTGCGAATCATCTTCATCAACATTGCAGGCAAGTTCACACTTTGATCATATCCCTTTCACACCCAGTTTTTATGCATTAGTTTCACCCTCAAACATTGCATGAGTAGGATTGGTAACATGTGGGTATTGGGAAGTAGTTGATGAGGTAGGAACCTATTGCCCTGCATTCAAACCTTGGGAGTTACTATTACGTTGCTTATATTGCTATGCTATGCTAGTAGACGTGGTTTGGGTTTGAGAGTATTCATGACAGATGTGAGTATTGTTGAGTAATGGTTCAACTTAAGGTGGCAACTTTAATACACATCTGGGTGGATTGAGGCACCTGGGGTATCCAGTGATTGCCTGTATTTTTGGAAATCCCGGGGCACCGTGTGATTCTCCTATGGACTGCCACCCAGGCTCAAAGGAATCATAGGATTATTCATGCTAGAAACTTCTGTGTGCAGCCACAAGCTACTATGGGCTCTAGCATAGTTGATTAAGTCATGTGAACTCTTACAGTGGTAGACTAGCAGATGTAGGGGATGTAGGTGGTACTGTCTACCCATCGTAAGGTGCTAACGCTTCTGAAAGACTGTGTCTCGGTCATCCATTTCTCAAACACCATGTAGTGCGAGAAATCCAACGGTGGAGATCGAGTCTTGTGGGGAAAAGTGCACAAACCTCTGTAGAGTGTACAAACTAATCATGATTAGCCGTGTCCCCGGTTATGGACATCTTGAGTATCTGGTTCTTGGATTATCATGTTGATCTCATCACTCTAAATTAATTTTGTTGGGTTATTAATTACTTCTAATTGGGATTGAGATGGGGTTTACCTTCTCAATGTTTTCAACAAACTTTGTAGTTAAATAAAATATATTCCTTTGCAGTAGGGAAAAATTGGCTTTTCGCAAAAACTTGATAACCATAGAGCTTTTTCCACCAGCCAAATATGCATGTAGTGATAGCCATATTTCAGCATTGCTCTATGGTGTGAATTTGCCAGTACATTCAATGTACTAACCCTTTGTGGATGCAACGTCTCATGTTGCAGGACTTCTTACGATGAGTAAGTGATACGTTAGGGTTACGATTTCTACACTCAACTTTGCCGTTGGTGTTGATGGGAATCCACAACCTTGTTGTTACTTCCGCTATTTGGATTAAGGTAATAGTATTTACGTTACTTTATACATGTGATTTACCTCTGTTATAAATCCTCGAGTATTGTGTGTGTCAGCATACCGATCCAGGGATGACACTTAAGCATAGAGACTTGACCATCTGAGGTCGGGTTGCTACATCTTTTATGCACCATGCTGGTATGAGATAGTCCATGGTTGATTTATAGAATGCTCATTGCACCTCACTTATATCTTTTGAGTATGGCTTTATAGAATGCTTCATGTGCTTCACTTATATCATTTGAAGTATGGATTGCCTGTTTCCCTACACATAGAAAACCGCCATTTGTAGAATGCTCTTTTGCTTCACTTATATTTGTTAGTGCGTGGGCATATATTTTGTAGAAAGAATTAAACTCTCTTGCTTCACTTATAAAATCCTACATAAAACTTGTAGATCACTGAATATGATATGTTTGATTCCTTGCAACAGTTTTTGCGATATAAAGATGGTGATATTAGAGTCATGCTAGTGGGTAGTTGTGGATTGTAGAAATACTTGTGTTGGCATGCACGTATGGTGAACCTTTATGTAACGAAGTTGGAGCATGAGGTATTTATTGATTGTCTTCCTTATGAGTGGCGGTCGGGGACGAGCGATGGTCTTTTCCTACCAATCTATCCCCCTAGGAGCATGCGCGTAGTACTTTGTTTCGATGACTAATAGATTTTTGCAATAAGTATGTGAGTTCTTTATGACTAATGTTGAGTCCATGGATTATATGCACTCTCACCCTTCCATCATTGCTAGCCTCTTCGGTACCGTGCATTGCCCTTTCTCACCTCGAGAGTTGGTGCAAACTTCGCCGGTGCATCCAAACCCCGTGATATGATACGCTCTATCACACATAAGCCTCCTTATATCTTCCTCAAAGCAGCCACCATACCTACCTATTATGGCATTTCCATAGCCATTCCGAGATATATTGCCATGCAACTTCCATCATCATCATATACATGACTTGAGCATTTATTGTCATATTGCTTTGCATGATCGTAAGATAGATAGCATGATGTTTTCATGGCTTGTCCTTTTTTGATGTCATTGCTACGCTAGATCATTGCACATCCCGGTACACTGCCGGAGGCATTCATATAGAGTCATATCTTTGTTCTAGTATCGAGTTGTAATATTGAGTTGTAAGTAAATAAAAGTGTGATGATCATCATTATTAGAACATTTTCCCATGTGAGGTTATCAAAATAAAAGTGGCCAAAGAAGCCCCCCCCCCAAAAAAAAAGAGAGGCCAAAGAAGCCTACAAAAAAGAGAGAAGGGACAATGTTACTATCCTTTTACCACACGTGTGCTTCAGAGTAGCACCAAGTTCTTCATGTAGAGAGTCTCTTGAGTTATCACTTTCATATACTAGTGGGAATTTTTATTATAGAACTTGGCTTATATATTCCAACGATGGGCTTCCTCAAATGCCCTAGGTCTTCATGAGCAAGCAAGTTGGATGCACACCCACTTAGTTTTAGTTTGAGCTTTCATACACTTATAGCTCTAGTGCATCCGTTGCATGGCAATCCCTACTCCTCACATTGACATCAATTGATGGGCATCTCAATAGCCCGTTGATTAGCCGCGTCGATGTGAGACTTTCTTCTTTTTGTCTTCTCCACACAACCTTCACCATCATATTCTATTCCACCTATAGTGCTATGTCCGTGGCTCACGCTCATGTATTGCGTTAAAGTTGAAAAGGTTTGAGAACGTCAAAAGTATGAAACAATTGCATGGTTTGTCATCGGGGTTGTGCATGATTTGAATATTTTGTGTGGTGAAGATGGAGCATAGCCAGACCATATGATTTTGTAGGGATAACTTTCTTTGGCCATGTTATTTTGAAAAGACACGATTACTTTATTAGTATGCTTGAAGTATTATTGTCTTAATGTCAAATGATAGACTATTGCTTTGAATCACTCGTGTCTTAATATTCATGCCATGATTAGATTATGTGATCAAGATTATGCTAGGTAGCATTCCACATCAAAAATTATCTTTTTTATCATTTACCTACTCAAGGACGAGCAGGAATTAAGCTTGGGGATGCTGATACGTCTCCGGCGTATCTATAATTTTTGATTGTTCCATGCCAATATTCTACAACTTTTACATACTTTTGGCAACTTTTTATACTATTTTTTGGGACTAACATATTGATCCAGTGCCCAGTGCCAGTTCTTGTTTGTTGCATGTTTTTTGTTTCGCAGAAAATCCATATCAAATGGAGTCCAAACGGGATAAAAACTGACGGTGATTTTTTTTGGAATATATGTGATTTTTGGGAAGAAGAATCAACGCGATACGATGCCCGAGGGGGCCACGAGGCAGGGGGTGTGCCCCAGGGGGTCAGGCGCGCCCTAGGCCCTCGTGGCCACCCCGTAAGGCAGTTGGAGACCTTCTTTTGCCGCAAGAAAGCTAATATCCGGATAAAAATCGTGTTCAAATTTCAATCCAATCAGAGTTACGGATCTCCGGGAATATAAGAAACGGTGAAAGGCCAGATGTGGGAACGCAGAAACAGAGAGAGACAGAGAGACATATCCAATCTCGGAGGGGCTCTCGCCCCTCCCATGCCATGGAAGCCAAGGACCAGAGGGGAAACCCTTCTCCCATCTAGGGAGAAGGTCAAGGAAAAATAAGAAGAAGGGGGGCTCTCTCCCCCTCTCTTCCGGTGGCGCCGGAACGCCGCCGGGGCCATCATCATCACCGCAATCTACACCAACACCTCCGTCATCTTCACCAACATCTCCATCACCTTCCCCCATCTATCTACAGCGGTCCACTCTCCCGCAACCCGTTGTACCCTCTACTTGAACATGGTGCTTTATGCTTCATATTATTATCCAATGATGTGTTGCCATCCTATGATGTCTGAGTAGATTTTCGTTGTCTTGTCGGTAATTGGTGAATTGCTATGATTGGTTTAATTTGCTTGTGGTTATGTTGTTGTCCTTTGGTGCCCATCATATGAGAGCGCGCGTGGATCACACCATACGGTTAGTTGTATGTTATTAGGACTATGTATTGGAGGGCAAGAGTGACAGAAGCTTCAACCTAGCATAGAAATTGATGCATACGGGATTGAAGGGGGACCAATATATCTTAATGCTAGGGTTGGGTTTTACCTTAATGAATGTTAGTAGTTGCGGATGCTTGCTAATAGTTCCAATCATAAGTGCATAGAATTCCAAGTCAGGGATGACATGCTAGCAGTGGCCTCTCCCACATAAAACTTGCTACCGGTCTAGTAAAGTAGTCAATTGCTTAGGGACAATTTCGCAACTCCTACCACCACTTTTCCACACTCGCTATACTAACTTTATTGCTTCTTTATCTAAACAGCCCCTAGTTTTTATTTATGCGCTCTTTATTATCTTGCAAACCTATCCAACAACACCTACAAAGTACTTCTAGTTTCATACTTGTTCTAGGTAAAGCGAACGTTAAGCGTGCATAGAGTTGTATCGGTGGTCGATAGAACTTGAGGGAATACTTGTTCTACCTTTAGCTCCTCGTTGGGTTCGACACTCTTACTTATCGAAAGAGGCTACAATTGATCCCCTATACTTGTGGGTTATCATGGAGGTAGACCCGGAGGTAGCTCATCGGGGAAAACATCTTGGAATTCCTGCAATAGATAAGATAACACCAAAGGTAGATTGTGAGAGGTGTTAGCTTTTGGTGCCTCGTCCTTGCACAAGAGGACATAGTGTATGACACTTGATGGGTTCTCACACACTTCTATCATCTCACGTTTGGTGGCCAATATGACTAAGTTTTTCTTGTCGCTCATCGTGGAAGCACTCAATTTTGGCTTGTGGCACTCACTCTCTTTTTGGTGGTTCGCTCTCTCACTATTCTCTCCAGGATGGGTGGCTTGCTTGTCGGCGATCACTTGACTTGGAGACATAGGTCGTAGCACGTACTCCTTTCCTTTCATCTTGAAGCTATAGTGGTTTGTACGCCCGTTGTGGATGACGCCTCGGTCAAATTGCCATGGCCGTCCAAGAAGGAGGTGGCAAACGGACATCTGAACGACATCACACTCCAAAGTGTCTTCGTAAGCTCCGATCTTGAAGGAACTTGTACCCTATGCTCGACTTGGAGAGTGCCGTTGTCGCTTAGCCATTGAACTTTGTAGGGGTGCGGGTGCTTCATCTTGGCCAATTGGAGCTTGGAGCATAGTTCTTCACTTGCTAAGTTATGGCAACTGCCTCCATCGATGATGACCTTGACGGACCTTCCATTGATGCCGGCCTTGGTGTGGAAGATATGGCATCTTTGGTCTTCGTCTTGTTAATGTTGAAGAGTCAAGACCTTGGAGACAACGAGAGTGGGGCTCGAATCTTCATCACAAAAGACTTGATCATCTTCATCTTCGTTCACGCGCCGGTGCATGGCCACTTGCTCAAGGGCTTCCATCTCCTCTTCACTCATTGAGTCGTAGGTTCCGTCGTCGTTGAGGATCATGGTGCGCTTGTTGGTACACTCATAGGACTTGTGGCCTCGGCCGCCGCATGTGAAGCATTTGAAGGAACTTGTCTTGATGGTCTCATCGGTTGGGTTAGATGATGATGAAGCTCTCGGCTTGAAGCTGCTTGTAGTAGGAGGACGACTTGAGGTTGTCGAAGTTTTCTTGTAACTTGACTTGTCGCTGTTGCTTGTAGATGGCTTGGTTGAGGTAGAAGGTGTTGGAGTCGTCGAAGCTTGGTTGTTGGAGAAGCCGTAGGACTTGGATGAGAACTTGGCGTACTTGAAGTCATCTTGCACTTGACGTTCCGCTTTGGTAGCTTGATGCACTAGCTCGATGAGGTTCGAGTATGGTTGGAAGTCGGCGATCTTCTTGATAGGATGATTAAGTCCATTTAGGAAACGTGCCATAGTTTGCTCATCATCTTCCGTGACATTGGCTCGTATCATGGCAATCTCCATTTCCTTGTAGTATTCTTCAACGCTCTTGGTTCCTTGCTTGAGGAGTTGGAGTTTCTTGAAGAGGTCGCGGTTGTAGTAGGTAGGCACGAAACGTGCTCTCATGACATCCTTCATTTGCGCCCAATTTGTGATGGGTGGTTCACCTTTTGCCGCTCGGCGCTCAATGACGTTCCCACCAAATGAGGACGTAGTCTTGGAACTCAAGGGATGCCATCGCGATCTTCTTCTCTTCTTCATAGTTGTACAAGCGGAAGATTTTGTCAAACTTCAATGCCCATGAAAGGTATTCTTCGGGATCATTGCTTCCATTGAACTCGGGCATGGGGAACTTTAGCTTGCCGTATCGTTGCTCTTCATTGTGTTGGGATCGGGGATGATGATTTCCTTGACGAGGAGGATTGTCTCCCTCAACTTGCTCTTGTCGTGGAGGATCTCCATTGTCTTCTTGCTCTTGGTGAACTTGAGGTTCTTGTCGAGCTTGTGGAGGAGCTTGTCGAGCTTGACGATGTATGCGAGCTTGATATATTCGTTCTTAAACTTCATCACGAAGTGCTTCTTGGTGTTCACGAGCTTGTCGGTTGTGCGTGGCTACGGCTCGACTTGAATCTCGGAGGGCACGTTGCGCCTCAAGTGCTTGAGCTTCGCGTAGTTGTTGTTCTTGGCGTTGTGCCTCGGCATCTTGTGCATCTTGGTGTTGGCGCGCTCGCTCTTCCTCTTGTTGTTGGCGTAGGCGTTTCCATTCTTGTGCTTGCGCGAAGGTAGCTTGGTTTTGACGGTGTCGATGTTCTTGCGCGCGAGCTTGCTCTTGAGAGTTGGTGTCGTGTAGAGGATTGCGGTTTGCTTGACGATCTTGACGCGCGGCTCGTCGAAGAGTGTTTGATGTCATGGTACTTGAGCCGGAGATGGTGTCATCGGAGTGTCGACTCGAGCGGCTCCGTCTTGAGTAGGACGAAGTGGTAGAAGAGCAGTTGACCAACAAGGCACGAATCTCGTCCATTCTTGCGTCATTCTCTTGTTTGTGTTCGTCGAGCTTGTTGTCGAAGTAGTCTCTTGTACGTTGCTCGGATAATCGCAAGTCGCTGGCAAGATGGTCGATGCGATCACTCATTGCTAGTTGCTCTTCATGTGTCACGGCCGGATTTTCAGGATATTAATTCCCCAGAAAAAGGCCCTTGTGCTCACCAGCCCCAGGATTACTGTTAGCTGATGAGGCACCAACTTGATACAAGAATTCCAAGCAAAGTACAAAATATGTAGTACAAGACCATTGTGGCCTAGAAGTACAACACTTGGTTTCTAATGGTTGATGGCGGAAGCGGTTTGTGGTTCATCTGTGTCTATGGGACTCCATTTCCCACAAGAATAGCTGACCAGGATAACTCCTATCTTCGCGAGGCTGCTATCACCTTTACATGGGTTCCGGGGCTGCCGTCGCAAAGCTCTCTCCAAGCGCGAAATCTGGCCAAGACAATAGCCAGGGACAAGCCAGTGAGTACGTTTGAATGTACTCGCAAACATTAAGAACACGGTATAATATATCAAAACATGCTCCGAAATATTTTATGATGATAACGTCTGTCACAAAAATAAAAGAAAACCGTGATGCACGCATGCGGGAAAAATATGCACATGCAATACGGGAGTAGGAGTAGAATGCACTGACCGAGTGTCTGGAATGACTCCTCGAAAGGGTGCAAAATAAATATAACAATGCCGTAGTCGGGCGTCTGAGCGACACCACATAAAGGGCTTATAAAGGATAATTAAATAACAACATGCCACAGTCGGGCGTCTGGGCGACGCCACATAAAGGGCTTATAAAGGATAAATAGATAACAACATGCCGCAGTCGGGCGTCTGAGCGACGCCACATAAAGGGCTTATAAACAATAAATAAAAATAACAAGCATGCCGCAGTCGGGCGTCTGAGCGACGCCACATAAAGGGCTTATATAAGAATAATCATGGTGAATATCCAGGAGGTAGAACCGTCCCAGGGATACTCAATAATTCAAATAAAGTAAATGGTTAGTCCATAATAATAATAAACATAATCCTCATATGTCACCGGTCATAAATCAATGTTCTAGTATATCCGTTTCTCCATCCGAAGACCGTCACTATGCTCTAGTTTAGCCGTTCTCCATCCGAATACCGTTACTATGATCTAGTCAAGCCGTGTCTCCATCCGAAAAAACGATACTATGATCCATCTCAGACTGTAATCCTTACCCATGGACATGGCTATCCGAAGGGATATATCCTCTGCAGAGGGTGTACTCTTTACCCACGAGTAACGGATTTATCTAGTCCATCGGGACTAATTCCGCCTACGGCCTTTTAATTGAAAACACGCCTGACCTGCACACACCAGCTTAACTCACCGGTGTCTGGAATCACCCACGACACCTGTCAAGCAAAACTCTAAGTGGGGAGGCTACAACCTCGACGTAGCATGGGATCAAATTTATATCGCGCGCTCTAAGGGGTGCCCCCCTCTCGGTCCCAACCGGAAACACCCATGCCCCCGGACCAGGTGGCATGCCTACCGGATGCATCCGGTATCTTCCACCATGGCCTCTCTGTATGGTGTGTGCTTTGGTAAGGGGTTGACAACTTACTGAACCGTACCCCGTCTGCGACAGGGACAAGTGGTAGTACAAAACAAATAGGGAAGCTACTGATCAAGACTCGACCTACGACCGACTCAGGTGGTCCAAGTATTCTCCGAATGATTAGCATATCCAAAATTGTTTCCAACAACAGACAGAATCACTGCTCATCAAAACTCATCATGCCATACCGGACACACTCGTCTCGACGAGGAACTAGGGACAAGCTCGTGTCTACCCAAGACCACGACTCTCCCGGCTTCCTGCCGGTATGCATGAAAAGCTCGCGAGGATGATCACTAACACCAGCATATCCATTCTAACAGTAAAGCATCTCCAATATGTACTCATGCGTGTGACTTTACCGTTACATAAGAACAACGTATGCTCCAAGTCGAAGTGGTGTTGTATCCGTACCAAAACACCTCACAAAAATTATGCCAGAGCTCAGAATGCTTGCCTTCAAGAGTATGCAAAGGGTGCACTTTTTGAAAGCTTTCTCTTCTCTCCATTATCCTATTTGAAAAAATATATACAAATAGCAAATATCTCAAAATCAGTACAAAAATTTGTTCCAAATATTCTTGAAATAAATCTTAAAATAAACTAGATGAAATTTGAGAGAGGTAGGAAAAAGAATCAACTCATTTGGAGTTTTATTTTAAAAGATATAGCCAGTCAAAGTTTGGTCAAAGTTCTGTTTTAAATAAAACCAGAAAAAGGAAAACGCTTCGATACAGAATACGCTTTCGGGGTAGGGGATACGCACATCGCGGAAATACGCTTCCACTTAAGCCAGCACGGGTGGCGCGGGGTCACTGACAGTGGGTCCAGAGGGCCCACTGGTCAGGTTTGACTATTCTCCCCTCTCCCTCCCCTTCCTCTGCCCGAACGGGGCGGGGCTCCGACGATTGCCGTCGACGAACGGCGGCTCCTCGAGGGCACCTGAGGGCAAGGATGGACCGGCCAGACCAGGGCGGTCCTCTTGGTGGTCGCTGGGTCGACGGTGGTAGGAGGAGTCGCCGGCGGCGAGCTCCGCGGCGGAGAGGGCTACAGGAGTGAGGTGGTTTTTGGGCTCCGGTGATCTCCGATCGAGGCTGAGGCGCTGGGCAGCTCCGCAAGTACAAGGGGAAGCTAGTGGTGGCGCTGGATGGGCGGGGGAGCGTCTGGTTGCGACGAATGGCACCGGACGGCAGCGGCGGCCGAACCGGCCGGAGGTGGGGGAGATGACCTTGTCCGGTCAATCCACTGCTTGGGGAGTTCTAGGGGGAAGGCTTGAGGTCGCCTGAGCGCTTGGAGGGGCTCGGGGTCTCCTTTTATAGGCGCTCGAGGCTGGACCGCGGCGGCTGTGGATAAGAACGCCGGCGACCGCGGTGCTGTAGCTGCAGGGCGACGTGGCGGCGACGAGCGCGTGCCGACGAGCTTCAGGATGAGCATGAGCTGTTCACAGGGGAAGCTGGCGTGTGCGGGTGGCTTGGGCGGCGCCGACCACGGCAGAGGCTCACTGCCGACGCCGGCGTGCCGCCAAAAGCTCTGCCAGCGGCGCTGTAGGGCGCCAGGGGTGGCGTGGAGAGTGGGCGAGCGTAGTGCGCGGTTCAGCAGGGGCCAGGGATGGGACGCGACGAGGGCGGCCGTGCGACGCGGTGGCTCAGTGCGCGCGCGTGCAAAACGTGCGCTCTGGGCGCGCCCAGAGCACGCACGGGACATGCTCGACGAAAAGCCGGGGCAGTCTAGAGCGCGAGGGGGAGGCTGGCAATTAACAGTACTGGGATATGGATAGCTAGGATCTTAGTGGACATGGTTGCTGGGCCAGAGGATCAAGATCACAGTGCAAACAACAACCCATGTCAAAACTGACTGTGCACACCAAGTGTTCGACAGAATGCTAAGGGCATTTAGGCAACTCTTGGAGTGGCCAAAATCTCCAGATCAGGGTCTCTCTAGATGTAGGTGATGATGGCAAGATCAAATGGGCAAAACCAGAAACTTGATAGTGTAAGTTTTGCAAAACTACAGTTTTGGACAGAAATAAAGAGGTCTCATTGCATGCACTTAAAATCCTCCAATGGGTTCATTCTCCTGGACATAGGGGTTTTGCAGGGAGGGCTACAAGCAGGAAAAAGGCTCATGGGCATTAGAGTAAAATAAAATAAGGTTGCAGTACAAATCACCAAACTGGCCCAGAATGAAAAAGAGGTTGATTCACCCAAAAGTTTCAAAGAACATCACTCGGTTTTGGTATGAAGTTGAATTATATGCATCTACTGACATCTCCAAACACTTGGAAGAATTTTTAAAAGAATATTTAAATAGGTTGTAGTGCAAAAATGCCTACTGGACCAGATTTGAAAAGTTGATGTAGAGCTCAAAATCTCCAATAACCAAAAGATATTTTTGCATAAAAGTGATGTGGAAACATCACATGACATCCCCAAATTTTGGTGGAAATTTTAAAAGCATTTGCCAAATGGTTGCAGTGCAAAACAGGCTCCAAATTTATGAAGGATCATTTAAAAAGAGTAAAGCTCAAGAAAAGGAATTATGCAATTAAATCCACTGATACAGAAATGTTTTATAGAGAGAGCATGCAAGTCCAACAATATTTTTGGAAAGTCTCCACTTGAGGTAAAAATCCACAATATCAAAAGGGTAAATCTAGACAAATGGAAAAGTTAAATTTCCTGGAAGAATTTTAATCAATAAAACAAGGTCAAAATTTTGGGGTGTCACATCATGCAAAGCTCGTTGTGTACCAAATAGGTGTATCTTGGTGACGTAGTTGTTCGGATCGTCGTCTTGCTCAAGGAAGAGTGGGTTAGTAGAAGTACTTGGCCTATCCATCATTTGAAGCAAATATGTGAGTGGGAGAAAGAGAAGAACTTATACAAAATGTATCTTGACCGATGTGGAAGATGGATCAATGATCACTCCAATGTGTAACAAGGAAATAGCACAACTGGTACCAATTCTTGTCGGTTTCTCACACCTACACAAGTAAAAGCTTATAGTGAAGCTCGGTTAGGATGGTGGCACAAAATTTGATGCAATTGTAAGTGAGACTCAATAATGTTGGAAAAGATTCACAAATTTGCAAATGCAACAAATAGACCAATCGCAAGATATGGTACACGGAAACGCACACACAAATAGATAAGTGGGGTCGTGGAACCAAGGTATGAGCCAAAATGTGGAATCCACGAAAATGCTCTTGTTGCACAACACTAGAGAGACTCTAGAAAGATGGGGGAAAGCTAGATCTACCTGCAACACACGAAATCCGTGGATCAAATCCAACAAAACTTCATCACACCAACAATTCACAAAAAAAATTGGGGGGCTATTTTTGTGGGGAATTTTTGAATTAGGGACAAAATCAACAAAACAAGGCTAAAAACAAGAGAGGGGGCTCCGAAATCATGATCAACGTGGCTCATGATACCAAGATGATGTAGGGTGGAACCCTAGATGGCCGATATTTCACGAAAGGAGCGGATCCCCACTAAGAACATGAAGAACACGAGGGGAAACACGAGGGAAAACACAAGAGAATCACTCAAACCAACAAGATACGGTCACACATATGCTAGATCCTCGAAACACGAGAGAAGATACAAGATCCACGATCAACAAAGGATGATACAAAGGTAACCGGTTCTTCTCCGTGAGGAGGTCTTGATGGGGCCACCCAAGAGGGGGTCTTGAATCCAACGTGGATCTTCTCTGAAGAGGGGCCCCGGTCTCTCTCAAGGAGTAGATCTGTATGGATGAGCGAGGCTCTATCTCACAAATGAGCTATCACAACGCTAACCCTAGAAAGAGGGAGGAGGAGGAGTATATATAGTCTAGGTGGGCGAAGGGGTACATGGGCCTCGGCCCTCACACTGTGCGCAGAGAGGCCGGATGTCCGGGCGTCGGGCCGGATGTCCGGGCCTTCGCGAAGTGCCGGATGTCCGGGTTGGCGTCGGATGTTCGGGCGATCGGGGCTGGCCTTGATGCTCTTTGGATAGGCGGGGTCCGGATGTCCGGGTGATGTGCCGGATGTACGGGAGCTCGGGACAGGCGGGATGTCCGGGCTGAAGGGCCAGGTCTTCTGTTCTCTGGATGGCCCTGTCCGGATGTCCGGGGAGAAGGCCGGGTTTTCGGGCTGGAGGCCGGATGTCCGGGCCCTGTAGACTTGGCCGCTGGCTCCTTGCTGCTGGTGACACTTCCAGGGGCCGGATGTCCGGGGTCGTGGCCGGATGTCCGGGTCCTGGGAGCTGTTCTTGACTCCTTCCGTTGGTTCTCCTCATCCATGAACTTGGTGGCTTGTCCGTCTTCACGTGCATCTTCGGGAGGGTCCTCTTGGTACCTAATCAAGCACAACATTCCGGACTTAGGTAGTAGCCATGTCTCGAGTGGATCATATGTGATATCACTAAGGAAGGAAGTCACCTCGTTCTCGAGAGCTCTAGCTCGTGCTCGTGCCATCGGTCCTCTTGGCACTTGGTGAGACGATGGTAGGTCCATGGGGATGACCATAGGATGCTCCGCACCATCGGAGACTCCTAGGTGGTAGGAGTCTTTCGGAGAGGAATCGACCATTGTGATTACCCCCGGAAAAGTTTGTGAAGGTTCGGAGACCACCCCATGGTCTACCACTAGTGGTTGAGAAACGCCTCTGTGGTGTTGTCTCAAAGGGAGAATAGGGTGAGCCTTCGTGGCGTTGGTGTGCCTTCGTGGTAACATCCACCTCTCTAACAGGGACGTAGCTTCCCTCCAAGGAAGTGAACATCGGCATTCATCCTCATCTCTCGGAGTTGCGGTTATTCCTAACCCTAACTCTCTACTTGTGGTTACTTGTCTCTTAGCTCTTACTTATATCATACTGTGCTTGCTTACTCACATATTTGTGTTACTTGTTTATCTTGCTTAGCTCTTAACATCATACTTGCAATTGTTAGGCTCACTCTCATATTCCGCATTATTGCCTAAAATTGCTTAGTAATAATTAAAATTTGTAATTGTACCTATTCACCCCCCTCTAGGTCCATCTCGATCCTTTCACTTGGACGTGATGCCTATATAATGATCATTGCCTGGATATCGTCATGATTATTTGAAGTTCTATCAATTGCCCAACAGTAATTTGTTCATCCACCGTTTGCTATTTTTCTCAAGAGAAGCCACTAGTGGAACCTACGGCCCCCGGGTCTCTTTCTCTTATATTTGCCTTTGCGATCTACTTTTTCCTTGCATTTATTTTCAGATCTATTAAACCAAAAATCCAAAAATACTTTGATGCACTTTATTTTATTTGCGATCTATTTATTCAATCAATTACAACTTTCTCCCGTCCGCGCACCGTTTCGGGCGCCGTTACCCGAAAGGGATTGACAACCCCTTTAACACGTCGGGTTGCGAGTGGTTGTTATTTGTGTGCAGGGGCTGTTTACGTTGTGTTGCTTGGTTCTCCTACTGGTTCGATAACCTTGGTTTCATATGTGAGGGAAATATCTACCGCTGCTGTGCTGCATCATCCCTTCCTCTTTGGGGAAATACCGACATAGCTTCAAGCGACATCACCGACGACCTGGGGCGGCGAGGGGGGTGGAACAACGAGTTCCTAGGTCGTATCAGGCGGACTCGGTGGGCCACCTAGTCAGCTTTTATGACGGAGAACCCCTCTTCCTGCTCGCCGGATGCCATGGAGAGTGTGCAAAATATGGTGCAAGGAAGAGATGGGGAGTGGAGGTGTGGTGTGGTTCTTGCCCGGCGTTTGGCCTCGTTTAAATAGTGCACCGACACGAGGAGCCAACCGGTGTTGTGTTTAATACCGGCCGGCTAGCGGATGAACATGTGGTCAGAATAGGTTTCTCGGCACACACGCGGTTTCAATGGAGGTAGGCAGGGCAGTTTGAAGCCGGTTGAATGCAATGAGGAAGCATGTTCAGCCGGGCGACGCTCTCCCAGCCGGGGCGCCGCTTCAATGCCGACACTAGTGAGAGGTTGCGTTCGCTATGGGCCGACATTTGGCCGCTCCACACGGCATATGAATACGGGCAGTTGGCGCCGGGCTGGAACGCACGCGGGCGAGGGAGGAGGGTTTCTTGTAGGCCAGGGTAGTCAGGAGCAGGCGTGGCAGCGGTCTGTACGCCTGCAAAGCCCCCTCCCCCCTGTCCATGTTGGGAATCATAGCATAATTTTAAAATTTTCCTACGTTCACCAAGATGCATCTATGGAGTATACTAGCAACGAGGGGAAGGGAGTGCATCTACATACCCTTGTAGATCGCGAGCGGAAGCGTTCCAATGAACGTGGATGACGGAGTCGTACTCGCCGTGATCCAAATCACCGATGACCGAGTGCCGAACGGACGGCACCTCCGCGTTCAACACACGTACGGTGCAGCGACGTCTCCTCCTTCTTGATCCAGCAAGGGGGAAGGAGAGATTGATGGAGATCCAGCAGCACGACGGCGTGGTGGTGGATGTAGCGGTTCTCCTGCAGGGCTTCGCCGAGCTTCTACGAGAGAGAGAGGTGTTGCAGGGGAGGAGGGAGGCGCCCAAGGCTGTAGGTTGCTGCCCTCCCTCCCCCCCCCCCCTTTATATAGGCCCCCTGGGGGGGCGCCGGCCCCAAGAGATGGGATCTCAAGGGGGGGCAGCGGCCAAAGGGGGGGAAGGGGTTGCCTTGCCCCCCAAGGCAAGGGGGAACTCCCCCCTAGGGTTCCCAACCCTAGGCGCATGGGGGGAGGCCCAAGGGGGGCGCCCCAGCCCACTAAGGGCTGGTTCCCTTCCACTTTCAGCCCATGGGGCCCTCCGGGATAGGTGGCCCCACCCGGTGGACCCCCGGGACCCTTCCGGTGGTCCCGGTACAATACCGGTAACCCCCGAAACTTTCCCGGTGGCCGAAACTGGACTTCCTATATATAATTCTTCACCTCCGGACCATTCCGGAACCTCTCGTGATGTCCGGGATCTCATCCGGGACTCCGAACAACTTTCGGGTTTCCGCATACATATATCTCTACAACCCTAGCGTCACCGGACCTTAAGTGTGTAGACCCTACGGGTTCGGGAGACATGCAGACATGACCGAGACGCCTCTCCGGTCAATAACCAACAGCGGGATCTGGATACCCATGTTGGCTCTCACATGTTCCACGATGATCTCATCGGATGAACCACGGTGTCGAGGATTCAGTCAATCCCGTATGCAATTCCCTTTGTCAATCGGTATGTTACTTACCCGAGATTCGATCGTCGGTATCCCAATACCTTGTTCAATCTCGTTACCGGCAAGTCTCTTTACTCGTACCGCAATGCATGATCCCGTGACTAACGCCTTAGTCACATTGAGCTCATTATGATGATGCATTACCGAGTGGGCCCAGAGATACCTCTCCGTCACACGGAGTGACAAATCCCAGCCTCGATCCGTGCCAACCCAACAAACACTTTCGGAGATACCCGTAGTGCACCTTTATAGTCACCCAGTTACGTTGTGACGTTTGGCACACCCAAAGCACTCCTACGGTATCCGGGAGTTGCACGATCTCATGGTCTAAGGAAAAGATACTTGACATTGGAAAAGCTCTAGCAAACGAAACTGCACGATCTTTTATGCTATGCTTAGGATTGGGTCTTGTCCATCACATCATTCTCCTAATGATGTGATCCCGTTATCAATGACATCCAATGTCCATAGTCAGGAAACCATGACTATCTGTTGATCAACGAGCTAGTCAACTAGAGGCTTACTAGGGACACGTTGTGGTCTATGTATTCACACATGTATTACGATTTCCGGACAATACAATTATAGCATGAATAATAGACAATTATCATGAACAAAGAAATATAATAATAACCATTTATTATTGCCTCTAGGGCATATTTCCAACAGTCTCCCACTTGCACTAGAGTCAATAATCTAGTTACATTGTGATGAATCGAACACCCATTGCGTCCTGGTGTTGATCATGTTTTGCCCTAGGGAGAGGTTTAGTAACCGGATCTGCTACATTCAGGTCCGTATGTACTTTACAAATATCTATGTCTCCATTTTGAACACTTTCACGAATGAAGTTGAAGCGACGCTTGATATGCCTGGTCTTCCTGTGAAACCTGGGCTCCTTCGCAAGGGCAATAGCTCCAGTGTTGTCACAGAAGAGAGTCATTGGGCCCGACGCATTGGGAATCACCCCTAGGTCGGTAATGAACTCCTTCATCCAGACTGCTTCCTGTGCTGCCTCCGAGGCTGCCATGTACTCCGCTTCACATGTAGATCCCGCCACGACGCTTTGCTTGCAACTGCACCAGCTTACTGCTCCTCCATTCAAAATAGACACGTATCCGGTCTGTGACTTCGAGTCATCCAGATCTGTGTCGAAGCTAGCATCGACGTAACCCTTTACGACGAGCTCTTCGTCACCTCCATAAACGAGAAACATATCCTTAGTCCTCTTCAGGTACTTCAGGATATTCTTGACCGCTGTCCAGTGTTCCTTGCCGGGATTACTTTGGTACCTTCCTACCAAACTTACGGCAAGGTTTACATCAGGTCTGGTACACAGCATGGCATACATAATAGACCCTATGGCCGAGGCATAGGGGATGACACTCATCTCTTCTATATCTTCTGCCGTGGTCGGGCATTGAGCCGTGCTCAATTGCACACCTTGCAATACAGGCAAGAACCCCTTCTTGGACTGATCCATATTGAACTTCTTCAATATCTTGTCAAGGTATGTACTCTGTGAAAGACCAATGAGGCGTCTTGATCTATCTCTATAGATCTTGATGCCTAATATATAAGCAGCTTCTCCAAGGTCCTTCATTGAAAAACACTTATTCAAATAGGCCTTTATACTTTCCAAGAATTCTATATCATTTCCCATCAACAGTATGTCATCCACATATAATATGAGAAATGCTACAGAGCTCCCACTCACTTTCTTGTAAACACAGGCTTCTCCATAAGTCTGTGTGAACCCAAACGCTTTGATCATCTCATCAAAGCGAATGTTCCAACTCCGAGATGCTTGCACCAGACCATAGATTGAGCGTTGGAGCTTGCATACTTTGTTAGCATTCTTAGGATCGACAAAACCTTCCGGCTGCATCATATACAACTCTTCCTTAAGGAAGCCGTTAAGGAATGCCGTTTTGACGTCCATCTGCCATATCTCATAATCATAGTATGCGGCAATTGCTAACATGATTCGGACAGACTTCAGCTTTGCTACGGGTGAGAAAGTCTCATCGTAGTCAACCCCTTGAACTTGTCGATAACCCTTAGCGACAAGTCGAGCTTTGTAGATGGTCACATTACCATCTGCGTCCGTCTTCTTCTTAAAGATCCATTTGTTTTCTATGGCTCGCCGCTCATCGGGCAAGTCAGTCAAAGTCCATACTTTGTTTTCATACATGGATTCTATCTCGGATTTCATGGCTTCTAGCCATTTGTCGGAATCCGGGCCCGCCATCGCTTCTTCATAGTTTGAAGGTTCACCGTTGTCTAACAACATGATTTCCAGGACAGGTTTGCCGTACCACTCTGGTGCGGAACGTGTCCTTGTGGACCTACGAAGTTCAGTAACTTGATCTGAAGTTTCATGATCATCATCATTAACTTCCTCCCCAGTCGGTGTAGGCACCACAGGAACATTTTCCCGCGCTGCGCTACTTTCCGGTTCGGAAGGGGTGACTATCACCTCATCAAGTTCCACTTTCCTCCCACTCAATTCTTTCGAGAGAAACTCCTTCTCTAGAAAGGACCCATTCTTGGCAACGAAGATCTTGCCTTCGGATCTGAGGTAGAAGGTATACCCAATAGTTTCCTTAGGGTATCCTATGAAGACGCATTTTTCCGATTTGGGTTCGAGCTTTTCAGGTTGAAGTTTCTTGACATAAGCATCGCATCCCCAAACTTTTAGAAACGACAGCTTAGGTTTCTTCCCAAACCATAATTCATACGGTGTCGTCTCAAAGGATTTAGACGGTGCCCTATTTAAAGTGAATGCGGCAGTCTCTAAAGCATAACCCCAAAATGAGAGCGGTAAATCGGTAAGAGACATCATAGATCGCACCATATCCAATAGAGTGCGATTACAACGTTCGGACACACCATTTCTCTGAGGTGTTCCAGGCGGCGTGAGTTGTGAAACTATTCCACATTTCCTTAAGTGTGTACCAAATTCGTGACTTAAATATTCTCCACCACGATCTGATCGTAAGAATTTTATTTTCCTGTCACGTTGATTCTCAACTTCACTCTGAAATTCCTTGAACTTTTCAAAGGTTTCAGACTTGTGTTTCATTAGGTAGACTTACCCATATCTACTTAAATCACAGTTAGAGTGAGAACATAACGATATCCTCCGCGAGCCTCAACACTCATTGGACCACACACATCGGTATGTATGATTTCCAATAAGTTGGTTGCTCGTTCCATTGTTCCGGAGAACGGAGTCTTGGTCATCTTACCCATGAGGCATGGTTCGCACGTGTCAAATGATTCGTAATCAAGAGACTCCAAAAGTCCATCTGCATGGAGCTTCTTCATGCGCTTGACACCAATGTGACCAAGGCGGCAGTGCCACAAGTATGTGGGACTATCGTTATCAACTTTACATCTTTTGGTATTCACACTATGAACATGTGTAACATCACGTTCGAGATTCATCAAAAATAAACCATTGACCAGCGGGGCATGACCATAAAACATTTCTCTCAAATAAATAGAACAACCATTATTCTCGGATTTAAATGAGTAGCCATCTCGAATTAAACGAGATCCAGATACAATATTCATGCTCAAAGCTGGCACTAAATAACAATTATTGAGGTTTAAAACTAATCCCGTGGGTAGATGCAGAGGTAGCGTGCCGACGGCGATCACATCAACCTTGGAACCATTCCCGACATGCATCGTCACCTCGTCCTTCGCCAGTCTCCGTTTATTCCGTAGTTCCTGCTTTGAGTTACAAATATGAGCAACCGCACCGGTATCAAATACCCAGGAGCTACTACGAGTACTGGTAAGGTACACATCAATTACTTGTATATCACATATACCTTGGGTGTTGCCGGCCTTCTTCTTGTCCGCTAAATATTTGGGGCAGTTCCGCTTCCAGTGACCACTTCCCTTGCAATAAAAGCACTCAGTCTCGGGCTTGGGTCCATTCTTTGACTTCTTCCCGGTAACTGGCTTACCGGGCGCGGCAACTCCCTTGCCGTCCTTCTTGAAGTTCTTCTTACCCTTGCCCTTCTTGAACTTAGTGGTTTTATTCACCATCAACACTTGATGTTCTTTTCTGATCTCTACCTCAGCTGATTTCAGCATTGAATATACCTCGGGAATGGTCTTTTCCATCCCCTGCATATTGTAGTTCATCACAAAGCTCTTGTAGCTTGGTGGAAGCGACTGGAGGATTCTGTCAATGACCGCGTCATCCGGGAGATTAACTCCCGGCTGAGACAAGCGGTTGTGCAACCCAGACATTCTGAGTATGTGCTCACTAACAGAACTGTTCTCCTCCATTTTACAGCTGAAGAACTTGTCGGAGACATCATATCTCTCGACCCGGGCATGAGCTTGAAAAACCAGTTTCAGCTCCTCGAACATCTCATATGCTCCATGTTTCTCAAAACGCTTTTGGAGACCCGGTTTTAAGCTGTAAAGCATGCCGCACTGAACGAGGGAGTAATCATCAGCACGCTGCTGCCAAGCGTTCATAACGTCTTGGTTCTCAGGGATTGGTGCTTCACCTAGCGGTGCTTCTAAGACATAATCTTTCTTGGCTGCTATGAGGATGATCCTCAGGTTCCGGACCCAGTCCATATAGTTGCTGCCATCATCTTTCAGCTTGGTTTTCTCTAGGAACGCGTTGAAATTGAGGACAACGTGGGCCATTTGATCTACAATACATAGTGTAAAGATTTTAGACTAAGTTCATGATAATTAAGTTCATATAATCAAATTATTTAATGAACTCCCACTTAGATAGACATCCCTCTAGTCATCTAAGTGTTACATGATCCGATTTTAACTAGGCCGTGTCCGATCATCACGTGAGACGGACTAGTCAAGATCGGTGAACATCTCCATGTTGATAGTATCTTCTATACGACTCATGCTCGACCTTTCGGTCCTCCGTGTTCCGAGGCCATGTCTGTACATGCTAGGCTCGTCAAGTCAACCTAAGTGTATTGCGTGTGTTCCGAGGCCATGTCTGTACATGCTAGGCTCGTCAACACCCGTTGTATTCGAACGTTAGAATCTATCACACCCGATCATCACGTGGTGCTTCGAAACAACGAACCTTCGCAACGGTGCACAGTTAGGGTGAACACTTTCTTGAAATTATTATAAGGGATCCTCTTACTTACTACCGTCGTTCTAAGCAAATAAGATGCAAAAACATGATAAACATCACATGCAATCAAATAGTGACATGATATGGCCAATATCATCATGCTCCTTTGATCTCCATCTTCGGGGCACCATGATCATCTTCGTCACCGGCATGACACCATGATCTCCATCATCATGATCTCCATCATTGTGTCTTCATGAAGTCGTCACGCCAACGATTACTTCTACTTCTATGGCTAACGCGTTTAGCAACAAAGTAAAGTAAATTACATGGCGTTATTCAATGACACGCAGGTCATGCAAAATAATAAAGACAACTCCTATGGCTCCTGCCGGTTGTCATACTCATCGACATGCAAGTCGTGATTCCTATTACAAGAATATGATCAATCTCATACATCACATATATCATTCATCACATCTTCTGGCCATATCACATAACATAGCACTTGCTGCAAAAACAAGTTAGACGTCCTCTAATTGTTGTTGCAAGTTTTTACGTGGTTTGTAGGTTTCTAGCAAGAACGTTTTCTTACCTACGTATGACCACAACGTGATTTGCCAATTTCTATTTACCCTTCATAAGGACCCTTTTCATCGAATCCGTTCCGACTAAAGTAGGAGAGACAGACACCCGCTAGCCACCTTATGCAACTAGTGCATGTCAGTCGGTGGAACCAGTCTCACGTAAGCGTACGTGTAAGGTCGGTCTGGGCCGCTTCATCCTACAATGCCGCCGAAACAAGAAACGACTAGTAGAGGCAAGAAGAATTGGCAAACTCAACGCCCACAACTGCTTTGTGTTCTACTCGTGCATAGTAACTACGCATAGGCCTGGCTCATGATGCCACTGTTGGGAATCGTAGCATATTTTTAAAATTTTCCTACGTTCACCAAGATGCATCTATGGAGTATACTAGCAACGAGGGGAAGGGAGTGCATCTACATACCCTTGTAGATCGCGAGCGGAAGCGTTCCAATGAACGTGGATGACGGAGTCGTACTCGCCGTGATCCAAATCACCGATGACCGAGTGCCGAACGGACGGCACCTCCGCGTTCAACACACGTACGGTGCAGCGACGTCTCCTCCTTCTTGATCCAGCAAGGGGGAAGGAGAGGTTGATGGAGATCCAGCAGCACGATAGCGTGGTGGTGGATGTAGCGGTTCTCCTGCAGGGCTTCGCCGAGCTTCTGCGAGAGAGAGAGAGAGGTGTTGCAGGGGAGGAGGGAGGCGCCCAAGGCTGTAGGTTGCTGCCCTCCCTCCCTCCCCCCTTTATATAGGCCCCCTGGGGGGGCGCCGGCCCCAAGAGATGGGATCTCAAGGGGGGCGGCGGCCAAAGGGGGGGAAGGGGTTGCCTTGCCCCCCAAGGCAAGGGGGAACTCCCCCCCTAGGGTTCCCAACCCTAGGCGCATGGGGGGAGGCCCAAGGGGGGCGCCCCAGCCCACTAAGGGCTGGTTCCCTTCCACTTTCAGCCCACGGGGCCCTCCGGGATAGGTGGCCCCACCCGGTGGACCCCCGGGACCCTTCCGGTGGTCCCGGTACAATACCAGTAACCCCCGAAACTTTCCCGGTGGCCGAAACTGGACTTCCTATATATAATTCTTCACCTCCGGACCATTCCGGAACCTCTCATGACGTCCGGGATCTCATCCGGGACTCCGAACAACTTTCGGGTTTCCGCATACATATATCTCTACAACCCTAGCGTCACCGGACCTTAAGTGTGTAGATCCTACGGGTTCGGGAGACATGCAGACATGACCGAGACGCCTCTTCGGTCAATAACCAACAGCGGGATCTGGATACCCATGTTGGCTCCCACATGTTCCACGATGATCTCATCGGATGAACCACGGTGTCGAGGATTCAGTCAATCCCGTATGCAATTCCCTTTGTCAATCGGTATGTTACTTACCCGAGTTTCGATCGTCGGTATCCCAATACCTTGTTCAATCTCGTTACCGGCAAGTCTCTTTACTCGTACCGCAATGCATGATCCCGTGACTAACGCCTTAGTCACATTGAGCTCATTATGATGATGCATTACCGAGTGGGCCCAGAGATACCTCTCCGTCACACGGAGTGACAAATCCCAATCTCGATCCGTGCCAACCCAACAGACACTTTCGGAGATACCCGTAGTGCACCTTTATAGTCACCCAGTTACGTTGTGACGTTTGGCACACCCAAAGCACTTCTACGGTATCCGGGAGTTGCACGATCTCATGGTCTAAGGAAAAGATACTTGACATTGGAAAAGCTCTAGCAAACGAAACTACACGATCTTTTATGCTATGCTTAGGATTGGGTCTTGTCCATCACATCATTCTCCTAATGATGTGATCCCGTTATCAATGACATCCAATGTCCATAGTCAGGAGACCATGACTATCTGTTGATCAATGAGCTAGTCAACTAGAGGCTTACTAGGGACACGTTGTGGTCTATGTATTCACACATGTATTACAATTTCCGGACAATACAATTATAGCATGAATAATAGACAATTATCATGAACAAAGAAATATAATAATAACCATTTATTATTGCCTCTAGGGCATATTTCCAACAGTCCATTGGAAAACACGTCTGGACTGCTCGACGGACCGATACAGGTCCACGTTGAATGGCACAACACGTCCGGACCGCACGGTCCAAACGTATGCGGACGGTTTAAGGGTCGGTGTTGGAGATGCCTTCAGGGGAATTATCATTTTCCCTATCTCTGGCTCATGTGTTTTTCACTGGCCAGAAATTCGATTGAAACGCTGGAAGAGAGAAACTCCGGAAGAATAGCAAACACATGCAAGTAGTATAACATTGGAAAGTCGCCTTCTCAGGATGAGCTCGGGTGAACAGTAAAATTGTACAAAAAATAAAAAATGATTTATTTTGTGACAAACATTGACAAAAGTTCTAAGATCTTGCAAATTTCATCATGAAATCATATTCATGAAAGTCGTGGCAAAGAAAAAACTAAATCAGTGCTCCAAAATGCTTTAGAAAGTAGCATTTTTAGAGCATCAATTTTGTTTTTTTCGCCACACATTTCGGAAATGCGATCCCATAATGAAATTTTGTAAGCTCTTAAAACATTTATCAATGTTTGTAAAAGAAAAATTAAATTTCTTTCGTATATTTTTAATTTTACTGTTCATCCGAGCTCATTTGAGCTCGGGCTGAGAAACTCCACTTCCACTACAACTTGCAATATTGCACTTGCAGAACCAATTAACCCATTTCTCGGCATACGACAATTCAGCCGCCTTGTGCCATCGTGGTAGATCTGAATAAAACATCACTCAATTATTGAGAAAGAAAAGGACAAGATGGAACGCGCGGTGCACCGTTCCTGGACATCTTATAATATCGCAAAATAATAATTGTAAATGTAGGACGTACATATCCATGGGTCACTACACATTTATTCGTACTACTGGGTCAAACCCAATGTAGAGAGTTTGTTGGCGCTCGATCATTTAATTGGCAAAGCACTATGGCTCGACAGTTGATATACACCCTTGGTCCCATGCCGTCTTGTTTGCCAACGGCAACTGCGGCGGACGCCCAGCAAAACTCAAAGCGTAGCAAGACACGGCCGGCCCAAAAGTTTTATGGTATCTTCAACGCTAACCTTTAAAACACCTGTAAACGTAATAGTTCAGACCAAGCTATCTGGACACAATTTACAATCAAAACAATACTTATTGATCCACGAATCTGTCTGGTTGTCCGAATTCCTGCAAGCCTGACAGAAACTAGGGGAGGGAGGGCCTTTAGGAGTTCGCACCATCGTCATCTAGAACTCCAGTACTCCCGGTCCACTCAAATCCTCATTTGATCTATTTTTTCGCCCCGTCCCTGCTTTATTTTATTTTTGCATATGCATCCTCCTCTCTACATGCCACCGTTGTACTTCTCAGCCTGCCGTAGACATACTCGGACCCCTGCAGTCCCCACCCACAAACCCGGGGCCATGCTGGGCCCAGGCCTAGGGTGTGACCATTCTTTTTAGTTATCACCTAACTATATTTCAGTATGAGCCATGGGTTTAGCCCAGCACACACAGCACATGCCCAACTTCACTACTCCTAATGCCCAGGTAGGACCTAATCGAGGTTGCGCACACTCACGCGCTGTATGGACTGACGCAGAGGAAGCAACCCACTATTTGCGAGTGAATTGCAGAAAACATCGACATTGAAGCACAGTCTTGCAGAAATCACAAGTCTACAGTTTTGTGCCCAAAAACACTAATTCCCAGGCTAATTTTTTGCAGAAACCACAAGTTGCTCGCTTAGGCCGTTGTGAGCACAATTATGACAGGTGGGTCCCGCTAAACAGGGTGATGTGGCATGACATAACATGTTGCAAATAGGTAGAATAGCATAGACTAAAGTGTAAAAAGCCCTAAAAGGATAAGGCCATTTAAAAAAAAACATCCACCCCGTGCGTTTTCACTGCCCAGCCGCCATGGCAGACCACGCTGCCGTAAGCCAAGCCACTGCCACCACCGCCGAAAGCCACCCCTCCTTCACAGCGTCGCCCCACCTTCCTCGGGCCGCCGCTCCTCCCTCCCCTCCGGATCCGGCCGCCTTCTCCAGCCAGCCCGCCGCTGTGGCCTCCACCCCCCCTCCCCTCCGGATTCGGCCGCATCGGGCCGCCGCCGTCGCTAGCTGGCCCGCCGCCGTGGCCTCCACCCCTCCTTCCCCTCCGGATCCGGCTGGCGAGGTCGTTCATCCACCGCAGGCGGCGCGAGTAGCTGCAGGTGGCCCGCCTCCGTGCCCCGCCGTCCTAACAGACACCACCGACCACGCACGGGAAGGGAGTGGAGGCCACGCCGCTGTCGCCAGCCGACCCGCTGCCGGAATTCCCCTGCGCCCCGCCGCCAGAGCAAGCAACAACTCCGCCGGTCACGCTCGGGGAGGGAGTGGCCCGATGGAAGACGAAGGTCAGAGGACCCGGTTGCTTTTTTTAGGGGTCCTTTTGCAAAATAAAATCGTGTCTGGATGTAATTGACTGTTTCTTTTGTCATGTCACCCTGTTTAGAGGGACCCACCTGTCATAATCGTGCTTAAAACGGCCTAAGCGAGCAACTTGTGGTTTCTGCAAAAAATTAGCCTGGGAATTAGTGTTTTTGGACACAAAACTGTAGACTTGTGATTTCTGCAAGACTGTGCTTCAATGTCGATGTTTTCTGCAATTCACTCCACTATTTGCAGTGCACCGCCGACAACTTTGCCCAGCCCCCCGGCCGCAGTTCTGCCTGGCCTCGGGCCCAAGCGGTGGCCTTAGTGCTTCTCACTTTCTTAGGATGGTGCTGCGTTGTTACTCCAGCCAGGCGCCGCCTCGCCGACCCTACTTCGGCTTCTCCCGCCCATGACATCCTGCCTCTGCCTGCTACATCTACTCTGCTAGAACGCTGCTAGGTAATTTCAGCTAGCCGGCTGGGTCACTTTATTACCCGAGAGAGAGGCTGAGAGCCTAAGGTTGCCCGTAGTGGGAAATATCATAAGTTAGTATCATATATACGATACTAGTTTATGGTACTACGTTCGTAATACATAGTATTATAGATTAATAGTATCTTAGGTAACTTTATTTTTTGTCCTGATATAGCAGTATAGCATTTATTATGATACTAGTTTATTTATTGGCAGACTGGTTCCACCATAAGGAATCTAACCATATGAGCTACAGTTTGCGACCCCAATATACATCTGATGTTCCCTCATGGAGGTAATCCGAGCGAATGATCGTTCCTGATAAACAAATGAATGTTTTTGTTCGCTCTAATAATCATTCCAGCGAACGCTCCAAATTTACCGTGCGGAAACATATAAATTTGTCATGTTGTTCTATAAGAATTTGCTCTGTTCTAAAATAAAAATTCTCATGTTGTATATAAAAAATCTCAGAAGATTGACATGCTGCATGAGAGTGATTGCCATGAAGAATTGCCAGCCTAAAAAGAAAGAAAAATGATGAAACCTGTGATGCTCCAACAACATAATTTGCCATCCAAAATATGCTTGTTTAGATGGCGGGTGCTAGGCGCCGACGCACCGGCCCAATTTTGGGTCGGCCGCATCCGCACCGTACGATTAAGCAAAATACAGCCGCACGATATTCTTCCTGCTCCCCCTGTCTTCTTCTCTGGGAAACAGCCCCATCGCACCGTCATGGACGAACGACGCGCCCGACCTAGAAGCACCGCACGGTGCGTCTCGCCGGTCGCCGCCCTCACCGCCGGTCACCGCCCCTCACCGTCGTCGTATCCTCCTGTGTTTTCCCGTCGGTTCCGTTCATGCAGCAGCATGTCCTGTAGTTGCAGCTCCCCCATGATGATGGCCGCAGCTCCGGCGTGTGCCGGTTGCAGGTCGCAGCACATCCGCCGCCCTGCTCGCCGCCCCATGGTATCAATTTCGATGCCGTTCGTAGCAAAAAATCAGAGACATTCCAACAAAAAACAAGGTTCCAGCAAAAACATTATATGGTTCCAGCAAAAAAATTGTGTGGTTCCAGCAAAAAATGAGATGGTTTTCAGCAAAAACATTGATATGCTTGTCGCAAAAAATTTACATGGATCCAGCAAAATCAGATTATGGTTCCAGCAAAAAATCACCGTGGTCGCAGATTTTTTGATGAGTGGGTGGTAGCAAAAACATGGTCTAGTTCCAGCAAAATTAAAGCATGGTTGTAGCAAAAATCAATTGAAATAACAGACAATGTCATGGAGATGGATGTAGCAAAAATCGACAAAACACCGGTAGTAACAAAAACCAAAAACGGATGTAGCAAAATGGTTCACCGGTTCCAGCAAAAATCACCATGGTAGCAGATTTTGGGGGGTGGGTGGTAGCAAAATGGTTCACCGGTTCCAGCTCTTCCGCTGCACGGTTGCAGCAAAATCCCATGCCCTGTCGCGCACGGGGTCGTGCTCGCCGTCTTGCTGGATTTAGAATGGACTTCACCGATCCAGCTAGGTGTCGACCACTAGCAACGGCGTCCGTCGCCGTTTCCACCACTTGCCTTTGCTGCTTGCAGCTCCACCAAATCTGGTTGCAGCCCGCCTCGTACAGCACGCCAAACTGCTCGTACTCCGGCGAGCAGTTGCAGCGGTGCCACGGCAGCGAACGCCGACGGTGGCAGCGGGGGCTTGCGGGTGGGGAAGGAGAGGTTGCGGAGAGGACGAGAGCGGCAGTGCGGGGGGAGTGGGGAGGAGAAGAACGAAGACAGGGAGGTCTCGTATTCCGATGAGCAGTTGCAGCGGTGCCACGGCAGCGAACGCCGGCGGTGGCAGCGGGGGCTTGCGGGAGGGGAAGGAGAGGTTGCGGAGAGGACGAGAGCGGCAGCGCGGGGGGAGTGGGGAGGAGAAGAACGAAGACAGGGAGGTAGGGGATGAAGCGGTGGAGAAGATAAGGTGGGTAGGGATACACGCGTCTCACACGGGGGCGCGGTTTGGTGGGCGCACAAGGCCAGCGTGGCACGAGACCGGCCGAATTTTTGGCCGATGCACCGCACACAAACATTACCCTGTTTAGATTGTCATCCGAGCAAACTGTACACTATCGTCGCCTGTAGTTCGCTTGAAGAGGGGTGTGGGAGCGGACGCTTTAGGACCCATGCGCGAGGATCCAACGTGCATGGGACGTTCGCTCTGAATTGCGAAAGATCTGACATTAAAACTTTTTAATCAAAACCAACGTAACAACGATTATTACGGCGATGGAGCCGATATCTCAATTCTGCTAAAGTTGCTCTTAATTGGGTGAGGTCTACTCCGGTGGCGACTCGCTTTTGCTATCATCCACCGTGTTCGTGTAAACACGGCAGAGTCCCTCCTGGGTCCCACCTTGCTCCCGGCCGTGTCACTGAGATAACCGGCGACCCCTCACCGCAAACGGTTGACCCTCCCCTCCACTCAAAAGCTGCCGTGCCGCACTCTCCCGCCTGCTATAAACTCTCCTCCTCCTCCTCCGTCTCCCAGACCAAACGCCGCCCCTCTCCTCCACCTCCTCCCCCCTCATCCATGGCGATGGCGACCTCTCACTTGCCCGACTAAACAAACAAGCAAGCTCACGCAAGCGCGCACCCAGACCCACTGAGAGCCCGGACAAAGGGGTCAAGAAGACAAGGAAGAGGCGCCGGTAGCCACTAGCCACTCGTCCGGCATCCCGAGGTCGACCATGGAGAAGTTCCTGTTCGAGGAGCTGGCCGGGGACGCCGTGCGGGAGCTGCTGCGCGCGGTGCAGGGCACCTTCCTGTGCCGCTCCACCGCCGAGCGCCTGCGCCGGAACGTCGAGCCGCTGCTGCCCCTCGTGCAGCAGAACGGCCGCCACGCGCTCCGGAGCAACGCCGAGCTGGGCGAGCTCGCCGTGCAGCTCAGGGAGGCGCTCGACCTCGCGCGCCGCGCCGCCGCCGCCCCGCGCTGGAACGTGTACCGCACCGCGCAGCTGGCCCGCAGGATGGAGGCCGCCGACAAGGGCATCGAGCGCTGGCTGGCGCGCCACGCCCCCGCGCACGTGCTCGACGGCGTGCGCCGCCTCCGCGACGAGGCCGAGGCCCGCATCGGCCGCCTCGAGCGCCGCGTCGAGGAGGTCGCCGCGCTGCAGGCAGCCCCCACGATCCCGCCCGCCATGTCCCTTCCCGTCGCACTGCCGCCGCCGCCCTCCAAGGGCATGGCGATGGCGGTAGAGGTGGCGCCGCCGACCAAGGCCATGGGGATGCCGATGGAGGTGGCGCCACCGACCAAGGGCATGGGGATTCCGATGGATTTCGAGTTCCCGTGCGAGGAGGAGAGCAAGGACGCCGGCTTGGTGGGAAGCGGCGTCAAGGTGGGCAAGGAGAGAGTGAAGGAGATGGTGATGAGCAGCGGGGGCGGCTGGGAGGTCGTCGGCATCTGCGGCATGGGCGGCAGCGGCAAGACCACGCTCGCCATGGAGATCTATAAGGATCAAAAGATCCAAGGTAAGAAAGGATCAGATCCCAACCATCTTGTCTCATACGAATTCTTTCTTAAATCTTTTATTCCGTTCGTCGAATCTTCTGCAGAAATTAATTACATCTGTGTTCATAATCATCCTTTCTCTGGGTGCAAAAATTGCACCGTCTCTTACCGAATTATATGGGGCACTACCGCTAACAAAGATTGAAAATTTGGGGAATCTTTGGCGGTTGATTTGCGTGTCGTCATATGATTTAATTACTTAAAGTCGAGGCTGATGCTTACGTTTAGCTCATCACCACTTGTTTGGTCAAAATTGGCGCTTTGACCAGCTTAGTGCGGAGCGTGCGTATGGCTGTGATGGGATTGGGTTGCTGATGGGAGCACACCAACTCCCGCCTGCCTAACTTAGCAGACACTGAAAATTTTGTTCATGATGGCAACACTTTTGTTTTGAATCAAGGTATGATTGCACCACTTAATAACTCTTGAGTTAAATTAGTGGCGACCCCTAAACAACTGAATGATAGCAGCTCAGATCCAAGCACATACTCTTATCGTTTGAATAGTTTAACACCGATTGTCAATCCAAATTAATTTGGTCATGGTGTTATACAGATCTGTCGTTAGTAGTTAAAAAGGCACTTGGAATTAGTGATGTTTGTGAAGCTAATCCTTTTAGGGGTGCTATATATACATGTTAATTGATCTGAACCTCACTACTTCAGCATCATCTCATCAAGATCTGTTCTCAAGATTAGACATATGCCGAAAGTCGATTTCCATTTAATCTTGTTTCATAGTTGGTCTCTAAGTGTAGTGATCGTTCTTCTCTACATAGTGCTAATATATGTTTCTTTCTTTGTTTAGGCTACTTCAACAACAGGGTCTTCTTTGAGACGGTCTCACAGTCCGCAAATCTGGAGACCATCAAGATGAAGCTGTGGGAGCAGATCAGCAGCAATATTGTGCTTGGTGCATATAACCAGATACCGGAATGGCAGCTCAAGTTAGGGCCGAGGGACCGAGGACCAGTCCTTGTTATACTTGATGATGTGTGGTCTCTCTCACAGCTCGAGGAGCTGGTCTTCAAGTTCCCTGGCTGCAAGACCCTTGTCGTATCAAGGTTGAAGTTCCCCACGTTAGTCTCCCGGACTTACGAAATGAAATTACTCGGCGAAGAGGAGGCTCTCTCTGTCTTCTGCAGTGCTGCCTTCGGTCAGGAGTCTGTTCCTCAGACTGCTGACAAGAAACTGGTTAAGCAGGTTGCTGCCGAGTGCAGAGGGCTTCCTCTAGCTCTCAAGGTTATCGGCGCATCCTTGCGTGATCAGCCTCCTATGATATGGTTGAGCGCGAAGAACCGCTTGTCACGAGGAGAGTCTATATCGGACTCACATGAGACCAAACTCCTCGAGAGAATGGCAGCAAGTGTCGAGTGCTTGTCGGGAAAGGTTAGGGAATGTTTCCTTGACCTGGGTTGCTTCCCAGAGGATAAGAAGATCCCTCTTGATGTGTTGATCAATATTTGGATGGAGATACATGATCTTGACAAGCCAGATGCTTTCGCTATCCTCATGGAGCTATCGAACAAGAACCTGCTTACCCTAGTTAATGATGCACAGTACGTATTGCACATATATTCTTGAAATCATCTGAGAATTCATGTAGTGTAAGAAACAGCTTTGACTCTTTGTTGCTCTTTATGCAGGAATAAAGCTGGAGATTTATACAGTAACTATCATGACTACTCAGTGACGCAACATGATGTGTTGCGTGATCTGGCACTTCACATGAGCGGTCGTGATTCTCTGAACAAAAGGAGGCGGTTAGTGATGCCAAGAAGAGAAGAATCGCTTCCGAGAGATTGGCAGAGGAATAAGGACCTTCCCTTTGAAGCTCAGATTGTTTCTATTCATACAGGTGATTATCTGTTCATCAACTTGGTTTTTTCTTGCATGTTATTTGCCGTGCAGTATCTTCTGCGAGTCCAGTCTGAAAGCTGCTCTTATGGAATTTGAGATGTAATTGAAGAAAAAATGTTGAATAGTGTAGTGGTCTTCCTCAAATGAAATTGCATGGTTTTGGCTTGGAACTTCAGATCTTTATCTCCTTTAAATCACCTAATTAGTACTGTATAACACAATTTTATTAAAGTATTATTTCTTCGCGGAAAATAATTTGTTTCAGCAAGCCTTACGGTAACATGCATTCGCAATATCTTGTCGAATATTGCCCTCATTGAGTTCTCTCTAGAAGCACAAAATGATCTGATCAATTGATTTCAAATTTCAGGTGAGATGAAAGAATCTGACTGGTTCCAGATGAGCTTCCCCAAGGCAGAAGTTCTTATCCTCAACTTCGCCTCAAGTGTATACTACCTCCCGTCGTTCATTGCAACAATGCAGAACCTGAAGGCCCTGGTGCTGATCAACTATGGTACTACCAGTGCAACCCTTGACAATTTATCTGCCTTCACCACACTGAGTGACCTGAGGAGTCTTTGGCTGGAAAAGATTACGCTCCCGCCACTGCCGAAAAGCACGATCCCACTGAAGAACCTGCGCAAGATATCCCTCGTCCTTTGTGAGCTGAACAACAGTCTAAGAGGATCAACAATGGATCTCTCCATGACGTTTCCGCGCTTATCCAACCTCACCATCGACCATTGCGTAGATCTGAAGGAGCTGCCACCTAGTGTATGTGAAATCAGCTCTCTGGAAAGCATCTCCTTGTCAAACTGCCATGACCTCACAGAGCTGCCATATGAGCTGGGCAAGCTGCACTGCCTGAGCATCTTGCGGGTGTACGCCTGCCCGGCACTGTGGAAGCTTCCACCGTCGGTATGCAGCCTGAAGAGGCTGAAATACCTGGACATATCGCAGTGCATTAACCTTACAGACCTTCCAGAAGAGCTTGGCCACCTGACAAACCTAGAGAAGATCGACATGCGGGAATGCTCGCGGTTGAGGAGCCTCCCTAGGTCCTCCTCGTCGTTGAAGTCCCTCGGGCACGTCGTGTGCGACGAGGAAACGGCGATGCTGTGGAGGGAAGCCGAGCAGGTCATCCCGGACCTCCGTGTGCAGGTAGCAGAAGAGTGTTACAACCTGGACTGGCTTGTAGACTGATGTTCTGGATGCTCTCTGCCTCCAGGCTCACCATGTACAAATGATGTGTATATGTTTCCCTGCTTAAATGCAGGATGGGTAGTCAATACACTGTTCAGTTTTGACATGTTCAGTGTTCATGTAGTTGACTCCAGTAGCTGACATATCTTGAAGTCATGGTCTTAAGTAGAAATGCACACAAGAGTTATATTGGCAAGGCTAACAGAGAATTTCTATTGGCACAAACCATTTTTTTCTCTCCGAGCAACCGGCAGGAGAGCTGCCTTTTTATTAAGGAGCAGAATATGTACAAAATGAACAACTCCAACACATCATGCTAATTACTCATGGTTGTGGTTAACTTTCGGCTGAAAGGCCATGGCCCCTGCATGATGTCCTCAAGACAGGTGTACCGCACCTCTGTATGTTAGCCTCGTGCCATTAAAAATCCGGCGGCTCTTCTCTTTTTGTCCACTACGCCTCCACTTGTGGTTCTTATACATGCCTCAATTGTAGGGTAGAGGAAGAAAGCTTCGTTTGGAGGGATGTGGTCATCCATCCAAGAAAGTGTAGGAATTATTGGGCTTTTAGCTCATTTTGTATTTTTAATGTTTATTGAAACTCACGTGGACCCATTCATGCGTGACAACGGAGTGTAAAAAGTTTAGTCTCACTTAGGCTGTGGAGGGTGTGTTGAACCAACATATAAGGTTGGCTTCTTTGCACGCCACTAGAAGTTTGAGAAGAAGGCACATACATGCATGCTCCTTCGTTCCCCGCCTCGTCATGTGCGTCGTGTTTCGTGAACGAGTTTGTGCCGCTTATCGCTTTCCCATCTCACTTCTCGATGTACACCATGAAGTGAGACAGCAGGCCTTTGAAATTCTACCTATTGTGATTGTGTACAGGAGAGGGTGATTAGGCTATCCGCACCATTAGTTCTCTTATCCCTTCCACCAGGGATTGTTTCTGGATATGTCATACTGGAGATTAATCTAGACATGTCATTTTTATCATATATACCTGATTTCAAGAATTTGGAAGACCCCTTTACAAAATAGTTTATCACGAAACGTGATAGACAATGCATCGTGCGAGATGGGTTTGAGACCCACCGCATAAGTTATTCATGGTGGTAACCCGCTCTACGTGACCGGAGATCTTGTAAAGTAGAATTGATGAGTCAGACGTGGTTAACTGAGGGAGGAGTGTTTATTTTCTACAGACAAACTCCATTATGAAGCAAGTCAAGATGTTGTCCTACATAACATCTTTATGAACACACCTAATGAGTTAGACTGTTAAATGTCGTACCTATAAGAGTTGAGTGCTTTACAGTAAACTATGAAGAGGCCTCAAAGTATGACGTATAATCTCCTGCCCGCGGGGAAGTCATTCGGCAGCTTAGCATCAGTCAAGGCTTTACAAGAAACTTATGTGCACATCACTTGCAGTTCAAGTCATAGTCCATTGTTCAAGTTGTGAATGAGTAGTGTGAACCTCTAGGTGAAAGTTCAACTTAATAGTCTTCACCGAAATATCATTATATAAACAATGTTATGGAACCATAAGCAAACTTTATCAGCCTTTGGGATCTGATAGGGGATTGTTGGAATTATTAGGCTTTTAGCCCATTTATTATTTCCAACAATTCTTGAATCCTAGAGGCTCATATGCTCCATTCATGACAAGGGGATCATGGAAAGTTTAGTCCCACCCTGGTTGTGAAGGATGTATTGTACATATAAAGTTGGCTCTTTCACACACCACTAAAATTTTGAAAAGAGGGCACATACACACACACACTCCTCCATCACCCGTGTTTCGTGAGCGAGCCAAGTCAGGCTACGGCATATGACAAGGCTACTTCCCCGACATCGACGACATCCTCCACAGCATGTCGTGCCCTTCTGTCAGGGATTGTTCGCAATTGGTTTATTTTTTTACAAAGTATAAAAACGACATCTTGGCAACAGTAAAGCCATATGAGACCAAAACTATGAAGAGGTAGACCGATCAACCTTTCCAGCCACCCCCCTAATCGCATACACATCACCTCGAACAGCGGTCGATACTCTGATCGAGTGTTAGCAATTGATCAACAAACGACCAGGTGTCGGGTCGTGGGAGGGGCAGTCCTTGCATTGCATAGGTGGAGTGCAGTCACAGGGGCCGCGAGCAGAGCTGGCGTTGCGGCAGAAACCAGCTTTGCGTATACATGATACACTTTTTTTTTGAAAAAGGAGGTTAAAACCCCCGGCCTCTGCATCAGTCGATGCATACGGCCATCCAGCGATTTCGGGTAAATACTCCCTTTTATCAACTAAAGATCACAGAAAACTCCAACATACTGTATTTTGTTAGACAACACATCAATGAGCAGCAACACCAATTTCAGACTCAAGCAGTAGCCTGAATACAATCCTCTCAATGTACATTTCTACACTCTTCTTCTTAACACAAAATGGCACTCAATCTGGTGTATGTTCAAGAAGCAAACAAGGTGGAAGACCACAAATACCGCTTCTGCACATACAGATATTCACAGGTTTACTACATGGCGTATACTATCTCCCCGCTGCTGTCCATGTCGATGTCGAGGTCCGAGTCCAGGTCGTCCATGTCGTCGTCGAGGTCAAGGCCGTCAGGCAGGAACTTATTGATTCCGAGGGCGCCGGCCGCCGATATGGTCGCCTCTGCCATTATCTGCATGATCTCGTTCATGTTCTGCATCGGCTGGTCAGGCTCCTCATACTGGTTGCTCACTGTGGGACCGTCCATGAGGTCAGCTGGGAGGTTCTTGAGGAACCATGGGTGGTTCTTTATCTCAGGTATGGTGATCCTCTGCAAGCTCAAATGGCACAGGCGTTATCCTGAGGGCCGAACAAGCGAAACCGTGCGTGTGTCGATGGAGTGAGTACTCACCGTAGCTGGGTTGGCAACAAAGATCCTTGAGAGAAGGTTTCGGCAGTCCATAGGTATGTGAATATAGTCCGGAATCGAGTACTGAACACCTAATATTTTCTGAAAAAGTTGACCTCAGTATTTAGATGTTTGGCTATAACTGCAACTAGTGGAATTGCTAAGCCGAACGGCTGGCGGCATACCTGAATTGTCACTTTGAAATTCTTGGGATTTTCTGGATCCTCGAAAGGGTAGGCGCCGACCAACATCACGTAAAGGGTTACGCCACAGGACCACACATCGGCAATCTCCATTCAGAGACAAATTATTAGTGTTTGAGCGAAAAACATGAAGTACTTTAGATGTTTTTTTAGAGAGAGGTACTTTAAATGGTTGCTCCTCAATACCATGCACTACTCATGCCAACGAAAGGTGGATGGAAGATTCATAAAGCAAGTAAAGCTTTCATGACCGAACAAAATTATTCAAGTTAGGCAGCAGATGGTGGCAGAGTATGCAGTAGACGGTTTAAACTTGAAAGCGCCAAGGTGTATGCATACCTTGCCATCGTATTCTTTCTTGAGCAGAACTTCAGGGGCAATATATGCCGGAGTTCCAACAGTTGACTTTGGTTGAGAATGTAGCACCGATGACTGTAAATTAGAGAACAACAGGAGTGCAAATCACTTAAAAATCTGGCAATGGCATCCAGCACAAGTTTCTGGCGTAAGATGGTTCACATAAGCAAGCACTCAGGCGTCGTTCCACCAGATTTATAGCACAGTATACCTTGGAATAACCAAAGTCGCATATCTTGAGGCGAGGGGTGGTGCTTCCATCCAGCAGAGTGTTCTCGAGCTTTAAGTCACGATGGCACACTTGCTTGACGAATAGAACAAATTCATGTTGTCAATTGCATAGGAAACTACATGGAAAGGTAAAATCAAGTGGTGGCAGTATAATTTGGGAAGCAGATTGATACCATGGAGTGGCAGTAGCTGACTCCAGATATCAGCTGCTGGAAAAAGAACCGAGCCTGAACACGCATACAAACTGAGTTAACCAAACTGTACCATCATACAACTCTTGATCCCTTTTCAAAAAAGAAAAGAAAAATACAACTCTTGATAAAAAAAAGAGACTATACGGCAGAGCTATGAGTCAAGAGATACACCTCGTCGACGCTGAATCGGCCGGCAGTGCAGATGCGCTCGAAGAGCTCCCCGCCGGAGGCGTACTCCATGACGATGGCGAGATGCGTCGGCGTCAGAATAACCTGAAGACAGAGCTTGTTCTTTGCATCATTCCACCACAGTCCACATAACCATCGAAGACGATGCTGCAGGCGAAGGCGATTGTATCACCGATCGTATACTCACCTCCTTGAAGCGGATGATGTTGGGATGCCGCAGCGACCTGTGGTTGATGATCTCTCTCTGCACGTTCTCATCGATCTGCGCGCGCGCACACACGCACGCATCATCAAACTTGTAAAGTGTGCGCGTGGGAAACTGGGAATGAATAAATAATCGAAGTGTGGTGGCGCCGGTGGTACCTTCTCGCCGCGGTCGATGTACTTGACAGCGACGAGCTCGCCGGAGGCGCGGTTGCGCATGAGGCGGGCGACACCGAAGTTGCCGGACCCGATGCTGCGGACCAGCTCGTACCGGTCGCCGTCGAGCATCGCCGGCACGTCACTCAGCGGCCCCCCCATCGTGCCCGCCGGCCCGCTCTCCATCGCCCCCGCGCCGACGACTCTACCGCCGACCAAGGCACGGAGATCCCCGCGCGCGCCCTCTCTCCTTATCTCTCTCGCTCGCTCGCTCGCTCGCTGTCGAACCTTTCTTCCTAACTCTGGCCGCGCGCTTTTTTCTTAATTCTTATTGCCGCCACTATCTACGAGTACAAGAAGAGAGGAGGATGACGTCATGGGGCGTGCTTATCCGAGGCTCGCCATTTTTCTTCTTTGACATTCTACCCTAGGCTCACCTGACTAGCGGGCCCACCTATATCATTGAAGCGGTCCAGGAAATCCACTCGCGGCTTTGAGTTGTCAAGGTAACTGGAGTGCGGGCCCGGATGCGGGCTGTCATGGTGGGGCACAAGCGTCGGTATCACGTGTCTGTAGCGTGTGGAGACGAAGATGGTGGGGAAAGGCGGGGAAATATCTCGAGCTGGAACCGGGGATCAAATTACTGGTACCTCCTTCTTTTTTTGCGAAATAAATTACCGGTACCTTCGTCTCACGCATCAGGTTTTCGTGGTGCATCGCCTAATGTTTTTTCTTCCTCATCATAAATATAAAAGGTGATTTGCTTTTTTAGTAAAAGGATTATCAGTGACAGACGCAAAAATGACTAAAAGATCATTTTTGCTACTAGTATCATGTATTATCAATGTATAGGTAACCGAGCAACTATCTTCTTCTTAGTTAATGATGAAAGGAAAAGCTTTTGCCTCCGTTTAAAAAAAGTTGGTTACATCCATTTCCTGGCATCGTACTTCTCTGGTAGAGCGAGATTGCAGTGTTTAGCACGGAGGCAAGGGAGACGAGGGTTGACTGTTAACATCTACTGCACCACAGCACCAGCGTAGAGGGAGTACCCAACACTACCTGCACTGCACAGTAAACATCGCAACCTGTAGCTTTACAGTACGAGCAACATGCAACTACTCCCTCCATCCCATAATGTAGATGTTTTTTTAAACTACTGTAGTGTCAAAAAACATCTTATATTATGGAAGGGAGGCAGTACCAACCAATCATGTCTTTTCCATAGAGTTAATATGGTAGAACCACAGTACCACACAGTATAAGGCTGCACGGTTCCATGTAAGATGGATTAGAGCCAGACGGCTACTGCTCATCTAAACCTGGCCTTCTAAGCAGCAAAGATAAGAGATTTGTTTTTTTAGCGAAAGCAAAGCTCCAGAGACGAAAGTCTTATTCTGGTCCCGAGCTCAAATGGGCTCCAGAGACCAGAGAGAGATGCTAGCGCTAGACTTGTAGCACATATGGGCCTCCCAACAGCTGGGGGCTTTTAAGTTCAGCTGGAAACGTGCCTATATAAAAGATTGCTCCTGAGATTGAGCCGAACATACACTCAGAAAAAGAAAAGAAAAAAAGCAAAAGAACAAGCCGAAAGAGAGACTGAGACAAACATACCAAAAAATGTATGTTTTCAATCACAATCGTGTGCAGAGAAGTACCCGAAAGACACATAAAAAATTCCCCAAAAAAGAGTAAATCAGCAGTATTGACTTCCAATGAAATCAGACAGCGACTCAGTCAGACTGCAGATTGAACACTCTGCCTAGCGGATGTCCCCATTCGCTATGGTCTTGACCTTGCATACCCCAGCCAAAGTTGTGAACGGGACATCTTTGTAACACGCCACAAGCTCACCGTTGCTGTGCAGATCGGCGGACAACTTCTCCCAGGTTTTGCTTTTAGCGTTAAGAGAAGCCTCAGGCTCACCAGAGAACCCGGCAAAGGTCACCTTCTCCCCGACAGCAGCTGATTCTGGAGGCTCAACCAACTCGACCTAAAATTTCAAATGTCAGTTTCCACCAACCAAACTGGCTGCTACCACTGTACTTTCATGATGCTTTATCAAACAGAGAGCACATGAGAGGCAAATGTTCCTTACCTTTGAGTGGTCCTCGTTCGATGCAGCCAAAACCATAGCATGTGACTTTATACCGCGCATTGCCACCGGTTTAAGATTGCAGAGCACACACACTTTCCGGTTCTGCTCATTCATACAAGAAATTGCAAAATTAGGGAAGCAAGACCACCACGGCATAGACCAATGTCATGACTAGAAATGATTCTAAGAAAGACAGACCTGCATTTCCTCAAGAGGGATGAATTTGACAAGGCCGCTAACCACTGTTCTTGGTGCCTCTTCTCCAACATCAATCTCTTCTACGTAAAGTGAATCGGCATCTGGATGCTTCTCTGCTTTTCTGATAAGCCCTACCCGAATATCCAGCTTGGCAACTGAGACATCCTCTGCTGTCTTTGATTTCGAACCACCAGATTGTTTCTTCTTTGAACTTCCCTCTGGATACGAAAGCGAGACAAGAAAATTTGACAATGAATATCTTGAATTATGAAATTGGTTCAGCAGAAGATAACTCAAGAGCGCTTCAAACGTAGGAAAAATGCCGCACTATGCACTGGTGTTTTCAAGAAAATATACAAATTGCATACAACTGAGCCACAAAGAAAATCCTGTTTCTAGATTGCCACAGAAAAAAACTGTTCTCCCATTTAATTCACACAAAAACCATATGGTAAGAATTTCACAAGTACCAGATAATTTTGTGGCCTTGAGCTTTTCAGCAACTTTCTTGGCCTCGGCGTCAGCTTGTGCCTTTGAGATCCTTTCAGCTTGGCTGCCAGCGAATTTGATCCTAAACGCCTCAACTTCTTCATCTTTCTGCATTATTTCAAGTTACGAGATATAAAAGCAGGACCAACTAACAAATTTCTTTTAAAGAAATGCAAATACACACCAGTTCCTTAAATAGAGGCACTGGCTTTCCTATTTTGTGTCCTGCTGATACAAAATCCCAGGGTCTTTTAGCCTTGGCAGTTTCTCCTTTATCATCACAGAATGACAGATCTTCATCTGGGGACATATTTAATTGTCGCAGCACCTTATTAAGAAACAAACATAAGAGTGAGTTCAGGCAAAGGGGGCCTATTAACAGAAACTGTGAAACATGAATAAAAAGGATTATACTTCTCTAGAAAAGGAAGGCATAAAAGGCTCCAGCAGACAGGCAAGGAGATAGACAACACCAACTGAAGTTTTCATTACGACGGCACAGGCTGCTGGATCTTCTTTATAAAGCCTCCAAAATTGGCTCTCCTGTATTCAATTAGCAAGTCAAAGATATAACAGTGCTATTTAATAAAAACACAAATGGAAACCAAGACAAAGAATTATATTTACTTGCAAATATGCATTTCCATCACTAGAAATCGCCATTGCACTCTTAAGTCCTTGTTTCAATTTAACCTGTAGCAAAAGGAGTGAGCATTCTGTTTCAAATCCTAGTAGCTGGCACAATGCAACAACACAAAACTAGACAGGATGCAGGAAATTGTGCCATTTCACATGGTTCAGGTAAATTAATGACCTTCTCCATTGCTTCAAGATATTGTTCAACCCATTTATTAGTTTTTTCTGCAAGTGCGTTGGTCAATGTATGTGACTCGGCATTAGGAGCATCAGGTATGATGGAGTCGTATCCAGCTCCTACCAGAAAAGAAGATCAAAAATCAACTTAACGAAAGTGCCGAAGAAAGGGGATGACCGGATGAGGATATGGTAGCAAATCACAGATAATCAAGATAAATTGAAAGAGAAAATACAGAAATCAACTGGTAATACTTCTAGACAGTTAGATGGCAGGTGCAAGATTCTCCCATGACTAACCAGCTGGTTTTGCAACAAAGCTTAACACACGGTTGATGAAGTTTCCCAGGTTGTTCAGCAACTCGCTGTTCAATTTAGCTTGTAAATCAGCCCAAGTGAACAGTGTATCTGATACCTGAACACCCAAAACAGAAGTCAAATTAAAATATTGCAATGAGTGTCATTATCAGATATTTTAAATCCATTAAACAAAATGTCTATACGAACCTCAGGGCGGTTCATAAGCAAGTAGTATCGCCATACTTCAGACGGAATATTAGTAACCTTCGCATCATTGCCAAAGACACCAATACCATGACTCTTGGAAAATTTTCCTATAGATGTGAGGAATATTTAGCTATTATCAAGGGAATAAACATACACAATGTGCCAATACTATATATAAATCTACTTCGGAGTAATTTGAATCAGGCCCGTGCAAAACAGTGTCTCGATCATGCTGGACCATATCTTAGTCCATAGGCTGTTTATAGCCAAACAAAAAGAATAAGAGATTCCATAACGGCATAACCCGATGTTTTCAAACCATTCATCCAATTTCATGATAATACTCTGGTGGCAGAAGAACAAGGGAGCAGTCGTGAAGCATGACCCATAATGAAAACATGGCCCACTGCTTAATATCAAGCAACAATATACATATACACAAACCTATACAGCTAGTCATTCTAGGCACCGGAAAAGAAAGGTAAGTGTTGAGGTTCAGAAAGGTGTCAACTACTTCTGCAGCATGAAGTGCATCACAATGCACCACAGCTCCCAGTGCAAAAATGGGCCAAGTACCGGGCAATATGCTCTGGTAAAAGAAACTGCGCTTCAGGAAGCCCAGGCCCAAGAGCCTCTGCAATTGCAGGGGAGTAAACGGAACATGTATTTCTATGGTGTAAACAAATGCAGCTGGATATGCTTGACTGATAAATCTCTTGAAAGTCAATAGGAATTTCAGCTCAGGTAAAACGGAAAGCATTAACCAAATATGAATGACTAGCATGAACTGTGTGCGTCAATCAAGCATTAGGTTCAATAAAAATGTGGAACGTACCTGCTTCATAGTTTAAATATTCAGTAACGCTTATGGTCTTCATCATTGTCCAGTTTTCACCAGTTCCCAGTAGTGTAGAAGGGAACATGACCTGAAAATTACATTTTTAACAAATAAGTATTTCATGGAAAAGAAGTACAGGCATTAAAAGAAAAGTCAGTATACACATATGCTATCCATACATTTCAATACAGCTCGCATTAGACTGGCTTCTTAAAGGATATTTTTTCAATTTCTGAAAGCACTAATTACTTGAAACGAAAGCAAACATTTTCGAGCTATAACAAAAAATTCATGCCAGAATTGGCTAAAGCACATCAAGTGCAACTGACCCTTAAATATGTTTGTGTGTTTTCAGCTTTTGCGTGATTTAACTATTAGTTATAAACTAAAAACATCCTTATAAAAATAATGTCGAACAATCACAGTACTTGACTGGGGTCAAATATTCAGCAAGAAATCACAATTTGCACTTTTCAGTCCTATTTTGTGGTGAAAACAAACCCACTGGCTGGGAGTACTACTGTCCTGACTTACCAGTTGAACAAAACTTAACCTAGAAATATATTGGCTAACATAGGTATGTTTTGATGGTATCCAAAACATACCCTACAAATTATTTGGTCGCGGCCAAAATTTTGTTATTTTGTTGGATGGTTGACAACATTTTTGGCTTGCCTATGCCTCTTTGGTAACTCTAGTTCATCTTTCTTGCCATATTGGCCAACTCATGGGCAAGGAAAAGCTTGACCAAAATGTTGGCTAGTGAAATGAAGCCAAATAACTACTCCCTCTGTCCCATAATATAAGACCGCTTTTGATACTACACTAGTGTAAAAAACGCTCTTATATTATGGGACAGAGGGAGTACTAAATTCGTGCCAAAACAAGCTTGAATAACTAAAGAAGGTGTTCACCATATCATAGGCATCATACCGTGTGAAATGGCACATTATCTTTACCCATGAACTGGAACAACTCTACATTATCAGGATCCTTCCACCACTTCTCCCAATCAGGCGTATATGATGCTGTGATAGATATGTACCCAATTGGTGCATCAAACCAGACATAGAACACCTGCAAACAATCATAAATGAGAAATAAGATAGATGCATAACAGCAGAATATCTTGATATCTGATATGCCCAAACCTTGTCTTTATACTTCTCATGTGGAACAGGAACTCCCCATTTAAGATCTCTGGTGATACAACGTTGCTTTAACCCTTCCTTCAACCATGCGTTTGTTGCTTGAATAGCATTTTGACTCCACATACCAGCTACTGAAGTGTTGTTAATATAGTTTACCAACTTATCACTCAATAGAGGAAGCTCCAAAAATAAGTGATCTGTGTCACGAATACGTGGAGCATTCTTACAGACCTAAAAAACAGAAACAGAACAGGAAAGTTTATCATACGCAGTTTCACGAGGTACACACCTCGTGTACTCAGGTAAATCATAATGGTATGCTGAACACAACTAAATATATTACAATAAGTATTGTGCACGCTTACCTTGCACTTTGGATCAATTAACTCGGTTGGGTTCAACAATTTGCTGCAATTTTCACATTGATCACCTCTTGCCGCTTCATAGTTACAACCCTCGGTAGGACATTTCCCCTCCACGAGCCTATCGGCTAAGAATCGTTCACACGTGTCACAATAAAGCTGCAAAGCAGAAAGATATTATATAACAGAAACAGCATGCAGAGATGAATATATACAGGACCAGGCTAGGAATTAGCTGTACCTGCTGCATGGTATTCTCCGTGAGCCATTTGTTTTCCATCAGTTTATGGAAAATTGCCTGGCAGACTTCTGTCTGTTCAGGAGCGGATGTCCGCCCAAACTTGTCAAACTTTATGTCAAACCACTTGTAAACCTCGTCATGGATAACATGGTACCTACATTTTCAGCCGGGGAAGCTTACTATGAATAAAATGCTTTCATTATTCATATTTACCATCAAAATTTTACTAGCTAGGTGTGTAAGCATATCACAGGTTGATAACTGAAACTTTTGTGCGTATGTGTGTGTAGCGCAATTCAAAGCAGTGTTGGATAGATTTCATAACGGTCAATTTCCGAATCCTGTAACAAACAAACCAAAATTTAACTAAAAAAGCATCGAGAAGTGAAGGCTCTCTCACTTGTCACAGATCTCCTTGGGCGAGCACTTCTCCTCCAAGGCCTTGGTCTCGGTGGCCGTCCCGTACTCGTCGGTGCCGCATATGTAGATCGCGTTGTACCCTCGCAGCCGACAGTACCGCGCGAACACGTCGGCGCTGAGCACACCTGCAGATCACGACCAAAATCGAAACCATCAGAAAAACAAAAGGGTGGGTAAGCGAGAGCTCGAGGCAACAGAATTGGGGGAGGAGATAGCACAGCAGAAGGGGTGCTCACATCCTATGATGTTCCCCAGGTGCGGGACGTTGTTGACATAGGGCAACGCGCTGGTGATGAGTATGTTGCGGCGGCCGGGGATCGGAAGCTTCGGTGGCGGTGACGCCATGGGGAGGGACGAGAGGTTTATCCGTTTAGGGTTAGGAGACTTGGGGCGTGTTCGGTCTGCAACAGCAAGCAATCAAGCAAACAATCATCAGATCTCCAGCAGCAAGCAACAGTCAAATAGCAGCCGCAACAGCAGGCCTTCAGGTGGATTAACAGCACGCAGCAGCGGCGGCGGCGGCGGCACACAGCAGCTGGTTCAGCGACCGTCACGGCACAAACCCAGCCGGCGGCAGAGCAAGTCGCCGCCGCTCCGCGCGCTGGTAACCCCTAACCCTAGGTGGCCGGAGAGGGGAGCGGGAGAGAGGGACTCACCTCCTGGCCGGGATGCAGCCGCCGCCGTCGATGACCACCAGGGAGCGGGAGGAGGGACTCACCTTCTGGATTTTCGTTAGGCAGCCTCGCTTCTCGCCCAGGTCGCTGGACGGGCCGCGCAATCTTTTTTTTTGTCTCAGCCCATTCAGCTGGTGAAGCGAGCGTTGCAGCCTATGGGCCGTGGGAAGCCAGCCGGGAGAGAGGATGCAGACACAAAAAGAAAACTATGTACTATTTGCTTTCGGCCATTCCTAAACGCCACCTTACGTAAAATCACTAACTGAGAAGTACTCGTTGCAAAGATCACATCATCAAATTGCAATAAGTGGCGCACAGGAAGTTTTTCCTTTTTCGTAGGTTCATTTATTCAAAACGGTTTATCTCTTAAACAGTGTGTTTGAATCAGGAACCGCTTCCACCGTTGGATTCCTCGCGTCGAGATTTTCAAAACTAGATCCATGTTGATCGGTTTTGACGAACTTTTTTTTCACGAAAAAACCCGGACGAAAAAACCGAACTGGGAGCACGTGTTTTTTTCCTTTTCGAAAGAGGCACGCTCGTGCCTCTCAAGGAATCACAACCGTGCCTCTGCGGAAGCAAATCCGTGACTCTCGCGGAAGGAAAAAAAAAAAGAAAATGCGTTTTTTCGTTTTCGAGGAGGAACGGCCGTGATTCTCGCGAAAGCACAACCATGCCTCTCGTGAAAGCAAAACCGTGACTCTCGCGCAAGGGAAAAAAACAGAAAACGCGTTTTTTCGTTTCCGAGAGGCACGGCCGTGACTCTCGTGAAAGCACAACCGTGACTCGCGAAAAAAACAGAAAACGCGTTTGTTTTTTCCGTTTCCGAGAGGCACGGCGGTGACTCTCGCTAAAGCACAACCATGCCTCTCACGGAATCAAAACCGTGACTCTTGTGAAAAGAAAAAAAAAACAGAAAACGCGTTTATTTTCGTTTCCGGGAGGCGCGGTCGTGACCCTCGCGAAAGCACAACCGTGCCTCTCGCGAAAGCAAAACCGTGACTCTCGCGGAAAGAAAACAGAAAACACGTTTGTTTTTTTCGTTTCCGAGAGGCACGGCCGTGACTCTCGCTAAAGCACAACCGTGCCTCTCGCGGAAGCAAAACCGTGACTCTCGCAAAAGGAAAAAACAGAAAACGCGTTTTTTTTCTTTTCCGAGAGGCACAACCCTGCCTCTCGCGAAAGCAAAACCGTTACTTTCACGAAAAGAAAAAAACGCGATTTTTCGCGCAAAAAATGTTTTTTTATTTTTAATGGAAAAGCTAAGAAAGACTGGTGAAAACCAAAACGTCGAAAAAACCCAGAAAAAACCATTTAAAAAGCCGAAAACGCTTGCGGAAAAATAAAATAAAAAAACAAAATTCGGAGGGAACACCCAGAGCGCGACACATGGCGAATGACTGAGAACGTGTCATGTGACGCTGATCGTTACGAGGCTTGAGAAGGAGCGCTCGTTAACTAGTTGCTCTCCGCCTTAAGCGCCCGATCCTTCGGTGGGTGCAAACAGGCGCACACCCGCGCGCCCCGCTGGGCCGGCCCATATTCGCATTCATTTTCTTTTTAAATGGGTGCAAAAAAGGGATAGCAGCGGGAGGTTTCGAACCCACGACAGTCCTCGTGCAAGCTAGCGCAGCTAGCCAACTAGACCAACCACGCTGACGAGATTAGCTACAATCTTTTTCCTTCCGTTGTTCTTCTTTCTCTCTTTTTTCTTTTTCTTTTTTCTTTTTTATAATTCAATGAAAAATGGTTCACCGAATATGTTTATAAATTAGGTGAACTTTTTTCTAATTCGATGAACTTTTTTAAAATTGATGAACTTTTTTCAAAGATGATGATTATTTTCTTAAAGTTTGACGATTTTTTCAAATTTGTTGAACTTTTTTTTTCAAATTTGATGAACTTTTTTCAAATTCATGAACTTTTTCAAATCAGTGAATCTTTTCAAATATTTTGAACTTTTTTTAAATTCAATGAACTGTTTAAAAATTGGTGAACTTTTTTTAGTTTTGATGATTTTTTCAAATTGGTTGAACTATTTTCCAATTTGATGAACTTTTTGAAAATTTGTTAAACTTTTTTCACATTCGTGAACTTTTTTCAAAATTCCATGAATGTTTCTCAAAATCCGGTGAATTTGCGTTTTTTTCAATTGTAAAAGGTCAACGGTCAGAAGTCAACTGGTTTTTGTAGGCAAAGATGTCATTTTTTGGGAATGGTACAGATGATAACTGATCGTTGTGAGCATGCGTGCAAAGCAGCGGGGCAACTAGTTAACGAGCACTCCTTCGGGAGCCTCGCAACGATCAGCGTCACTTGGCGCGCTTTCAGTCATTCGCCACGTGTCGCACTCTGGGCGCTCCCTCTGGATTTTGTTTTTTTATTTTTCTGCACGCGTTTTCGGCTTTTTAAACGGTTTTTTCGGGTTTTTTTTGACGTTTTGGTTTTCCACCGGTCTTCCTTAGCTTTTCGATAAAAAAATTGTGCGAAAAAACGCGTTTTCTCTCTCTTTTTTTTCCTTTCGCGAGAGTCACGGTTTTACTTCCGCGAGAGGCACGGTTTTTCTTTCGCGAGAGTCACGGTCGTGCCTCTCGGAAACGAAAAAAAACGCGTTTTCTGTTTTTTTTTTCCTTCCGCGAGAGTCACAGTTTTGCTTCCGCGAGAGGCACGGTTGTGCTTTAGCAAGAGTAACGGTCGTGCTTCTCGGAAATGAAAAAAAAACGCGTTCACGAGAGTCACGGGTTTGCTTCCGCGAGAGTCACGGCCGTGCCTCTCGGGAACGAAAAAAACGCGTTTTCTGTTTTTTTTCCTTTCGCGAGAGTTATGGTTTTGCTTCCGCGAGAGGCACGGTACGTGTTTTCTCTTTTTTCCTTCCACGAGAGTCACAGTTTTGCTTCCGCAAGAGGCACGGTTGTGATTTCGTGAGAGGCACGGGCGTGCCTCTTTCGGAAAGAGAAAAAACCCATGCTCCGGATCGGTTTTTTCGTCCGTTTTTTTATGAAAAAAAAGTTCGTCAAAACCTATCAATATGAGATCTAGTTTTGAAGATCTCGACGCGAGGAATCCAACCGTGAAAGCGGTTCAAGATTTGGACGCACGGTTTGAGAGATAAAACGTTTTGAATAAATGGATCTAGAAAAAAAAGGAAAACTCGTAGGTTGCGACAAGTGGCACGCTGCATGTGCGCCACTTGTCGCAACCAAGGAAGCTGGAGTGATCTTTGCAACGAGTACTCCTTAACTAGTGATTTCGGTGAAGCAGCGGAGCGAAGGGGTCGAGCGATCTTAATGGGCCGGCCCGATAGACCTTCTGCGTGAGCGCCGGATCAGCAAACTGGCGCAAGAGGCGTCCTATAGGAGGTCCCTTTGCTTTTCTTTTCTTCTCCGATTTAGGAGTGTAGAGAAAAGCAGTGCGCATAGAGCGTTTTCTGTGAAAATTTTGTGTTCTTGCACAAAAAATAGTTACGGCATAAATTTAGAATGATCTAAAAAACGTAAATTTAGAAAGTAGCACGAAAAATATATAGCATGATTTAGATCAAGTTTTGGACATTTTGCACAAAATAAAAGCCTCGTATGGTACCACCAACCAATCCTCGCATTTGCATAAGTTTGCAAACCAAAAGACGGAAATCCAATTCGGCTCTTGGAAGCATATACTCTTGTGCACCAAATATAGATTTACCAAATGATAAAAAAAGTGTGTCACACCAAAATGGTACCTGCAAATTTTTAAGGGGAAAGCTTAAATATTTTCACCTGTGCAAAAAAAAAAAAAGTCGAACGTCAAATGTTACTTCTAATTGTTACACTTAATTTTTTTTACCAACGGAGCATGCTCTCCCTTTCGCATGAAAATTTTCAAACATGCTTGTTACACTAACATAAACATCTAAAAAAATAAATGTTATTTGCTATTTTTTGAATTTATTATTCATTTGGGAGCGTATACTCCCAGAGCCAAAACAGACATCCCACTAAAAGGGCACATGCATGTCTCTAGCATCAACAATGACGTACCAACTTAGAGCAATGGTGGTAGCTAACTATTGCCTAAATGCATCCATGTCAGGACCATTACCTATTATAGTTGCATGTGAAGAAGCAACATATTTCCTGTATGGGTTCAAAATTGTTGGCACATAGTCCGGGTCCATGTCGCATTTGACAAAGCAAATATCTTCTCCGTCTTGAAAGCAAACATAATTGTGCAATGCCAAACTAGCGGCAAACAACCATCTTTATTACCAGCAGACAATTCCTCTGAAAGCGTGCACTAATGACGCCGCTATATGGCGATGCATAAAAAGCACAATCCCTTTGGTCATCCAAGCAAGCAAATTTAGTGTAGGTAATGGCACCAGGACCTCCTTTTGGCTTAATGGTTGGTTAGGCACAGGCAGACTTCTCTACTTTTTTCATGCACTTTATACCTTCTCTAAAGATAAATCATGCACTATGGCTACACGGTTTATTGACGGATAATGGGATATTCAGTTGCACCATAACCTTTCAGACACGTCCGCTCAACTGTCTTCGGCGGAGCGATTCTGTCGGGAAAACTTCCCTTTAGGAGGGGGAAATCGAAGCCCTCATCGTGGGAGGCCTCATCTTCATCAACATCTTCACCATCACCATCTCATCTATAAAACCCTAGTTCATCTCTTGTGTTCACTCTTTGTATCAAACCTCATATTGGTACCTGGGGGTGGTGGTAGTGTTGATTACATCTTGTAGTTGATGCTAGTTGGTTTACTTGATGGAAGATCATTATGTTCAGGTTGTTAATCACATATTTATACCAACAGAATACCAACAGAATATGGTTATTATGGTGAGTAGTGAGCAGCTCTATTGGTTTTTTAGGACACGGGAGAAGTCTTATTATTAATAATCATGTGAAGTTGATCACCATTCAGTGTTTTGATATTATTTTGTGTTGCTCTTCCTCTAATGGTGTTATTTGAACGTCGACTACATGACAGTTCATCACTTTTGGGCATAGGGGAAGGCATTGTGAAATTAGTTCGTAGAAGATGGAGAGTGATAAAAACCTAAATCCCAGTTTAAGAATTGTTCCATGAGGTTGTTTTGGATCCATATGGAGGGTGTAACCATAAGCAGGTGTTTGTTCTAGTAAGAACAATACATTAGCTCCAGTCCACCCACATAATACTTATCAAGGCAACGAACGTGGAATCGATGAATCGTGGTGAAAGTAACTCGACAATATTCCCGTGTATCCTCAAGAGCATTTTTATCACTATTAGAACTATCACCAGCTTTTCCTTTGTTGGGGAACGTTGCATGGAAAACAAGAAAATTCTACGCACACGCAAGATCTATCCATGGAGATGCATAGCTATGATAGGGGGAGAGCATCTACATACCCTTGTAGTTCGCTAAGCGGAAGCATTAATTAACGCGGTTGATGTAGTCGTACACCTTCACGATCCGTACCGATCAAGCACCGAACGTACGACACCTCCACGTTTAGCACACATTCAGCTCGATGACGTCCTCGCCTTCTCAATCCAGCAAGAGGGGCGAAGTAGTAGATGAGTTCCGGCAGCACGACGGCATGGTGACGGTGGTGGTGAAACTTTTCCGCAGGGCTTCACTAAGCACAACGGATTTGGGCGGAGGAGGAACTAGAGGGGGAGGGGGCGCCGCACATGGCTTGGGATTCGTGGTGTGTGTTGCCCCTCCCCTCCTCACATATATATAGGTGTAGGGAGGAGGGGAGGCTGCCTAGGGCGCCCGCCAAAGGGGGCCGGCGGTTGCCCTAGGCGCCTGCCCTGGCCGCCCCCCCTTCTTAAATAGCCGCGTGGGGGAAGGCAGGAGGGGAGGGGCCCCCCTTTCCTTTCCTAGCTTGTGGAAGAGAAGGAAAGAGGGGGCTGCCCCTCTCCCTTCCTTCCCTAGGGCCGGATGCCATGAGGTGGGTGTTGGGAATCGTTGCATGGAAAAACAAAAGAAATTCTACGCACACGCAATGATCTATCCATGGAGATGCATAGCAACGAGGGGGAGAGTGTGTCTACGTACCCTCGTAGACCATAAGCGGAAGCGTTTCACAACGCGGTTGATGTAGTTCTTCGCGATCAACCGATCGAGTACCGAACGTACGACACTTCCAAGTTCTGCACACGTTCAGCTCAGTGACGTCCCTCGCCTTCTTGATCCAGCAAGACGTCGATGTAGTAGATGAGTTCCGTCAGCACGACGGCGTGGTGCCGATGATGGTGAAGTGATCTCCGCAGGGCTTCGCCTAAGCACTACTACAATATGACCGGGGGAGTAAACGGTTGAGGAGGGCGCCGCACACGGCTAGGCAATTGTCTGGTCTGTGCTAGGGGCACCCCCCACATATATATATATAGGTGGGAGGGGGAGGGGAGAGGCCAGGAGGCGCCTGATACGTCCATTTTGCATCAAGTTTATCTACTGCTATTTATAATGTTTTTATGCATAATAATGCTTTTTGGAGCAATTCTAATGCCTTTTCTCTCATAATATGCAAGGTACACACAAAGAGGGAGAATTCCGGCAGCTGGAAATCTGGACCTGAAAAAGCTACGTCAGGCCACCTATTCTGCACAACTCCAAATGAGCTGAAACTTCACGAGGAACTTTTATGGAATAAATAAGAAATACTGGAGCAAATAACTAGCGGAGGGGGCCACCTGGTGAGCACAAGACACCAGGGCGCGCCTGGCCCCCCAGGCGCGCCCTAGTGGGTTGTGCTCAGCCTAGCCCACCTCCGGTGCCCCTCTTCTGGTATATAAGTCATTTTGATCTAGAAAAAATAAGGAGGGGACTTTCGGGACGAAGCGCCGCCGTCTAGAGGCGGAACTTGGGCAGGAGCACTTTTGCCCTCCGGCGTACCGATTCCGCCGGGGGAACTTCCCTCCCAGAGGGGGAAATCATCGCCAACAACTCTCTCATCTTGGGGAGGGCAATCTCCATCAACATCTTCAACAGAACCATCTCCTCTCAAACCCTAGTTCATCTCTTGTGTTCAATCTTTGTACCATAACCTCAGATTGGTACTTGTGGATGACTAGTAGTTTTGATTACATCTTGTAGTTGATTACTATATGGTTTATTTGGTGGAAGATTATATGTTGACATCCAATATGCTATTTAATACCCCTCTGATCTTGAGCATGATTATCATTTGTGAGTAGTTACTTTTGTTCTTGAGGTCACGGGAGAATTCTTGTTGCAAGTAATCATGTGAACTTGATGCGTGTTCGATATTTTGATAGTATGTATGTTGTGATTCCCTTAGTGGTGTCATGTGAACGTCGACTACATGACACTTCACCATATTTGGGCGTAAGGGAATGCATTGTGGAGTAGTAAGTAGATGATGGGTTGCGAGAGTGACAGAAGCTTAAACCCTAGTTTATGCGCTATTCCGTAAGGGACCGATTGGATCCAAAAGTTTAATGCTATGGTTAGAATTTATTCTTAATACTTTTCTCGTAGTTGCGGATGCTTGCGAGGGGGTTAATCATAAGTAGGAGGTTTGTTCAAGTAAGAACAACACCTAAGCACCGGTCCACCCACATATCAAATTATCAAAGTAGCGAACACGAATCGAATCAATATGATGAAAGTGACTAGATGAAATTCCCTTGTACCCTCAAGAACGCTTTGCTTATCATAAGGTACCGTTTTGGCATGTCCTTTGCCTCAAAAGGATTGGGCTACCTTGCTGCAGTTTTGTTACTATTATCATTACTTGCTCGTTACAAATTATCTTGCTATCAAACTACTCTGCTACTTACAATTTCAGCGCTTCCAGACATTACCTTGCTGAAAACCACTTGTCATTTCCTTCTGCTCCTCGTTGGCTTCGACACTCTCACTTATCGAAAAGGCTACAATTGATCCCATATACTTGTGGGCCATCAGCGCCCCAAGTAGGACCGAATCCTACTTGGGCTCCTCCCAAGCCGCGCCCCCCTGCCATATATATCGGAGGGGGGAGGAAAGAGGGGGGAGGGGGAAGTAAGGGGGAATCCTATTCCCGTTCTTTCCTTTCCTTCTCCACCTTGGTCGGCCCATATGGGGGGCGCATCAGCCCCTTGTGGCTGGTGCGTTTCCCCTCTTGTCCCATAAGGCCCATATCTTTTGCCGGGGTGCCCGGAACCCCTTCCGGTGACCCGATATGTACCTGGTACCCTCTGAAACACTTCCGGTGTCCGAATACCATCGTCCTATATGTCAAACTTTACCTCTCGACCATTTCGAGACTCCTTGTCATGTCCGTGATCTCATCCGGGACTTCGAACAACATTCGGTCACCAAATCACATAACTCATATAATACTATATTGTCATCGAACGTTAAGCGTGCGGACCCTACGGGTTCGAGAACTATGTAGACATGACCGAGACACCTCTCAGGTCAATAACCAATAGCGGAACCTGGATGCTCCTATTGGCTCCTACATATTCTACGAAGATCTTTATTGGTCGAACCATTATGACAACATACGTAATTTCCTTTGTCCATCGGTATGTGATGTCTACTACGCAACATTCTTCTTGTAGACGTTGTTGGGCCTCCAAGTGCAGAGGTTTGTAGGACAGTAGCAAATTTCCCTCAAGTGGATGACCTAAGGTTTATCAATCCATGGGAGGCGTAGGATGAAGATGGTCTCTCTCAAACAACCCTGCAACCAAATTACAAAGAGTCTCTTGTGTCCCCAACACACCCAATACAATGGTAAATTGTATAGGTGCACTAGTTCGGCGAAGAGATGGTGATACAAGTGCAATATGTATGGTAGATATAGGTTTTTGTAATCTGAAAATATAAAAACAGCAAGGTAGCAAGCGATAAAAGTGAGCGAAAACGGTACTGCAATGCTCGGAAACAAGGCCTACGGTTCATACTTTCACTAGTGCAAGTTCTCTCAACAACGATAACATGATTAGATCATATAACAATCCCTCAACATGCAACAAAGAGTCACTTCAAAGTCACTAATAGCGGAGAACAAACGAAGAGATTATTGTAGGGTACGAAACCACCTCAAAGTTATCCTTTCTGATCGATCTATTGGGCTATTCCTATAAGTTTCACAAACAGCCCTAGAGTTCGTACTAAAATAACACCTTAAGACACACATCAACCAAAACCCTAATGTCACCTAGATACTCCAATGTCACCACAAGTATCCACGGGTTTGATTATACGATATGCATCACACAATCTCAGATTCATCTATTCAAACCAACACAAAGAACTTCAAAGAGTGCCCCAAAGTTTCTATCGGAGAGTCAAGACGAAAACGTGTGCCAACCCCTATGCATAAGTTCACAAGGTCACAGAACCTACAAGTTGATCACCAAAACATACATCGAGTGGATCACGTAAATATCCCATTGTCACCATAGATAAGCACATGCAAGACATACATCAAGTGTTCTCAAATCCTTAAAGACTCAATCCGATAAGATAACTTAAAAGGGAAAACTCAATCCATTACAAGAAGGTAGAGGGGGAGAAACATCATAAGATCCAACTATAATAGCAAAGCTCGCGGTACATCAAGATCGTGCCAAATCAAGAACACAAGAGAGAGAGAGAGATCAAACACATAGCTACTGGTACATACCCTCAGCCCCGAGGGTGAAATACTCCCTCCTCGTCATGGAGAGCGCCGGGATGATGAAGATGGCCACCGGTGATGATTCCCCCTCCGGCAGGGTGTCGGAACAGGTTCCCGATTGGTTTTTGGTGGCTACATAGGATTGCGGCGGCAGAACTCCCTATCTAGGTTTCTTTTCGGGGTTTATGTGTTTATAGGAATTTTTGGCATCGGTTTCACGTCAGGGGGTCCACGAGGAGCCCACAAGGTCGGAGGGCGCGCCGGGGGGGGGGGGGTTAGGACGCACCCTCCACCCTTGTGGAGGCCTCGTGGCTCTTCTGGCCCAACTCTTTTGCTTCGGGGGCTTCTTCTGGTCCATAAAAAATCACCGTAAATTTTCAGGTCAATTGGACTTCGTTTGATATTCCTTTTCTGCAAAACTCAAAAACAAGGAAAAAACAGAAAGTGGCACTGGGCTCTAGGTTAATACGTTAGTCCCAAAAATCATATAAAATAGCATATAGATGCATATAAAACATCCAAGATAGATAATATAATAGCATGGAACAATCAAAAATTATAGATACGTTGGAGACGTATCAAGCATCCCCAAGCTTAATTCCTGCTCGTCCTCGAGTAGGTAAATGATAAAAACAGAATTTTTGATGTGGAATGCTAGCAAGTGCACAAGTTTGATCAATGATAATTTCAATCACTTTTTCTAGCATCATTGTATATCATAACAGTAGCTCATATCATAAAGCTTCTCATGATGAAGTAACAAGTCATTCACATGTTAAAGCATAGATCATAAACTTTCTTGAAAACTAACAAACTATGTTCTCAGTCATCAAACAATTGCAATTCATCTTATTTTCAGGAAGGGTCTATGTAAGAGCTTTGATTTAGCAAATCCCACATACTCAACTATCATATAGTCTTCCATGATTGCTACCACTCAAAGCATATTTTTAGAACAAATAGCATCCATTGAACACAGAGAAAGATAGGGGCTTAATGTTTCGCCTCCCAACTTATTTATCATATAGATAATTGTCAGCAATAATAATTCATGATCAAATATATTTGAATGGCCATATATGCTTAGATCTTTCCCCATCACATGATGCTTGCCAACTAAAGAGTAGGTTGGAATGAGAAGGAATACTACTGACTCTTGCATAAAAGTAAAAGATAGGCCCTTCGCAGAGGGAAGCAGGGATTTGCAGAGGTGCCAGAGCTCGAAGCTTTTAAAATAGAGATGAAATAATTTTGAGAGGTATGCTTTCATTGTCAACATAACAACCAAGAGTCCCCAATATTTTCCATACTAGATACATTATAGGCGGTTCCCAAACAGAAAGGTAAAGGTTTTACTCCCCCTCCACCAACAATCACATTCCACGGCTGGTCCGAAACAACGGGTACCGTCCAACTATCAACAATCCTGGGGGAGTTTTGTTTAATTTATTTGCGATTTTGTTTTTGATCTTTTGATCATAGGACTGGGCATCCCAATTACCAGCCATTTTCTCATGAATGATCAGCGGAGTCCACTCATCGTGAGAATAACCCACCTAGCATGGAAGATACTGACAGCCCCTAGTCACTACATGAGCGATTCAGGCATACAAAATAGATTATTATTTGAAGGTTTAGAGTTTGGCACATGAAAATTTACTTGGAACGGCAGGTAAATACCGCATATAGGTAGATATGGTGGACACTCATGGAAAAAACTTGGTTCAAGGAATTTGGATGCACAAGCAGTATTCCCGCTTAGTACAGAAATTTAGGCTAGCAAAAGATTCTAAATAGCAAGCACCACATGTTGGAGGATCCATAACAATATAACTTCTATACAAATATACCCAAGCATAACTCATTATGTTGTCTTCCTTGTCCAACTTCAACTAATTTGCTCAGGTTTGAAAATAATTAATGGGGCTCACAATCATAGAAGATGTCCAAGATAGTATATTTATATGTGAAATCTCTCTTCCTTCAATACTCTTTCATGAATTGTTCAAGTGACCAATACAATGTTTGCTAACTTTCAATAAATTTACCACCTATACTTCTTATATGTGAAGTCATTACTCCCCATGGGATAAGCATATGAAACATATATAATTTCAGATTTATGATATTCAATTCATTCAACCATTTACTCATAGGATATAAGTGAAGCACACGAGTAAATGACAAACTACTCCAAAAAGATATAAGTGAAGATCAATGAGTAGTCAAATAATTATTTAGCTATGACTCTCTCTCATTTAAAAATTTCAGATCTAATGTATTTTATTCAAACAGCAAGCAAAACAAAATGAAATGACATTCCAAGGATAGCACATATCATGTGAAGAAGCAAAAACTTAGGCTCAACCGAGGCTAACCGATGATTGTTGATGAAGAAAGGTGGGATGCCAACCGGGGCATCCCCAAGCTTAAATGCTTAAGACTTCTTGAAATATTAATTAGGGATGCCTTGGGCATCCCCAAGCTTAAGCTTTTGTGTCTCCTTAATTCCTTTCATATCATAGTTTCCCGGAATCTTAAAAACTTCATCCACACAAAACTCAACAAGAATTCGCGAGATAAGTTAGTATAAATCCATGCAAAACCTTATCATTCTCTACTGTATAAAATCACTAAAACTATTATTTGATATTGCCTACTAAATGCCTCTGCATATTTAACACTCCTATCCTCAAATAGAATCATTAAACAAGCAAACATATGCAAACAATGCAAACATAACTGTTGGGGAACGTAGCATAAATTCAAAATTTTCTACGCATCACCAAGATCAATCTATGGAGTAATCTAGCAACGAGGGGAAGGGGAGTGCATCTACATACCATTGTAGATCGCGATGCGGAAGCGTTGCAAGAACGTGGATGAAGGAGTCGTACTCGTAGCGATTCAGATCGCGGTTGATTCCGATCTAAGCACCGAAGAACGATGCCTCCGCGTTCAACACACGTGCAGCCCGGAGACGTCTCCCATGCCTTGATCCAGCAAGGAGAGAGGGAGAGGTTGGGGAAGACTCCGTCCAGCAGCAGCACAACGGCATGGTGGTGATGGAGGAGCGTGGCACTCCTGCAGGGCTTCGCCAAGCACCGCAAGAGACGAGGAGGGAGAGGGGTAGGGCTGCGCTATGAGGGAGATGTTCTCCTGTGTATGGCAGCCCCAAAACCCCCAATATATATAGGGGGAGGGGGAGGGGCTGCGCCCCCATCTAGGGTTCCCCCCCAAGGGGTGCGGCCAGCCCTAGATTGGACTTGGGGGGCGGCCAAGGGGGGAAGAGAGGGGGGCGCCCCACTAGATGGGCCTTAGGCCCATCTTAGCCTAGGGTTTCCCCCTTCCCCCCTTTCCTGCGCCCTGGGCCCCTTGTGGAGGCGCACCAGCCCACCTAGGGTCTGGTCCCTTCCCACACTTGGCCCACGCAGCCCTCTGGGGCCGGTGGCCCCACCTGGTGGACCCCCGGTACCCTCCCGGTGGTCCCGGTACATTACCGATAGCACCCGAAACTTTTCCGGTGACCAAAACAGGACTTCCCATATATAAATCTTTACCTCCGGACCATTCCGGAACTCCTCGTGACGTCCGGGATCTCATCCGGGACTCCTAACAACATTCGGTAACCACATACAAACTTCCTTTATAACCCTAGCGTCATCGAACCTTAAGTGTGTAGACCCTACGGGTTCGGGAACCATGCAGACATGACCGAGACGTTCTCCGGCCAATAACCAACAGCGGGATCTGGATACCCATGTTGGCTCCCACATGTTCCACGATGATCTCATCGGATGAACCACGATGTCGGGGATTCAATCAATCCCGTATTCAATTCCCTTTGTCAACCGGTATGTTACTTGCCCGAGATTCGATCGTCGGTATCCCGATACCTTGTTCAATCTCGTTACCGGCAAGTCTCTTTACTCGTTCCGTAACTCACATCATCCCGTGATCAACTCCTTGGTCACATTGTGCACATTATGATGATGTCCTACCGAGTGGGCCCAGAGATACCTCTCCGTTTACACGGAGTGACAAATCCCAGTCTTGATTCGTGCCAACCCAACAGACACTTTCGGAGATACCTGTAGTGCACCTTTATAGCCACCCAGTTACGTTGTGACGTTTGGTACACCCAAAGCATTCCTACGGTATCCGGGAGTTGCACAACCTCATGGTCTAAGGAAATGATACTTGACATTAGAAAAGCTCTTAGCAAACGAACTACACGATCTTGTGCTAGGATTAGGATTGGGTCTTGTCCATCACATCATTCTCCTAATGATGTGATCCCGTTATCAACGACATCCAATGTCCATGGTCAGGAAATCGTAACCATCTATTGATCAACAAGCTAGTCAACTAGAGGCTTACTAGGGACATGGTGTTGTCTATGTATCCACACATGTATCTGAGTTTCCTATCAATACAATTCTAGCATGGATAATAAACGATTATCATGAACAAGGAAATATAATAATAACCAATTTATTATTGCCTCTAGGGCATATTTCCAACAGTCTCCCACTTGCACTAGAGTCAATAATCTAGTCCACATCACCATGTGATTAACACTCATAGGTCACATCACCATGTGACCAACATCCAAAGAGTTTACTAGAGTCAACAATATAGTTCACATCACTATGTGATTAACACTCAATGAGTTCTGGTTTGATCATGTTATGCTTGTGAGAGAGGTTATTAGTCAATGGGTCTGAACCTTTCAGATCCGTGTGTGCTTTACGAATATCTATGTCATCTTGTGGATGCTACCACGCGCTACTTGGAGCCATTTCAAGTAACTGCTCTACTAAACGAATCCAGTTTTACTACTCAGAGTCATCCGGATTAGTGTCAAAGTTCGCATCGACGTAACCCTTTACGACAAACTCCTTTTCACCTCCATAATCGAGAAAATTCCTTAGTCCACTAGATACTAAGGATAAGTTCGACCGCTGTCATGTGATCCATTCCCGGATCACTATTGTACCCCTTGACCAACTCATGGCAAGGCACACTTCATGTGCGGTACACAGCATAGCATACTGTAGAGCCTACGTCTAAAGCATAGGGACGACCTTCGTCCTTTCTCTCTCTTCTGCTGTGGTCAGGTCTTGAGTCTTACTCAATACTCACACCTTGTAACACAGCCAAGAACTCCTTCTTTGCTGATCTATTTTGAACTCTTTCAAAATCATTTCAAGGTGTGCGTTCTTTGAAAGTATCATCAGGCGTCTTGATCTATCTCTATAGATCTTGATGCCCAATATGTAAGCAGCTTTATCCAGGTCTTCCTTGTTGGGAATCGTAGCATAATTTAAAATTTTCCTACGCTCACCAAGATGCATCTATGGAGTCTACTAGCAACGAGGGGAAAGGAGTGCATCTACATACCCTTGTAGATCGCGAGCGGAAGCGTTCCAATGAACGTGGATGACGGAGTCGTACTAGCCGTGATCCAAATCACCGATGACCGAGTGCCGAACGGACGGCACCTCCGCGTTCAACACACGTACGGTGCAGCGACGTCTCCTCCTTCTTGATCCAGCAAGGGGGAAGGAGAGGTTGATGGAGATCCAACAGCACGACGGCGTGGTGGTGGATGTAGCGGGTCTCCGGCAGGGCTTCGCCGAGCTTCTGCGAGAGAGAGACGTGTTGCAGGGGAGGAGGGAGGCGCCCAAGGCTGTAGGTTGCTGCCCTCCCTCCCCCCACTATTTATAGGACCCCTGGGGGGGGGCGCCAGCCCTTGGGAGATCAGATCTCCAAGGGGGGCGGCGGCCAAGTGGGGGGGAAAGGGGTGCCTTGCCCCCCAAGGCAAGGGGGAAGCTCCCCCCTAGGGTTCCCAACCCTAGGCGCATGGGGGGAGGCCCAAGGGGGGCGCCCCAGCCCACTAAGGGCTGGTTCCCTTCCACTTTCAGCCCACGGGGCCCTCCAGGATAGGTGGCCCCACCCGGTGGACCCCCGGGACCCTTCCGGTGGTCCCGGTACAATACCGGTAACCCCCGAAACTTTCCCGGTGGCCGAAACTTGACTTCCTATATATAATTCTTCACCTCCGGACCATTCCGGAACCTCTCGTGACGTCCAGGATCTCATCCGGGACTCCGAACAACTTTCGTGTTTCCGCATACATATATCTCTACAACCCTAGCGTCACCGGACCTTAAGTGTGTAGACCCTACGGGTTCGGGAGACATGCAGACATGACTGAGACGCCTCTCCGGTCAATAACGAACAGCGGGATCTGGATACCCATGTTGGCTCCCACATGTTCCACGATGATCTCATCGGATGAACCACGGTGTCGAGGATTCAATCAATCCGTATGCAATTCCCTTTGTCAATCGGTATGTTACTTGCCCGAGATTCGATCGTCGGTATCCCAATACCTTGTTCAATCTCGTTACCGGCAAGTCTCTTTACTCGTACCGCAATGCATGATCCCGTGACTAACGCCTTAGTCACATTGAGCTCATTATGATGATGCATTACCGAGTGGGCCCAGAGATACCTCTCCGTCACACGGAGTGACAAATCCCAGTCTCGATCCGTGCCAACCCAACAGACACTTTCGGAGATACCCGTAGTGCACCTTTATAGTCACCCAGTTACGTTGTGACGTTTGGCACACCCAAAGCACTCCTACGGTATCCGGGAGTTGCACGATCTCATGGTCTAAGGAAAAGATACTTGACATTGGAAAAGCTCTAGCAAACGAAACTACACGATCTTTTATGCTATGCTTAAGATTGGGTCTTGTCCATCACATCATTCTCCTAATGATGTGATCCCGTTATCAATGACATCCAATGTCCATAGTCAGGAAACCATGACTATCTGTTGATCAACGAGCTAGTCAACTAGAGGCTTACTAGGGACAGGTTGTGGTCTATGTATTCACACATGTATTACGATTTCCGGACAATACAATTATAGCATGAACAATAGACAATTACCATGAACAAAGAAATATAATAATAACCATTTATTATTGCCTCTAGGGCATATTTCCAACAGTCTCCCACTTGCACTAGAGTCAATAATCTAGTTACATTGTGATGAATCGAACACCCATTGCGTCCTGGTGTTGATCATGTTTTGCCCTAGGGAGAGGTTTAGTCAACGGATCTGCTACATTCAGGTCCGTATGTACTTTACAAATATCTATGTCTCCATTTTGAACACTTTCACGAATGGAGTTGAAGCGACGCTTGATATGCCTGGTCTTCCTATGAAACCTGGGCTCCTTCGCAAGGGCAATAGCTCCAGTGTTGTCACAGAAGAGAGTCATTGGGCCCGACGCATTGGGAATCACCCCTAGGTCGGTAATGAACTCCTACATCCAGACTGCTTCCTGTGCTGCCTCCGAGGCTGCCATGTACTCCGCTTCACATGTAGATCCCGCCACGACGCTTTGCTTGCAACTGCACTAGCCTACTGCTCCTCCATTCAAAATATACACGTATCCGGTCTGTGACTTCGAGTCATCCAGATCTGTGTCGAAGCTAGCGTCGACGTAACCCTTTACGATGAGCTCTTCGTCACCTCCATAAACGAGAAACATATCCTTAGTCCTCTTCAGGTACTTCAGGATATTCTTGACCGCTGTCCAGTGTTCCTTGCCGGGATTACTTTGGTACCTTCCTACCAAACTTACGGCAAGGTTTACATCAGGTCTGGTACACAGCATGGCATACATAATAGACCCTATGGCCGAGGCATAGGGGATGACACTCATCTCTTCTATATCTTCTGCCGTGGTCGGGCATTGAGCCGTGCTCAATTGCACACCTTGCAATACAGGCAAGAACCCCTTCTTGGACTGATCCATACTGAACTTCTTTAATATCTTGTCAAGGTATGTACTCTGTGAAAGACCAATGAGGCGTATTGATCTATCTCTATAGATCTTGATGCCTAATATATAAGCAGCTTCTCCAAGGTCCTTCATTGAAAAACACTTATTCAAATAGGCCTTTATACTTTCCAAGAATTCTATATCATTTCCCATCAATAGTATGTCATCCACATATAATATGAGAAATGCTACAGAGCTCCCACTCACTTTCTTGTAACACAGGCTTCTCCATAAGTCTGTGTAAACCCAAACGCTTTGATCATCTCATCAAAGCGAATGTTCCAACTCCGAGATGCTTGCACCAGCCCATAGATTGAGCGCTGGAGCTTGCATACTTTGTTAGCATTCATAGGATCGACAAAACCTTCCGGCTGCATCATATACAACTCTTCCTTAAGGAAGCCGTTAAGGAATGCCGTTTTGACGTCCATCTGCCATATCTCATAATCATAGTATGCGGCAATTGCTAACATGATTCGGACGGACTTCAGCTTCGCTACGGGTGAGAAAGTCTCATCGTAGTCAACCCCTTGAACTTGTCGCTAACCCTTAGCGACAAGTCGATCTTTGTAGATGGTCACATTACCATCCGCGTCCGTCTTCTTCTTAAAGATCCATTTGTTTTCTATGGCTCGCCGCTCATCGGGCAAGTCAGTCAAAGTCCATACTTTGTTTTCATACATGGATTCTATCTCGGATTTCATGGCTTCTAGCCATTTGTCGGAATCCGGGCCCGCCATCGCTTCTTCATAGTTCGAAGGTTCACCGTTGTCTAACAACATGATTTCCAGGACAGGGTTGCCGTACCACTCTGGTGCGGAACGTGTCCTTGTGGACCTACGAAGTTCAGTAACTTGATCTGAAGCTTCATGATCATCATCATTAACTTCCTCCCCAGTCGGTGTAGGCACCACATGAACATTTTCCCGCGCTGCGCTACTTTCCGGTTCGGAAGGGGTGACTATCACCTCATCAAGTTCCACTTTCCTCCCACTCAATTCTTTCGAGAGAAACTCCTTCTCCAGAAAGGACCCGTTCTTGGCAATGAAGATCTTGCCTTCGGATCTGAGGTAGAAGGTATACCCAATGGTTTCCTTAGGGTATCCTATGAAGACGCATTTTTTCGATTTGGGTTCGAGCTTTTCAGGTTGAAGTTTCTTGACATAAGCATCGCATCCCCAAACTTTTAGAAACGACAGCTTAGGTTTCTTACCAAACCATAATTCATATGGTGTCGTCTCAACGGATTTCGACGGAGCCCTATTTAAAGTGAATGCGGCAGTCTCTAAAGCATAACCCCAAAATGAGAGCGGTAAATCGGTAAGAGACATCATAGATCGCACCATATCCAATAGAGTGCGATTACGACGTTCGGACACACCATTTCTCTGAGGTGTTCCGGGCGGCGTGAGTTGTGAAACTATTCCACATTTCCTTAAGTGTGCACCAAACTCGTGACTTAAATATTCTCCACCACGATCTGATCGTAGGAATTTTATTCTCCTGTCACGTTGATTCTCAACCTCACTCTGAAATTCTTTGAACTTTTCAAAGGTTTCAGACTTGTGTTTCATCAGGTAGACATATCCATATCTACTTAAATCATCAGTGAGAGTGAGAACATAACGATATCCTCCGCGAGCCTCAACACTCATTGGACCACACACATCAGTATGTATGATTTCCAATAAGTTGGTTGCTCGCTCCATTGTTCCGGAGAACGGAGTCTTGGTCATCTTACCCATGAGGCATGGTTTGCACGTGTCAAATGATTCGTAATCAAGAGACTCCAAAAGTCCATCTGCATGGAGCTTCTTCATGCGCTTGACACCAATGTGACCAAGGCGGCAATGCCACAAGTATGTGGGACTATCGTTATCAAATTTACATCTTTTGGTATTCACACTATGAACATGTGTAACATCACGTTCGAGATTCATCAAAAATAAACCATTGACCAGCGGGGCATGACCATAAAACATATCTCTCAAATAAATAGAACAACCATTATTCTCGGATTTAAATGAGTAGCCATCTCGAATTAAACGAGATCCAGATACAATGTTCATGCTCAAAGCTGGCACTAAATAACAATTATTGAGGTTTAAAACTAATCCCGTGGGTAGATGCAGAGGTAGCGTGCCGACGGCGATCACATCGACCTTGGAACCATTCCCGACGCGCATCGTCACCTCGTCCTTTGCCAGTCTCCGTTTATTCCGTAGTTCCTGCTTTGAGTTACAAATATGAGCAACCGCACCGGTATCAAATACCCAGGAGCTACTACGAGTACTGGTAAGGTACACATCAATTACTTGTATATCACATATACCTTGGGTGTTGCCGGCCTTCTTCTTGTCCGCTAAATATTTGGGGTAGTCCCGCTTCCAGTGACCACTTCCCTTGCAATAAAAGCACTCAGTCCCGGGCTTGGGTCCATTCTTTGACTTCTTCCCAGTAACTGGTTTATCGGGCGCGGCAACTCCCTTGCCGTCCTTCTTGAAGTTCTTCTTACCCTTGCCCTTCTTGAACTTGGTGGTTTTATTCACCATCAACACTTGATGTTCTTTTCTGATCTCCCCTTCCGCTGATTTCAGCATTGAATATACCTCGGGAATGGTCTTTTCCATCCCCTGCATATTGTAGTTCATCGCAAAGCTCTTGTAGCTTGGTGGAAGCGACTGGAGGATTCTGTCAATGAACGCGTCATCCGGGAGATTAACTCCCAGCTGAGACAAGCGGTTGTGCAACCCAGACATTCTGAGTATGTGCTCACTAACAGAACTGTTCTCCTCCATTTTACAGCTGAAGAACTTGTCGGAGACATCATATCTCTCGACCCGGGCATGAGCCTGAAAAACCAGTTTCAGCTCCTCGAACATCTCATATGCTCCATGTTTCTCAAAACGCTTTTGGAGACCCAGTTCTAAGCTGTAAAGCATGCCGCACTGAACGAGGGAGTAATCATCAGCACGTGATTGCCAAGCGTTCATAACGTCTTGGTTCTGTGGGATTGGTGCATCACCTAGCGGTGCTTCTAAGACATAATCTTTCTTGGCTACTATGAGGATGACCCTCAGGTTCTGGACCCAGTCCGTATAGTTGCTGCCATCATCTTTCAGCTTGGTTTTCTCTAGGAACGCGTTGAAATTGAGGACAACGTTGTCCATTTGATCTACAAGACATAGTGTAAAGATTTTAGACTAAGTTCATGATAATTGAGTTCATCTAATCAAATTATTTAATGAACTCCCACTCAGATAGACATCCCTCTAGTCATCTAAGTGAAACATGATCCGAGTTTAACTAGGCCGTGTCCGATCATCACGTGAGACGGACTAGTCAAGATCGGTGAACATCTTCATGTTGATCGTATCTTCTATACGACTCATGCTCGACCTTTCGGTCCTCCGTGTTCCGAGGCCATGTCTGTACATGCTAGGCTCGTCAAGTCAACCTAAGTGTATTGCGTGTGTTCCGAGGCCATGTCTGTACATGCTAGGCTCGTCAACACCCGTTGTATTCGAACATTAGAATCTATCACACCCGATCATCACGTGGTGCTTCGAAACAACGAACCTTCGCAACGGTGCACAGTTAGGGTGAACACTTTCTTGAAATTATTATAAGGGATCATCTTACTTACTACCGTCGTTCTAAGCAAATAAGATGCAAAAACATGATAAACATCACATGCAATCAAATAGTGACATGATATGGCCAATATCATTATGCTCCTTTGATCTCCATCTTCGGGGCACCATGATCATCTTCGTCACCGGCATGACACCATGATCTCCATCATCATGATCTCCATCATTGTGTCTTCATGAAGTCGTCACGCCAACGATTACTTCTACTTCTATGGCTAACCGTTTAGCAACAAAGTAAAGTAATTTACATGGCGTTATTCAATGACACGCAGGTCATGCAAAATAATAAAGACAACTCCTATGGCTCCTGCCGGTTGTCATACTCATCGACATGCAAGTCGTGATTCCTATTACAAGAATATGATCAATCTCATACATCACATATATCATTCATCACATCTTCTGGCCATATCACATCACATAGCACTTGCTGCAAAAACAAGTTAGACGTCCTCTAATTGTTGTTGCAAGTTTTTACGTGGTTTGTAGGTTTCTAGCAAGAACGTTTTCTTACCTACGTATGACCACAACGTGATTTGCCAATTTCTATTTACCCTTCATAAGGACCCTTTTCATCGAATCCGTTCCGACTAAAGTAGGAGAGACAGACACCCGCTAGCCACCTTATGCAACTAGTGCATGTCAGTCGGTGGAACCTGTCTCACGTAAGCGTACGTGTAAGGTCGGTCCGGGCCGCTTCATCCTACAATGCCGCCGAAACAAGAAACGACTAGTAGCGGCAAGAAGAATTGGCAACATCAACGCCCACAACTTCTTTGTGTTCTACTCGTGCATAGTAACTACGCATAGGCCTGGCTCTGATACCACTGTTGGGAATCGTAGCATAATTTAAAATTTTCCTACGCTCACCAAGATGCATCTATGGAGTCTACTAGCAACGAGGGGAAAGGAGTGCATCTACATACCCTTGTAGATCGCGAGCGGAAGCGTTCCAATGAACGTGGATGACGGAGTCGTACTAGCCGTGATCCAAATCACCGATGACCGAGTGCCGAACGGACGGCACCTCCGCGTTCAACACACGTACGGTGCAGCGACGTCTCCTCCTTCTTGATCCAGCAAGGGGGAAGGAGAGGTTGATGGAGATCCAACAGCACGACGGCGTGGTGGTGGATGTAGCGGGTCTCCGGCAGGGCTTCGCCGAGCTTCTGCGAGAGAGAGACGTGTTGCAGGGGAGGAGGGAGGCGCCCAAGGCTGTAGGTTGCTGCCCTCCCTCCCCCCACTATTTATAGGACCCCTGGGGGGGGGCGCCAGCCCTTGGGAGATCAGATCTCCAAGGGGGGCGGCGGCCAAGTGGGGGGGAAAGGGGTGCCTTGCCCCCCAAGGCAAGGGGGAAGCTCCCCCCTAGGGTTCCCAACCCTAGGCGCATGGGGGGAGGCCCAAGGGGGCGCCCCAGCCCACTAAGGGCTGGTTCCCTTCCACTTTCAGCCCACAGGGCCCTCCGGGATAGGTGGCCCCACCCGGTGGACCCCCGGGACCCTTCCGGTGGTCCCGGTACAATACCGGTAACCCCCAAAACTTTCCCGGTGGCCGAAACTTGACTTCCTATATATAATTCTTCACCTCCGGACCATTCCGGAACCTCTCGTGATGTCCGGGATCTCATCCGGGACTCCGAACAACTTTCGGGTTTCCGCATACATATATCTCTACAACCCTAGCGTCACCGGACCTTAAGTGTGTCGACCCTACGGGTTCGGGAGATATGCAGACATGACCGAGACGCCTCTCCGGTCAATAACCAACAGCGGGATCTGGATACCCATGTTGGCTCCCACATGTTCCACGATGATCTCATCGGATGAACCACGGTGTCGAGGATTCAATCAATCCGTATGCAATTCCCTTTGTCAATCGGTATGTTACTTGCCCGAGATTCGATCGTCGGTATCCCAATACCTTGTTCAATCTCGTTACCGGCAAGTCTCTTTACTCGTACCGCAATGCATGATCCCGTGACTAACGCCTTAGTCACATTGAGCTCATTATGATGATGCATTACCGAGTGGGCCCAGAGATACCTCTCCGTCACACGGAGTGACAAATCCCAGTCTCGATCCGTGCCAACCCAACAGACACTTTCGGAGATACCCGTAGTGCACCTTTATAGTCACCCAGTTACGTTGTGACGTTTGGCACACCCAAAGCACTCCTACGGTATCCGGGAGTTGCACGATCTCATGGTCTAAGGAAAAGATACTTGACATTGGAAAAGCTCTAGCAAACGAAACTACACGATCTTTTATGCTATGCTTAAGATTGGGTCTTGTCCATCACATCATTCTCCTAATGATGTGATCCCGTTATCAATGACATCCAATGTCCATAGTCAGGAAACCATGACTATCTGTTGATCAACGAGCTAGTCAACTAGAGGCTTACTAGGGACAGGTTGTGGTCTATGTATTCACACATGTATTACGATTTCCGGACAATACAATTATAGCATGAACAATAGACAATTACCATGAACAAAGAAATATAATAATAACCATTTATTATTGCCTCTAGGGCATATTTCCAACATTCCTTTGAAAAACTCCTTTCAAACAACCCTTTATGCTTTCCAGAAATTTTACATCATTTCGGATCAACAATATGTCATTCACATATACTTATCAGAAATGTTGCAGCGCTCCCACTCACTTTATTGTAAATACAAGTTTCTAACAAACTTTGTATAAACCCAAAAACTTTGATCACTCCATCAAAGCGTATATTCTGACTCCGAGATGCTTGCTCTAATCCATGGAAGGATCGCTGGAGCTAGCATACATTTTAGCATCCTTAGGATCGATAAAACCTTTCTGATTGTATCACATACAACCTTTCCTTACGAAAACCGGTAAGGAAACTTGTTTTGACATCCATCTGCAGCTAATGCTAACATGATTCCGACGGACTTAAGCATCGCTACGGATGAGAAAATCTCATCGTAGTCAACTCCTTGAACTTGTGAAAATACTCTTTGCCACAAGTCGAGCTTCATAGACGGTAACCTTACCGTCCACGTCCGTCTTCTTCTTAAAGATCCATTTATCTCAATGGCTTGCCGATCATCGGGCATGTTCACCAAAGTCCATGCTTTGTTCTGATACATGGATCCTATCTCGGATTTCATGGCTTCTAACCATTTGTCGGAATATGGGCCCACCATTGCTTCTCCATAGCTCGTAGGTTCAGTATTGTCTAACAACATGATATATAAGACAGGATTACCGTACCACTCAGGAGTAGTACATATCCTTGTCGACCTACGAGGTTTGGTAGTGACTTGATCCGAAGTTTTATGATCATTATCATAAGCTTCCACTTCAATTGGTGTAGGTGCCACAGGAACAACTTCCTGTGCCCTACTACACACTAGTTGAAGTTATGGTTCAATAACCTCATCAAGTCTCCACCATCCTCCCACTCAATTCTTTCAAGAGAAACTTTTCCTCGAGAAAGGACCCGTTTCTAGAAGCAATTACTTTTGTTTCCAGATCTGAAATAGGAGGTATACCCAACTGTTTTGGGTATTCTATGAAGATGCATTTATCCGCTTTGGGTTCGAGCTTATCAGCCTGAAACTTTTTCACATAAGCATCGCAGCCCCAAACCTTTAAGAAACGACAATTTAGGTTTCTCTAAACGGTGTCGTCTCAACGGAATTGCGTGGTGCCCCTTTTAAAGTGAATGCGGTTATCTCTAATGCCTAACCCATAAACGATAGTGGTAATTCGATAAGAGACATCATGGTATGCACCATATCCAATAGGGTGCAGTTATGATGTTCGGACACACCATCACACTGTGGTGTTCCGGGCGGTATTAATTGTGAAACACTTTCCACAATGTCTTAATTGTGTGCCAAACTCGTAACTCAGATATCTCTATGATCATATCATAGACATTTTATCCTCTTGTCACGACGATCTTCAACTTCACTCTGAAATTTCTTGAACCATTCAATAATTCAGACTTGTGTTTCATCAAGTAAATATTCTCAGCATCTACTCAAATCATCTGTGAAGTAAGAACATATCGATATCCACTGCGTGCCTCAGCACTCATTGGACTGCATACATCAAAATGTATTACTTCCAACAAGTTGCTCTCTTGTTCCATCTTACTAAAAACGAGGCCTTTCAGTCATCTTGCCCATGTGGTATGATTTGCATGTCTCAAGTGATTCAAAATCAAGTGAGTCCAAACTATCCATCTGCATGGAGTTTCTTCATGCATATATACCAATAGACATGGTTCGCATGTCTCAATCTTTTCAAAAACGAGTGAGTCCAAAGATCCATCTACATGGAGCTTCTTCATGCGTTCTATACCAATATGACTCAAGTGGCAGTGCCACAAGTATGTGGTACTATCATTACTATCTTATATCTTTTGGCATGAACATGTGTATCACTACGATCGAGATTCAATGAACCATTCATTTTAGGTGCAAGACCATTGAAGGTATTATTCAAATAAACAGAGTAACCATTATTCTCCTTAAATGAATAACCGTATTGCGATAAACATAATCCAATCATGTTTATGCTCAACGCAAACACCAAATAACAATTATTTAGGTTTAACACCAATCTCGATGGTAGAGGGAGCATGCGATGCTTGATCACATCAACCTTGGAAACACTTCCAACACATATCGTCATCTCACCTTTAGCTAGTCTCCGTTTATTCCGCAGCTTTTATTTCGAGTTACTAACACTTAGCAATCGAACCTGTATCTAATACCCTGGTGCTGCTAGGAGTACTAGTAAAGTACACATTCATATAATGTATATCCAATATACTTCTGTCGACCTTGCCTGCCTTCTCATCTACCAAGTGTCTAGGGTAGTTCTGCTTCAGTGACCGTTCCCCTCATTACAGACGCACTTAGTCTCGGGTTTGGGTTCAACCTTGGGATTCTTCACTAGAGCAGCAAATGATTTGTTGTTTCATGGAGTATCCCTTTTGCCCTTGCCCTTCTAGAAACTAGTGGTTTTACTAACCATCAACAATTAATGCTCCTTCTTGATTTCTACTTTCGCGGTGTCAAACATCGCGAGTTGCTCAAGGATCATCATGTCTATCCCTGATATGTTATAGTTCATCACGAAGCTCTAATAGCTTGGTGGTAGTGACTATGGAGAACCATCACTATCTCATCTGGAAGATTAACTCCCACTCGATTCAAGCGATTGTGGTACTCAGACAATCTGGGCACATGCTCAATGATTGAGCTTTTCTCCCTTAGTTTGCAGGCTTAAGAAACTTGTGAGAGGTCTCATACCTCTTGACGTGGGCATTAGTCTGAAATCCCAATTTCAGTCTTCGGAACATCTCATATGTTCTGCGACGTTTCAAAAAACGTCTTTGGTGCCACAATTCTAAACTGTTAGCATTACGCACTGAACTATCACGTAGTCATCAAAACGTGTATGTCAGATGTCTCGCAACATCTACAGACGACGCTGAGGTTCAGCACACCGAGCGGTGCATTAATGACATAAGCCTTCTGTGCAGCAATGAGGACAATCCTCAGTTTACGGACCCAGTCCGCATACTTGCTACTACCAACTTTCAACTAAATTTTCTCTAGGAACATATCTTAAACAGTAGAGCTAAAGCGTAAGCTATGACATAATTTTGCAAGGACCTTTTGACTATGTTCATGATAATTGAGTTCATCTGGTTATTTAATGAACTCCCACTCAGATAGACATCCCTCTCGTCATCTAAGTGATACATGATCTGAGTCAAACTAGGCCGTGTTCGATCATCACGTGAGACGGACTAGTCATCATCAGTGAACATCTCCATGTTGATCGCATCTACTATACGACTCATGTTCGACCTTTCGATCTCTTGTGTTCCGAGGCCATGTCTGTACATGCTAGGCTTGTCAAGTCAACCTAAGTGTTTCGCATGTGTTCTGAGGCCATGTCTGTACATGCTAGGCTCGTCAACACCCGTTGTATTCGAACGTTAGAATCTATCACACCCGATCATCACGTGGTGCTTCGAAACAACGAACCTTCGCAACGGTGCACAGTTAGGGGGAACACGTCTCTTGAAATTTAGTGAGGGATCATCTTATTTATGCTACCATCGTTCTAAGCAAATAAGATGTAAACATGACAAACATCACATGCAAATCATAAAGTGACATGATATGGCCAATATCATCTTGCGCCTTTTGATCTCCATCTTCGAGGCGTGGCATGATCACCTTCGTCACTGGCATGACACCATGATCTCCATCATCATGATCTCCATCATTGTGTCTTCATGAAGTTGTCTCGCCAACTATTACTTCTACTACTATGGCTAACGGTTAGCAATAAAGTAAAGTAATTACATGGCGTTTTCATTGACACGCAGGTCATACAATAAATTAAGACAACTCCTATGGCTCCTGCCGGTTGTCATACTCATCGACATGCAAGTCGTGATTCCTATTACAAGAACATGATCAATCTCATACATCACATATATCATTCATCACATCCTTTTGGCCATATCACATCACATAGCATACCCTGCAAAAACAAGTTAGACGTCCTCTAATTGTTGTTGCATGTTTTACGTGGCTGCTATGGGATTCTAGCAAGGACGTTTCTTACCTACGCAAAAGCCACAACGTGATATGCCAATTTCTATTTACCCTTCATAAGGACCCTTTTCATCAAATCCGATCCAACTAAAGTGGGAGAGACAGACACCCGCTAGCCACCTTATGCAACTAGTGCATGTCAGTCGGTGGAACCTGTCTCATGTAAGTGTACGTGTAAGGTCGGTCCGGGCCGCTTCATCCCACGATGCCGCCGAATCAAGATAAGACTAGTAACGACAAGTAAATTGACAACATCGACGCCCACAACTACTTTGTGTTCTACTCGTGCATAGAAACTACGCATAGACCTAGCTCATGATGCCACTTTTGGGGAGCGTAGCATAAATTCAAAATTTTCTACGCATCACCAAGATCAATCTATGGAGTAATCTAGCAACGAGGGGAAGGGGAGTGCATCTACATACCATTGTAGATCGCGATGCGGAAGCGTTGCAAGAACGCGGATGAAGGAGTCGTACTCGTAGTGATTCAGATCGCGGTTGATTCCGATCTAAGCACCGAAGAACGGTGCCTCCGCGTTCAACACACGTGCAGCCCGGAGACGTCTCCCACGCCTTGATCCAGCAAGGAGAGAGGGAGAGGTTGGGGAAGACTCCGTCCAGCAGCAGCACAACGGCATGGTGGTGATGGAGGAGCGTGGCACTCCTGCAGGGCTTCGCCAAGCACCGCAAGAGACGAGGAGGGAGAGGGGTAGGGCTGCGCTATGAGGGAGATGTTCTCCTGTGTATGGCAGCCCCAAAAACCCCAATATATATAGGGGAGGGGGAGGGGCTGCGCCCCCATCTAGGGTTCCCCCCCAAGGGGTGCGGCCAGCCCTAGATTGGACTTGGGGGGGGGGGGCGGCCAAGGGGGGAAGAGAGGGGGGCGCCCCACTAGATGGGCCTTAGGCCCATCTTAGCCTAGGGTTTCCCCCTTCCCCCCTTTCCTGCGCCCTGGGCCCCTTGTGGAGGCGCACCAGCCCACCTAGGGGCTGGTACCTTCCCACACTTGGCCCACGCAGCCCTCTGGGGCCGGTGGCCCCACCTGGTGGACCCCCGGGACCCTCCCGGTGGTCCCGGTACATTACCGATAGCACCCGAAACTTTTCCGGTGACCAAGACAGGACTTCCCATATATACATCTTTACCTCCGGACCATTCCGGAACTCCTCGTGACGTCCGGGATCTCATCCGGGACTCCGAACAACATTCGGTAACCACATACAAACTTCCTTTATAACCCTAGCGTCATCGAACCTTAAGTGTGTAGACCCTACGGGTTCGGGAACCATGCAGACATGACCGAGACGTTCTCCGGCCAATAACCAACAGCGGGATCTGGATACCCATGTTGGATCCCACATGTTCCACGATGATCTCATCGGATGAACCACGATGTCGGGGATTCAATCAATCCCGTATTCAATTCCCTTTGTCAACCGGTATGTTACTTGCCCGAGATTCGATCGTCGGTATCCCGATACCTTGTTCAATCTCGTTACCGGCAAGTCTCTTTACTCGTTCCGTAACTCACATCATCCCGTGATCAACTCCTTGGTCACATTGTGCACATTATGATGATGTCCTACCGAGTGGGCCCGGAGATACCTCTCCGTTTACACGGAGTGACAAATCCCAGTCTTGATTCGTGCCAACCCAACAGACACTTTCGGAGATACCTGTAGTGCACCTTTATAGCCACCCAGTTACGTTGTGACGTTTGGTACACCCAAAGCATTCCTACGGTATCCGGGAGTTGCACAACCTCATGGTCTAAGGAAATGATACTTGACATTAGAAAAGCTCTTAGCAAATGAACTACACGATCTTGTGCTAGGCTTAGGATTGGGTCTTGTCCATCACATCATTCTCCTAATGATGTGATCCCGTTATCAACGACATCCAATGTCCATGGTCAGGAAACCGTAACCATCTATTGATCAACGAGCTAGTCAACTAGAGGCTTACTAGGGACATGGTGTTGTCTATGTATCCACACATGTATCTGAGTTTCCTATCAATACAATTATAGCATGGATAATAAACGATTATCATGAACAAGGAAATATAATAATAACCAATTTATTATTGCCTCTAGGGCATATTTCCAACAATAACAGCAATCTGTCTAAACAAAACAGTCTGTAAAGAATGCAAGAGGAATCATACTTATTTAACTCAAAAAATTCTGAAAATTTACCACACTGTAGAGAATTTATCATAGCTTATTCTGAAAAAATTTCAACATTTTATCACATTCTGAATTTTCTAGGGACTTTTGCAATAGCGACAAACTTCATGGTTTGAAACAACAACTCATATACTTGCAATTTGTGCATGGTGAAGGCTATCCTTGTCACTTTTATTGAAATAAAAGATACAAAACCTTGTTCTAAATAACAGAAAGCAAATATAAACAAAATAAAATGACACTCCAAGCAAAACACATATCATGTAGTGAATAAAAATATAGCTCCAAGTAAAGTTACCGATGAATGAAGACGAAAGAGGGGATGCCATCCATGGCATCCCCAAGCTTAGTTGCTTGGGTATTCCTTGAATATTACCTTGGGGTGCCTTGGCATCCCCAAGCTTAGCCTCTTGCCACTCCTTATTCCGATGTCCATTGAAACTTTACCCAAAACTTGAAAACTTCACAACACAAAACTCAACAGAAAATCTTATGAGCTCCGTTAGTATAAGAAAATAAATCACCACTTAGGTACTGTTGTGAACTCATTCTAAATTCATATTGGTGTTATATCTACTGTATTCCAACTTCTCCATGGTTCATACCCTCCGATACTACTCATAGATTCATCAAAATAAGCAAACAACACATAGAAAACAGAATCTATCAAAAACAGAACAGTCTGTAGTAATTTGTAACTCTCGAATACTTCTGTAACTCCAAAAATTCTGAAAAATTAGGACAACCTGGGAAATTTGTGTACCAATCAGATTCAAAAAGAATCAGATCAAAATCACACTTCTGTGAATTATGAAAATTATTTTCCTAGGCGCAAAAGTTTCTGTTTCTCAACAAGATCAAAAACAACTATCACTGTAAGCCATCCCAAAGGTCTTACTTGGCACTTTATTGAAACAAAAGCTATAAAACATGATTAATAAAGTAGATTAATCATGTGGACACACCAAAACAGTAGGTATAAATTTTGGGTTGTCTCCCAACAAGCGCTTTTCTTTATTGCCTTTCTAGCTAGGCATGATGATTTCAATGATGCTCCCATAAAAGATAAGAATTGAAACATAATGGGAGCATCATGAAGCATATCACTAGCACATTTAAGTCTAAACCACTTCCTATGCATAGGGATTTTGTGAGCAAACAACTTATGGGAACAAGATCAACTAGCATAGGAAGGCAAAACAAGCAAAACTTCAAGATTTTCAACACATAGAGAGGAAACTTGATATTATTGCAATTTCTACAAGCATATATTCCTCCCTCATAATAATTTTCAGTAGCATCATGAATGAATTCAACAATATAACCATCAAATAAATCATTCTTTTCATGATCTACAAGCATAGAAATTTTTGTACTCTCCACATAAGCAAAATTCTTCTCATTTGGAATAGTGGGAGCAAACTCAACAAAATAACTATCATGGGATTGAAAACTAAAATCAAGATGACAAGTTTCATGGTTATAATTATTATTTATAGCATACATGTCATCACAATAATCATCATAGATAGGAGGCATGCTTTCATCATAATAAATATTCTCATCAAACATGGGGGACAAAAAATACCATATTCATCAAACATAGCATCCCCAAGCTTGTAGCTTTGCATATCATTAGCATCATGGATATTCAAAGAATTCATACTAACAACATTGCAATCATGCTCATCATTCAAATATTTAGTCCCAAACATTTTATAGACTTCTTCTTCTAACAGCTGAGCACAATTTTCCTTTCCATCATTTTCACGAAAGACATTAAAAAGATGAAGCATATGAGGCAACCTCAATTCCATTTTTTGCAGTTTTTTTATAGACTAAACTAGTGATAAAACAAGAAACTAAAAGGTTCGATTGCAAGATCTAAAGATATACCGTCAAGAACTCACCTCCCCGGCAACGGCGCCAGAAAAGAGCTTCGTTGACGGGATGTGAGTGCCGCTTACCTAGCCTCCCCAGTAACAGCGCCAGAAAATAGCTTGATGTCTACTACGCAACCTTCTTCTTGTAGACGTTGTTGGGCCTCCAAGTGCAGAGGTTTGTAGGACAGTAGCAAATTTCCCTCAAGTGGATGGCCTAAGGTTTATCAATCCGTGGGAGGCGTAGGACGAACATGGTCTCTCTCAAACAACCCTGCAACCAAATAACAAAGAGTCTCTTGTGTCCCCAACACACCCAATAAAATGGTAAATTGTATAGGTGCACTAGTTCGGCGAAGATATGGTGATAAAGTGCAATATCGATGGTAGATATAGGTTTTTATAATTTGAAAATATAAAAACAACAAGGTAGAAAGCGATAAAAGTGAGCGAAAACGGTATTGCAATGCTTGGAAACAAGGTCTAGGGTTCATACTTTCACTAGTGCAAGTTCTCTCAACAACGATAACATAATTAGATCATATAACAATCCCTCAACATGCAACAAAGAGTCACACCAAAGTCACTAATAGCGGAGAACAAACAAAGAGATTATTGTAGGGTACGAAACCACCTCAAAGTTATTCTTTCTGATTGATCTATTGGGCTATTCCTATAAGTGTCACAAACAACCCTAGAGTTTGTACTAACATAACACCTTAAGACACACATCAACCAAAACCCTAATGTCACCTAGATACTCCAATGTCACTACAAGTATCCACGGGTTTGATTATACGATATGCATCACACAATCTCAGATTCATCTATTCAAACCAACACAAAGAACTTCAAAGAGTGCCCCAAAGTTTCTACTGGAGAGTCAAGATGAAAACATGTGCCAACCCCTATGCATAAGTTCACAAGGTCACCGAACCCGCAAGTTGATCACCAAAACATACATCGAGTGGATCACATGAATATCCCATTGTCACCACAGATAAGCACATGCAAGACATACATCAAGTGTTCTCAAATCCTTAAAGACTAAATCCGATAAGATAACTTAAAAGGGAAAACTCAATCCATTACAAGAAGGTAGAGGGGGAGAAACATCATAAGATCCAACTATAATAGCAAAGCTCGCGATACATCAAGATGGTGCCAAATCAAGAACACGAGAGAGAGAGAGAGATCAAACACATAGCTACTGGTACATACCCTCAGCCCTGAGGGTGAACTACTCCCTCATCGTCATGGAGAGCGCCGGGATGATGAAGATGGCCACCGGTGATGATTCCCCCTCCGGCAGGGTGCCGGAACAGGGTCCCGATTGGTTTTTGGTGGCTACAGAGGCTTGCAATGGAGGAACTCCCGATCTAGGCTTCTTTGCGGGGTTTTTTGTATTTGTAGGAATTTTTGGCGTCGGTTTCACGTCAGGGGGTCCACGAGGAGCCCACAAGGTCGGAGGGTGCCCGGGGGGTTAGGGCACGCCCTCCACCCTTGTGGAGGCCTCGTGGCTCTTCTGGCCCAATCTTTTGCTTTGGGGGCTTCTTCTGGTCTATAAAAAATCACCATAAATTTTCAGGTCAATTGGACTCCGTTTGATATTCCTTTTCTGCAAAACTCAAAAACAAGGAAAAAACAGAAACTGGCACTGGGCTCTAGGTTAATACGTAGTCCCAAAAATCATATAAAATAGCATATAAATGCATATAAAACATCCAAGATAGATAATATAATAGCATGGAACAATCAAAAATTATAGATGCGTTGGAGACGTATCAATATGTTACTTGCCCGAGATTCGATCGTCGGTATCTTCATACCTAGTTCAATCTCGTTACCGGCAAGTCTCTTTACTCGTTCCGTAATACATCATCTCGTGACTAACTCCTTAGTCGTTTGCTTGCAAGCTTATGATGTGTATTACCGAGAGGGCCGAGAGATAGCTCTATGATACTCGGAGTGACAAATCCTAATCTTGATCTATGCTAACTCAACAGACACCTTCGGAGATACCTGTAGAGCATCTTTATAATCACTCAATTATGTTGTGATGTTTGATAGCACACAAGGCATTCCTCCGGTATCCGGGAGTTGCATAATCTCATAGTCGAAGGAATATGTATTTGACATGAAGAAAGCAATAACAATAAAACTGAACGATCACATGCTAAGCTAACGGATGGGTCTTGTCCATCACATCATTCTCCTAATGATGTGATCCCGTTATCAAATGACAACTCATGTCCATGGTTAGGAAACCTTAACCATCTTTGATCAACAAGCTAGTCTAGTAGAGGCTTACTAGGGACACTATGTTTGTTTATGTATTCACACATGTATTAAGGTTTCCGATCAATACAATTCTAGCATGAATAATAAACCTTTATCATGAATAAGGAAATATAAAATAACAACTTTATTATTGCCTCTAGGGCATATTTCCTTCAGTCTGCCACTTGCACTAGAGTCAATAATCAAGATTACATAGTAATGAATCTAACACCCATGGAGTCTTGGTGCTGATCATGTTTTGCTTGCGGAAGAGGCTTAGTCAATGGGTGTGCCACATTCAGATCAATATGTATCTTGCAAATTTCTATGTCTCCATCCTTGACTTGTTCACGAATGGAGTTGAAGCGTCTCTTGATGTGTATGGTTCTCTTGTGAAACCTGGATTCCTTCGCCAAGGCAATTGCTCCAGTGTTGTCACAAAAGATTTTCATTGGACCCGATGCACTAGGTATTACACCCAGATCGGATATGAACTCCTTCATCCAGACTCCTTCATTTGATACTTCCGAAGCAGCTATGTACTCCGCTTCACACGCACATCCTACCATGACACTCTGCTTGGAGCTGCACCAACTGATAGCTCCACCATTCAATATAAATACCTATCCGGCTTGTGACTTAGAGTCATCCAGATCAGTGTCAAAGCTAGCATCGACGTAACCATTTAAGATGAGCTCTTTGTCACCTCCATAAACGAGAAACATATCCTTGGTCCTTTTCAGGTACTTTAGGATGTTCTTGACCGCTGTACAGTGATCCACTCCTGAATTACTTTTGTGCCTCCCTGCCAGACTTATGGCAAGGCACACATCAGGTCTGGTACACAGCATGGCATACATGATAGAACCTATGGCTGAGGCATAGGGAATGACTTTCATTTTCTCTCTATCTTCTACAGTGGTCGGGCATTGAGTCTGACTCAACTTCACACCTTGTAACACAAGCAAGAACCCTTTCTTTGACTGGTCCATTTTGAACTTCTTCAAAACTTTATCAAAGTATGTGCTTTGTGAAAGTCCTATTAAGCGTCTTGATCTATCTCTATAGATCTTGATGCCCAATATGTAAGCAGCTTCATCGAGGTCTTTCATTGAAAAACTCTTATTCAGGTATCCTTTTATGCTATCCATTAATTATATATCATTTCCAATCAACAATATGTCATCTACATATAATATTAGAAATGCTACAGAGCTCCCACTCACTTTCTTGTAAATACAGGCTTCACCGAAAGTCTGTATAAAACCATATGCTTTGATCACCTCATCAAAGCGCATATTCCAACTCCGAGATGCTTGCACCAGTCCATAGATGGATCGCTGGAGCTTGAACACTTTGTTAGCACCTTTAGGATCGGCAAAACCTTCTGGTTGCATCATATGCAACTCTTCTTTAAGAAATCCATTAAGGAATGCAGTTTTGACGTCCATTTGCCAGATTTCATAATCATAAAATGCGGCAATTGCTAACATGATTCGGACAGACTTAAGCATCGCTACAGGTGAGAAAGTCTCATCGTAGTCAACCCCTTGAACTTGTCGAAAACCTTTTGCGACAAGTCGAGCTTTGTAGATAGTAACATTACCATCAGCGTCAGTCTTCTTCTTGAAGATCCACTTATTCTCTATGGCTTGCCGATCATCTGGCAAGTCCACCAAAGTCCACACTTTGTTCTCATACATGGATCCTATCTCAGATTTCATGGCCTCAAGCCATCTGTCGAAATCTGGGCTCATCATTGCTTCTTCATAGTTTGTAGGTTCGTCATGGTCTAGTAAAATGACTTCCAGGACAGGATTACCGTACCACTCTGGTGCGGAACATGCTTTGTTGACCTACGAGGTCTAGTAGTAACTTGATCTGAAGTTTCATGATCATCATCATTAGCTTCCTCACTAGTTGGTGTAGGCATCACGGGAACGGATTTCACTGATGTGGTACTTTCCAATTCGAGAGAAGGTACAATTATCTTATCAAGTTCTACTTTCCTCCCATTCACTTCTTTCGAGAGAAACTCCTTCTCTAGAAAGGTTCCATTCTTGGCAACAAAGATCTTCTCTTCGGATCTGTGGTAGAAGGTGTACCCAATTGTTTCCTCAGAGTATCCTATGAAGATGCACTTCTCCGATTTGGGTTTGAGCTTATCAGGCTGAAGCCTTTTGACATAAGTGTCGCAACCCCAAACTTTAAGAAACGACAGCTTAGGTTTCTTGCCAAACCACGGTTCATACGGTGTCGTCTCAACAGATTTAGACGGTGCCCTATTTAACATGAATGCATCTGTCTCTAATGCATAACCCCAAAACGATAGTGGTAAATCGGTAAGGGACATCATAGACCGCACCATATCTAATAAAGTACGGTTACGACGTTCGGACACACCATTACGTTGTGGTGTTCCAGGTGGCATGAGTTGTGAAACTATCCCACATTGTTTTAAATGAAGGCCAAACTCATAACTCAAATATTCACCTTCGCGATCAGGTCATAGAAACTTTATTTTCTTGTTATGATGATTCTCCACTTCACTCTGAAATTCCTTAAACTTTTCAAGACTTGTGTTTCATTAAGTAGATATACCCATATTTGCTCAAATCATCTATGAAGGTCAGAAAATAGCGATACCCGTTGCGTGCCTCAACACTCATCGGACGACATACATCGGTATGTATTATTTCCAATAAGTCATTGGCTCGCTCCATTGTTCCGGAGAACGGAGTTTTAGTCATCTTGCCCATGAGGCATGGTTCGCAAGTATCAAATGATTCATAATCAAGTGATTCCAAAAGTCCATCTGCATGGAGTTTCTTCATGCGCTTTACACCAATATGACCTAAACGGCAGTGCCACAAATATGTTGCACTATCATTATCAACTTTGCATCTTTTGGCATCATTATTATGAATATGTGTATCACCACAATCAAGATTCAACAGAAATAGACCACTCTTCAAGGGTGCATGACCATAAAAGATATTACTCATATAAATAGAACAACCATTATTCCCTGATTTAAATGAATAACCGTCTCGCACTAAACAAGATCCAGATATAATGTTCATGCTCAACGCTGGCACCAAATAACAATTCTTCAGGTCTAAAACTAATCCCGAAGGTAGATGTAGAGGTAGCGTGCCGACGACGATCACATCGACCTTGGAACCATTCCCGACGTGCATCGTCACCTCATCCTTAGCCAATCTTCGTTTAATCCGTAGCTTCTGTTTCGAGTTACATATATGAGTAACCGAACCAGTATCAAATACCCAGGCGCTACTATGAGCATTAGTAAGGTACACATCAATAACATGTATATCAAATATACCTTTATCACTTTGCCATCCTTCTTATCCGCCAAATACTTGGGGCAGTTCCGCTTCCAGTGACCAGTCCCTTTGCAGTAGAAGCACTCAGTTTCAGGCTTTGGTCCAGCTTTGGGCTTCTTCCCGGGAGTGGCAACTTGCTTGCCATTCTTCTTGTAGTTCCCTTTCTTTCCCTTGCCCTTTTTATTGAAACTAGTGGTCTTGTTTACCATCAACACTCGATGCTCCTTCTTGATTTCTACCTCCGCGGCCTTAAGCATTGCGAAGAGCTCGGGAATTGTTTTGTTCATCCCTTGCATATTATAGTTCATCACGAAGCCTTTGTAGCTTGGTGGTAGTGATTAAAGAACTCTGTCAATAACACAGTCAATTGGAAGATCAACTCCCAGCTGAGTCAAGTGATTGTAATACCCATACATTTTGAGTACATGTTCACTGACAGAACTGTTCTCCTCCATCTTGTAGCTATAGAACTTGTTGGAGACTTCATATCTCTCAACTCGGGCATTTGCTTGAAATATTAACTTCAACTCCTGGAACATCTCATATGCTCCATGACGTTCAAAACGTATTTGAAGTCCCGGTTCTAAGCCATAAATCATGGCACACTGAACTATCGAGTAGTCATCAGATCGAGCTTGCCAGATGTTCAAAACATCAACATCTGCTCCTGCAGCAGGCCTTTCACCTAGCGGTGCATCAAGGACATAATTCTTCTGTGCAGCAATGAGGATAATCCTTAGATCATGGACCCAGTCCGCATCATTGCTACTATCATCTTTCAACTTAGTTTTCTCTAGGAACATACAAAAATAGGGGAGCTATATCGCAAGCTATTGATCTACAACATAGATATGCAAAAACTATTTAGACTAAGTTCATGATAAATTTAAGTTCACTAATCAAATTACTAATGAACTCCCACTTAAATAGACATCCCTCAAGTCATCTAAGTGATATGTGATCCAAATCAACTAACCCATGTCCGATCATCACGTGAGATGGGGTAGTCATCAATAGTGAACATCTCTATGTTGATCATATCTACTATATGATTCACGTTCGACCTTTCGGTCTCCAGTGTTCCGAGGCCATGTCTGTACATGCTAGGCTCGTCAAGTTTAACCCGAGTATTCCGCATGTGCAAAACTGTCTTGCACCCGTTGTATGTGAACGTAGAGTCTATCACACCCGATCATCACGTGGTGTCTCAACACGATGAACGTACTAAGCAAAATAAGATGCATAAAAGATAAACATCACATGCAATCAAAATATGTGACATGATATGGCCATCATCTTGTGCTTTTGATCTCCATCTCCAAAGCATTGTCATGATCTCCATTGTCACCGGCTCGAGACCTTGATCTCCATCGTAGCATCGTGGTCGTCTCGCCAACTGTTGCTTCTACAACTATTGCTAACTCATAGCGATAAAGTAAAGCAATTACATGGCGTATGCATTTCATACAATAAAGAGACAACCATACGGCTCCTGCCGGTTGCCAGATATCTTACAAAACATGATCATCTCATACAATACTGTATATCTCATCATGTCTTGACCATATCACATCACAACATACCCTGCAAAAACAAGTTAGATGCATGTCCTCTACTTGTTGCAAGTTTCTACGTGGCTGTCATGGGCTTCTAGCAAGAACCGTTCTTACCTACGCATAAAACCACAATGGTGTTCCGTCAAGTTTGCTGTTTTAACCTTCTTCAAGGACTGGCGTTAGTCAAATTTGATTCAACTAAAGTAGGAGAAACAGACACCCACCAGCCACCTTTATGCAAAACTAGTTGCATGTCTGTTCGGTGGAACCAGTATCTTGTACGTGGACATGTAAGGTTGGTCTAGGCTGCTTCATCCCACAATACAGCCGAATCAAAATAAGACGTTGGTGGTAAGCAGTATGACTATCACCTCCCAGAACTCTTTGTGTTCTATTCGTGCATATCATCTACGCATATACCTGGCTCTGACACCACTGTTGGGAATTGTTGCATGGAAAAACAAAAAAAATTCTATGCACACGCAATGATCTATCCGTGGAGATGCATAGCAACGAGGGGGGGAGTGTGTTTACATACCCTCATAGACCATAAGCGGAAGCGTTTCATAACGCGGTTGATGTAGTTGAACTTTCTTCGCGATCCACCGATCGAGTACCGAACGTACGACACCTCCGAGTTCTGCACACGTTCAGCTCGGTGATGTCCCTCGCCTTTTTGATCCAGCAAGACATCAAGGTAGTAGATGAGTTCCGTCAGCACGAGGGCGTGGTGATGGTGATGGTGAAGTGATCTCTGCAGGGCTTCGCCTAAGCACTACGAAAATATGACCGGGGGAGTAAACGGTGGAGGGGGGCGCCGCACACGGCTAGGCAATTGTCTGGTCTGTGCTAGGGGTGCCCCCACATATATATAGGCGGGAGGGGATGGGAGAGGCTAGGAGGCGCCCCAAGTAGGACCGAATCCTACTTGGGCTCCTCCCAAGCCGCGCCCCCCTGCCATATATATCGGAGGGGGGAGGAAAGAGGGGGAGGGGGAAGGAAGGGGGAATCCTATTCCCTTTCTTTCCTTTCCTCCTTCCCCTTTCCTTCTCCACCTTGGCCGGCCCATATGGGGGGCGCACCAGCTCCTTGTGACTGGTGCGTTTCCCCTCTTGGCCCATAAGGCCCATATCTTTTACCGGGGGTGCCCGGAACCCCTTCTAATGACCCGATATGTACCCGGTACCATCCGGAACACTTCCGGTGTCCGAATACCATTGTCCTATATATCAATATTTACCTCTCGACCATTTCGAGACTCCTCGTCATGGCCGTGTGGTCTCATCCGGGACTTCGAACAAAATTCGGCCACCAAATCACATAACTCATATAATACTATATCGTCATCGAACGTTAAGCGTGCGGACCCTACTGGTTCGAGAACTATGTAGACATGACCGAGACACCTCTCCGGTCAATAACCAATAGCAGAAACTGAATGCTCATATTGGCTCCTACATATTCTACGAAGATCTTTATTGGTCGAACCATTATGACAACATACATAATTCCCTTTGTCCATCGGTATGTTACTTGCCCGAGATTCGATTGTCGGTATCTTCATACCTAGTTCAATCTCGTTACCGGCAAGTCTCTTTACTCGTTCTGTAATACATCATCTCGTGACTAACTCCTTAGTCGTTTGCTTGCAAGCTTATGATGTGTATTACCGAGAGGGCCCAGAGATACCTCTCCGATACTCGAAGTGACAAATCCTAATCTTGATCTATGCCAACTCAACAGTCACCTTCGGAGATACCTGTAGAGCATCTTTATAATCACCCAGTTACGTTGTGACATTTGATAGCACACAAGGCATTCCTCTGGTATCCGGGAGTTGCATAATCTCATAGTTGAAGGAATATGTATTTGACATGAAGAAAGCAATAGCAATAAAACTGAACGATCATTATGCTAAGCTAACGGATGGGTCTTGTCCATCGCATCATTCTCCCAATGATGTGATCCCGTTACCAAATGACAACTCATGTCCATGGTTAGGAAACCTTAACCATCTTTGATCAACGAGCTAGTCTAGTAGAGGCTTACTAGGGACAGTATGTTTGTTTATGTATACACACATGTATTAAGGTTTCTGATCAATACAATTCTAGCATGAATAATAAACCTTTATCATGAATAAGGAAATATAAAATAACAACTTTATTATTGCCTCTAGGGCATATTTCCTTCAGTGGGGCGCGCTAGCCCCATGTGGGCTGGTGTGCCCTCCCTCGTTGGCCCGTTTGGCCCAATATGCTCCCGTGGCCTCCCGGAACCCCTTCCGGTGATCCGGTAATACTCTGGTGCATTCTGAAACCTTTCAGGAGACCAAATACTATCATCCTATATATCAATCTTTACCTCCGGACCCTTCTGGAGCTCCACGTCATGTCTGTGATCTCATCCGAGACTCCGAACAACATTCGGTCACCAACATACACTGCTGCAGGATGCTGCTAACGCGACACTACGATTAGAGACCCTTCGACGAAACTGTGTGCGATGCCATAATCGCAAATGGTGGTGTAAAAGAACCGTCAAAAAAGGTGCAAAACGTTTGTGATGGAGGATGCATCAAACACGGTTCAGATTTTAGTTGCGTGTGCGATGCAGGGGATACGGTTCAGCTCAATTAACTGTTTGCGATGAGGAGGAACAAAAGAAACGGGCAGCCAGATGAAGGTGTGTGCGATGTACAACATACGTCACTCGGATGAACTATTTGTGATTAGGAAACACAAAAGAAACGGTCAGCCAGATCAAAGGTGTGTGCGATATACGTCATGCGGTTCACTTGGATGAACTGTTTGTTTTGAGACATGAGAACAGAAACGGTTCAAATGAACAAGATGTGTGTGATACGAGGCAAACATGTCTGTAATCGGAAACATGTGCGAAGACCGATAACAACACAAACGATTACTGCTAGCAAGCTGTGTGTGTTGTGAGCAAACGAGCTGGCATACAATTGTGAGTGATTGGTGAAAACATCACCGACGGGTTCCATTGTTTAGTCCATGTGCGATGTGATTTTCTTTGTCCGCACAACATCTATGCTCTATCTACAGAGCATCAACATATATACTTAAAAAGACAGCATTGCATAACCAAATTAAGCATACAATTACACAAGTGACTACACACATAACATTTCCACACACCAAAGTAAGCAATTACATGCATACTAAAGTAGGAGAAACGAGGATCTAATCATCTACTTATTGTTGCGACGACGCTTGCCATTGCTCTGCTTCCGACAGGATCCCTGGCCTTTTTGGGGAAGGAGGCACTTCCTCATGTCAACAATCCGCCTGTACATGTCGTAGCTCGTGTACGCCTCCTTGGCCGCGTACACGATGTGAGCTTTGTCAAGTTTCTCCATCCAGGCCGAGTGCCAGGCACGCTTGTCCTTGTTGCACGAATCCTTCATGTCTCTGTAGTAGGGGTCGATGATGGCCTCGGCGAGGTGAACTAGTGAGTCCTTCTCATGCTCCTTGCTGCCCCAGATCTTGTATTGGCGCTGGATGTCAACAAGATTCTGGCAGGCGATGCCCGAATTCTCGAGCGCCTTTACATCTTTGGTGATGTCCACCGTAGCGAACATGTAGTGGGGGCTGTTGACAAACCTGGCGAAACGCTCGCAAGGCCTTGTGGCCAGGCAGTAGTGGTAGACAAGGACGTGGTGGCGCACGCACATCTCCATGATGTGGATGGAGTGCTCCACCCAGACCGGGTCGTTGGTGTACACGGCCGAGAGGTCCATGAACCTTCTGTGGGTGTCCACCACGTCACGCATGGTGAACTGCTGCTCGTCGCCGGGAGCCGCTCGGAGCGCGATTGGAGCCGCGCAGGATACCCTCTAAGAATTTCTCATGGTGGGTGTGCTTCTTGCAATGGTGGGGCGCGATCGAAAGGTTGAAGAGACACAAGGGTTAAATGGCCGCTGTAATAAATAGGGGCCGGCCGGCCTGTAATCGTCACATCTTGTCACGGCATTCATAGCGGAGGATTCCAGAATCCAGTGCACGCTTGACAACACCGCACCGCACGCGTGGGCTCGAAGAGGCGCCAAATGTATCATCGGTGAGCCTGTTCCCGCGCTACCGCGCTATTTACCATGCAAGCTTCCCGGCCGGCTAGTTTGGCCATGCGTCAGCTAGAAGAAGGACAAATCATGGGCGTTTATTGGCAAAAAGCTTTGTAAAAACAAAATGTGTGGAATGACTTCGATCATAAGTTTACCCGTGGGTGATGAGGTCAAAGTTACACAGAAGGGTGATGATGGACACTCGAGTGCGATAATTAATTCTGCGCTCTACAGTGCACACGGTGGAAGAAACCAATTGTGTGCAATAATGTCGAAGATCACAGTCGAGTTAGCTATACAGATCGTGTGCTGTGAGATCGACAAGGTAAACAGATTCGAGAATGGTTAATAAAATCTAAGACCATTGCAAATTAAGGTCAAAATAGTGCTAGCAATATATGAGTCTCATACGATGCCATTTCAACGATTGTGCCACAAAAGCTTGAAATATTACAAGGTTCAAATTCCAGAGTTATATGGCTCAAATTCGAAGATTACAAGGTTCAAACTGATATTAGAAATGAAATTCAGCTCATCAGCTGCTAACGCTCGCGCTGATCCGCTGAACATGGATATCAGAGAGGTTCAAACTAATATCACCGCTTCTAAGTCTGGTTTCAAAACCTCACAATTTTTGCAAAGGGGTCAGCCATTGAGAAGTCATGTATGGGGTTGACACGATGACTTCCGATTACTCTGTCATTTGAAGTTCCAAAATGAAATTTAGCATTTTTGGAGCCTACTCCATTCTGCCACAGGCGCCGGCACTGATCAACAAACCATTCATTTTTGCGAAATAAATGTAGGGCAAACCTCAGTTCCTTCAGCACCCTTGCTCTGGGAACAAAGACCTGGCAAATATAATCTCCGGTAAGGTCCCTCGGTAGGAGTTCAAAGTAATTTATGAGAGATGCAGATCTAGGCATTCGACGTGATTGTTATACTGTATCACATTATCCACCACCGGGCCTAATCTTATCTAAAAAAGAAGAAAACGTGTTAGTGCCTACATGCAGTTTTGAACATTACTACATGCCTATTTGGTTTGCAGGATTTGTAAAATGCACTAACATGCCATCTTTGATCTGACATGATTAACATGGGCATTTGATTACATTCTAGAAAAATGTAGCCTCCCCCCTCAAAAAAAGAAAGAAAAATGTAGCCTTCTTCACAAGAGGTTGGAGTGGATGAAAAGTTCCCTAAGAAAACTAGTACAGATGAATCCAAAGGAGAAATGCTTATTGATTGTAACCATATGGATCAAGCAACCAATATGGGGGGGGGCATGTATGTACTGAAATCCTCCAAAAGAACCTTCAGAAATCGTAGTACATTGTCATTGTAAACTTGGAAAAAGGTGTCACAATTTGAACTCCCTTATGGTTAACATTTAACAAGAAAGGAACATCACCTCGATATATAGCTTCTCCAGGCACGAAAAGCATCTCAGGAAACTGACAACTTGCTCCAGGTCGGGGTAGATAGATTCTAGTGCCAAGACCTTCACTGTGCGCAGTTTCGGGGTCATGCTTGTCGGAATCATTTTCTGAATGACAGACGAACAAACATCTTCAAAATTAGAAACAATGTTAATTTGTAGAAGGAGAGGTAGAAGGCGGCTGTTGTACCTGAATGGGTGTGGATCCAATAACAAGTTCGGAGTATTTGTGAGACAAGTAGCCCACCACTGTCAATTTCGGCGCAGAAATGACATTGATTCTTGTTGGACCTTCTTGATCAACTACAAGTAATCTCTCAAGTGCAGGGGTGTCCTCAATGACCATACCGGGGTACACATCTTGTGATGTCTTCCTGCCGCACCAGCAACACACATAAATAGTCCGGAGAGCCATGGAGGTGATGTGGAAGGTACTCAACCCATTGATTGCTTGAAGATGAAGGTACTCGAGTGCAGTACAGCCATGGAGTAGGCGCTCCATGTCACCGTTTGAGAGGCAGACGGCGACGAGCTCGAGGTGCTTCAGTCGTGGTAGAATAAGAGCGGGCGCGTCATTAAGGGGGGGGAATGGCAGTTCCTGAACTTGGCGACGCGCAGCGTGGGCGCGAGGCGGAGTGCAGACGTTGGCAGCGACCGCATAGGCCCATAATCAAAAGTGAGCTCCTCGAGCTGATCTAGGGCGGGGGATCGGAACCAGTCGTCAAGCTTAGCTAGGTCCTTGCCGTTGGAACGGAACTTGCCCATTCTAAGGCCTTTGGTTGGGCCAAGGTGACTGCCGAGGATCTTGGAGAACGCATCCAAGCTTTTGCGATAGCCATGGTAGAGCTCGTGGGTGTCGTTGAGGTCGAGAGGGCTGGAGTTCCATAGGGGGCGCCACCGCCGGGAAAGGATGGTTGTCCGCGCCCAATATTTGATTGGGAGGAGGGAGATGGTGACTCTCAACATATCATCGAGGAGGCTGCTGATGAAGTCTAGGCCTGCTGAAGTCGCTTGCGGTTCTAGCTCGCCCCGCCTCCGCTTGTTGGCAGCCCCGTTCTCTACCTCCGGAGTCTCCTTGTCAGCGGTGCTTTCTGATAGAAATGGGAGTACAGGGAATATTTAGTTAAAACTGGGCAACAGAAAAGTGTATTGGTAACTAGAAGTTATTAGGTAGGAATATAGTAAGAAAAGGGAATAACAATTGGTTGCTTAAATACTACACAATTCATTTGACATTGCTGGGTAAGTCAACATGCAGATAGTTGAAAAGAAAACTTACTTCGAACAAAGTCTGGACAGATGATTTTGTCGGGGAAGTTAGCATATATCTCATGACCAGGCCCTTTTATGTGGAGTGCAATTTTAGTGCCAGCTTTCAGTACATAAAACTTTGCAATTTCTTTCCAAAAGCCAGTGCCAAAATAGGAGTCACCACGTTCATCAAGTCTCACAGTAGCAACGATTGTAAATCCATGGTTTGTGTGCAGTATGACATCCGTGGAGCCTTGATCTATGTAAACGGAAAAATTGTGCACTACGTAATCTGTTGCATAGCAAGGGACGTGCTGCAGAAAATGGTAGGATTGTTAAATAAAATATGGTAACATGCAAATATGGGCCTGAATTGAAAGAACTGTACAACAGTTGAAATCGAAGGACAAAAATCTATAATTAAACAGATAGGGTAAACATGATGTCATGGAAATATGAGAGTAATCGAAAGAACAATACATCATTAATTTGCCTAATATAGAAAGAAGAGGGGAAAATCCCCTTTGACGTATATGGTGCATGTGGCACCTTTTATCCAAATGTAGCAATATTTAGAATATTTTCAGGAAAGTAGGCCATGCCAACCGATTTAGGGTGAGATTGAACATACCGCGCACGTCCTCAAGTTATCTGGTACGGTGAGATGGAATCCCTGGCGGAGGTCACAAAGTCATGAAGTGTCGGCGCACTGTACATTCTATGAATGAAAGAAAACCCTCAAATCAGCTCGAATAAAAATGAATTCATGGTGATTTCTGCCGGGTGATTAAAGGAGGCAGATGAACTGGGATAAGAGATGAGATAATATCTCTTTAAATTAGTTACCTTGTCGTCCGTGAGAAAGAACCCTTAGTATGGTAGATTCCCCAACCGAGCGGAGCTGGGTCGACCGCGAGCAGCGTCGAGAAAGTCGATGGCGATAGGCGGCAGCAAGCAGAAGTGGCGAAATGCGGTGGGCTTTGCCGGCAACCTGGCGGCGGCGGCAGGCGTCGAGCTAATTGTTTACCGCCACGATAGGCGGTGCCATGGCATAGACACGGAGGAGCTTGTGCAGGTGTGAATGGGGACCGTACCGGAGGGGGTGGCGGGTGGGGTGAGGATTTTTGTGACGTGGGGATGGTGAGGGTTTTCTTTTTTCTTTTCTGAATTGGGTGGTGAGGGTTTTCTATCCCACAAAGAACTTTGGGGGCGACGGTTTGCTAGAGCGAACCGTGTGTGATTGATGCAACAGGCAAAATGAAAGTCATTGCACACGGTTCCAATTTTGGGAACCGTGTGTGATTGACGTACTACCTCCGTCCTGGTTTATTGGTCCCCCTTTGTAATTTTTTACCAAATTTTGACCAAATATTTGACATATTCAGACATAGATAATAAGCGTACACGTACATAAGCATAGTTCAACCATAAGTACATAGTTCAACCGTCATTAAGCATACTCAAGCGTACATAGTTTGATCCATCCCACATCTCATCTCACATGCCGACACGATCCTGAAGCTTCTCCAGGTACTCGGCGTACGCGCCGTGCGCCACCCTGCAAGAATACTTCTGCTTGAAGGAGCCAACGACCCGTCCTCTTGCATGCGCCAGAACACTTAGATAGGCGTCATGAAGCTTCTGGTTGCAAAATGGGCATCCATAGCCGCCGTTCCAGGTCCTAATACGCCTGTTATGCATTCCCGCATAAAGCTCCCTCAGGATTTGCCTCTTGTACCTCCTCTGGCCATCTTCATCCTTGATGTCCACATCGTCAGACAACACCTATACAAATAGTAAAACAAATTTGGCATTAAATCAATGATTACATGTCGTGAAGTAGGATTAGGAATTTATGGCTATTTATTTATACATATCCAGAGATTATGGTTCGATTTTTAAGCACAGTCGTCTATGTACAGACCAATCTTGAAGAAAATAATGGCACAAACATATGTAGGTCATTCAAAATCAATTGTCAAGTCCTGGCTAGGAATTATTAGCACGAACACTAACCCTAGTCGGATTACTAGCAGAAATCATTTGCACAGATGAAACAACTAATCACTTATCACCTATACCATTCAAACAATCAATATACTACACGGATCTAACAAAACTCACTCAGATTTCATGGTTTGGGAGAACATAACCATAGGATTTCTATTCCAAAAAGGGGGAGGCAAGAGTAACCAGAGAAACCCTATGATCTATTTGACACATAAATGGGTATAGATGACTAACCAGCTGTCCATCGTCGTCGAAGTCGTCGCCGGAGTGGTCGCCGGAGTCGGTGTGGAACTCCGCCTCCGGCTGTGGAAGCTCGACGCCGTCGACGACGTCAGGGTGCAGCGATAACTCGCCGGCGGTGACGGCAACCTCTGTCTCCATCTCCACGCCGTGCTCCGGTGCTTTAGCAGCCCCGACGTCGCCACTCCCTCCGATGGGGCGCTTCGGTGGCATCCTCATACACTGACGGCTTTGAGGACTGAGAGCGGCATCGAGGATGCAAGCGGAGAGAGATGATTGTGTGTGTGTGGCGAGGATGGGGGGTGCGGCCGCTCGGGCGCACCATTAATATGGAGTAGTGGGAGTTATGGGAGAGGGGCGGGCGGCGGTCAAACCGATGGCTCGCCTCCCGGTGAGCCTACGCATCGGACTGCTGGCATTCCTACCAAAGTTTCACACAGCTACTCGCACGCCTCCCGATGACACTACGGAGCGAGCACGCCTCCGTCAATTCACACACCTGCACGCACGCCTCCCCGTTTGCCTGCGCGGCGGACTGCTCGCATGTGTCCCGTCAACTCACGCCTACTCGCACGGCACACGGGTCGCGCGGCGGCACGTATATTATTTTTCTATTTGGATGATTAATGCTGCCGCTTTATTGTTTAATCGAAGCATGGCACGTATCCATTGTTGGTCTAACGCTCACGTTTCGAATAAATAATCCGTTTGGGATATTGGTTCCCAATTATTCATAATCTCCCATTTGTAATTAGATAAAGATTACATCAAAACTGGTCTCAAATTTGACCCAAAAAAGTACAATGCCACTTTGTATTGGTGTCCATATGACAACACGATAAGTTTCATGAACTTCAAATAAGTTTTGGATGTACTACAATTTAAAAATCAAGATTCTCAATGTTTGAAATTTGTTGCACGGGGAGTAAACATGCACCCAGTGAGATACATGTGTTTTTGCAATCCATTTAGGTGCACTATCACATGTGCATGTATCTCAAATTTGATTTTTGCACATTATACCCGTAGAAAATCAATCAATCAATGTACTAAAACGTCTTAATGATCTCTGTGATTTTTTTGAAATTAAAATGTCCCTCCTTTGGTAACATGTATGTTCACTGCGGGATAATTAGTTTAACATACATCGTAGTTGTGGTGGATTCACGCTGTGTGTGTGGGTGTGTGCATTTGGGGGTGGCGGGTGGCTCGCAGTACACTACGAGTTGTGAGCCACCGTGTGGGTTGGCCGTTTTGTTAGGCAGGCCGGTGCCACATCAGTGTCGTGAAATCGTTATTTAAAACATTACACAACCTTTCATACATACATGTTTTGGCCACATGTAGTCGATGGTTGTCCTACACGACACTAGATACTCCCGTGTGACGCTTTCTGTGGGCCCGCGAGGTCGTCGTCCATCACTTTGACGAACAGCCGACAGTGAGGTTAATTTGACCAGCAAGGTAGAATCTTTTTTGTTTGTGTTATGGTGGTATACAGTACGCGTCGAAGAGGTGGGAGGAGACTAGCATAAATACTATACGTACACATCCGTGAACAAGCACACCTCACTCAGTGTCGGGACCTTTTGGTTTCCGAGGCACGTGCAACATCAAAATTGTGAAATTGGCTATTCAAACATCACACAACACCTTTTTGGGCCACATGCATATCCTAGCTAGGACACTCACGTGTGACGCTTCCATCTGTCGGCCCACGAGGCCATCGTCGATGCATGCATGCATCACTTTGACATACATCGGGAGAGGTTAATTAATTTCACCATCGATGAGGATTCTTTTGGGTTGTACATATATTACGGCAGGAGCATATAGTATGTGGTGAAGAGGGGGGAAGGGGACCATCATATGTAGTACGCTTGATGAACCTCACTCTGTGTGGGTGCATGGTTTACGGTTTTTGAGGCATGTGGCACATCAAAGTTGTGCATTTTGGGTATTCAACATATATATATTTGGCCCACATGCAAAGCGGTGGTGGTTGTTCTCTCGCACCCACTTAAGCGGTTATCAGCGATATCGATGCTTTCCATCTATGGGCCCGCTTGGTCCATCACTACCTTTTGCCTGACAACAAGAGAGGTTAATTTGACTTAGGAGGGGATTATTATTTTTGCTTTGGGATGACATGCATGATACAGTTTGAGCACACACACATGCATGTGTACGCATGAATCCCTCCCATCGAGTCGAAGTGGCTAGTACAACGACACATCATGTCGTGGAATTATCACAGCAGATGTCCTAGCAGAAGGACCTAGTCGTGGAGCCATCGCAACGAGGTTAGCTTAAAGGGATTAAACGGGACAAAGGACACAGGGAGTTTATACTGGTTCGGCCCCTTGCGGTGAAGGTAAAGGCCTAATCCAGTTTGAGGTGGTATTGCTTGGGTTTCGATTACCAGGGAGCGAATACGCTTAACCTAGGTTTCGATCTCTCGTTTTCTTGTCCTGAACCGGCACCGGGTCGTCCCTTTATATACACAGGTTGACGCCCAGCGGCTCACGGAGTCCCGGCCGGCTCATATACAACGTGTCCGGCTCGGTGACTAATTACACATGCCTTATACTACAAGTCATACATATATGGCGGTTTACACCTGTAGGCCTTAAGTCGCCTTTGGGCTTCGGGCCTTCAGTAAGCCTGCTTCGTGATCCGCCATCTTCAACATCTTCATGGGCTTTGTCATAACAAACCACCAGCGGTATAACCCGACCCCTCCTGGGCGGGTCATACCCAATAGTTATATCCCCAACATTAGGCTCCAGGTTGATTTAAACTTGTTTATATCAATCTTCCACATTTAGAAAAAAATCCTTCTTCATTTATTTTTGCGAGGCCTTGTAACCCGCCGTGACGTCATCTTTTACGATCGTGGTAACCCGCCGTGACGTCACCTGCCATTAATGTTACACAAGGCCCAAATCTTAATACATCTTCTCTTTTTAATAAGCTCCTGAAAATCGAGGCATCTGCGCTGTCGCATATCCATTTTTTGGACTCCTCGATTCCCGCGCATGCCACTTATCCTTTCAACGTTATAAATAGGGCCAGGGGTCCCTTTCACTTCCCCCCCTTGCCTCCTCATCTCTGTCTTCCACCTCGCGCCGCCTCAGCACCCGAGCTCCACCGCCACCATCGACCTTTGCCACTGCCTCAACAACGGCCGCTACATCAACCTGAATCGACCAGAGTTCGTCCGCGCGCTTCCCTAGTTCAACAGTTCTGGCGAGTTCTCCTCCTTCCCTTTCCCATAGATCCCATTAGGGTTTCCACGAGTTCGTCGGAGTTCATCTTCGTTCTTCACTGTAGCTTGTGATTTTTGATTCAAACATGGTACCCCTCCTGCGCGGTGATAGTCGTAGCACTCATTTTTTCTATTAGAGCATCTCTTTTTGCATAAGAAATCCGATCTGGACACATGAACTGCTCAAGTACTGTAATTTAGGTCTAGATATTTTTCCATTAACTGAAGTGACGTAGATCCAAAATTATAACATCAATCTGTGAAACCTGTTTTTCCAACACTTAGCAACTTTTCCTTTCTCAGATCTGTAAATAATTATGTGGGCGGCTTAACTCAGAAGCCGTAACCCGCCAGGTACCATTAGTCCCCTCTTAAGCCGCCAATAGCTCATCTTTATAACTTCAATGTCATCCTCCGGTTTAACACCCTTGTATGCTTCATTATTATTTGCCTTTAAACTAACAACCGGCTTAACCATATAATCTTAAACCGGCATATTTTTTCTTTCAGATCATCAAAAAAATGGCGAAAGCATATACTGCTTGCAACTGGGTCCAATCCCGGGTCACTGAAGAAGAGCTAAACAATTTCATTGCCACTGGTGCCCTAGCCAAGAAAGAGGACATCCACTGGAGGGCCCCTGGTGAAGAAAATCCTCTTAAACCCAAGGATGGAGAAGTGATTGTTTTTGCTGACCACCTGAGTTAGGGGTTCAGCCCACCCGGCTCAAAGTTTTCCGTGATGTGCTTCATTATTTACAATTTCACCCTCAAGATATTGGACCCAACTCCGTGTCCAAAATTTGCGATTTCCAAGTATTATGTGAAGCTTATCTTCAAGAGGAGCACACAGTTGATTTATTCAGAGAATTCTACTATTTAAACCGCTAGACAGAGTTTGTTGATGGGCCCAACACCAAACTCGGTGGGGTTTCAGTTCAAAAGAGGAAAGAAGTCAGCTTTCCCCATGCTAAGCCGCCGAGTCATCCCAAAGACTAGAACCGAACTTGGTTCTATTGTCAAGACACATCTCCAGCTGGCGAGAATCCTCTGCCGGGTTACCGCGATCACCGACTTAGCAGCACACATCCACTCCCCTCACGGCTCAGTGCGAAGGAACGGGCCAAATACGCGCCATCATTTTTAAAGCTCAGAGCCTTTATGGCCAACGTCTTAACCAGCGTCGACTTTGTGCGGTGCTGGGTGTCCTGGAGTATCTTGCCATTAAGCCGTCGCCCCAGCTTAATGTGCAAATACACTAGCGATGTAAAAGATCCCCAGCGCCACTGTGACATTCAACTGTCTGATGCAGAAATTACTGAGGCCACCAAGAAATTGCTGAACGAACCTTTAAAGGAATGCAGCAAAACATGACTTAGTCCTTTCAGCACCTTCAACAAGCCGCCAGCCGTAAGTGTTGCACACCTTCCGCTCAATCAATATTTTCAATAATTATGCCCACTTATGATCTTTTTGACCTTAACAGGCTGATTCTCCATTTTGGAAGAAGAAACTGCAAGATAAACCGGCTAAACCGGCTCGTACCAAAACCAAGGCCACCAAGAAGCCTGCCAAGAAGAAGACCACTGAGTCCGCCGGGTTAAACATTGATGATGACGATTGTAACACCCCGGATGTAACTTTCCATATTTGTAACTCCAACTCTTGCCATTTTCGGCTATGTGTTATGATATTCTCTTCGTGGTCGGGTTTTGTTTTCCGTTTTGCATTTTGTTCATGTCATGCTTCTCATATCATGTCATCATGTGCATTGCATTTGCATACGTGTTCGTCTCAGTCATCCGAGCATTTTCCCTGTTATCTGTTTTGCAATCCGACGCTCCTACCTCCTCCGGCGCACCCCTCTTGTTTTATTTTCATGAGCGGGTGTTGAACATTCTCGGAATGGACCGAGGCTTGTCAAGTGGCCTTGGCATACCACCGGTAGACCACCGGTCAAGTTTCGTTCCATTTGGAGGTCGTTTGGTACTCCAATGGTTAACCGGGTAACCGCAAAGTCTTTTTGTGTGTTGCAGCAAAAACCCTCCTTCAAACAGTCCAAAACCCACCAAACTCCCTTCCATGCTCTAGGTCATTCGATCGCGATCGTGTGGGTGAAAACCGCACCTCATTTGGACTCTCCTAGCTCCCTCTAACTATATATATGCATCCCTCCCGAAATACGTTCGCAGTCCAACCCTAGCCCCGCTCCCTCTCCGCCGCCGGACGCGTCCGGTCCGCGCCAGACAAATCCCCGCCGCCGCCCGCGCCCAATCGGGACGCGCCACGTCATCGCCTCCTGCCTCCTGCGCCGCCGGCCTGCCTGGGCCCGAGGCTGGCCCCCGCGGCCCATCGCCTTCCGCCGCCGCCTCTCGCAGGGCTCCGCCGGGCGCCGCCGCCGCTCGCCGGTCCCCGCCGCCTCGACCCGGCCGCCGGACCTCGCCGGCCGTCACCGCGTCGCCACGCCTCCGCCGCGCCCGAGGACGCCGCCGCCGCCCGCGCCGTCCATCTCCTCCCTCCGGCCGCTCCTCCTCCTTCCTCTCCAACGTCGCCGACCGCCGTCCCCTCCCCGTCCTCAACTCCGGCCAGCTCCATCGCCGGCGACCTCGGCCCGATCGGATCTGAGATTCCCGAAGGGTTGACCCCGAAATTCTTCTCTCATTTTTTGATATATTTTTTGGCCCTGTTTATCGCATCATAACTCTCTGCATATAGCTCCGTTTCGCGCGTGTAATATATCGAATTGTTCGTCTCATGATGCTCTTCATTTTGTTCAATTGCACCATGTTCATTTGAGTCCATATTGATGCACAAATATCTGGTGCAAGAGTGCTAGTTTCTGTTATCTGCTGTTTCTTAGCAGAACTTGAGGATTTATTATTTTTGTTGCATTTAATCTGTGCATCTTATGGGCATGAGCTCTACATGTGTTTTGTTGTATGCCATGCCATCTTTCCCGTGGTGTATGCCATGTATTTTTGTGATCTCTGTGGTGACTAGCACAAGCATGCAAACTAGGCTCCGTAATGTTTCTGATTTCAGAGACTCGGTAATTTCTCCAAGTCTGTGATTGTTGTTATTCTGTTGCTATGTATCCATGTGGCTACAGAGAGATCCATGATTATTTTAGAGATGTTCAATAAGGATGTTTTGTAGATATTGTTGTAATTGATCCATTCCTGCCCTTGTTTGCAATTATGGAGTGCCATAGCATGACTCAATCTTGATCTACTTTTGCTATACAATATTTCTGGCAGATTGTTTACGGGTTATTCAATTTTGTCAAGCTTGTTGTAGTTGATCCATACATGCTATGTACTTGCTCTTGCCATGGATAGCTTCATAAACATGCCATCTTTCTGTAGGTATGCTTGTTTTGTTATGCATTGCTTCGTGTTGAGTGAATCAAGCTCACCAAGAGGCCTTCATATTATTGTTTCTGCCATGCTCTGTTTTTCTGCTAAGTCTGAAACCTGTTAACGAAACTTGCTATGTTTACAAGGTTGCCATCATATCTTCTGGTCATTTTTGGCTTATGGTCAGTAAGGGACTTTTGTGATATGCATTTAGTAAAATACTGCCATGCCTTGTTTTTCCATGTTAAGTTCCTGTAGCATGTTGATTTCATGCTCTGAACGTTGCTACCTGATGCTGTTTCAGGCATGTCCAGTAATTTCACCAAGTCTGTGAACCTGTTATCTTTTGCACTTTTGCCATGCTTGTTTGAGCTTGTTATGTTATGAACTAGCCGTAGCTCAGTGTTCATCTTTTGTCAAGCATCTCCTGTAGATTACTGCCATATGCTTTATTGCTATGTTGGAGTGCTGTAGCATTGTTACTTGTTGCATTCTATGTGCTATAATGCTGTTTATCGCAGATTCGTGTCATTCTTGTTTTGCTTGCCATTTGCAAACCGTGCATCCGTTTCCGGTGATCTTTATATCGATTTCGACCGAAATCATCTCATCTTTCCAGTGGCATGCTTGGTTTGCCGAGTTACTGCCTTGTTCATCATTTTCCTCCCGGAGCACGCATATGCATCGCATATCATATCTTGCATATCATACATGTTTTGCATCATGTTGCTTGTGCATTTCCCGTGATTGATTGTGGTTCCGTTGCTTGTGTTCTTGTTTGGGTAGAGCCGGGAGACGAGTTCGTGAACGAGGAACCTGTTGAGTACGCTTACGAGGATCAAGCTTTCGACTACTCTGAGAACCTTGTAGGCAAGATGACCATACCCTCGAAATCACTTCTATCTTTGCTTTGCTAGTTGTTCGTTCTATTGCCATGCTGCGCTACCTACCACTTGCTATATCATGCCTCCCATATTGCCATGTCAAGCCTCTAACCATCCTTTCCTAGCAAACCGTTGTTTGGCTAAGTTACCGCTTTTGCTCAGCCCTTCTTATAGCGTTGCTAGTTGCAGGAGAAGTTGAAGTTTGTTCCATGTTGGAACATGGATATGTTGGGATATCACAATATCTCTTATTATATTAATGCATCTATATATTTGGTAAAGGGTGAAAGGCTCGGCCTTATGCCTGGTGTTTTGTTCCACTCTTGCCGCCCTAGTTTCCGTCATACCGGTATTATGTTCCTTGAGTTTGCGTTCCTTACGCGGTTGGGTGATTTATGGGACCCCCTTGACAGTTCGCCTTGAATAAAACTCCTCCAGCAAGGCCCAACCTTGGTTTTACCATTTGCCACCTAAGCCTTTTCCCCCGGGTTTTCGCGAGCCCGAGGGTCATCTTTATTTTAACCCCCCCGGGCCAGTGCTCCTTCGAGTGTTGGCCCGAACTGAGTAGACTGCGGGGCCCCCTCATGGAAACTCGAGGTCTGGTTTTACTCGTAGGATGTCTCATCCGGTGTGCCCTGAGAACAAGATATGTGCAGCTCCTATCGGGATTTGTCGGCGCATCGGGCGGCTTTGCTGGTCTTGTTTTACCATTGTTGAAATGTCTTGTAAACCGGGATTTCGAGACTGATCGGGTCTTTCCGGGAGAAGTTTTATCCTTCGTTGACTGCGAGAGCTTATGATGGGCTAAGTTGGGACACCCCTGCAGGGTATTATCTTTCGAAAGCCGTGCCCGCGGTTATGAGGCAGATGGGAATTTGTTAATGTCCGATTGTAGAGAACTTGTCACTTGACTTATTTAAAATACATCAATCGTGTGTGTAGCCGTGATGGTCTCTTCTCGGCGGAGTCCGGGAAGTGAACACGGTTTGAGTTATGCATGACGTAAGTAGGAGTTCAGGATCACTTCTTGGTCATTGTTAGATGACGACCGTTTCGTTGCTTCTCTTCTCGCTCTCTTTTGCGTATGTTAGCCACTATATATGCTTAGTGCCTGCTGCAGCTCTACCTCATTTCACCATCCTTTCCTATTAAGCTTAAATAGTCTTGATCTCGCGGGTGTGAGATTGCTGAGTCCTCGTGACTCACAGATTCTACCAAAACAGTTGCAGGTGCCGATGATGCCAGTGCAGTTGATGAGATCGACCTCAAGTGGGAGTTCGACGAGGAACGTGGTCGTTACTATGTGTCTTTTCCTGATGATCAGTAGTGGAGCCCAGTTGGGACGATCGGGGATCTAGCATTTGGGGTTATCTTATTTTCATTTGGATTTTGACCGTAGTCGGTCTATGTGTGTATTTTGGATGATGTATGTTTTATATTTATGTATTGTGTGAAGTGGCGATTGTAAGCCAACTCTTGTTATCCCATTCTTGTTCATTACATGGGATTGTGTGAAGATGACCCTTCTTGCGACAAAACCACAATGCGGTTATGCCTCTAAGTCGTGCCTCGACACGTGGGAGATATAGCCGCATCGTGGGCGTTACAACGATGATGATAATGAGTCAGGGGTAGAACTTGACTCTCTTGGCTCCTTTTTTATACATCTCATTGACAATGATTGTTACCAGGACAACCCAGAGGCCAGCCGTGCAGATGACGCAGAGGTAACTATTCTTTCCTCCGGCTCAGAACCTCTGCCAACACAGAACACCGACAAGCAAGCCGGAAAGTAAGCTTTTCTCACCCTCTATCTCACTTGGATCCCAACTTTCTTTTGAAGAAACAACAACACGAAGCTCGCCGCACCACCCGACATAGTGGTGGTGTAATCACTTCTTTCGGCTTACCGAACACGCCGGTTCGCAAACGCCGCCCAGAGGTCTTTCATATTTCTGATATACTTTATCCCAAGGCGGGTCATTTCCGTCAACCTCTTAACCCGTCTGATTCAAACTATCAAGGGACTTCTCATTCCTCCTCTGGCGAGTCAACGGGAACTCAAATCCCGACTTTCAAGACTGTACCTGGGTAAGGGTATATTTTAATCATTCACACCTTATGCCTGACCATTATACTGACCTCTTTACACTTCTTATTTCCAGGGGCTAGGCCAAACCCAGCAAGAAGGCAAAGCTGAATAAGCCGGTCGATGATTCCAATCCGTCTGAGCCGGAAAAACAACAACCTGACTCTTCTCATCCAATTGCAGAAGCCACCATTGATGACCCACCACCAGAAGACCATGAAGCCTCCATAGACCATATGGATATTGAACCGGTGATTTCTAAGCCACCAAGCCCGATTAAGCCTGCTGAGGATAAGACTGATGATGTTGTTATTACTGGGTTTGGATTCACAGCTCCGGGTCAACCTACTGTCTTATCTAAGCACAACGCCAAAGAAGAAATTTCTGCTGAAGATAAAGGCAAGTGGAAGGTAGACTTGGAGAGCTATGCCCAGTTCAACGCCCAAGACATCCACTATGGCTACTTGAACCGTCTATACACCAGCCGTGATTTTGAAGTCGGCTTAGTAAACCTGATGAAGGAGTGCTATGAGGTAAATGCTGCAACTCCTTTTTATATGAATATACTTCCTTTTAGCCGCCAAGTTTATTGGACATGATAGAATAGAATGTGCTGTAAACTTCAATAGTTGCATAGATCAAATCCAGTAGCCCCCAAGGGCTGGTTTATGCTTTCAATATGAACCGGGACTTATAATATCAGTACTTCAACTTTGCATGTGTAGCCCCCAAGGGCCGACTTAATAAGTATGTTAAGCAGGGACTTTAATTAACAAGAATCAATATTGCATCCGTAGCCCCCAAGGACCGGTTTAATCAGTCATGAATAAATCGGGACTAAGCATCCTGCCACAAACCAATATTCCAGCTTGTGGACTTTTTAAACCAGATCATGTCATTTATCCGGGTCAGCAGATAAGTCTATCTTAACAAAGAGCAATATGCATTAGCCCCCAAGTGCCAAGTATAATACTTGTATTGTGCTTGGGACTTTTAGAAAGTTTCAAGAAGCAATAGACATTAGCCCCCAAGGGCCAAGTATAATACTTGTATTGTGCTTGGGACTTCGCAAATCATCATGATCATAACGCCTTCCATCTTTGCATATATCATAGGCTGAACTAACCGAAAAGGATGCACGGGTGAATGATCTGAAGGCCAATGTGAAAACCCAGCAAGCCGAGACATCCAAGGCCAAAATAGAATTAAAAACTGCTTTGGAGAATATTGAACAGCTGAAGCAAAATTTTCAATGCTGAAAAAGATGGCTGGGAAACTGAGAAGGCGGCTCTATTGAAGAGAGCAGATGATGCTGAAGCGGCACTTAAGCCGGTGACTGAAGAGTTATCCGGCTTAAAGCAACAGATTAATATCATGTCGTCAGCCATCTTTGGTAAGTAGAAAAACATGTCTCCCTTGTACCTCAAGAATCACATTGTGAATATCTGCCGGCTTACTCATAATTTTACTGATATAGGTTCGCGGAGCGTGAAGTTGGGCTCAGACATGCGCGTCCAGCTTAAGGATGTCTACACTCTTGTAGAACAGTTATATACTGGTGCCCAACGAACCATTGCTGCTACGCTGCACAAGTAAACTCCCTCAACACTTATCAAAGATACATTGAAGCAGTTATCCGTGCTGCCCAAAAGGATTGATGACTTAAAACGGGGAGCTGCCAGAGCCGGCGCCTTAACTGCCTTAAGCCGGGCAAAGGCATGGCAAGCCGATCTTGACCCGGAAGATTTGGCCAACGGCTGCCCCAGTGTTAAAGAAGATGGATCTGCCTTCAGTGCTGATGATTTTGCAGAGATAGCAAGAGCCATGCATCCCTTAGCAAGCAAGCTGGCTGACGAAACCAGTCTATCAACATACCAGGCGGCTTATGATGCTGACAACAAGAGAGTTAGCGCGCCGGTTCACGAGCCAAAAGATCTCATCCCGCCGATTCGTAAGCACACCTTCGCTCCTGACATTGATCCATCGAACCTTATTGATGATGAAGCTGTGTTTAGAGTGTTGACCGGTATCAACTGGGCTACACCTGACTTCCAGCTGACGGATAATCAAGGGGCTGAAGATGACGAAGAGGCGCAAGATGACCCAGAGGCTTCAACCCGCCAACAGCCATGAGCCGATTTATGAAACATAATACTTTGCTGTGTTGACATCAAAACACTTATCCTTGTTGGCCATCAGATGCCTTGTAATAGCCTAGTTAAACTCTTGATCTGCCATGCCATCGTGCATGTTTTGTTTTGCATGACATTGTTGATCTGCCAATTTAAAGATCTGCCACTTATGTTTATGATTTCATCAACTATGTGCACCAGATTATTTATTGTACCTATACACAAACAGATCACAAGTACCCTAGCGGTTTATCGCAGGGCGGGTCACAATACCCTATAAAAACCACTGGTGACTTAAGGCAGTCCATAACCAGGGCCGGTTCAAGCATAACCTTATATAATTATAAAATATCATACCTATGATATTTGTTCACACTGTCGGCTTACCATACCTGTGCAGTAAGGGGTAATATCCCAAGACTTTAGAGCACAGCGCTTCTAAGTATATAAAATCATCATACACGGGCGACTTATAGTCCAAAGCCAGGCCGGGTTAACAAACTCCGGACGGATTCATATGTCAATCATAAGGCATCATAGCCCTCATTGGTTTCCAGCCATGTATCAACATGTCACAAAATACCCAAATCAAATATAAATCGAAAGACAAAAACAAGGCCTTCATAGGCTGCCAAACCTTCAAATCAAGTGCTGTCAAAGGGCCGCACAGCCGCTGAGTTAAACCTTCACTTAACCTTATAAGCCGGGCCTCACATGACCAATCGTCGTTTTAACTTTGACAAGTTCAGGGTCTGTATAAGATTAACTTGTCAAGAGTACGACGAGTCATTCCAGTCAATCTGGGCAGAGTGGCAGACTTAAAAGGCAGGATAACCCGGGTTTTTAGGTGAATACACCTGGCTTCCAAGCCTATTACAAGGGTCATAAAAACTCTTGTCCGTTGAACAAAGAGCCCCCAAGTAATATTTCATTCCAGGCGTACAAGCCAGATGAATAGGGTAATCACAGCTATGCTCAATGAGTAGGAAGCCCCCAAGTATTTAGTAATCATGGCGTACAAGCCGATCAAGAGGGTAGTCATAGCTATGCTCGATGAGCAGGAATCCCCCAAGTGACCATATGAAGTGAAAATAAAGACTCATTATTTTTGAAAAATGAAACGACAGAGGCCCTGAATTATCAGGGATGCCGGCTTTATTATATTCATCATAATATATACATTGTTGAGATATGTACATCACAAGAGCCAGTGGCTCAGGTGTAATAAGGCCGAAGATGAGCAATATTCCACGGCCGGCGGGTCTCCTCCTCCGATGTGCGTGAGTCCTTGTGGCCTCGAACATCGATAAGGTAGTATGACCCATTGTTTAGATTTTTGCTGACCACAAAAGGCCCTTCCCAAGGTGGGGATAGTTTATGCATATCAGTTTGATCCTGGATAACCCGGAGCACCAAGTCACCTTCTTGAAAGGTTCTGGTCTTAACCCGGCGGCTGTGATAACGACGCAGATCTTGCTGGTAAATCACCGAACGAGCCGCCGCAAGGTCACGCTCCTCATCCAACAGGTCAAGTGCATCCTGACGTGCTTTTTCATTATCAGCTTCAACATAAGCCGCCACACGGGGCGAGTCGTGACGGATGTCGCTAGGGAGAACCGCCTCTGCTGCATAAACCATGAAGAAAGGCGTGTAACCCATAGATCTGTTGGGGGTAGTATTGATACTCCATAACACTGAGGGCAACTCCTCCACCCAACAACCCGGTGTCCTCTGCAAAGGGACCATGAGTCGGGGCTTGATGCCTCTCAAAATTTCTTGATTGGCTCTCTCAGCTTGACCATTAGACTGAGGGTGAGCCACTGATGATACATCAAGGCGAATATGCTCACGTTGACAAAACTCTTTCATAACCCTTAGACAGATTAGTGACATTGTCAGTTATAATGTTGTGGGGAAAATCAAAACGGAAAATCACCTTTTTGATAAATTGAGCCGCCGTCGCCGCGTCACACTTACTGACCGGCTCTTCTTCCACCCACTTTGTAAATTTGTCAACCGCCACCAAAAGGTGGGTCTTTTTATCCTTGGACCTTTTGAAGGGTCCAACCATATCAAGCCCCCAGACTGCAAACGGCCAAGCAATTGGAATCATCCTCAATTCCTGAGCCGGCACATGAGCTCGTCGTGAAAATTTCTGACAACCATCACATTTACTGACCAAATCTTCTGCATCAGCATGAGCCGTCAGCCAATAAAATCCATGACGGAAAGCCTTGGCCACGAGAGACATAGAGCCGGCATGATGACCACAATCTCCTTCATGGATCTCTCATAAAATTTCACAGCCTTCCTCAGGAGAAACGCAACGTTGAAACGCCCCTGTGACACTGCGATGATGCAACTCTCCATTGACAATAGTCATTGACTTAGACCACCGGGTTATCTGCCTGGCCAAAGTTTCATCCTTAGGTAACTCGCCCCGGGTCATATAAGCCAAATATGGAACTGTCCAGTCAGGAATAACATGAAGAGCTGCCACCAATTGTGCTTCCGGGTCAGGAATAGCTAGATCTTCCAGTGTAGGCAATTTGACTGACGGGTTATGCAGAATATCCAGGAAAGTGTTAGGTGGCCCCGGCTTACGCTGGGATCCTAATCGGCTCAAAGCATCAGCCGCCTCATTTTCCCTACGATCAACATGTTCCACTTGATAACCTTTGAAGTGACCAGCGATAGCATCTACTTCTCGGCGATAAGCTGCCATGAGCGGATCCTTGGAATCCCAAGTGCCAGAAACTTGCTGAGCTACCATATCTGAGTCGCCAAAACACCTCATCCGGCTTAAGTTCATCTCCTTAGCCATTCAAAGACCATGGAGCAAAGCCTCATACTCAGCTGCATTGTTAGTACAAGGGAACATCAACCGGAAAACATAGGAAAATTTATCACCTCGTAGGGAAGTCAAGACAACTCCAGCCCCCGAGCCCTCCAACTGCATGGATCCATCAAAATGAATAGTCCAATATGTGTTATCCGTCTTCTCCTCAGGCATCTGTAGCTCCGTCCAATCATTGATGAAATCCATAAGCACTTGAGACTTGATGGTTGTGCAAGGCATATAATTCAAACCATGAGGTCCAAGCTCAATGGCCCATTTGGCTATCCGACATGTGGCTTCTCTGTTTTGAATGATATCCCCTAAAGGAGCAGAACTTACCACAGTGATGGGTGACCCAAAAAATAGTGCTTGAGCTTTCGGCTAGCCACGAACACCCCATATACAAGCTTCTGCCAATGTGGATACCTCTGCTTGGACTCAATAAGCACCTCACTGATGTAGTAAACCGACCGCTGAACCGGATGCTCCTTGCCTGATTCCTTCCTTTCCACCACAATGGCTACACTGACAGCTCGGCTATTGGCAGCCACATATAACAACAAAGGCTCTTTATTGATGGGAGCAGCAAGAACCGGCAGCTCAGCCAACTATTTCTTCAAGGCCTCAAACGCCTGATCAGCAACATCACTCCAAACAAAGTGATCTGTCTTCTTCATCATCTGGTAAAGAGGGACGGCCTTCTCACCCAACCGGCTTATGAACCGGCTTAACGCTACAATACGACCCGCCAAACGCTGAACATCATTGATACACGCCGGTTTAGCCAGAGAGGTGATAGCCTTTATTTTCTCCGGGTTAGCTTCAATACCTCGTTCTGAAACTAGAAAACCCAAGAGCTTGCCTGATGGCACATCAAAGACACACTTGGCCGGGTTAAGCATCATCTTGTAGACCCGGAGATTGTCGAAGGTCTCCTTCAAATCATCTATCAGGGTCTCCTTCTTCCTGGATTTCACCACAATATCATCCACATAAGCATGAACATTGCGCCCAATCCGATCATGAAGGCAATTTTGCACACACCGCTGGTAAGTTGCCTGGGCACTCTTGAGCCCAAAAGGCATAGACATGTAACAGAAGGCTCCAAAGGGAGTGATGAAGGCTGTCTTCTCCTGGTCCTTAACTGCCATCTTGATCTGATGATAACCAGAATAAGCATCCAAAACACTCAAACGCTCACAACCCGCTGTAGCATCAATAATTTGATCAATACGGGGGAGAGAAAAGGGATCAGCCGGACAGGCCTTGTTTAAGTCCGTATAATCCACACACATGCGCCAGGTGCCGTTTTTCTGAAGTACCAGCACCGGGTTAGCCAACCACTCAGGATGAAAAATTTCAACAATGAACCCAGCCGCCAAGAGCCGGGCTACCTCCTCACCAATAGCCTTACGCCTCTCTTCATTGAAACGGCGAAGGAATTGCTTGACCGGTTTAAACTTTGGATCAATATTGAGAGTGTGCTCAGCGAGTTCCCTCGGTACACCTGGCATGTCTGAAGGCTTCCATGCAAAGATGTCCCGGTTCTCATGGATGAACTCGATGAGCGCGCTTTCCTATTTCGGATCCAGATTGGCACTGATGCTGAACTGCTTGGATGAGTCGCCAGGAACGAAGTCAACTAGCTTAGTGTCATCTGCCGACTTAAACTTCAACAAGGGGTCATGCTCTGTGGTTGGCTTCTTCAAAGATGTCATATCCGCCGGGTCAACATTATCCTTGTAAAATTTCAATTCCTCTGTTGCACAGACAGATTCATCGTAAGCAGCATCACCTTCTTCACATTCCAAGGCTACCTTGCAACTTCCATGCACTGTGATGGTACCCTTGTGACCCGGCATCTTAAGCTGTAAGTAAACATAACAAGGCCTTGCCATGAATTTAGCGTAAGCCAGCCGCCCAAACAGAGCATGATAAGGGCTCTTGATTTTGACCACTTCGAAGGTCAATGTCTCAGATCTGGAATCATACTCATCTCCAAAGGCAACCTCTAAAGATATTTTGCCCACCGGATACGCCGACTTACCAGGCACCACACCGTGAAAAACAGTGTTCGACGGCTTAAGATTTTTATCACTTAATCCCATGCGACGGAAAGTACCATAATAAAGGATATTGATGCTACTGCCTCCATCCATGAGTACTTTAGTGAATTTGTACCCTCCAACCTGGGGTGCCACTACCAAAGCCAAGTGACCTGGGTTATCAACACGGGTCGGGTGATCTTCGCGGCTCCAAAGTATAGGGTGTTTAGACCATCGCAAGTAACGGGGAATTGCCGGCTCAACCGCGTTTACTGCCCTCTTATGGAGTTTCTGATCTCGCTTACACAAACTCGTGGTAAAGACATGATACTGTCCACTATTCAGCTGCTTCAGATTACTCTGATAACTAGCCTGTTGCTGATTCCCTTGACCAGGCTGTTGATTAAAACCACCCTGATTGCCTTGGCCCTGAAAACCGGAACTAGAACCGCCACCAACGTAACCCGGACTGTGAGAGCCGGGTCCTGAGCCGCCGTCTGGCCCATGATTGTTCTGAATTTTTTTGAATTTCTGTACTCTCTCATGATGAAGCAATCCTTCCAGAGGTGAGCGGCCGGCTTTTCCCATGTACCATGCTTTGGGCAGGGTTGATTCATCATCTCCTCAAGGTTGAAATTTTGCCCTCCAAATCGAGGGTTTGGCTTTCCCTTACGACGCTGACCATTATTCTGCGTGTTGGTGTTAGCCACAAAATCCAAACTACTATCAGCCTTGCGCTTACCATTGCCCCCCTGATTCGTCGGATTATGCTCCTGCCCTTTGGTGTTGCTACTCTTCTTTCCCTTACCCGGCCTTTCCTCATCAGACTCGGGGTCCTTGGTACTATCAGAGTCGGCATACTTGACCAGAGCCGCCATGAGCTCCCCCATGTCACTGCAGTGCGTTTGAGCCGCCCCAGCTTCTGCTTAAGAGGCATAAAACGGCAGTTTTTCTCCAACATTAGAACTGCTGAACCGGCGTTGATACGATCTGATGAGTGCAGGATGGCTGAGACCCGGCGCACCCAATAGGTTGTTGACTCGCCCTCTTCTTGGACACAGGAGTCCAAATCCACAATTGACATAGGCTGCTTGCACGTGTCTTTAAAATTCTTGATGAATCAGGCTTTTAACTCGGCCCATGATCCAATGGAGTTGGCAGGCAGTCCTTTCTACCAAGTACGGGCCGTTCCATCCAACATCATAGTAAAATACTTAGCACATGCAGCATCGCCAGCATCCAACAGCTCCATTGCCATCTCATAACTTTCAACCCAAGCTTCAGCGGGGCTGATCTGCTGTGTAGTTAGGCACCTTACGAGGGCCCTTGAAATCCTTGGGCAAACACACATTACGTAGAGCCGACACTAAACATGGCACGCCCAAGGTCCTAGAGGTCACGCCTGCCTCCACCGAAGTTGTCAGATAAGCCGGAGAATGTTGATGAGCCGCCAGCTCGGCCTCCCGACATGCTCTGCCCTGATCCACCAGAGTCTGAGCATTGGCACCACCGCGCGCCGGGTCATGTCCACGAGGCTGGTTACGGCGCTGTTCAGTGCTTGAAACTGCCGGTGAGTCAATGTGTCTGCTGTAGCTTCGGCTTGGACGAGGGGTTGAGTGAATCCACTCGCGACTATAAGAATAAGCCGCTTGCTGCTCCAATGCTGTCTGAAGAAGTTCTCTGGCCCTCCGTGTTTCAACCGCCGTCGGAGACTCGCCTTCAACTGGCAGAGCCGCCAATCGTGTGGCTGCAGCAATCATATTATCCAGAGGGTTTGAATAATGACCCGGCGGCGTTAGAACATGCTGAGGCGGGGTAGTATTCAAACAAGGTGGATCTGTCGTGCGCGGCTGAGCCGACGCTCCAGCCCTAGGCGTTGCCACCACCCGGTTTACCTCAGGCGGGTTACTGGTCCCCGCTCCAGGCGTATTGAAGAGGTTTCTCACATCATAAACCGGGGGCAAATGACTCTGGTGCCTCCTCCTCATGATCTCGTTTGAAGCGTTCTGATCCAATGTGAGCTGGAAGGAATCCGCTTGAATCCGTTGTGCCTGGGCGTCCAAAACAGCCCGCTCCGCAGTCATCCTAGAGTTCTCAGCCGCCAGCTCTTCCTTGGCTTGAGCTATCTCATCTCGCAGCTTAGCCACATCTACCTTATGCTGTTCCTGGTTGTCCGGGGTTACCTCTATCCCCATAAAAGTTGCCAGAGCCTCCAACAGCTCTGTTAAAACTTGAGCCGGCGGGCGTGTTGAGCCGCCAGCACTAGCCACCACCGCAGCCGCTAAATTAGAGGTCATAGCCACGGCAGCCATTGAACCAAGCATTGGCTGTGTACCGGCCATGAAGATCGCCACCCTGTTCGGCGGCTCATAGGGGTCCGGAATACTGTCACCATCGGAACAGCCCCCAAGCCGGCCGTCTCGTAGCTGATACATTGAATTAGTCTTGCCTGTGGACGATTCGCCATCGGAGTAGATGGCCATTTCACCGCCAGACACAGATCCTTCCTCAAATTCCGTCCCATGGATAAATCCAATGAAGGCGCGCTTCACGGCGGGTTGAACCCGGGCGGGTCGTGCACGCTGAGCCGTCTCGATGATGTCGGTGCAGATGTCCGGCTCAGGGCCCGGTTCGCCGATCTTGCCGATCAAGACGTGGATTCCGCCGAAGGGGACCCGGTACCCGTACTCGATTGAGCCGGCCTCGGGGCCCCAGCCTGCATCGTCGATGTAGAGCTTGCCATGACGACTCTTGGTCATCCGGCCGACGGCATATCCCTTGATCCCTTCGAAGCTGCCCTGTAAGAACTCGAAACCACCATGCGCTGGCCCCACGGTGGGCGCCAACTGTCGTGGAATTGTCACGGCAGATGTCCTAGCAGAAGGACTTAGTCGTGGAGCCATCGCAACGAGGTTAGCTTAAAGGGGTTAAACGGGACAAAGGACACAGGGAGTTTATACTGGTTCGACCCCTTGCGGCGAAGGTAAATGCCTAATCCAGTTTGAGGTGGTATTGCTTTGGTTGCGAATACCAGGGAGCGAATACGCTTAACCTAGCTTTCGATCTCTCATTTTCTTGTCCTGAACTGCCGCGGGTCGTCCCTTTATATACACAGGTTGACGCCCAGTGGCTCACGGAGTCCCGACCGGCTCATATACAACGTGTCCGGCTTGGTGACAAACTACACATGCCTTATACTACAAGTCATACATATATGGCGGTTTACACCTGTAGGCCTTAAGTCGCCTTTGGGCTTTGGGCCTTCAGTAAGCCTGCTTCGTGATCCGCCATCTTCAACATCTTCACGGGCTTTGTCATAACAAACCACCGGCGGTATAACCCGGCCCCTCCTGGGCGGGTCATACCCAATAGTTATATCCTCAACACATCATGAACCGATCTCGCTCTGTGTGGGGAGCTAGTGTACGATTTTTGACACACGTGCCACATCAATGTTGTGTATTCAAACATGCATGCATGCATCACCTCCATACATATGCATGTAGTGGTGGCCTTCGAATGCTACACTCCCTCACGTGGTTATCGGCTACAAGCCTATATATTCATGGGCCCGCGTGGACATCCATGATCACCTTGACCAACAACAAGATAGGTTACCATGGCGGATTCTTCATTTTGTTCGTGTTATCGTAGTATAGGTCATGGTGAGATTTAGACCTTAAGTTTGAGCGCATATACTATGCACGCATGCATGCATGAATTCCCGTCGTTGGCTTGAAGTGTGGTGTAACATACATATGCATTGTTAACCTAACCCTCACTCAGTGTGGGGATTTCTAGTTCGAAATCAGGGTGCCACATCAAAGTTGTTCCATTGTTACTCAAAACACACCTCTCCATACATATATGTTAGTGCCACACGCATGCAGTGGTTGTCTTCAGGGACTAGCTACTTGCGTGATTATTAGCAAGCTAGCCCATCTCCGGGGTCGCATGGACGACCATCACTTTGACTAACAACAAGAGAGAGGTTGTACGACCAAGGTGGATTATTCTTGGTCCATTTTACGATCCATCTTGGTGAGATATGCCTCTCTGGCCCACCGACTGGAAGTGTGTGTGGGGGGGGGGGTTGCTACTTCGCACTTTGCTAGGCGAACCTCGGTTGGGGGGGCATGCATTCATAGCTTAGGATTCCCTTCGTGGCGACACGAGGGGGGCTTCTAGCTAGTTCGCACTTTGCTAGGTGAACCTCGGTTGGGGGGAGGGGGCATGCATTCATAGCTTAGGATTCCCTTCGTGCCGACACGAGGGGGGCAGCTGCTAGCTACTTCGCACTTTGCTAGGTGAACCTCGGTTGGGGGGGCATGCATTCATAGCTTAGGATTCCCTTCGTGCCGACACGAGGGAGGGGGGCTGCTAGCTACTTCGCACTTTGCTAGGGCGAACCTCGGTTGGGGGGGCATGCATTCATAGCTTAGGATTCCCTTCGTGCCGACACGAGGGAGGGGGGCTGCTAGCTACTTCGCACTTTGCTAGGGTGAACCTCGGTTGGGGGAGGCATGCATTCATAGCTTAGGATTCTCTTCGTGCCGACACGAGGGAGGGGGGGCTGCTAGCTATTTCGCACTTTGCTAGGTGAATGAACCTCGGTTGCGGGGCATGCATTCATAGCTTAGGATTCCCTTCGTGCCGACACGAGGGAGGAGGGGGTGCTACCTCTTGAGCACTGCGTTGGTTTTCCCTTGAAGAGGAAAGGGTGATGCAGTAAAGTAGCGTAAGTATTTCCCTCAGTTTTTGAGAACCAAGGTATCAATCCAGTAGGAGGCCACGCACGAGTCCCTCGCACCTACACAAACAAATAAATCCTCGCAACCAACGCAATAAAGGGGTTGTCAATCCCTTCACGGTCACTTACGAGAGTGAGATCTGATAGATATGATAAGATAATATTTTTGGTATTTTTATGATAAAGATGCAAAGTAAAATAAAAGGCAATAAAAATAACTAAGTGTTGGAAGATTAATATGATGGAAGATAGACCCGGGGGCCATAAGTTTCACTAGTGGCTTCTCTCAAGAGCATAAGTATTACGGTGGGTGAACAAATTACTGTTGAGCAATTGACAGAATTGAGCATAGTTATGAGAATATCTAGGTATGATCATGTATATAGGCATCACGTCCGAGACAAGTAGACCGACTCCTGCCTGCATCTACTACTATTACTCCACACATCGACCGCTATCCAGCATGCATCTAGAGTATTAAGTTCATAAGAACAGAGTAACGCTTTAAGTAAGAAGACATGATGTAGAGGGATAAACTCATGCAATATGATATAAACCCCATCTTGTTATCCTCGATGGCAACAATACAATACGTGCCTTGTTGCCCCTACTGTCACTGGGAAAGGACACCGCAAGATTGAAACCAAAGCTAAGCACTTCTCCCATTGCAAGAAAGATCAATCTAGTAGGCCAAACCAAACTGATAATTCGAAGAGACTCGCGAAGATAACCAATCATACATAAAAGAATTCAGAGAAGATTCAAATATTGTTCATAGATAAACTTGATCATAAACCCACAATTCATCGGTCTCAACAAACACACCGCAAAAGAAGATTACATCGAATTGATCTCCACAAGAGAGGGGGAACATTGTATTGAGATCCAAAAAGAGAGAAGAAGCCATCTAGCTAATAACTATGGACCCGAAGGTCTGAAGTAAACTACTCACACATCATCGGAGAGGCTATGGTGTTGATGTAGAAGCCCTCCGTGATCGATGCCCCCTCCGGCGGAGCTTCGAAAAAGGCCCCAAGATTGGATCTCACGGGTACAGAAGGTTGCGGCAGTGTAATTAGGTTTTTGGCTCCGTATCTGGTAGTTTGGGGGTACATAGGTATATATAGGAGGAAGAAGTACGTCGGTGGAGCAACGTGGGGCCCACGAGGGTGGAGGGCGCGCCCAGGGGGTAGGCGCGCCCCCCTACCTCGTGCCCTCCTGGTTGATGTCTTGACGTAGGGTCCAAGTCCTCTGGATCACGTTCGTTCCGAAAATCACGTTCCCGAAGGTTTCATTCCGTTTGGACTCCGTTTGATATTCTTTTTCTGCGAAACTCTGAAATAGGCAAAAAAACAGCAATTCTGGGCTGGGCCTCCAGTTAATAGGTTAGTCCCAAAAATAATATAAAAGTGTATAATAAAGCCCATTAATGTCCAAAATAGAATATAATATAGCATGGAACAATCAAAAATTATAGATACGTTGGAGACGTATCAAGCATCCCCAAGCTTAATTCCTGCTCGTCCTCGAGTAGGTAAATGATAAAAACAGAATTTTTGATGTGGAATGCTACTTGGCATAATTTCAATGTAATTCTCCTAATTATGGTATGAATATTCAGATCCGAAAGATTCAAGATAAAGGTTTAATATTGACATAAAAGTAATAATACTTCAAGCATACTAACTAAGCAATTATGTCCTCTCAAAATAACATGGCCAAAGAAAGTTCATCCCTACAAAATCATATAGTTTAGTCATGCTCCATTTTTGTCACACAAGAATGCTCTCATCATGCACAACCCCGATGACAAGCCAAGCAATTGTTTCATACTTTAGTAATCTCAAACTTTTTTCAACCTTCACGCAATACATGAGCGTGAGCCATGGATATAGCACTATGGGTGGAATAGAATATAATGATGGGGGTTATGCGGAGAAGACAAAAAAGGAGAAAGTCTCACATCAACGCGGCTAATATCAATGAGCTATGGAGATGCCCATCGATTGATGTTAATGCAAGGAGTAGGGATTGCCATGCAACAGATGCACTAGAGCTATAAATGTATGAAAGCTCAACAAAAGAAACTAAGTGGGTGTGCATCCAACTTGCTTGCTCACGAAGACCTAGGGCATTTGAGGAAGCCCATTGTTGGAATATACAAGCCAAGTTCTATAATGAAAAATTCCCACTAGTATATGAAAGTGACAAAACAAGAGACTCTCTATCATGAAGATCATGGTGCTACTTTGAAGCACAAGTGTGGAAAAAAAGGATAGTAGCATTGTCCCTTTTTATTCTCTTTTTTTGGGCCTTCTTTTTTTTATTTGGCCTTTCTCTTTTTTTGGGCACAAAGCTCTATGAATGATGATCATCACACTTCTATTTATTTACAACTCAATTATTACAACTCGATACTAGAACAAAGTATGACTCTATATGAATGCCTCCGGCGGTATACCAGGATAGCAATGAATCAAGAGTGACATGTATGAAAAATTATGAATGGTGGCTTTGCCACAAATATGATGTCAACTACATGATCATGCAAAGCAATATGACAATGATGAGCGTGTCATAATAAACGGAACGGTGGAAAGTTGCATGGCAATATATCTCGGAATGGCTATGGAAATGCCATAATAGGTAGGTATGGTGGCTGTTTTGAGGAAGATATAAGGAGGTTTACGTGTGAAAGAGCGTATCATATCACGGGGTTTGGATGCACCAGCGAAGTTTGCACCAACTCTCAATGTGAGAAAGGGCAATGCACGGTACCGAAGAGGCTAGCAATGATGGAAGGGTAAGAGTGCGTATAATCCATGGACTCAACATTAGTCATAAAGAACTCACATACTTATTGCAAAAATCTACAAGTCATCAAAAACCAAGAACTATGCGCATGCTCCTAGGGAGATAGATTGGTAGGAAAAGACCATCGCTCGTCCCCGACCGCCACTCATAAGGAGGACAATCAAAGAAAACCTCATGTTTCAAATTTGTTACATAACGTTTACCATACGTGCATGCTACGGGACTTGCAAACTTCAACACAAGTATTTCTCAAATTCACAACTACTCAACTAGCACAACTTTAATATCACTACCTCCATATCTCAAAACAATCATCAAGCATCAAACTTCTCTTAGCATTCAGCACACTCATAAGAAAGTTTTTTACTAGTCTTGAATACCTAACATATTAGGATTAATTTTCCAATTTAAGCAAATTACCATGCTGTTTAAGACTCTCAAAATAATATAAGTGAAGCATGAGAGAATAATAGTTTCTATAAAACAAAACCACCGCCGTGCTCTAAAAGATATAAGTGAAGCACTAGAGCAAAAACTATATAGCTCAAAAGATATAAGTGAAACGCATAGAGTATTCTAATAAATTCTGAATCATGTGTGTCTCTCTAAAAAGGTGTGTACATCAAAGATGATTGTGGTAAACTAAAAAGCAAAGACTCAAATCATACAAGACGCTCCAAGCAAAACACTTATCATGCGGTGAATAAAAATATAGCTCCAAGTAAAGTTACCGATGGAAGTAGACGAAAGAGGGGATGCCTTCCGGGGCATCCCCAAGCTTTGGATTTTTGGTGTCCTTAGATTATCTTGGGGTGCCATGGGCATCCCCAAGCTTAGGCTCTTTCCACTCCTTGTTCCATAATCCATCAAATCTTTTACCCAAAACTTGAAAACTTCACAACACAAAACTTAACAGAAAATCTCGTGAGCTCCGTTAGCAAAACAAAACAAAACACCACTTCAAGGTACTGTAATGAACTCATTATTTATTTATATTGGTGTTAAACCTACTGTATTCCAACTTCTCTATGGTTTATAAACTATTTTACTAGCCATAGATTCATCAAAATAAGCAAACAACACATGAAAAACAGAATCTGTCAAAAACAGAACAGTCTGTAGTAATCTGTAACTAACGCAAACTTCTGGAACTCCAAAAATTCAGACAAAATAGGAAGACCTAGACAATTTGTTTATTGATCAGCATCAATTGGAATCAATATTTTATCACGTTCTGGTGATTTTTAACAATTATTTTCGTGAACAGAAAGTTTCTGGAATTTTCAGCAAGATCAAATAACTATCATCCAAGATGATCCTATAGGTTAAACTTGGCACAAACACTAATTAAAACATAAAAACACATCTAACCAGAGGCTAGATCAAATATTTATTCCTAAACAGAAGCAAAAAGCAAAAAAACTAAAAATAAAATTGGGTTGCCTCCCAACAAGCGCTATCTTTTAACGCCCCTAGCTAGGCATAATAGCAAGGATAAATCTAGGTATTGCCATCTTTGGTAGGAAATCCATAAGTGGCTCTCATGATAGATTCATATGGTAATTTTATTTTCTTTCTAGGGAAGTGTTCCATGCCTTTCCTTAACGGAAATTGGAATCTAATATTTCCTTCCTTCATATCAATAATTGCACCAATCATTCTAAGGAAAGGTCTACCAAGAATAATAGGACATGAAGGATTGCAATCTATATCAAGAACAATAAAATCTACGGGCACATAATTCCTATTTTCAATAATAATAACATCATTAATTCTTCCCATATGTTTCTTAATGGTGGAATCCGCAAGGTGCAAGTTTAAAGAGCAATCATCAAAATCACGGAAACCTAGCAAATCGCACAAAGTTTTTGGGATCGTGGAAACACTAGCACCCAAATCACATAAAGAATAGCACTCATGATCTTTAATTTTAATTTTAATAGTAGGTTCCCACTCATCATAAAGTTTTCTAGGGATAGAAACTTCCAACTCAAGTTTTTCTTCATAAGATTGCATCAAAGCATCAACGATATGTTTAGTAAAAGCTTTATGTTGGCTATAAGCATATGGAGAATTTAGCACGGATTGCAACAAGGAAATACAACCTATCAAAGAGCAATTATCATAATTAAATTCCTTGAAATCCAAAATAGTGGGTTCATTAATATCTAGAGTTTTGATCTCTTCAATCCCACTTTTACCAATTTTTGCATCAAGATCTAAAGACTCCGATGGAACGCCTTCTAGGTAAAGGTGGATCATATTCAGTCCCATCATTATCAAGATTCATATTGCAAAACAAAGATTTAATAGGGGACACATTAATAACTTTTAGATCTTCATCTTTATTTTCATAAAAAAATTCCGGCTTAGTGGCCATCTTATTAACTAAGGTGGCCTGCTTATCCGAAACTTCAGCTATTAACTTCTCAAGATGAGCAATCTGAGATTTCAAACCATCAAATTCTTTAGACATATCATCGAGCTCTTTATTCATATAACCCATAAAGCTTTTTTGTTCTTTAAGTTCGTTTCTAAAGAAATTATTATGCTCAAATTGTAAGACCATAAAACTCCTAACGTTGCTTTCGATCTCTTCTAACCTTTTAAGGTGAAGATCACCTAATCTAGGTAGGGTCATCGTGAAAAGCAAGCAATCCAACACACGAGCAAACAAGAAGCAAGTGAGAAAAAAGGCGAATGGAAAAGAGAGGGCGAATCAAACGGCAAGGGTGAAGTGGGGGAGAGGAAAACGAGAGGCAAATGGCAAATAATGTAATGCGGGAGATAAGGGTTTGTGATGGGCACTTGGTATGTTGACTTTTGCGTAGACTCCCCAGCAACGGTGCCAGAAATGGCTCGTTGTCAGGAGTCAAATCTTGACTTGACTTCGCATAAGCCTCCCCGGCAACGGCGCCAGAAATCCTTCTTGCTACCTCTTGAGCACCGGTTGTTTTCCCTTGAAGAGGAAAGGGTGATGCAGCAAAGTAGCGTAAGTATTTCCCTCAGTTTTTGAGAACCAAGGTATCAATCCAGTAGGAGGCCATGCACGAGTCCCTCGCACCTACACAAACAAATAAATCCTTGCAACCAACGCAATAAAGGGGTTGTCAATCCCTTCACGGTCACTTACGAGAGTGAGATCTGATAGATATGATAAGATAATATTTTTGGTATTTTTATGATAAAGATGCAAAGTAAAATAAAAGGCAATAAAAATAACTAAGTGTTGGAAGATTAATATGATGGAAGATAGACCCGGGGGCCATAGGTTTCACTAGTGGCTTCTCTCAAGAGCATAAGTATTACGGTGGGTGAACAAATTACTGTTGAGCAATTGACAGAATTGAGCATAGTTATGAGAATATCTAGGTATGATCATGTATATAGGCATCACGTCCGAGACAAGTAGACCGACTCCTGCCTGCATCTACTACTATTACTCCACACATCGACCGCTATCCAGCATGCATCTAGAGTATTAAGTTCATAAGAACAGAGTAACGCTTTAAGTAAGATGACATGATGTAGAGGGATAAACTCATGCAATATGATATAAACCCCATCTTGTTATCCTCGATGGCAACAATACAATACGTGCCTTGTTGCCCCTACTGTCACTGGGAAAGGACACCGCAAGATTGAAACCAAAGCTAAGCACTTCTCCCATTGCAAGAAAGATCAATCTAGTAGGCCAAACCAAACTGATAATTCGAAGAGACTCGCGAAGATAACCAATCATACATAAAAGAATTCAGAGAAGATTCAAATATTGTTCATAGATAAACTTGATCATAAACCCACAATTCATCGGTCTCAACAAACACACCGCAAAAGAAGATTACATCGAATTGATCTCCACAAGAGAGGGGGAACATTGTATTGAGATCCAAAAAGAGAGAAGAAGCCATCTAGCTAATAACTATGGACCCGAAGGTCTGAAGTAAACTACTCACACATCATCGGAGAGGCTATGGTGTTGATGTAGAAGCCCTCCGTGATCGATGCCCCCTCCGGCGGAGCTTCGAAAAAGGCCCCAAGATTGGATCTCACGGGTACAGAAGGTTGCGGCAGTGTAATTAGGTTTTTGGCTCCGTATCTGGTAGTTTGGGGGTACATAGGTATATATAGGAGGAAGAAGTACGTCGGTGGAGCAACGTGGGGCCCACGAGGGTGGAGGGCGCGCCCAGGGGGTAGGCGCGCCCCCCTACCTCGTGCCCTCCTGGTTGATGTCTTGACGTAGGGTCCAAGTCCTCTGGATCACGTTCGTTCCGAAAATCACGTTCCCGAAGGTTTCATTCCGTTTGGACTCCGTTTGATATTCTTTTTCTGCGAAACTCTGAAATAGGCAAAAAAACAGCAATTCTGGGCTGGGCCTCCAGTTAATAGGTTAGTCCCAAAAATAATATAAAAGTGTATAATAAAGCCCATTAATGTCCAAAATAGAATATAATATAGCATGGAACAATCAAAAATTATAGATACGTTGGAGACGTATCAAGCATCCCCAAGCTTAATTCCTGCTCGTCCTCGAGTAGGTAAATGATAAAAACAGAATTTTTGATGTGGAATGCTACTTGGCATAATTTCAATGTAATTCTCCTAATTATGGTATGAATATTCAGATCCGAAAGATTCAAGATAAAGGTTTAATATTGACATAAAAGTAATAATACTTCAAGCATACTAACTAAGCAATTATGTCCTCTCAAAATAACATGGCCAAAGAAAGTTCATCCCTACAAAATCATATAGTTTAGTCATGCTCCATTTTTGTCACACAAGAATGCTCTCATCATGCACAACCCCGATGACAAGCCAAGCAATTGTTTCATACTTTAGTAATCTCAAACTTTTTTCAACCTTCACGCAATACATGAGCGTGAGCCATGGATATAGCACTATGGGTGGAATAGAATATAATGATGGGGGTTATGCGGAGAAGACAAAAAAGGAGAAAGTCTCACATCAACGCGGCTAATATCAATGAGCTATGGAGATGCCCATCGATTGATGTTAATGCAAGGAGTAGGGATTGCCATGCAACAGATGCACTAGAGCTATAAATGTATGAAAGCTCAACAAAAGAAACTAAGTGGGTGTGCATCCAACTTGCTTGCTCACGAAGACCTAGGGCATTTGAGGAAGCCCATTGTTGGAATATACAAGCCAAGTTCTATAATGAAAAATTCCCACTAGTATATGAAAGTGACAAAACAAGAGACTCTCTATCATGAAGATCATGGTGCTACTTTGAAGCACAAGTGTGGAAAAAAAGGATAGTAGCATTGTCCCTTTTTATTCTCTTTTTTTGGGCCTTCTTTTTTTTATTTGGCCTTTCTCTTTTTTTGGGCACAAAGCTCTATGAATGATGATCATCACACTTCTATTTATTTACAACTCAATTATTACAACTCGATACTAGAACAAAGTATGACTCTATATGAATGCCTCCGGCGGTATACCAGGATAGCAATGAATCAAGAGTGACATGTATGAAAAATTATGAATGGTGGCTTTGCCACAAATATGATGTCAACTACATGATCATGCAAAGCAATATGACAATGATGAGCGTGTCATAATAAACGGAACGGTGGAAAGTTGCATGGCAATATATCTCGGAATGGCTATGGAAATGCCATAATAGGTAGGTATGGTGGCTGTTTTGAGGAAGATATAAGGAGGTTTACGTGTGAAAGAGCGTATCATATCACGGGGTTTGGATGCACCAGCGAAGTTTGCACCAACTCTCAATGTGAGAAAGGGCAATGCACGGTACCGAAGAGGCTAGCAATGATGGAAGGGTAAGAGTGCGTATAATCCATGGACTCAACATTAGTCATAAAGAACTCACATACTTATTGCAAAAATCTACAAGTCATCAAAAACCAAGAACTATGCGCATGCTCCTAGGGAGATAGATTGGTAGGAAAAGACCATCGCTCGTCCCCGACCGCCACTCATAAGGAGGACAATCAAAGAAAACCTCATGTTTCAAATTTGTTACATAACGTTTACCATACGTGCATGCTACGGGACTTGCAAACTTCAACACAAGTATTTCTCAAATTCACAACTACTCAACTAGCACAACTTTAATATCACTACCTCCATATCTCAAAACAATCATCAAGCATCAAACTTCTCTTAGCATTCAGCACACTCATAAGAAAGTTTTTTACTAGTCTTGAATACCTAACATATTAGGATTAATTTTCCAATTTAAGCAAATTACCATGCTGTTTAAGACTCTCAAAATAATATAAGTGAAGCATGAGAGAATAATAGTTTCTATAAAACAAAACCACCGCCGTGCTCTAAAAGATATAAGTGAAGCACTAGAGCAAAAACTATATAGCTCAAAAGATATAAGTGAAACGCATAGAGTATTCTAATAAATTCTGAATCATGTGTGTCTCTCTAAAAAGGTGTGTACATCAAAGATGATTGTGGTAAACTAAAAAGCAAAGACTCAAATCATACAAGACGCTCCAAGCAAAACACTTATCATGCGGTGAATAAAAATATAGCTCCAAGTAAAGTTACCGATGGAAGTAGACGAAAGAGGGGATGCCTTCCGGGGCATCCCCAAGCTTTGGATTTTTGGTGTCCTTAGATTATCTTGGGGTGCCATGGGCATCCCCAAGCTTAGGCTCTTTCCACTCCTTGTTCCATAATCCATCAAATCTTTTACCCAAAACTTGAAAACTTCACAACACAAAACTTAACAGAAAATCTCGTGAGCTCCGTTAGCAAAACAAAACAAAACACCACTTCAAGGTACTGTAATGAACTCATTATTTATTTATATTGGTGTTAAACCTACTGTATTCCAACTTCTCTATGGTTTATAAACTATTTTACTAGCCATAGATTCATCAAAATAAGCAAACAACACATGAAAAACAGAATCTGTCAAAAACAGAACAGTCTGTAGTAATCTGTAACTAACGCAAACTTCTGGAACTCCAAAAATTCAGACAAAATAGGAAGACCTAGACAATTTGTTTATTGATCAGCATCAATTGGAATCAATATTTTATCACGTTCTGGTGATTTTTAACAATTATTTTCGTGAACAGAAAGTTTCTGGAATTTTCAGCAAGATCAAATAACTATCATCCAAGATGATCCTATAGGTTAAACTTGGCACAAACACTAATTAAAACATAAAAACACATCTAACCAGAGGCTAGATCAAATATTTATTCCTAAACAGAAGCAAAAAGCAAAAAAACTAAAAATAAAATTGGGTTGCCTCCCAACAAGCGCTATCTTTTAACGCCCCTAGCTAGGCATAATAGCAAGGATAAATCTAGGTATTGCCATCTTTGGTAGGAAATCCATAAGTGGCTCTCATGATAGATTCATATGGTAATTTTATTTTCTTTCTAGGGAAGTGTTCCATGCCTTTCCTTAACGGAAATTGGAATCTAATATTTCCTTCCTTCATATCAATAATTGCACCAATCATTCTAAGGAAAGGTCTACCAAGAATAATAGGACATGAAGGATTGCAATCTATATCAAGAACAATAAAATCTACGGGCACATAATTCCTATTTTCAATAATAATAACATCATTAATTCTTCCCATATGTTTCTTAATGGTGGAATCCGCAAGGTGCAAGTTTAAAGAGCAATCATCAAAATCACGGAAACCTAGCAAATCGCACAAAGTTTTTGGGATCGTGGAAACACTAGCACCCAAATCACATAAAGAATAGCACTCATGATCTTTAATTTTAATTTTAATAGTAGGTTCCCACTCATCATAAAGTTTTCTAGGGATAGAAACTTCCAACTCAAGTTTTTCTTCATAAGATTGCATCAAAGCATCAACGATATGTTTAGTAAAAGCTTTATGTTGGCTATAAGCATATGGAGAATTTAGCACGGATTGCAACAAGGAAATACAACCTATCAAAGAGCAATTATCATAATTAAATTCCTTGAAATCCAAAATAGTGGGTTCATTAATATCTAGAGTTTTGATCTCTTCAATCCCACTTTTACCAATTTTTGCATCAAGATCTAAAGACTCCGATGGAACGCCTTCTAGGTAAAGGTGGATCATATTCAGTCCCATCATTATCAAGATTCATATTGCAAAACAAAGATTTAATAGGGGACACATTAATAACTTTTAGATCTTCATCTTTATTTTCATAAAAAAATTCCGGCTTAGTGGCCATCTTATTAACTAAGGTGGCCTGCTTATCCGAAACTTCAGCTATTAACTTCTCAAGATGAGCAATCTGAGATTTCAAACCATCAAATTCTTTAGACATATCATCGAGCTCTTTATTCATATAACCCATAAAGCTTTTTTGTTCTTTAAGTTCGTTTCTAAAGAAATTATTATGCTCAAATTGTAAGACCATAAAACTCCTAACGTTGCTTTCGATCTCTTCTAACCTTTTAAGGTGAAGATCACCTAATCTAGGTAGGGTCATCGTGAAAAGCAAGCAATCCAACACACGAGCAAACAAGAAGCAAGTGAGAAAAAAGGCGAATGGAAAAGAGAGGGCGAATCAAACGGCAAGGGTGAAGTGGGGGAGAGGAAAACGAGAGGCAAATGGCAAATAATGTAATGCGGGAGATAAGGGTTTGTGATGGGCACTTGGTATGTTGACTTTTGCGTAGACTCCCCAGCAACGGTGCCAGAAATGGCTCGTTGTCAGGAGTCAAATCTTGACTTGACTTCGCATAAGCCTCCCCGGCAACGGCGCCAGAAATCCTTCTTGCTACCTCTTGAGCACCGGTTGTTTTCCCTTGAAGAGGAAAGGGTGATGCAGCAAAGTAGCGTAAGTATTTCCCTCAGTTTTTGAGAACCAAGGTATCAATCCAGTAGGAGGCCATGCACGAGTCCCTCGCACCTACACAAACAAATAAATCCTTGCAACCAACGCAATAAAGGGGTTGTCAATCCCTTCACGGTCACTTACGAGAGTGAGATCTGATAGATATGATAAGATAATATTTTTGGTATTTTTATGATAAAGATGCAAAGTAAAATAAAAGGCAATAAAAATAACTAAGTGTTGGAAGATTAATATGATGGAAGATAGACCCGGGGGCCATAGGTTTCACTAGTGGCTTCTCTCAAGAGCATAAGTATTACGGTGGGTGAACAAATTACTGTTGAGCAATTGACAGAATTGAGCATAGTTATGAGAATATCTAGGTATGATCATGTATATAGGCATCACGTCCGAGACAAGTAGACCGACTCCTGCCTGCATCTACTACTATTACTCCACACATCGACCGCTATCCAGCATGCATCTAGAGTATTAAGTTCATAAGAACAGAGTAACGCTTTAAGTAAGATGACATGATGTAGAGGGATAAACTCATGCAATATGATATAAACCCCATCTTGTTATCCTCGATGGCAACAATACAATACGTGCCTTGTTGCCCCTACTATCACTGGGAAAGGACACCGCAAGATTGAACCCAAAGCTAAGCACTTCTCCCATTGCAAGAAAGATCAATCTAGTAGGCCAAACCAAACTGATAATTCGAAGAGACTTGCGAAGATAACCAATCATACATAAAAGAATTCAGAGAAGATTCAAATATTGTTCATAGATAAACTTGATCATAAACCCACAATTCATCGGTCTCAACAAACACACCGCAAAAGAAGATTACATCGAATTGATCTCCACAAGAGAGGGGGAGAACATTGTATTGAGATCCAAAAAGAGAGAACAAGCCATCTAGCTAATAACTATGGACAAGAAGGTCTGAAGTAAACTACTCACACATCATCGGAGAGACTATGGTGTTGATGTAGAAGCCCTCCGTGATCGATGCCCCCTCCGACGGAGCTCCGGAAAAGGCCCCAAGATGGGATCTCACGGGTACAGAAGGTTGCGGCGGTGGAATTAGGTTTTTGGCTCCGTATCTGGTAGTTTGGGGGTACGTAGGTATATATAGGAGGAACAAGTACGTCGGTGGAGCAACATGGGGCCCACGAGGGTGGAGGGCGCGCCCAGGGGGGTAGGCGCGCCCCTTACCTCGTGCCCTCTTGGTTGATGTCTTGACGTAGGGTCCAAGTCCTCTGGATCACGTTCGTTCCGAAAATCACGTTCCCGAAGGTTTCATTCCGTTTGGACTCCGTTTGATATTCTTTTTCTGCGAAACTCTGAAATAGGCAAATAACAACAATTCTGGGCTGGGCCTCCGGTTAATAGGTTAGTCCCAAAAATAGTATAAAAGTGTATAATAAAGCCCATTAATGTCCAAAACAGAATATAATATAGCATGGAACAATAAAAAATATAGATACGTTGGAGACGTATTAGGGGGGCTGCTAGCTACTTCGCTCTTTACTAGGTGAACCTCGGTTGGGGGGGAGGGGCATGCATTCATAGCTTAGGATTCCCTTCGTGCCGACATGCGGGAGGAGGGGGGCTGCTAGCTACTTCGCACTTTGCTAGGTGAACCTCGGTTGGGGGGAGGGCGCATGCATTCGTAGGTTAGGATTCCCTTCGTGCCGACACGAGGGGGTGGGGCAAGCAATACCGTGCACTTTGCGAGAGAGGTGCCACATCAAAGTTGCATTTGGTATTTGAAAATCAAACCACCCTTTTGATACATAAATTTGGTCCACATGCAAGTGTGTTTGTGTTCTAACCCTCTCCCGCGTCATTTTTCGCCAAATTTATGAACATTAGACAAGCGGGATGACGCAACAGACACGGTTCATGCAAACTAACTGTGTGCCACGCCGGTGCCCCTGTCACGCACACATCCGCACAGTACATTGGGCTCCATGAGGCTCCCCCTCTCAAAAATATCTGCCCGCCTCAAGGGTTTTTCTGTTTCATAACGCAAGGTTGTTATCTCCGGACCGTGTGCGATGTTTCTTGTTCCCAATCCCGCCTACATCCCTAGAAAATATCTACCCGCCTCGAGGGTTTTTCTGTTTCATAACACACGGTTGTTATCTCCAGACCGTGTGCAATCTTTCTTGTTCCCAATCCTGCCTGCATCCCTAGAAAATATATGCCCTCCTCGAGGGTTTTTCTGTTTCATAACACACGGTTGTTATCTCCGGACCGTGTGCGATGCACTATCATAAAAAATTTCAATAGCACGGCATTTCACTCCCGCGTTTGACTCCCGCGTAGTAATTTTTTTAGTACCCGCGTCATTTCCTCAAACACCCCGCACCCCCCTCCACACACACACACACACAACACACACACACACACACCAAAACCTCCTTGGGCATGCGCACACACACACCCCCTCCCTCGCTCAAAACCCTAGCAAGGTCCCCGCCGCCGCAAGGCCTCCATTGTCAACATCTGCCGATTTTCCCGTGCAGCTTACCCACCGATCTCCATACCTAGGCCGCCCTGAGTTTCTTAGATGACGCCTGCCAAACGCCCCCTTTCCCACAGATCCCCATCCCCCACTCCAGAGCGTCGCAGCCTAAGCCCGGCTACGCTTCCCGTGGAGCTCGAGGAGCGACTGGCCCAAAAGAGTTGTATAGCGGTCTCTTCGCCTGACGTCGCCGAGGAAGCTGACGACCATTACTGGTGGCAGGCACTGAAGCAGCGGGCTAGAGTATGCGGGCATGTCTCGGCCGCTGGCTATGACATCGAGGTCATCGACAGCGACGGCCTGAGGCGGGCTATGTCACAGGTTAAGTGGCCCACCCCCAACCCCTCGGGTTCAACCACCGTCGATCTCATCCATGGCCCCGCCGCTGATCTCCTCTGGCTCGTCGTCAACAATTTGCCATTCTACATCGCTATTGAGCCCCTTTTGTCATTTCTGAAGGACACGTTCTGTGACGCTGGCTTGGGATCCACAGCTTCCAAGTCAGACCTCATCGACGGCGACCACGAGGAGGGCACCCTCTCCGGCTCTTCCAAGGGGAAAGAGCCCATCTGGTCTTCCAAGGGGAAAGCGCCCGTCTGTGACATCAGGGAGGGCACCCTACAGCCGTGCTCTTCCAATGGGAAGGAGCCCATCTGCGACAACATGGAGCACATCCAGGGTCCGTGCTCTTCCCACGGGAACGAGCCCATCTGTGACAAGTGAGGAAACCCATGATTTGTTTTGTCGAGTCTCTTTTGTAGTGTAGTGAGAATATGTCCAGTTTTAATTGCTATATCTGGTTGTTTGCAGTATGCCTTGTTTATTTCAGTTGTTCACAATGTGATGCTCTATATGTGCAATTATTTACTGTGCAGTACATTTCATCAATCCAGTTTTGAACATACCGATAGGAATGCATATATTTGCTTGTTGTTAAGCCTGTTATAGCTAGCATATGCCTCTTTTCAAGTTTTTTGATTGTCCGGTTGTTTGTAGTTAGCATATGTCCAGTTTCAAATGCTATCTTTGGTTGTTCGTAGTATGCCTTGTTTATTCCAGTTATTCACAACGTGATGTTCTATATGTGCAAGTATGAACTGTGCAGTTCAATTTCATCAGTGCCAGTTTCAACAATACCACTATGAATGACTACATTTGGTTGCTGCATCTTGTAGTTAACACGCCTTTCCATTTTTATTTAACAATAACCAGTGTACTTAGACCGGCACAATACCAGTTTGAATGACTATGTTTGCTTGTTGTTAAATGTTAGGCCTGTTGCAGTTAGCACACCTTTCCACTTGTTTTGCTTTACTAGCGTGCTTAAACCTGCACACTGAAGCTATCTTTTGGAGATTATTTTGTCTGCCATGGATAATTTTGGTTGATGTTTAGCCTGTTGTGCTTAACATGCTTCTCGATGTACCTACACAGGACAATTTTGGGAACGGCGGCTGTTTTTCATCGAGGTTAGTTTCATCCCATGGCTTATATCTGCTCACTGTTAAGGATATCGTTAGCTGGTACCATATAGGTCGGCGGCTGATAAGGGACTAATCGGTGAATCGGACTTTTAACTGAATATATCTGCAACCCATTTATCGTTAGGTTAACTAGGGCCATATGTAATATATCTGAGGCTACATAGCAACATGCACTGTACTTAATGTCTAAATATGCAATCCTAGGCTACATAGCAACAAGGAAGAGTGTTACATTAATGTTCTAATGATGTCTAGATATACGTAGAAGAGCAGTAGCAACAACAACAACACAGTCCTGTTTGGATACTCAACTTAGCTAGAGGTTAGAGTTAGTTTCTAGCTCATGACTAACCCTGAACTAACTCCATCCAAAGAGTTGTTTGGATGGCAGGGTTAGATTGGCAATAAATGCACTAGGAGAACTAGCTCCAATTAGCACCTCTTGGGTTGGATAGTTTTTTGGGTGGGTTATAGATGCAACTAGCTCAAACTAGCCCTCATGTTTAGATATACTTTAGGGCTATTTGAGCCCGAACTAGCTCAAACTAACTGTAACCCATGGATACAGCAGCAGTTAATCAGCCGATAATTTGTAAAAATGCACTAAACTCCTTCCGGCCCATAATATAAGATGTTAATTCATCTAATATGTGAGTATATTGGATGTTATAAGATACTCCCTCCGTTCCTAAATATTTGTCTTTTTAGAGATTTCAAATGGACTGCCACATACAGATGTATATAGACATATTATAAAAGAGTGTTGTACTACATCATTGTGCAATTGTTGTTTAGCTTCTAATATTAACTTGGTGCTTTTAGGTACATATGTCATTGGTAATTCGACCCTTTTTGCGTATGGGGCAATGAGATATCGATGAACCAGCATCAAGTGAGGAAGCTGATAAAGATTGTTAGTAAAATGGGTCCAAAGATGGAAATTAAACTACTTGTTTACACTTTATCCAAGACAACAGCAAACTGCAGGATGGTAAGTAAGAACTCTGCAGCCTTCTTTTTACTGCCCATAATGAGTTGTGTTAGATGACAATGTCTGAATCTTTTTCCTTTGCAGTGGTTGCCAAAGCAGTTTACTCAAGATTACCTCTCAAACTACATGATTGGTGGGCATGCAAATGTTAAAGTATTTCTACCAGAACACGATGATTATCTAGATGTTTTCATGAAGACCGTGAAGGATGGGCGGTTGGCCATCACAAGGGGTTGGATTAGGGTCGTGCGTGCCTTCTGCATGGAGGAGGGCACAATATGGTCATTCCGCTTCACCTTGTTCAGTAACCAGAATATATTTCGCCTATTTCTTTACCGTCTTTAATAGTACAAGTATAAAACGGTGGTTCATCATTCTTTATTTGGTTCTTATGTAATTCTTGAACATATGTACCTATGAATCGAATAATGCATTGGTTGTTTGAACCTGATGGATATGAATAAAGCTGTAGCATACATTCAAATCCAAATCCGGTACAATTTGGAAAAGCAGCAATTAAATTACGGTGAAATTACGCTCTCCAGGTTGTTATGGCACACATGGTTGGTAAAACACAAACGTTTGTGATATGCACCATAATCTGAGACAGTTCAGAGAGAGGAAACGTGTGCAAGCATGCACACAGTTGCCGTTTGCAAAGCGTGTGCTATTTTAGACAATATCACAAACGGTGCGGGCAAACTAAACGTTTGTGTTAGTTGCCTTATCGTACACGATTCGCAACAATGAACTGTTTCTGATGAAGTATGCATCGTAAACGTTGCACCACAGAATAGCGTGTGCGATAGTTGTCGTGTACGACGATGTTACGACGGTCCGACGTTTCGTAATCCTGTATGACACTCGTACGACGATTAGCTAATCTTCTTAACAGTGAACCGTTTGTGATGGGCCGCGCATCATACACGTTCTATAATAGTGAACCGTTTGTGATGGACTGCGCATCATAAACGTAGCACCACAGAATACCGACTGCGATGGCAATGCAAGCAGAAACGAGTAGGAGTACTGTAGGGGCCCCATCCCCGATGGTTTCTGGGTCGTGTGGGAGGGACCCCCCTATCGCCCACACTCACTTGGCGACGGTTCCAAATGCCGTCACGGAAAGGGGTTAAAAACCGTTTGTATAGGACCGACGCGTACTGAGGGAGTCCTGGATTAAGGGGTCCTCGGGCGTCCGACCTGTGGGACATGGGCCGGACTGATGGGCCGTGAAGATACAAGACAGAAGACTCTCTCCCGTGTCCGGATGGGACTCTCCTTGGCGTGGATGACAAGCTCGGCGTTCGGATATGAAGATTCCTTTCTCTGTAACCGACTTTGTACAACCCTAGTCCCCTCCCGTGTCTATATAAACCGGAGGGTTTAGTCCGTAGAGGCAATCATAATCATACAAGCTAGACTTCTAGGGTTTTAGCCATTACGATCTCGTGGTAGATCAACTCTTGTAATACTCATATTCATCAAGATCAATCAAGCAGGAAGTAGGGTATTACCTCCATAGAGAGGGTCCGAACCTGGTTAAACATCGTGTCCCCCGTCTCCTGTTACAATCAACCTTAGATGCACACTTCGGGACCCCCTACCCGAGATCCGCCGGTTTTGACACCGACATTGGTGCTTTCATTGAGATTCCACTGTGTCACCACCAAAAGGTTCGATGGCTCCATCCATCATCTGCAACAATACTGCCCTAGGCGAGGTTTTTCTCCCTGGCCAGATCTTCGTATTCGGCGGCTTCGCACTGCGAGCCAACTCACTTGGCCATCTGGAGCAGATCAACAGCTACGCCCCAGGTCACCAGATTAGTTTTGGAAACCTGGATTATGTCGCTGATATCCGAGGAAACTTGCTCTTCCAAGGATTCACGACCCCAACCTTCGCACTGGCCTTAGAGCCGGAGTGCCTCGCCAGGACCGAAGACGGGATTTCTAAACCCGCCGGACTATCTGTGGCCACTAGGTCCAGTACGGGAGAGCCGGCGGAAGCAGCGTCGCCTGCAAACATCACCAAGCCGGACTCTTCCCCGGACGCTGGCTCCAAACTCTCGGAGTCAGCATCGTGTGAGCTCAGCCAAGGAATTCCCTCCCCGCCATACTCCACGGATTCTTTTCTCCCTCGACAAACCTCGCCTTTAAGCGAGGCTCTGGAATTGATGCGATCCCTCGTGATTACAGAGGAGCAACGTCCGAACTACGCCCAGCCCAGACTAGGGTCTGAGAGCGGGGAATTTTACATCCCACCCACCACCCACTTCATAGCAACTGTCGAGGACTTAACCGACATGCTCGATTACAACTCTGAAGACATCGAACGTATGGACGACGATGCCGGAGAAGAGGAGGCCCAAAACCCACTGTTTATCGGACGCTGGACGACCACCTCTTCGTATGACGTGTACATGGTGGATACACCCAAAGAAGCTAACGACGATGACAAAGAAGACCCAGTCGAGGATAAACCTCCTAAGATACAGCCAAAGCGCCGACGACACCGGTGCCGCTCTAAGTCACGCCGTGGAAAAGACAGCAATACCGGCACAGGAGAAAACAATACTCTGGACGATGCCGAAGACAATGAAGACCCCATTGAGGCAACGTCCGGACAGGACGAACGGGAAGATGGGAAAGTTAGCCCTGATGAACAGGCCATAAACGAAGACTCGGAGGACAGTAATTATTTCCCACTCTCCGAGGATGAGGTGAGCCTCGGTGACGAAGACTTCATCGTACCTGAGGAACCTCTCGAGCAGGAGCGCTTTAAGCGCCGGCTAATAGCCACTGCAAGGAGCCTGAAAAAGAAGCAGCGGCAGCTCCAAGCTGATCAAGATCTGCTCAACGATAGATGGACTAATGTCCTGGCAGCCGAGGAATACGGCCTTGAGCGCCCAACCAAAAGTTACCCGAAGCGCACATTGCTACCTCAATTCGATGACGAGGCACTTGAGCCCGTACCATCAGCGCGTAATGCGGCTGATCGGCCACCACGTGGCCGGGACAAAGCGGCAACTCAAGCCGAACACCAGCCCGTCCTACCTCACCGTAAAGGCAGAGACAAAACAGCTCGGGGATACACGTATGACCTGCGGCAGGACCTGAAGAATAAAGCAGGTCTGCCAGATCGATCTACGGATCGCGGGGGCGTGCCCCGACACGCGACGACGGCTATCAAGCCGAACATGGCAAGCGCAATCACGTTCGGGCCGAAAACCGCAGATGGACTCCATCCGAACTACGTCATGATCTGGCCCGATATAGAGGCGCCGCACACCCCCTCTGCTTCACTAATGAAGTAATGGAACATGAATTCCCAGAAGGGTTCAAACCCGTGAATATCGAATCATATGATGGAACCACAGATCCCATGGTATGGATCGAAGACTTTATTCTCCATATTCATATGGCCCGCGGCGATGATCTTCATGCCATCAAATACCTCCCCCTAAAACTCAAGGGACCAGCCCGGCACTAGCTGAACAGCCTGCCTGAAAACTCTTTTGGCAGCTGGGAAGACCTAGAAGACGCCTTCCGCGATAACTTCCAAGGTACATATGTCTGGCCACCAGACGCTGATGACCTAAGTCACATCATCCAGCAGCTCGGAGAGTCAGCCAGGAAGCTCTGGACTAGGTTCTTAATTAAAAAGAATCAAATTGTCGATTGTCCGGACGCTGAAGCCCTCGCGGCCTTTAAGGATAGCGTCCAAGATGAGTGGCTCGCCCGCCACCTTGGTCAAGAAAAACCAAAATCCATGGCAGCCCTTACCGCTCTGATGACCCGCTTTTGCGCGGGAGAAGACAACTAGCTCGCTCGTAGAAGCAACAACACCAGTGATTCGGGCACTTCTGAAATTCAAGACGGCAACGGCAATCCACGACGCAACAAACACAAGTGTCGAAATAATAATGAAGGAACGCAAGACACGGCGGTCAACGCCGGATTCAGCGGCTCCAAACCCGGTCAACGAAAAAAGCCATTCAAGGCAAACAGAGATGGACCATCCAATTTAGACAAGATACTGGATCGGGCCTGCCAGATTCATGGCACCCCCGATAAACCAGCTACTCACACCAACAAAAGCTGTTGGGTCTTCAAACAAGCCGGCAAGCTTAATGCCGAACACAAGGGGAAGGGGCTGCCCAGTGACAGCGATGACAAAGAGACTCGCCAGCCGAACACCGGGGGTCAGAAACAATTTCCCCCCAAAGTGAAAACCGTAAACATGGTATACGTGACGCACACCCCTAAAGGGGAGCGCATGCGCGCACTAGGGACGCATATGCCATAGAGCCGGTCACCCCAAAAATTAGCCAATGGGCGGCCTGCCCGATCACTTTTGATCGCAAGGACCACCCAGCCAGTATCAGTCACAAAGGTTTGGCAGCTCTGATCATCGACCCAATTATCAATGGATTCCATCTCATGAAAGTCCTTATGGACGGGGCAGTAGCCTTAATCTACTTTACCAAGACACTGTCCGCAAAATGGGCATTGATCCTTCAAGAATCAAGCCCACCACAAATACCTTCAAGGGAGCAGTACCCAGCATAGAAGCTCACTGCACGGGCTCAATTACATTGGAAGTCGTTTTTGGTTCGCTGAACAACTTTCGAAGCGAAGGCTTGACCTTCGATATTGTCCCGTTCCGCAGTAGCTACCAGGCACTACTCGGGCGTACCGCTTTTGCTCGTTTCAATGCGGTCCCACATTACGCCTATCTAAAGCTTAAGATGCCCGGTCCACGCGGCATCATCACGATAAACGGAAATGCGGAACGCTCCCTCTGTACAGAGGAGTATACTATGGCTACTGCAGCTGAAGTACAAAGCGGCCTCATCAAGCCGCGTATCTCATCGGCCATCAGGCCGCCGGTCTCTACTAAACAGGACCGACCAATCTCAGAGCGGGATTAGCAGTTCGGCCTCCGTCGTTCGCCTCATATAGCCGCGGAATTTGTACCGCGCATACATAACTATGCACTTAAAATACCCTGGTCATCGGCGGAGGCACAATACGGACAGGCCTACAACGCGGTCCGCACTCTTATAGTCTTTTTTTATTTTTCTAACTATTTTTTATCTTTTACCACAGGTGACTCAAAGCCTGGTCATTTTATGAACTCTCTCTGAGTTCGGCTTCGTATAAATAACCAAAGGCTATTCCTGCTAAGGAGTCCTTTCGCCGAGGCAAGGCAGTGCATATGTGTGACAGGAGGTCCAAATGATTTTTGTAAGACCACACTCTTTATTTCAAACCTGTAAAGTGCCTTTTTCCTCAGCCTTCGACCCCCGTCATGTCAAATAGCCCGGGTAGTAGCGTTATAATCTGTAAGATTGCGTTTGGCGTGTCAATCAGATTTCAGTGAACATAACCCGTATTCAATATTCGCTTTTTCTACAAGCTGAATTTTGCTTCTTCGGTTGTTTCACGCACGCACCTCGGCACAAATTGCCAGGGGCTCGATACGGCAACATATGAGTTGCCGACAAATCCATATAGCTTTTTAGCACACTCCGGCGTCACGAGTTTGGCCTTATATGCATCAGCTCTGAATCATGTCTTTGGTCAATAGTTGGGTTGCCCGGCTCCTGTGCTTACTACCTTATGTTCCGCCCTATCAGCTAGGGTAGTAAAGGGACAACTACTACGATTGTGTTTCCGATTCATCTGGTCAAGCACCTCAGTAGAGAAAGCCGAAAACTGACTGTCATGATGCGGCGAGAGCTGGTCAACCACTCGATGACTCATCGGAATCCTTCGCGATTCCTTGCGTATTACATGAAGGACCTTTTTTCTGGTCATCTATGTAACGCACCGTATTCGGATGATCGCGTACATACCAGGGCTATATCGTAGACCCACCGTCAAACTCCTATGGCTAAGTGAAAGTGTTAAAGCCCTATATTCTGATTGCCTAGTTCGCCGCATTGACACCTCCTTCATGGACCCAGACGTTGGGTCAAGAGTTATCAAGTGCTTTTCTGAACACCCCCGTATTATATGCGAGGGGGCCGAAGCCGACGACTGGTAAACTTTCAGATTATAAAAAAAACGGCCGCACAGCAGGAACCAAAACTTTCAGGCAAAAGTATAAAAAGCATGGCCTTAATATACCATAATATTGTTTTTACAATTTCGGTACATTCACTCGAACATCATATCCTTCGAGCACTGACCCTCTATCAAGCGGGCACCCTCTAGGACATCTTCAAAATAATGCTCTGGCGTGTGATGGTCCTTGCCCTTGGGTAGACTCTTCGCCGCAATATCGGTGGTCTTCATCTTCGCCCAGTATGTCTTGATGCGGGCAAAGGCCATCCGTGCACCTTCAATGCATGTTGACCGCTTAACGGCGTCGATACGCGGCACCGCATCAACAAGTCGCTGCACCAAACCGAAATAACTATTCGGAATTGGCTCAGTCGGCCACAGCCGGACCACGATGTCCTTCATGGTAGATCCGGATATCTTATGGAGCTCGGCCCACTGGGCCATTTGTTCGTTCAGCAATAGCGGACGCTTTGGCATGCTGAATTGCGACCAGAAAAGCTTTTCCGTTGCATGTCCTTCTTGCGCTTGGAAAAACTGCGTCGCATCAGAGACACTCTTCGGCAAGTCCAAAAATGCGTGTGGAGAACTCCACATTTGATTAAGCGGGGCACACTTCGGATCTCCAAATTTAGTTTGTAATAAGAAGGGCTTACCGGCCGCATCTCCCCAGCTTGCCGGATCTCCTCCCGAGCCGCTCAAGACTCGGACCGTGCTTCTCTCGCCTCTTGTAAGGCCTTGTCGAGATCAGCCGTTCTGGCTTTGTTATCCTTCTCGAGGAATTCGCATCGGACCGTGGCATCCTTTAGCTCGAGCGCCATGGTAGATATTCTCTCCTCGCACTGGCGCTGAGCAGCCTATTCGGCCTCCAACTCTGCAGCTGCCTTCTCGGCAGCCGCATTACTCATCCTGGCTTGCTCCTTGGCCCGGGCAAGCTCAGCCCGAAGGGTCTCAACTGCGGCTGCACTATCTGCAGTTATGCATATCTCAGTATATAATTCTTAGCTTCGTGCTCATATTATTATACATACATATACTGCCGCCCCAAAACATACCTTGCGCCTTGTCAAGACGCCTGTTAATAAGCGTGATGTCATCATCCACCGCATCAAGTTTTTGCTTCAGACCTGCAACCTTTGTAGCTTGGGTAGTCGCCATGGTTGTAACAGCCTGTGTTCCAATTAATCAGATTATTTCCTGGGGATATCTTTTTTTATCCTATGATCGCCTCCTTTTGGATGCCAACCATAGTCTCAGGGGCTACTATCTATACACAGGTGCATTTTCCACGTAGAAGTGCAATTGAAGATATTACATCGCATACCTCGAAGCCTCTTAGCAGGCCCTGAAGGCTTCATTCAATCCGCTTCTCGCGGACAGAATCCTCTCAACTACCGTACCCATTAAGGTACGATGTCCCTCCGAGACGGACGCATGTTGCAACATGCCCATCAATGTATCCGGCGCCTCCGGATTCCTGGAAGCGGCTGCGGGAATACGGACTCCCTTCGAAGGGATATGTTTACTCGACCCTAGAGCCATCCCCGGCTGTAAACCGGATAGTCCGAGGCCTTTATTGTTGGTCCCCGTAGGGGCCGCATGCCTCGGACCCTGGACGGCCGAAGTATCACCTTCGGGCGTAGTCTTCATTGTCCCTCGCACCACTTGTTGATCGGGAGAGATCCTCCGGGACGACACCTCGGAGTCGTCTGCCCTATTGGGTGGGGAGGTCTATGGAGGCGTCTCGCTTTCCATCATCTCCGGAAGAAGATCCCCCAAGGAGGAGGACTATTGAGGAAGACTACGTGCCGGACTACAAACGTATATTTTAGATGTTACCCTTGTAACTGGAAAGGAACGGGATATGTTTAGGACACCCTTGTTCACTTACGATTCGGCTAGGGGCTTGTCCTTACGGAGGAACTGCGCGACAACACCGTCTTCCGAACCCGAACCACCTGACAGGGACATCTTCCATCGCTTAGGAGCCTTTACCTCCAAATCTTCGGAGGCTGTCTTCTTCCCATCGGGAGAGGGGATGTCAGTTTCTCATTCTCTTTTGTCTTCGGAAGAGGGAGTTCCAATCTCCCCGGACATAGTGTCAGGTGTACCTTTAGAATGGAGGCCACCTTTGGCCTTCTTGCTCTCCTCCTTGTCCTCCTTCGCCGACACTTGATATGGCGTCGGAGCCAGCATCCTTGTTAACACAGGATCAGCTGAGTCTTCGGGAAGAGGGGCCGAACACCTAATTCTTTCCGCCTTCTTTATCCAGCCCTGGTCGAAGATGGTTTTCTCAGTATATTATTACGGGATATTTAATTAAGCTGTGTTCGGGAGTCGAGTGCTTACCGAGGTATCCGAATGATTACAGTCGAGGATGATGTCCTCGGTGGTATCCGGCCACTATTTTCGTGTCCCGAAGAATATTTCCACATTCCTCTGTGCGTCGTGCCGAAGAAGCGCTGAAGGGTCCGTGGTCCTTCCGGATTGAACTCCCACATGCGGAGGGGCCGTCGCTGGCACGGTAGGACCCGATGGACTAGCATTACTTGGATTACGTTGATGAGGCTGGTGTCCTTTTCGATGAGGCTCCGGATGCGGCTTTGTAGCGTATGCACTTCGTCAATTGATCCCCAGTCCAGCCCCTTATTAATCCATGATGCAAGCCGTAATGGAGGGCCAGATCGGAACGCAAGTGTAGCTGCCCACTTGGTACCACGGGGTTCAGTGATGTAAAACCACTCCCGCTGCCATAGGTCGGAAGTTTCCATGAAAGAGCCTTTTGGCCAAGGAATATTGGTGGGTTTGCTCACCGTCGCACCACCGCACTCCGCTTGCTTCCCCTCGACTACCTTCGACTTCACATTAAAGGTCTTGAGCCATAAGCCGAAGTGGGGGGGGGGGGAATGCGGAGAAAGGCCTCACACATGATGATGAACGCCGAGATATGAAGGAAGGAGTCCGGAGCTAGATCGTGAAAATCTATCTCGTAGTAGAACATGAGCCCTCGAACGAAGGGATGGAGAGCGACCCTAGCCCCCAGAGGAAGTGGGAGATGAATACGACCCTCTCGCCGGATCTAGGAGTAGGAATAACCTGCCCTTGAGCAGGAAGCCTGTGGGGGATTTCCGCGGTCAGGTATCTTGCCGCTCGGAGCTTCGTGATATCCTCCTCTGTGACAGAGGAGACCACCCACCGGCCTTGAAGGCTGGGTCCGGACATGACTGGAAGGCTCGGAGCAATTAAATTGAACATTGGGTGCTGGAACTCGAGGTTGGAAAGGTTGAGGAAATGGTTGGCGTAGAGGAGAAAGACGGGCCTGTGCCCCTTTATAAAGGCGATGAACATCAAACGCCTCCTCCTAGGCCTTAAAACATGCCTATTCCCAAGGAATCATGCCAACGGAACGGTTGGGTTACCCACGCCCGTATTAATGAGAATCCCGAAATAAGGGGACACGATCTCTGCTTCGACAAGACGTGCCAATAAAACCGCGTCTCGAAACATGGAGCGGCAGCTAAAAATGGTTCGAAATAATGACCAGGCAGGGACGTGATGTCACGCTACAAAAGTTGTCAGCATATTGGACTCATGAAATATTGTACTCTCTGCGGCTGTGTGTGGTACTTGTTTTGCAGAGCCGGACATGTTCAAAGGATACTTTGGAGTAATCGGAGGAGGAACCCGCCTTGCAATGCCGAAGACAATCTGCGCGCTGGACACCTTGTCATTGAAGCCTGGTTCAGGGGCTACTGAGGGAGTCCTGGATTAAGGGGTCCTCGGGCGTCCGACCTGTGGGACATGGCCGGACTGATGGGCCGTGAAGATACAAGACAAAAGACTCTCTCCCGTGTCCGGATGGGACTCTCCTTTGCGTGGATGACAAGCTCGGCGTTCAGATATGCAGATTCCTTTCTCTGTAACCGACTTTGTACAACCCTAGTCCCCTCCGATGTCTATATAAACCAGAGGGTTTAGTCCGTAGAGGCAATCATAATCATACAGGCTAGACTTCTAGGGTTTTAGCCATTACGATCTCGTGGTAGATCAACTCTTGTAATACTCATATTCATCAAGATCAATCAAGCAGGAAGTAGGGTATTACCTCCATAGAGAGGTCCCGAACCTGGGTAAACATCATTTCCCCCGTCTCCTGTTACCATCAACCTTAGACGCACAGTTCGGGGCCCCCTACCCGAGATCCGCCGGTTTTGACACCGACACGTACCAGTGATACATAACTCATATAATACTATATCGTCAACGAACGTTAAGCGTGCGGACCCTACGGGTTCGAGAATGATGTAGACATGACCGAGACACTTCTCTGGTCAATAACCAATAGTGGGACCTGGATGACCATATTGGTTCCTACATATTCTATGAAGATCTTTATCGATCGAACCTTTATGACAAAATACGTAGTTCCCTTTGTCTGTCAGTATGTTACTTGCCCGAGATTCGATCATCGATATCTCAATACCTCGTTCAAATCCGTCATATGGAGTAACAAATCCCAATCTTGATTCACGCCAACTCAACAAACACCTTCGGAGATACCTGTATAGCACCTTTATGATCACCCAGTTACAAAGTGACGTTTGATAGCACACAAGGTATTCATCCGGAGTCCGGGAGTTGCATGATCTCATGGTTGAAGGAATATGTATTTGATATTAAGAAAGCAGTAGCAATAAACTGAATGATCATATGCTAAGCTAAACGATGGGTCTTGTCCATCACATCATTCTCCTAATGATGTGATCCCATTATCATATGACAACTCATGTCTATGGTCAGGAAACCTTAACCATCTTTTGATCAACGAGCTAGTCTAGTAGAGGCTTACTAGGGACTTGGTATTTGCTTATGTGTTCACACATGTATTTAAGTTTCCAATCAATACAATTATAGCATGAATAATAAACCTTTATCATGATTAATGAAATATAATAATAACTACTTTATTATTGCCTCTAGGGCATATTTCCAATATCCTTAACATAATTAAGAATTGGGCTACAACTTGCTCCGTTTGTAACTTGTTACTTGCTATCAAACTATCTATCAAAACTATAGAGGATACCTTGATGAAAACCGCCTATCAATTCCTTATGCATTTCGTTTGGTTCGACACTCTTACTTATCGAAAGGACTACGATTGATCTCATATACTTGTGGGTCATCATCGGTTTTTGCTCCCTTTGTGAGGGCACGCGTCACCCTCCTTTGCCGCTTATCAACGATGCGGCCAGGAGGACTTCCTCGTTCCTGTCCAAGTCATCGTGCGACTCCGCCTTCGCCTCGAGGGATGCTATAGCGGCCCGCACCCTCTGCCTCGCACGACGGGCACTTCAAGCTTCCTGACCGGTTTGGTCGTGAACCATGGCGACGTTTTGACCTCCGTCTAGGATCCTGATGCAGCGGGGACGAGCCGCCACCTAAGGGGTTGCATCGCCAGCCAGTGCCCGCCGCCACTAGTGAGGCCGTGGTCATGCGCCTCGAGCCACCAGCCCCATCAGATCCAAGCACCATTTGATTGGACGTAATGGATTCCCATTGGACCGAGTCCATCGACAATCGGGCGCACTCCTCCTAGGAGTGGCGGAGCGCCATGCGGGCGGCCATCTCCTTCTCGTCCTCGTATGGTGCAAGGTCCCAGTTGACGAATGAGGAGATCTTGAAGTTTGATCCACTGCTCGCCATGCCGGAGAAGGTCGGAGGTCGTCAAACAAGAGATTGGGGACAGATTGGAGTGGCTATGGTTTTGTCCGGTGTGCGGATATATATATGAGGTCAGGGTTGGCCATAGTGGGTCGGATCCGAAGTGGCGAACGTGTTCGAGCACGTCCGGGCATTCCCATATCCGCCCCACATATGGGCCGGGTATGGGGATTGCTGGTCAGCCCGGATGTTTGTGTTGCGTTTGTGGCGGCCGGTTGGACGGCTTTTTTCTGTCTAGATGATGTCTGGGCAGGCCGCCCGAGCGTTTTGGACAATATGGGGCGTCCATTCGTAGATGCACTTACCCTCCTAACAAGTTTTTTTGGAGGCGACCCTACTAACTAGTGATTTTGAACTTTCATTAGAGCAACTCCAATAGCACCCCTAAAAAACTTCCCGTAAAAGCCGTTTTACAAGAGAACAATATAATTTAGGGTAAGTTGTCTCACGCATACTTTTCTCGGTTTCAGTAAATACCTTCCCACAAAATATTCCTTTTCTATTTTCAATTGAAAATAGCTTAAAGTAATAGCTTACGGCCCACAAGTCAGTGGCACGCTGGTGGAACTCGCCGTAGTGACGGTGATCGACGGCGACAACGGGTTTGCGCCGGCGGCAACGATGTGGCAGCGGCGCAGGACCGCGACGACGTCGTCACGGCGGTGTGGCGGCATGGTGTACGGTGTGAAAGTGCAAGAAGTTTTAGCCCACCAACTTGGACAACGGTTAATTTTGGAACTTCCCGTATAATTTTGGTGGACGGATAACTGCCCAAAATTTCACACTGCATTGCGTCGGACCGCTCTCCCACACTTAGCCGCCACACCGCATTCCCCGGCCCCGCCGCGCTAGTCGTGACGCGCCGTTACACACCGCTGCCACTCGTCGCCACGCGCTCACCGTCGTGCCGCCCTGGTAAATGACTTGCGGGCCCTAGGCTTTTTAATAGAAAATAGAAAAAAAATAAAGTTTTTACGGGATGATCTCTACTCCTAATGGATGAGTTGGTGAATAGTCTCCGCGGTTTATTTTCGCTGGTTTTATTTCGTCTCTCCTCCCACCACCCCCACCCTGGTTCGCGGTTTATTTTCACTGGTTTTTTTCCGTCTCTCCTCCCACCACCCTCCCACCTTGGTTCATCGGTTTATTTTTCTCTCCACTCTTTATTACAACCAGAACTTTCCTAACGTATAACAAATCACGGATCTAACTTTCTTAAATTATGCAAATCAATCGATTCCTTTTATTGGTTCAATTTGTCTTAGGAAACAAATAATAGATTTCCAGGAAAACAAATAATCTCTACTCCTAATGGACGAGTTGGTGAATAGTCTCCGCGGTTTATTTTTGATGGATTTTTTCGTCTCTCCTCCCACCACCCCCTCCCACCCTGGTCTGCGGTTTATTTTCGCTGGTTTTTTTCGTCTCTCCTCCCACCCTGGTTCATCGGTTTATTTTTCTCTCCACTCTTTATTACAACCAGAACTTTCCTAACGTATAACAAATCACGGATCTAACTTCCTTAAATTATGCAAATCAATCGATTCCTTTTATTGGTTCAATTTGTCTTAGGAAACAAATAACAGATTTTCAGGAAACAAATAATACATTTTAATCTAACTTTCCTAACTTATCTAAATCAATCGATTTCTCTTATTAGTGAAATTTGTTTTAGGAAACAAATAACAGACACGTCACAACTTTCCTCCCAATAAATAGTTTCTTAACATTTGCAAACTTTCCTAACCAGACACGTCACAAACGGGCAGGTACTGATATCACGTTACCAAACAATAAAACCCCATTTGCATAGAAATCAGTTCAAAAATCCTAACTTTCCTAAATTTTTACCTTTCCTTGATAACAACCAATATTTCCTATGTTTTCCACCTATTGAAGGAAACCACCCCTCCATCGATATTAGCATTTTTTTGAACGGAGATCTCCGGGTTATGAATTTTTTTTGCGATTCTTTCCAATTGTGACCTCTCCTTCCACTCCGGCTCCTTCTCGCATAAACACCTCCACCACAGCCAGGTGACACCGCCCCAGACCTCCTGCCTCTCCACACCTTCTCCGCCACCTCCTTCTCGTACTCCATTAACAATCCCTCCGCCACATTTGTCCACGGTGGTGTCGAGGGCATGGCGCAGCAGCGTACCAGCGGTAGAGCAGCGCATAGCAGCAGGAAGCAACACGCAGCAGGCGAGGCGAGCGGCCGACGGTGGAGGGCAGAGATGCGGCCAGCGTGGCTGAGGGGGCGGCCGACAGAAGATGGCCACGACTGGAGGCGGCGCGAGGCAGGGGCGCGACAGCAGGGCGAGCGAAGGGATAGGCAGTAGCAGACGGGGCGAGCGCAGCCAGCGAGAGTGTGGCGCGCGACCAGGGTGTGTGTCGCGCGGGGCACAGTGGTGCGGTGGCTGCGGCGAGCGCGACGGCAGCGGCGGGCGCGACCGACGCGGTGTAGCACGGGCGTGGGCATGGAGAGGGAGTGGCCCTGCGGGCGTGGAAGAAGAGCGGCAGGCTCGGGCATGTGCGTGCATAGGAGCGGGCATGTGCCACGGGGTCAATCCGAGGAGCTCGGTGGCTACCCCTGCAATGGCCATGGCGGACGGCGGTTCTCGGCCACGGCGAAATACCTAACGAGAGCAAACGAGAGGGGAAACAGGGGAAAGGCAAGAGGAGATCATGGCGGTGTCAATGGCGCCCTAGGGGAAGACATGGGAGCTCGGGGCGGCGCGGATCGAACGGTGGCCCAAGGTTGAGGAAGACGGCAACGACGTCGATGCGGGGGTGCTGGACTTGATCTCGTTGGCGCAGACGAAGTAGCGAAGGCGTTCGGAGCTCCTCGACAAGCTCCTAGCCCGCAGGGAGGGCAGTGGCCGTGTGGACGGGGTCGGTCATGGTGGCCGTGGCGTCTGACTTCGTCTAGATCGACGGGATCGAGCGAGCAAGGAGGAGAAATGGATTTGGGAGGGGGCGTCGAGGAGGAGTGAGGCCATGGGGGCAGGGAAGGCAGGGCGTCACCCTTATCCATTCCCCTTCAATGCCAGCGAGGTGGTCGGGCGGGAGCCCGGCTCTGTAGCGACGCGGCTCGGGGAACAGGAGAAGACGACCGCACGGGGACTGGACCGCTGAGCCGGTTCGGTGGCAAGGCCCGGGGGGCAGGGCGAATCACCTTTTACAACGTCCTTTTGGTTTTTCAATGTATTCTAATCTGTTTCTCCTTTTTAACGCCGTTTTCTATTTATTCTTATCAACTAAATGATCTCTACTCCTAATGTCTCAGTTGGTAGTATCCGTTCGGGGTTTATTTTCGTCCCACCTCCCGAGTGAGGGAGAGGGGGAGAGAGAGAGTGAGGAAGAGGGAGGGAGAGGGTGTGTGTGTGAGAATTTGATGGTAAAAAAGGTCGTCAATGTCACTTAATATGTATGAGAATATTAAACGTAATATTAACATACTTGATATTGAACTTTTAAAATTATTGTGGCCCCGTTGCAACGCACGGGCGTTCTTCTAGTGTTTACAAGAACTCAGAAAAGTGGTAAAAAAACCTTTCTGTAAATTATACGGTCATCATGTAAAACGACTTTTACTAGACGTTTTGAGGGGAGCTATTGGATTTCCTCTTAGCGCGTCAAGTTTTTTTTTTTGGTTAGGCAATCTTACTCTTTTTTTTTTTGAGACAAAGGCAATCTTACTCGTCAAGCTGGAAACCTCAGCCAGCGCAAGCAACATAAGCAGAAGGCCCGGCCCACCACTCTGCCCTCCTTCCTTCCTTCCTCCGACAGGGAAGGGAAAAAAGAAACTCAAACTGAGAGGTTGAGACCACGAGTGCGGCGGCGGTCCACCCTCCTGTGCCCTAGTCCGGCCGCCGGCCAGACATGGAGGCGCGCGGTCCTATTCCGAAGAGGACGAAATTTACGGCGCCCAAGATCCAAGAGGTGCTGCCGTCCCGGGAGGCTTTGGAAGCCCCCGGCCACGGACCACCCCCCTCCGCCCACAACCAACAACCGCCGCCCGGAGCGGGCGAGGATGAAGGAAGCGCCGACCGCATCAGCAACCTCCCCGACACCATCCTCGGCGAGATCGTCTCCCGCCTCCCCACCAACCAAGGCGCTCGCACCCAGATCCTCGCGCCCCGGTGGCGCCACATCTGGAGCTCCGCGCCTCTTACCATCGACTGCGAAGGCCTCCCCGCCGATAACGAGGTACTCGCCGGCATCGTCTCGCGTACGGTTTCAACGCATCCGCCCCCCTGCCACCGCTTCTGCGTCCCCTCGTGCTTCCTCGGCGACCGAGCGTCTACTGTGGACAAATGGCTCCGAACCCCCGCTCTGGACAACCTCCAGGAGCTGGAGTTCTGGTTCAAGCCATACTATCGACCGCAGCCGCTGCAGCATCCGCCACCATCGTCCATGTTCCGCTTCTCGGCCACGCTCTGTGTTGCCACCATCGGAAACTGCAACCTTCCGGACAGCACCGTCCAAGGGCTTCACTTCCCCCTGCTTAAGCAGCTCGGACTTGAACTCGTCAGCATCTCGGAGTGCTCACTGCACAGCTTGATTGCCAGTTGCCCTGCTGTGGAGTGCTTGCTGATTAGCCATGGATTCGGCTTTTGCTGCCTCAGGATCAACTCCCTTACCCTTAGAAGCTTTGCTGTCAAGAACTATCGGAAAGGCAATGACCAGTTAAAGGAACTAGTTGTCGAGAATGCGCCTTGCCTTCAAAGCTTGCTCCATCTTGATTTTGACTATGGTTTGCATATATCAGTGGTCTCCGCGCCTAAACTGGAGACCCTAGGCTGCCTTTCTGATGGGTTTTACATCTCCAAACCAGATGATCTCTCTAGATTCGTGTTTGGCTCCACAGTTATTCAGGTACCTTTGGCCATCCTACTTGTTACCTTCACGCGGCTTCTCAGTTTCATCTCTGTATGCAGGAAAAATAAAACCATGTGCACTTGTCGTTGGCCTAATTTTGTCTATGATGCTTGATGAAGGGCTTGCGTGTCGATAGACTGACAACGGTGGTGCACGCAGTGAAGAATTTAGCTGTCAATATGAAGATTCTTAGTTTGGATACAATTATCGAGTTGATGCGATGCTTTCCATGCTTGGAGAAGATATATATTGAGGTGAAAATTCTTCATTTATAATTCATTGCCTTCAAATGCTCATTTGATCTACTTACTGAACTGAAGTGGTTGGTTTCCATTTGTCCATGTTCTTTTTCAGTCAGAGTCAAAGAAGGAAAAAAATGTGCGCGGTCGCAAACACCGGAATCTTACCAAATGTCCTAACATCCGTCTAAAGACAATAGTATTTGAATGTTATGAGGGTATTAAGTCTGACATCGAATTTGCTTCATTCTTTGTACTGAACGCTACAGTGCTGGAGTTAATGAAACTTCAGATCAGAGCCAGGGATTATAATGAACAATTCTTGGCAGAACAACGTAGGAAGCTTCAGCTAGTAAACAAGGCTTCACGAGGTGCTCGGTTTCATTTTACAACTGATAAATGTGCCCGTGGTGTTTGGGATGTGCATCATGTCCGTGACTTGGATTTAACTGATCCATTTGTATGTTGAAACTAGCACTTGTCCATTTTAGAATTATTCTTCAATGTTAGCCTATCTCGGTTGTTATCCTGTCAAAACTTGATTGCTTTTGGTGTTTGCCGTTTTTGTAAGTTTATATTTTACGCTAGCTGTTTGTGTCCTAACATGTAACAGCCTTGCAATTTATGAAGCATAGGGTAATCTGATTGTCATATTGAGGATTAATTAACAATTGTATGGTAGCTACATTTGATTTCTGGTGAAACACCACCCACATATGGGAAATCTGCCCGACCAGTGTTCATAATCTGGAGTAAATGGATTTGAATGTGGTTCCTTTTTGTATAACCTATGGCTGAATGTTGTTATAATTCAAGTTTTGTGTGGTCATTTAAGTTGAAGTTGTGTTTCGAGTCTAATTTGTCATATTTTCCAATAAAAAAAGGAACATTGCATGGATGCATATATGCATGTCCTGTGTTGTTTTGGCAAGGAAAATACTTGTCCATCAGTACTAGCGTGATATACTTTTGCTTCTAAGATTTTTTCATGAAATCAATTTGCTAATCTTAGCATTGACCGCCTTTTTTGGTTGGGTATCATAAGTGAAAATTCACGTTTGAGCGACCAGCATAGTGTTTTCATTTTGTAGTATTTCAAGACTTGACTAAATTTCGATCTTGTTTGCCAAAATTTGGCGTACATCTTCTTCGTGGAGTATATTTAATTATGGACAACGCTAACGCCCATACGTGTGATGAGAGTTAACCCGCCCACACGCCCTATAACACACGGACTACGCCATGTCACCGCATGCATGTGGAAATCTTTTTGGATTTTCAGTTTTTAAAATGTTTTATCTCTTAAATGAAAAATCTGATTGAAGATCCATTTTCACCATTAAATTCCTCATGACGAGATCTTCGAAACTAGATCTCATATCAATATATTTCGACGATTTTCTTTTGGGTTAAAAGTTGCCGTGTCTATTACACATGAATTGTCATGATGTTTACACTGAAGTTGCCATGATATGTTTCAGCTATTTTCTTCTACATTTTAAAGTAAATTTTGACATATTATAAAACTGGGAATTAAGACACTAGACTTGCCATGCACCATAAACTAAAATTGACATGATACATGCACTTAAAATGGCCATGGTTCATACAAAAAAATATTTTCATGGTCAAAGTACTGGAATTGCCATCATAAAAAAACTAAAATTGCCATGATCTACAAACTAAAATTGCCACATGGCAACTTTAGTTTAAGCACTATTGAAACTACAGTGTAAACATCATGGCAACTTTTGGGAAAAAAATTCTTCGAAACATATCAACATGGGGTCTAGTTTTGAATATCTTGTCGAGACGGATTTAATGATGAAAATGAATTTTTAATTCGCTTTTTAATTAGGAGATAGAACATTTTCAAGCCGAAAACCAAAAAGATTTCTGCTGATGTCATCTGTTCATACGTGGCAAAATGAGTGGTGATGGAGGCGTGTGGGTGATGTGCAAACGCCCACACGTGTGGGCGTTACTTTTTCAGTGAATTATTTATCTATACCATCATTCTGCACTTCTGCACAAGCAAATGTTTGTTTATTGTCAGAGCACGAAAATGAAAAGGAAGCTGCCTGAATCATAGCACCAGGCTTCGGCACACTGCACACAACACAGAAGACTTCATCACTTTTTTTTTGCGAATATGCAAAGCTTGCGCATTTCCCATTAATAGAAGAAGAGTGGAAAATTACAATGGTTGTTGCATCATGCAGCATGTGCTCCCTCCGTCCGAAATTACTTAATGGCATGACATGTGCAAGATGACTCGAGCAGAAAGAAAGGGGATGCTCAGCCCCAACAACAAGAAAGATTACATATCCGAAAAGAAGTTGATCATCGTAGTGGACTGGCTTTGGCCCAAGATGGGCCTCATCCTGGATGCCGTGGACAAGACGAGAGGAGAAGGGTTGTTGCCCGTCGAAGATGCACCCGTTACCATGTCTCCAAATGGGCCATGCCATGAGCATGAGGATGGAGGAGAGGCTTCGGCGATGCTCGGTAGGGACATGTGAGCAGGAAGTCATCCTCCAGTCAAAGAAGCTCATCGTCGGACATGGCAGTGTGGCCATGGATCAGCACCAGGAAAGCACCTCATGCGAGACCTGGCAAGAAAAGGGGCGGCTCGCGAGAAGGTGATTCATGTCTACATATCCTCAGGAACCTGATCACGTAGCACACACCACTCTTCATGAGGAAGGCCACGAGCAAGACGGTCCGCCGTCTAGCAACGGTCTTGTAGGGCGAGCCAAGTGAACACCTTGATGCGGAGAGGCGCCCAAGTCTTCCAAGTGGATGCTGGAATTTTGTCTATTTTGGGCCAAGCCCAATAGCAGTTTCATAAATTCCTAATAAGTCCTAGAGGCCCACGCAGCCCATTCGTGCAAGGAAAGAGGTGAAACTAAAGTTTAGTCCCACATTGCTAGTTTAGAGGGAGTTGGGCCTCTTTATAAGGGAGGTTCTTTCCCACATGTATGAGGATGAGAACAAGAGGGACATCCACGCGCGCTCCTCCTCCGCCGCCTGCCTCGCCTCCTATCGCTGAGCTGCTGCTGTCTTCCTCATCCCGGCTTGCGGCGTGCACCGTGAGTCGGGACAGTAGGCCTCCGAAACCGCACCTCTTTGAGTCCTGTACGGGGGAAGGGTGATAAGGTTTTTGGGGAGCGCTCAGCGCGACTACTGACTTCTTCGTCACGGACGCCCCGGACTCCGACGACTACTTCCCTGACGACGACTTCTTCCCCGACGTCGACAAACTCCTCGACGACATGGCTGGCGAGGACACCGACCGCAAGTCCAGTGCTGCTGCTGCTGCTGCTGTCCTGTATGTGTTCTTCTCCTTTCTGTTCGAGATCCTGCCACAATACCTAGTTCTGGTGTTTGCCCTAGATATGTTAGGTTCTACTTCATATACGAAACTTGCCCTACTGTCTACTCTAGATAAGCTTGGTTATAGTTCATATATGCAAAGGCTATTTACCTTCTCTCTCTCAGATCGCATGACTAGTTTTATCCCTGCTATATTAGTCATGCTTTATCTAGTATTTCTGTTAATAAAATCATTCAGTAAATTGCTCATATTTCCAACAATCCAAAAACCTTATTTTAGGAAATTTACCCCAAGTGGTTTTGCTGCTTCCATGAGACCTCCTATGTTTGAGGGTATCCACTGTAAGAGGTGGCGCGTGAGAGCGGTCTTATGGTTTCAAACCATGAGTTGCTATGACGCCACTCTTGGCAAACCTGAAGGAGAGCATGATGCTCAACAGGCACAAGCTTTTCAGAAAATGGATACTCTGTTTAAGGCTGCTCTCTTGAGTGTTCTCGGTGAGAACATAGTTGATGCTTATGTGTCAATTGATAATGGAAAGGATATGTGGGATGCACTCGAGGCCAAGTTTGGGGTCTCGGATGCTGGCACTAAGCTGTACATCATGGAGCAATTCTATGATTACAGGATGACTGAAGAGCGCTCCGTGGTTGAGCAAGCTCATGAGATACAGTCATTTGCTAGAGAACTTGAGCACTTCAATTGTATTCTACCGGACAAGTTTGTTGCCGGAGGTATCATCACTAAGCTTCCTCCTTCGTGGAGGAACTTTGCTACCTTACTGAAGCATAAGAGGCAGGAGTTTTCCATTCCGGATCTCATTGGTACTCTTGATGTGGAAGAAAAGGCGAGAGGAAAGGACACACATGCTCGAGGTATTGAGGGAGGATCTAGTGCCAATCTGGTACAGAAGAAAAACTTCCAGCCCCACAAGTTCAAGAACAAGGGCAAGTTTGATGGAAAAGCAAAGTTTGATGGGAAGAACAAGGCTGTACAGCACACGAACTTCAAGAAGAAGAATGACAAGAAGAAAGGTGTTTGTCATGTGTGTGGAGATCCTGATCATTGAGCTCCTAGTTGCCCTAATCGCTATGACAAGCGTCATCTTGGGAAAGGCGGCAAGACCACTAATGTTGTCATTGGAGACACTGACATGAAGGATGCTGGGTATGGTATATTTCCCACTATTCTTTCAGTATGTCATTCTCCCGATTGGTTAATTGACACGGGTGCTAATGTGCATGTATGCGGTGATATTTCCATGTTTTCGTCTTATCAGACCGCAGGGACTTCCACCGTGCTGATGGGCAACGGTTCAAGTGTTCTGTTCGTGGTGTTGGCACGGTCGATCTAAAGTTTACTTCGGGGAAGATCATGCGGCTGAAGAACATGCATTATGTCCCCTCCGTCAATAAAAATCTTGTTAGCGGATCTCTTCTGTGTAGAGATGGCTACAAGCTTGTCTTTGAGTCGAATAAATTTGCAATATCCAAGTATGGAACCTTTGTTGGTAAAGGCTATGAGTCAGGAGGCCTGTTTCGTTTATCCTTGTTAGACGTTTGCAATAAAGTTGTTAATCATGTTTGCAATAATAGTGAATCAAATGTGTGGCATTCACGTCTTTGTCATGTTAACTTTGGTTGCATGTCGCGATTAGCGAAGTTGAACTTAATCCCTAGTTTCACCACTGTCAAGGGATCTAAGTGTCAAGTGTGTGTGCAAGCTAAGCAACCTCGTAAGTCTCATACGACTGCGGAAACGAGAAATCTTGCACCACTAGAGCTCATACATTCAGATCTTTGTGAAATGAATGGTGTGTTGACAAAAGGTGGAAAGAAATATTTTATGACATTAATTGATGACTCCACTAGATACTGCCATGTGTATCTTCTGAAATCTAAGGATGAGGCTTTGAACTATTTCAAGATCTATAAAGCTAAAGCGGAAAACCAACTTGATCGAAAGATCAAGAGGCTTAGGTCCGATCGTGGTGGAGAGTATTTATCAAATGAATTTGATTCCTTTTGTGCGGAGCATGGTATAATACATGAGAGGACGCCTCCCTATTCACCTCAGTCAAATGGGGTGGCCGAAAGAAAGAACCATACTCTAACTGATTTGGTTAACGCCATGTTAGACACATCGGGTCTCTCCAGGCATGGTGGGGGAGGCGATATTGACATCATGTCATGTCCTAAACTGAGTTCCCACAAAGAACAAAGAGATAACTCCATTCGAGGAATGGGAGAAGAAAAGGTTAAAGCTCTCTTATCTACGAACCTGGGGTTGTTTGGCGAAAGTCAATGTGCCAATTCCAAAGAAGCGCAAGCTTGGACCAAAAACGGTGGATTGTGTTTTCCTGGGATATGCTTTTCATAGCATTGGTTATAGGTTCTTGGTTGTAAAATCTGAGGTACCTGACATGCATGTCGGTATGATCATGGAGTCGAATGATGCGACTTTCTTTGAAGATATCTTTCCCATGAAGGATATGGCTACCTCATCTAATCAGGAGATGCCTAGTTCATCGAACCAGGAACCAGTTACAATTACTAAACCTGCCCTTTCGATGGAACACTTTGAAAATCCTGTGGAGGAGAACAATGAAGTTCCTACTAGGAGCAAGAGACAGAGGACTGCAAAGTCCTTTGGTGATGATTTTCTTGTGTATCTCATAGATGACACTCTCAGTTCTATTTCAGAGGCCTATGCATCTGAAGATGCTGACTACTGGAAGGAAGCGGTCCGTAGTGAGATGGATTCCATCTTGGCAAATGAAACTTGGGACATAACTGAGCGTCCTTATGGGTGCAAACCTATAGGGTGCAAATGGGTATTCAAGAAGAAGCTTAGGCCTGATGGTACTATCGAAAAGGACAAGGCGCGGCTCATGGCCAAGGGTTATACCCAAAAGGAAGGTGAAGACTTCTTTGATACCTACTCACCTGTGGCTCGACTGACCACTATTCGAGTTCTACTTTCACTAGTTGCCTCACATGGTCTTCTCGTCCATCAAATGGATGTTAAGACTGCTTTCCTAAATGGAGAGTTGGATGAGGAAATTTACATGGAACAACCAGATGGGTTTGTACTAGATGGTCAGGAAGGAAAAGTGTGGAAGTTGCTGAAGTCTTTGTATGGACTTAAGCAAGCACCCAAGCAATGGCATGAGAAGTTTGAAAGAACTTTAACAGCTACAGGCTTCATTGTAAACGAAGCTGATAAACGTGTGTACTATCGCCATGGTGGGGGCGAGGGAGTTATTCTTTGCTTGTATGTTGATGACATACTGATTTTTGGAACAAATCTGAATGTTATTAAGGAGGTCAAGGATTTCCTATCTCGTTGTTTTGAGATGAAGGATTTAGGAGTGGCTGATGTCATTCTGAACATCAAGTTGTTGAGAGACGATGATGGTGGGATTACATTGCTTCAATCTCACTATGTGGAAAAGATCTTAAGTCGCTTTGGTTATAGTGACTGCAAGCCCTCTCCAACACCATATGATGCCAGTGTGTTACTTCGAAAGAATCGAAGAATTGCTAGAGACCAATTGAAATATCCTTAGATTATTGGCTCGCTTATGTATTTAACCAGTGCTACAAGACTTGACATCTCTTTTGCTATTAGCAAACTGAGCCGGTTTGTCTCAAAACCAGGAGATGTGCACTGGAAAGCTCTAGAGAGAGTTTTGCGTTATTTGAAAGGCACTGCGAACTATGGAATTCACTACACTGGGCACCCAAAGGTGCTTGAAGGGTATAGTGACTCAAACTGGATCTTAGATGCTGATGAGATAAAGGCCACGAGCGGATATGTATTCAATCATGGAGGTGGCGCTGTTTCTTGGAAGTCTTGCAAGCAGACCATCTTAACAAGGTCAACAATGGAAGCAGAACTCACAACACTAGATACAGCTACGCTCGAAGCAGATTGGCTTCACCGGCTCTTGAATGACTTGCCGGTTGTTGAGAAACCTGTACCGGGTATCCTTATGAACTGCGACAATCAAACTGTGATCACGAAAGTGAGTAGCTCAAAGGATAACATGAAGTCGTCAAGACACGTTCAGAGAAGGTTAAAGTCTGTCAGAAAAATGAGAAACTCCGGAGTTATTGCATTGGATTATATCCAAACATCTAAAAATCTGGCAGATCCTTTTACTAAGGGTCTATCACGTAATGTGATAGATAATGCATCGCAGGAGCACTACAAAAAAAATACACTTCCGTGATGATACGTGTTTGTCACAGTAGGTCACGTTTTCTGTCATGCATGTACATCCATGACGATTTTATGACAGAATCAAGATAGTCATACCTGTGCTGTCGTAGAAGTGTTCCATGACATTACCAAAATTATCATCACGGAAGTGTCCACTTCCATGACGATAAATGGCGCGTCATGGGAGTGCTTTCGTCAAGGGTGACCGACACGTGGCATCCACTGTAACGGGTCGTCGTTAAGCTATCGGGTCCGGTTTTGGATCCGATAACCCGCTAACAGGCCGGACCAATGAGGATTTTCCACGTGTAAAATTCTCATTGGCCGGAGGAAACACGTGTTGGCTCACCGTTGGGATAGATGTCATCCATTCATTGGACAGGAGGCGCCTATGATACGTCGACACGTGGCACGACCCAATAGAGGCCCATTTCGGTGAAAAGGACGCCCCGTTTGACTTGGTCAAAAGGTAACGGGCCGACCCACGGAAAGCCTGTTAACGGCCTATTCGTATATAGCCCATTTACGGCCCGCTAACTCACGACCCGTTACGACCTATCAGAATTAAGCCCAGTAGCCTCATCCGGGCCTTCCAATATGATTCCAGCCCATTGTAACTTCCGGCCCATGTATGGCCCATGATATCTTTCGGCCAATACGAGGCCATTTGTAACTCTTGACCCATTAACGGCCCGTGGTGAATCTGGCCCGCAATGAACAGTGTACCGCTTTATACCCATTAACGGCCCATTATTCCATTGGGCCGTTTCCAACCTGTGTTATCTTTCGGCCTTCTTAGGACCCATTTATTCTTGGGCTCATATCCAGCATTTGGTTACTTACGGCCCGTTACTGGCATTTTCTGCTTGTGGGCCAAATTCAGCCCGTGGTTACAATCAGACCGTTTGCAGCCCGTTAATCCGTTGGGCCGTTTTCATAGCGTCATCAAATTCGGCCGATTAATGACGGCCCATGAATGGACGATTCCAAATCTAGCCCGTTTACGACCCATAATGTGGTCTATTATTGGCCCATGTTTGGCCTATTGATCATACGGCACGTAGAAGGCCCATTGATGCTACGACCCGTAGAAGGCCCATTATTTCTACGGCCCTTAGAAGGCCCATTGTTTCTACGACCCGTAGGAGGCCCATGGTAACTACAGTAAATATGTAGCCCATGGTTATTGTGGCCTAGTTTTAAAAAAATAGGTTATTGTGGCCACTAGCAAACCGCGAAAAAAGAACTGCACAACTACAAGCAAACAAATAAACAAGACAACAAGGAAATAAATAACCAAGCAACTTACGCTAGGCTATCACGGCTATTACACATATTACATCCACTGGGCATCAAAGTTCACCACCAGTGCAAATATAGGGAACAAAGCAGCATATCATATACACTGGTTGTCAAAGTTGGCGACCAGTGCAAATAAACGCCGGAGCAAAACAAGTCCATAACTGAAACCACTTCAGAAGAGCTCAAGAAACAATATCCTGGGTACCCATAATGCTAGCAAGATGCTTAGCAAGCTTATTAACTTTCTCTTGTTTGGCGCTTAAATCCTCCAGCACTTGCTGTTGCACCAGAAAGTATGCATCTGAATTCTGCAGGGACTTCCTCAGTCCTTCGGCTTCCTGTCGCATAACATCTGATCGATGTCTTTCAACCTGAAGTTGAGACTCAAGAAGCCGAACTGATTCAGGCAGAGAGTTCGAAGAGCTGGTGCCAGCAGTTGTAGCCAGTAACTCGAACACTACATCAAGACATGACTTTGGGGTTGTCTCACTGTCTTCAATATAGTTTTTATCAGCTTTCTTGGAGACCAACAGGGATGTCTCACTATCTTGAACCTTATCCGCATTACTTCCATTACCATTGCATAACGGGGTACTCTTCTACAATATTTTATTCGCGTTCTAAAAGAGAAACAAACAAACACATCACAGGTTTACCATGTAGTATATGAAACTCATTTTGGTAAACCAGTTCAGTAGTAAGGTGGACAGGATAACAGCATGAAACAAACATATATCTATGTAGTATGGTCACTGTATGGTCTATATCATTCTAGTTTATGTTGCCAAATCAAGATAGATACAGTTCGAATCATATCTATTTAAGACAAAGCAGCATAGACATAATATAAGTGTGGGAAACTACACAGCAATAACAACACTTGTAATGTGCATGGCATGAGAACATAACTATTTATTCAATTGAAATTAAAATCAACATAGAGCAAGTTACAACAGCAAACACGTTAAAGAAACAGGTTTAAAACATACTTGCTGCGCCATTGGAGTTTCAGTTGCATCCTTAAAATTTGAAATTAGTTGGTATGAGTAAATACAATGATGCAAGAGCAAAGTAGTATGAACCATAGCTACGGAACCTGACCTGAGAACTATTCTTCTTCTGCTTTAAGCGTTGACTTGGGGTTCGGAGTGGTGGTCCTCGTTCTTTGGGCACTGCAGTTGCCTTACTAACTGCTCGTGTTTGGGTGTTCTGTGGTGGAGACGGTGCTGTGTCAACTGGAACAGGATGAGATGATATAACTATATTATGTCTTAAGAAAATGGGTTGGCATGCCATAATTCAGATATATGCTGTCTATGTAAACATCATGGCATGATATAATTCAAATATATGATTTATATACTAAGCAAGTGAGTAGAGGGCAATCGCATATATGATGTGTCAACTAAGGATATGGCATTCAATATTGTGTATATGATGTAAAAACTAAGCATTGCAATACAACATATGCATGATATGAGTAATATAACACTGCCAAGTTTGAGCATACACCTCAGGGTGATAATAGGACTGGTCATCTGCCTCTGAATCCTCCTCTGAAGAGCTATCGGTAACCAGCAAGATATCTGCTTCAGCAGGTAGCATTGTCTGCTCTGAAGACCTTGTTTTCACTCCTGATTTCTCCATCACCAATTCAAATGGCTGATGCACAGGAAGAGCAGTTGAATATACAAACATTGTCGACAAATACAACGAGAAATACAAAAAAGGACAACATGATATGATTCACATATATGACGGTTGGCTAAACATCATGGCATTGCATAATTCACATATATAATGCCTTGCAACACGATAGCATTGCATAATTCACATATATAATGTCTTGCAACAAGATGGCATTGCATAATTCACATATATGGTAATTAGACACTAAACAAGTGGCATTCACACAAAGCATGTCTAAACTAAGCAAATGACATAGCAATGCAAGATACCATATGCACGATATGAGCAACATAACCCTGCCAAGTTAGAGCATGCACCTCGGGGGGGGGGGAATAGGACTGGTCATCTGTCTCTGAATCCTCCTCTGAGGAGCTATCCGTAACTAGCAAGACATGTGCTTCGTCGGATAGCATTGTCTGCTCTGAAGACCTTGTTTCCACTCCATATTTTTCCATGACCGTGCCGAATGGCTGATGCACAGGAACAATAATTGAATGTACTAAATTTTTTGACAAATTTAACACGTAATAAAAAATGATGGCATGATATAATTCACATATAAGATGACTGACTAACCAGGGTGGCATTCCAAAATTCACATATATGATGCCTAGCTAAACAAGATGGCATTGCATGATTCACATATACGATAAAGAAACTAAACAGATGGCGTTGACACAAAGCATGTCTAAACTAAGCAGATGACATATTTGATGTATAAAGTAAACAATGCAAGGCACCATATGCATGATATTACCAACATCAGCATGCCAAGTTAGAGCGAAGACCTCAGGGGGTAAATAGGAGTGGTCTTCTCCTTCTGAATCCCCCTCAGAACAGTTATCTTCCTCTTGACTACGATCCAAAATGGGTGGAGGGGGGCTGCCTTTGCACCCACCATGGAGCGACGTCTGCGTGAAATTTTATTGCCACGCAAGGCTCATCTCTTTTGCTCTACATGTTTAGTTCCATTGTGTACAATAACTGACATGCATAGGAATAAAACATAGTGAGATTATGTAAGGAGTGCATGGACAAGTCCAGAGTGATGGTAGCAAACTGTGGATAGACCCAAAACCAATGATAGCAGGCAGATAATAGCTTTAGTTAAAAAATACAGATAATGGCTCTGCTACCTCTTGAGCACTGCGTTGGTTTTCCCTTGAAGAGGAAAGGTTGATGCACTAAAGTAGCGTATGTATTTCCCTCAGTTTTTGAGAACCAAGGTATCAATCCAGTAGGAGATCACGCACAAGTCCCACGCACCTACACAAACAAATAAGAACCTCGCAACCAACGCGATAAAGGGGTTGTCAATCCCTTCACGGTTACTTGCGAGAGTGAGATCTGATAGAAATGATAAGATAATATTTTTGGTATTTTTATGATAAAGATGCAAAGTAAAATAAACGGCAATAAAAATAGCTAAGTGTTGGAAGATTAATATGATGGAAAATAGACCCGGGGGCCATAGGTTTCACTAGTGGCTTCTCTCAGGAGCATAAGTATTACGGTGGGTAAATGAATTACTGTTGAGCAATTGATAGAATTGAGCATAGTTATGAGAATATCTAGGTATGATCATGTATATAGGCATCACGTCCGCGACAAGTAGATCGAAATGATTCTGCATCTACTACTATTACTCCACACATCAACCGCTATCCAGCATGCATCTAGAGTATTAAGTTAATAAGAACAGAGTAATGCTTTAAGTAAGATGACATGATGTAGAGGGATAAACTCATGCAATATGATATAAACCCCATCTTTTTATCCTCGATGGCAACAATACAATACGTGCCTTGCTGCCCCTGCTGTCAGTGGGAAAGGACACCGCAAGATTGAACCCAAAGCTAAGCCCTTCTCCCATTGCAAGAAAGATCAATCTAGTAGGCCAAACCAAACTGATAGTTCGAAGAGACTTGCAAAGATAACCAATCATACATAAAAGAATTCAGAGGAGATTCAAGTATTGTTCATAGATAATCTTGATCATAAACCCACAATTCATTGGATCTCGACAAACACACCGCAAAAGAAGATTACATTGAATAGATCTCCAAGAAGATCGAGGAGAACTTTGTATTGAGATCCAAAGAGAGAGAAGAAGCCATCTAGCTAATAACTATGGACCCGAAGGTCTAAGGTAAACTACTCACACATCATCAGAGAGGCTATGGTGTTGATGTACAAGCCCTCCGTGATCAATGCCCCTTCCGGCGGAGCGCCGGAAAAGGCCCCAAGATGGGATCTCACGGGTACAAAAGGTTGCGGTGGTGGAAATAGGGTTTTGGCACCGTATCTGATGTTTCCAGGGTATATGGGTATATATAGGAGGAAGAAGTACGTCGGTGGAGCAACATGGGCCCCACGAGGGTGGAGGGCGCGCCTGGGGGGGGGGTAGGCGTGCCCCCTGCCTCGTGCTCTCCTTGTTGATTGCTTTACGTAGACTCCAAGTCTTCTGGATCACGTTTGTTCCAAAAATCACGTTCCCGAAGGTTTCATTCCGTTTGGACTCCGTTTGATATCCTTTTCCTTCGAAACACTAAAATAGGCAAAAAACAGCAATTCAGGCTGGGCCTCCGGTTAATAGGTTAGTCCCAAAAAATAATATAAAAGTGTATAGTAAAGCCCATTAAACATCCAAAACAGAATATAATATAGCATGGAATAATAAAAAATTATAGATACGTTGGAGACGTATCAAGCATCCCAAGATTAATTCCTGCTCGTCCTCGAGTAGGTAAATGATAAAAACAGAAATTTTGATGTGGAATGCTACTTAGCATAATTTTCAATGTAATTCTCTTATTTGTGGTATGAATATTCAGATCCGAAAGATTCAAGACAAAAGTTTAATATTGACATAAAAATGATAATACTTGAAGCATACTAACTAAGCAATTATGTCTTCTCAAAATAACATGGCCATAGAAAGTTATCCCTACAAAATCATATAGTCTGGCTATGCTCTATCTTCATCACACAAAGTATTTAATCATGCACAACCCCGATGACAAGCCAAGCAATTGTTTCATACTTTTGGTGTTCTCAAACTTTTTCAATCTTCACGTAATACATGAGCGTGAGCCATGGACATAGCACTATATGTGGAATAGAATGGTGGTTGTGGAGAAGACAAAAAGGAGAAGATAATCTCACATCAACTAGGCGTATCAATGGGCTATGGAGATGCCCATCAATAGATATTAATGTGAGTGAGTAGGGATTGCCATGCAACGGATGCACTAGAGCTATAAGTGTATGAAAGCTCAACAAAAGAAACTAAGTGGGTGTGCATCCAACTCGCTTGCTCACGAAGACCTAGGGCATTTTGAGGAAGCCCATCATTGGAATATACAAGCCAAGTTCTATAATGAAAAATTCCCACTAGTATATGAAAGTGATATCATAGGAGACTCTCTATCATGAAGATCATGGTGCTACTTTGAAGCACAAATGTGGTAAAAGGATAATAGCATTGTCCCTTCTCTCTTTTCTCTCATTTTTTTTTCTTTGGGCCTTTTATCTTTTTTTATGGCCTCTTTTTTTCTTCTCTCTTTTTTTTATTTTTTTATTTTTCGTCCGAAGTCTCATCCCGACTTGTGGGGGAATCATAGTCTCCATCATCCTTTCCTCAGTTGGGCAATGCTCTAATAATGATGATCATCACACTTTTATTTACTTTACAACTCAAGAATTACAACTCAAAACTTAGAACAAAATATGACTCTATGTGAATGCCTCCGGCGGTGTACCGGGATATGCAATGAATCAAGAGTGACATGTATGAAAGAATTATGAACGGTGGCTTTGCCACAAATACGATGTCAACTACATGATCATGCAAAGCAATATGACAATGATGGAGCGTGTCATAGTAAACGGAACGATGGTAAGTTGCATGGCAATATATCTGGGAATGGCTATGGAAATGCCATGATAGGTAGGTATGGTGGCTGTTTTGAGGAAGGTATATGGTGGGCGTATGATACCGGCGAAAAGTGCACGGTATTAGAGAGGCTAGCAATGGTGGAAGGAAGAGAGTGCGTATAATCCATGGACTCAACATTAGTCATAAAGAACTCATATACTTGTTGCAAAAATCTACAAGTTATCAAAGAAAAGTATTACGCGCATCCTCCTAGGGGATAGATTAGTAGGAAAAGACCATCGCTCGTCCCCAACCGCCACTCATAAGGAAGACAATAAATAAATAAATCATGCTCCGACTTCATCACATAACGGTTCACCATACGTGCATGCTACGGGAATCACAAACTTTAACACAAGTATTTCTCAAATTCACAACTACTCAACTAGCATGACTCTAATATCACCATCTTCATATCTCAAAACAATTATCAAGCATCAAACTTCTCATAGTATTCAACACACTCATAAGATTTTTTTTACTAATCTTGGATGCCTATCATAATTAAAGCAAATTACCATGCTGTTTTGTAGGACTCTCAAAATAATATAAGTGAAGCATGAGAGAACAAAAGTTTCTATAAAACAAATCCACCACCGTGCTCTAAAAGATATAAGTGAAGCACTAGAGCAAAAACATAGATCAAAAGATATAAGTGAATCACATAGAGTATTCTAATAAATTCCGAATCATGGGTGTCTCTCTCAAAAGGTGTGTACAACAAGGGTGATTGTGGTAAACTAAAAAGCAAAGACTCAGATCATACAAGACGCTCCAAGCAAAACACATATCATGTGGTGAATAAAAATATAGCTCCAAATAAAGTTACCGATGGACGAAGACGAAAGAGGGGATGCCTTCCGGGGCATCCCCAAGCTTTGCCTTTTTATGTCCTTAGATTATCTTGGGGTGCCTTGGGCATCCCCAAGCTTAGGCTCTTGCCACTCCTTGTTCCATAATCCATCAAATCTTTTACCCAAAACTTGAAAACTTCACAACACAAAACTCAACAGAAAATCTCGTGAGCTCCGTTAGCGAAAGAAAACAAAACACCACTTCAAGGTACTGTATTGAAATCATTATTTAGTTATATTGGTGTTAAACCTACTGTATTCCAACTTTTATATGGTTTATAAACTCTTTTACTAGCCATAGATTCATCAAAATAAGCAAACAACACACGAAAAACAGAATCTGTCAAAAACAGAACAGTCTGTAGTAATCTGTAACTAACGCAAACTTCTGGAACTCAAAAAATTATACCAAAATAGGAAGACCTAGACAATTTGTTTATTGATCTACTGCAATTGGAATCAGTATTTTATCGCGTTCTGGTGATTTTAAACAATTGTTTTCGTGAACAGAAAGTTTCTGGAATTTTCAGCAAGATCAAATAACTATCATCCAAGAAGATCCTATAGGTTTAACTCGGCACAAACACTAACTAAAACATAAAAACAAATCTAACCAGAGGCTAGATCACATATTTATTCCTAAACAGAAGCAAAAAGCAAAGAACTAAAATAAAATTGGGTTGCCTCCCAACAAGCGCTATCGTTTAACGCCCCTAGCTAGGCATAAAAGCAAGGATAGATCTAGGTATTGCCATAATAATAGGATAGATCACGAAAACTCATTTCATATTCTCTACGTTCAGCAGAAAGTTTTCTTTGAGGCAGGCAAAAGTAATCAAAAGGGCTAAATTTAATGGGATAGAAGTCCCCAAGATCAACTTTGGGAGGTATAGGTTCCTCCTTTGGCCCTTCGTATTGCACAACCAATTCATCATTATAAGCATTCTTCTGACAGAACTTCGTGAGCCTAAACTCGAGAGAATATCAAAATCATTATTTCGAATAGCAAAATCATTATTAAGTTTAGAGATTCTATCAACTAGAACATTGGTAGGAACCCTTTTTCTAAGGTTTTCATTAAAAGCAACATAGTCTAGAGATTGAAAACGCATTATTTCCTCTTGATCAAAGAGGATAGCCTCTATGGGAGGACGGCCAGCGTCCACCCTATAGTGCGCAAAGATTTCTTTGGCCTCTTTTATTATAAATCCGAACTCATGAGCCAAAAAGATAGTAGCGGCACGCTTAACAGAAGAATGCTCAATATTAGAAAATTCTAGGAAAATCCTTTGTATGCAAGGATGCATGTGCATAAATTGCCTTTCAAGTTCAACTACAAGCATGGCGATAGCGTCCGCAAGACTACTAGTTCTATGAAGAATAAAACTACCCATAGAAGGCAAAGCACCGACACAAGTAAAGAAATCTTGGATAACTCCTTTTCCAATAATATTACCACTACCGATTCAGAATTTTTTTGTATGTAAGATAGGGGGTTCTTCAGCAAGAGCATCAGAATTTTCCATGTTATTATTATTGTCCATATTGACAATAATTTCCCCAATTTGAGACATAACGGCAGAAAGTGCAAGGAGCAAAAGAAAGAGGGAGGCGAACAGAAAAGAGAGGGCGAATAAAACGACAAGGGTGAAGTGGGGGAGAGGAAAACGAGAGGCAAATGGCAAATAATGTAATGCGAGGGATAAGAGTTTGTGATGGGTACTTGGTATGTCTTGACTTGTGCGTAGATCTCCCCGGCAACGGCGCCCGAAATCCTTCTTGCTACCTCTTGAGCACTGCGTTGGTTTTCCCTTGAAGAGGAAAGGGTGATGCAGTAAAGTAGCGTAAGTATTTCCCTCAGTTTTTGAGAACCAAGGTATCAATCCAGTAGGAGATCACGCACAAGTCCCACGCACCTACACAAAAAAATAAGAACCTCGCAACCAACGCGATAAAGGGGTTGTCAATCCCTTCACGGCTACTTACGAGAGTGAGATCTGATAGAAATGATAAGATAATATTTTTGGTATTTTTATGATAAAGATGCAAAGTAAAATAAACGGCAATAAAAATAGCTAAGTGTTGGAAGATTAATATGATGGAAAATAGACCCGGGGGCCATAGGTTTCACTGGTGGCTTCTCTCAAGAGCATAAGTATTACGGTGGGTAAACGAATTACTGTCGAGCAATTGATAGAATTGAGCATAGTTATGAGAATATCTCGGTATGATCATGTATATAGGCATCACGTCCGCGACAAGTAGATCAAAACGATTCTGCATCTACTACTATTACTCCACACATCGACCGCTATCCAGCATGCATCTAGAGTATTAAGTTCATAAGAATAGAGTAACGCTTTAAGTAAGATGACATGATGTAGAGGGATAAACTCATGCAATATGATATAACCCCCATCTTTTTATCCTCGATGGCAACAATACAATACGTGCCTTGCTGCTCCTGCTGTCACTGGGAAAGGACACCGCAAGATTGAACCCAAAGCTAAGCACTTCTCCCATTGCAAGAAAGATCAATCTAGTAGGCTAAACCAAACTGATAATTCGAAGAGACTTGCAAAGATAACCAATCATACATAAAAGAATTCAGAGGAGATTCAAATATTGTTCATAGATAATCTTGATCATAAACCCACAATTCATCGGATCTCGACAAACACACCGCAAAAGAAGATTACATCGAATAGATCTCCAAGAAGATTGAGGAGAACTTTGTATTGAGATCCAAAGAGAGAGAAGAAGCCATCTAGCTAATAACTATGGACCCGAAGGGCTGAGGTAAAATACTCACACATCATCGGAGAGGCTATGGTGTTGGTGTAGAAGCCCTCCGTGATCAATGCCCCCTCCAGCGGAGCGCCGGAAAAGGCCCCAAGATGGGATCTCACGGGTACAGAAGGTTGCGGCGGTGGAAATAGGGTTTTGGCTCCGTATCTGATGTTTCCAGGGTATATGGGTATATATAGGAGGAAGAAGTACATCGGTGGAGCAACGTGGGCCCCATGATGGTGGAGGGGGCGCCTGGGGGGGGGGGGGTAGGCGCGCCCCCTGCCTTGTGCTCTCCTTGTTGATTGCTTTACGTAGACTCCAAGTCCTCTGGATCACGTTTGTTTCGAAAATCACGTTCCTGAAGGTTTCATTCCGTTTGGACTCCGTTTGATTTCCTTTTCCTTCGAAACACTGAAATAGGCAAAAAACAACAATTCGGGCCAGGCCTCCGGTTAATAGGTTAGTCCCAAAAAATAATATAAAAGTGTATAGTAAAGCCCATTAAACATCCAAAACAGAATATAATATAGCATGGAACAATCAAAAATTATAGATACGTTGGAGACGTATCAGGCTCCTTTAATGTTTGTTTGCACCCAACATGAAACTCATAGTAGACACCCGAGATTAACCAGATAGTACTGATTGCTGCCCCAACATGTACCCCACAACCATTTAAAAACTCAAGTTTCAGCATTAGTTTGGACCCGATTCGGAGTCTAATAGGTGAACACGACGATAAAGTAGCATGTCATCATATTAAGCGATGCATAACGTAAGCAGACACGAAAGAGTGCGACCTCTCTTGCAGACCCGTGTAGTCCTCAAGATCATCTGCTCAGTTGATGATGGTAATGCAGTTGTCGTGGCTGTCGGTGGCGGGGAAGAAGATCTGAGGCGGCGAAAGACAGTCTAGAGAGCGGATCCCTGCTGTGGTGAACCCTTCCGTCGTTGGAGCACCTGAGCTGGGGTGGAACACAGCGCAGCAGGAGCAGGACAAACCACACAAGGTTTCCTTTGACACATATTTGTAACAGAAGTAATTGTGTAAGGGCTTGTTTGAATTTGAGGATTCTAACAATGCAGGGATAGGAAACAGACAGGAATAGGATAGGAATGCACGTGCAAAATAGAGAATTTAAAAACACAGGATTTCTGCCAATCTGGGTGTTTGGTTCACAAGAATTGGAAGATCACAGGATCAAAGAAGCATGGTGAGATTAAGTCAAACCACAAGAAAATGTACAGTTATAATGCTATTATGCTACTATCTCTTAGTCTTGTGCTTCATGAATAGGAATTTGAAAAGGAGGACAAGTGGAAATTAAAATTCCTACGATTTTTCTTTCAAAGAGACACTAAAGGAACAAATCCTACAGTTTTCCTTTGCTCCATTCCTTTGAACCAAATGCATGAATAGTAGTACCATAGGAAACTTTCCAATTCCTATGTTTTCCTTCACTTTTCCTTTCAAGCACTGGCGATTCTAGTAGGCAGGCTTGAGCAAGGAAAAGCCTACACTCAAAAAATATTTTTGTGCTACTTCTATTACTTTGGACCATGGCCACTGCCCTACTAGCTCAACTCCCAGGCTCATCGACAAATGCACAGCTCAAACGCGCAGAGATAAATAATGATGGCGTTCAAGAGAGTCCATCACAGATAGCTAAGTTGCCTGGTACCTCACTTCTTGTCATATAGTAGGATAAAATAATCGTATTTCACATTACTATGTGTGCTCAGTGGACAATATATATATATATATATATATATATATATATATATATATAACATGTAGAGTAAAAAAGAGATGCAACAAGTGTACAACCTCTTTGGCGAAGCCATGTCGATCTCATCGTGATTGGGTTGGTCGGTGAGGATACTCTGCCTGACTTGGCTGTCGGAGGAGGGGAAGAAGATCTTAGGCGTCTGGAGATGGAGCCCGGGGTACTGCTCCACTGTGATGGAGGTTTTCGTCATTGGAGCAGCTCCGGTGAGTTGTACAACGCCGAGGCTGAAGCAGGACAAGAGAGACAATGTTAACCTGAGTGGAATTCTAATAGCATCTCCAATAGATGACGTAAAATACATAACCACAAAGTGCTAGATCTAAAATACATCAGCCGCTCATCTCTGAACTTAACCGTCGAAAGTGAATTTAACTGTCGAAACTGAACTTAACTATCGAAACTGAATTTTGCTGTACTGAATTTTACTGTCAAAATTGAATGCACTAGTAGCAGAAAAGCATTAGTAGCAGCAGCGCGTGAGAGAGCCGCGACAACTGGTCTTGTAGCAGCATCAGGTGAGGCTACACGTCAGTCGACTGACTTTTTCGTCTCTGGTCAGTCGATTTTCCAGCCGTTGGATACGGAATCAAGGGCCTGCAGTTCATCTTCAACCTCCACCCCCCTGAGCCGACAGGCACCACCAGCCAAACCGTCGCCCCCCCGCCGCCCGCGGCCGGCGGTGCGCCGCCCCGCCCGCCTCGAAACCACTCCCCACTGCCGGTTCACCACCGCCCCAGCCATCCCTCTACCCCCCTGTGCCGAGATTTATCTCCGGTGATCACCACACCACCGCGCCACCACCGCCCCCACCCTGAACCCTAAGATAGATAGTGGGGTACCTCTCCGGCGAGCCCCCTCTCCGCTGCGGCTGGTTTCTTCGTTAACTCTGGCGAGCCCCCCCCCCCCACCCCCTGAAAATCGATTGACCCAAAAGTCAATTCAGTCGACTGAAGTGTAGCTAAATCGGAGCAGCATCGCAAGCAAGAGCAAGAGCGAGAGCACCAGCGCAAGCAAGAGCAAGTGCAAGAGCAATAACAAGAGCAGACCAGGCAGGGGACCGAGAGCAAGAGCAGAGCAGCAGCGTGAGCGAGAGCTAAAGCAGCAGCAGCTCCTATTGATGTGGACGTCGCCGCCGAGGGAGCGACACCATGGAGGAAGTGGCCGGCGATGCCGCCGTGGATGGAGCCGCGCCGTGTCGGCTCAGGACCGAGCGCCGACAGCACCGTGAGATCGAATCAAGAAGAAAATGCAGCGATTAGTGTACAACCTCTTTGGTGGCGCCTATTAGGCCTCAGCTTCATCCGAGGAAGCGGTGATGATGCTGCTCTTCCGATGGTGCAGGTGAAGACGGCGGTGTGGGAATGGAGGTGGCGCGAAAGACGAGGGAAACGTTGGGTCAGCTCCTTGGAGGTGGAGTATGGGGTGGCTGAACCGGCGGGACGACGAGATCGATGACGGATCCTCATCCGGTACGGTGGATGAGGGACGTCGAGGTCTTGCTGTGGATGATGTCATCGGGGAAGAGGCTCCGGCTGGGTGGCGGACGGAGGAGGGTGTGGGGCTTCGCGGGTTTTCGCGGCCTCGGTGTAAGAATGGGTGGGCGGATGGGATGGGAGTGGGGAACCATGGCTTACGGACGCGCTTGTCTGAAATGTGGGGTAAATTATGAAAGTACCCCCACCGATTTGAGCTAGGTGGTTCTTTCTGTTGAGGGGTATCACGGGCATTTCACGTGTCGGGATTTCACAGGAGGTGGGAGTTTTCGCGCGCGTTGTAATTTTGGAATAGCAAGGCGCGGGTTGAGATGGAGGGAGTTTTCGGAGAACAACGAGACAAAGATATATCTTAAATATTTCGGGGTAACAAGCCGCAGGTTGAAGAGGCGTGAGTTTCGCAGCACGATAGACAGAGACGCTAGCTTGAAATTTCGGCATAACAAGGCACGGCTTGAAATTTCGGCATAACAAGGCGCGACTTGAAATTTCGGGAGAACAAGCTTAACGTGCACCCAAAAAAATACAATTCGCACCTCTTCACTAGAGAGAGCCATGTCCCGGTTTACTATAATATTGGAAATGCATTCAAATACAACAAAAAAAACTAAAAAAATCAGGACAACAAACATAACGTGTACAGTACCAAAACAATTTGCACTTCCCTCAACAATAAAAAAACAATGTGTGCTGTCTAGCATATGGACTAAATTTGAGTACATTTTCCATGTTTGAATAGGATTGTACTCGGGTTAGTTATACAACCATCTACATATTATCTTCACAACACATGACATGAATATAGGAGAAATAAATTCCTATATAAATACGAACTACATATACATACGATCTCAAATTCAAATATATGTATCCATTTTATGTTGAATTCAAATCATAGTACATGTACGCTCTAGCTAGATGTTCGGAATCTAAACCATGTACGATATACTACGTACAATGTGTTTAACACGCACAACACACACACACACAAACACCATTTAGACTAGTAAGGTACACGTGCATTGCAAGCATGAGATTTGGCAACCAAATTATGAATAAATACCACATTATAGCATGTAAGCTTTGAGTCATATATGCATGATGTAGATGTTCGTTTAATTCTTATAGTTCATTTCATTCAAAATCATCTAGTTTTTATAAGAAAGCTAATCTATTTTAAGATTCATGGCATTGTGCGTTGTAAGGCATAAAGTAAAAACAAATACTGGCAAATCATGTAGAAAAACATTTGGGCAATTCTGATACGGAAGATTCTAGAACAAAGAAGAAGTGCTTGTGTTTTGAGGTTTGTGCATTATGCTTAAGTTCAACCATGGAGTCTTCTAGATTGTACATGTGGCAAAATCTGGTGGAATCTAGATGATATCCAACGACCAGTAGTGCTCAAATTTGCCATCCCTGCACCATCGGATTGGCCTCATCCAACAACCATCTTTCAAAGTTAAAGTTATCCGCACAATATATAAAAATATAAAATATAATATATAGGGGTATAGATATAGATATGTGATGCGAAACCACCCATCATGTCCAATTAGAATAGTGTGTCCATGCACGGATGCAATGTGGCCAAATGATGTCTGCCATCGTTATCTCAAATTCAAATCAGTCTGACCTTGTTCAATGTGTATACAGTACAACATGCTCGTTTTCAAACCACACCGCGCATATCTCAATTATATTCATGCATGCATGGGTTTCAAACATCATGATCTCTTATTCAAATATTTGAATTCCACTTTACATTGATTATGACCTCACCTAGTCTTTTACACCCACACAGTCGTCTTCTCTTTATAATTGTACCACTAACTTTCTCTCGTGCATGCATGCACACACACTACCAGTCGGCATTATCCATCCCACACATGCAATCTTTTTCTTCAGGTCAGTCTCCCATGCATGCACACACACATACCTCCCCTCTCCATCATATCGGGCATTCTTTATCTCTCATGTGCATGCGCAACGATCGATGTTCCTCTATGTGTGTGTATATATAGCTAGGTCTTTCACAGTTTTCCACACAAACCGATCAATCTATATATCTAGTGAGGTCTCACCCTCTTTCCCACGTCCACATCGATCAATCTATACCTCTCTATATAGGATTACATAGATAATACACCCACATTAATTATATATCCAACATCCCCCTCTCATCATCCATGCCTTCCGCTTCATCTCTCAGACGCACGCACAGTGGCGAAGACAGGGGCACCAAGGGCCCTGCCGCCCCCTAACATCACTATATATCGAGGCTAATATGAATGTGATCATTAGACAATTGCTGGTAAAATGGTTTAAGTTGATGAATTGGCCCTCCTCGTAAAGGATTAGCAATGCTTGGCCCCCTAGCTCATTTATTTTTCATGGCTCCGCCACTGCGCGCAACAGCGCACGTTCTCGCCCCCTCTCTTTAAATATCGATCTCGCACTTGTGCACTCCTTCATAGTCTCCCTCCACTTGGTCCCTCGCACCATCTTCTAGCCCCCCACCGGATTTTGCCACATGTACAATCTAGCAGAGTCCATGGTTGAACTTAAGCATAATGCACAAACCTCAAAACACAAGTGCTTCCCCTTTGTTCTAGAATCTTCCGTATCATAACCGCCCAAACTTTTTTTCTAGTTGAATTGCCATTATTTGTTTTTACTTTATGCTTTACAACGCACAATTCCATGAATCATAAAATAGATTAAGGGCTTCTTTGATTCAAAGGATTCTCAAAGGAATTTTGGAGGATTCTAATCCTTAGGAATTTTTCCTATCTTGGTTGTTTGATTTGTAGGATTGTAAACCATAGGAATTTTTCCATAGGATTCATTTGCACTAGATTTCATAGGAAACATCCCATCCACTCAAACCTCTTTGAAAGAATCCTGCGTTTTTCTATGCACAATCAAACACTCGTACAATCCTGTAGGATTCAAGACGACATTCCACTCTAACCCCGTGTTTTTCCTATTCCCGCGTTTTGGAAATCCTACGAATCAAAGAGGCCCTAGCTTTTTTTATAAAAACTAATTGATTTTGAATGAGATGAACTATAAGAATTAAACGAAGGTCTACATCAGGCATATATGACTCAGAGCTTACATGCTATAGTGTGGTATTTATTCATAATTTGGTTGCCAAATCTGATGCGTGCAATGCACGTGTACCTTACTAGTACTTCGAGTATGTGCAAAACACGTAAATTAGAATTCCAATGGCACGCTACACAGTGTCTCTCTTACAGTTCATGAAGCCATGTGGCACATGTGGAGGCGTTGTCGCGACCTCCTTGTGTGGATTGATCACAGTGACGTGCCGTTGGTTCCAGAAGAATGTACTCGTCCTCTCTAAGGCACACTGGCGGTACATGCACGAAGCGAAGATGTGCACGCACGCCACGCACGCACTCATTCCCTCACACGCACATGCGGGTACATGGTGGGACGCATTTTTGTACGAAGATCCACCCCATGTGATGATTTGACGCGTGTAGAGTCCTTCACTTCATTGATGGTCAATTAATACAGCCAAATTGAGTGGACGTGAGGGCGGAAGAAAGACATTACTACTCCACTGCGCGCATGCGAGTAGTTAAATCATGGGTTGCTACTTCCGTTGGTCTCCTTCGTATTTTGTGCCAATTTTTTATCATATTTGTAAGTAACATAATATTTATGCATGTCATAAAAAGTGGCACAAAAAAGGGGGCCAATAAACCAGGACGCATGCAGCATGATCAATTTTTGCCAGGGCTACTGTTGGTGGCCTTTGTATTTCAATATGGACGGAGTGGAGTAGTACTATCTTTATCTTAGCCTCGTAGGGCTCTCCTAGCTCCTAGGCTCGCCTCCCCGCCTCGCCCACTGGATCCCGCCATGGAGGATCCCGCCATGGATAATCCCTTAGATCCCAGGATCCCGCGGGCTGCCCTCTTGCTGCGGCCCGCAGCACTGCCGCCTTTGAGAGAAACCCACATGTGTTTTAGAGGGGATCTATTGCTCTGGAATCACAGATCGGTGGCGCCGGAGGACATGCCAGGGCTGCGTTTCAGGTGGTGGGTAGCAAGGGCAAATCGGATCGAGGAAGCGTCGCATAGATTGGAGAGAAGTTCCAAGGAGCTGCGCCTGGCGCAGCACAAGGCGGAGGCGCAAGTCGATCTCAGGGGAGAGATGCTGAGGGATGTCAGCATCTGGCAGCGCCGCATTGGTTTCGAGCTAGGGCTAATGGCAGAGATCATATTCATGGAGTCGACTACGGAGGAAAGAACGCGCATGCCTGCGCAATGGCATGAGCAGCCGGTGCAACTGTTCTAATGGGCGGTAGGAGAAGCCAAGTCCCGGGACCAGTTGCGGCGGCACCGTTGGGCATGCATCGTAGGCGAGGTGAGCTGCCCTCCTTCCCCGCCAGCGATGCAGTGACCTAGTCGGTTGCTGGTGCAGTGAACTTGCAATGCCATGTTAGTTTGCAACCTTGACAATCACTCCATCTATATGTATTGTATTCCTGTGAAAATACTTGGTCGTTTGGAAAAAGATGGTAATTGATTTATCACTAGTTTTAGAATGCTTGGTCGTGACAATCAATCGAAGCCACAATCAGAAGTCTCCATCGCGTAATACTTTACGGTCGGTCGCACCAAGAGACAGTCGGTCGCACCCTCGTCTCACCGAAGGGACACACATCGGCTTGGTCTGACATGTATGACCAGTTACATCACTTACTTGTGCGACCGCATTTGAGCAGTGTAGTACTCCCTCTATCTCAGTTTACAAGTCTTGCACGTGTACCTAGGTCATTAATTTGATCAACTTAATAAGAGGCATACATTACGAAAAATATATCATTACAAACTTCAAATATTCTATTTTTTAATGATATATTTTTTATGTTAAACAATTTATTTTATATAAGTTACATTGACGACCTAGATACACGTGCAAGCCTTGTAAACTGAGATGGAGGGAGTACTTGAAATTTATGTTCCACTAAACTCACCGGGAGCCGTTTCAGGCCTCGAAACCAAAACCCAATTCATCTTTACCTTGTTCCCATCACATTCCAAAGTACTAGTGCTACAATTAAGTGCAAGCCTGCTCACACCTACTAGTACGTACCAAACCTGAACGTGTTCCCACTATGCAGGTTTTAGTACTAGTGCTAGTACTTAGGTTATAAAAAGGGGAACTACCTAACTGAAAATTACTCTACCTTCCTCCTCACAAGTCCTTATTCTTTGTCCGTCCTTGCCATGGCCGGTGTGCAGAGCTCTAGGTCGAGAACTACTCTTAACAAGGGAGCGGCAACCAAGGCTGCGGAAAAAAGAGAGGGCTCGCCGCCACGCAGAGACCTCGAAAGATCTCTCACGGGCAGGCGATGGCTCCCAGGAGCGCCCTAGCCGCGGAGGCGAACATGCCGAGCTTGCGGCGCTGGAGTCGTTATCCCTCGACGGCATGCCGATCAGCTCAATAAGCACCTCAATAAGAAGGAGTTCATCCACGGCTTGGTGGAGCTGCTGAAGGAGAGCCTCGACAACATGCCCACTGAGCTCAATGAGCAGGGGGAGTTGACTGCCGGCTTGGTGATGCTGCTGAAGAAGAGCATTGCCTCGGAGAAGAAGGCGACCGTCGAAATCCCGCAATTTCAGGAAGACAAGGCGAAGCTCTGCCATGAGCTCGACCTGCTGAAGGAGGAGAACGCCGGCTGGAAGAAGCTGCATGAGAATAGTAGTTCCTCGATGAAGATGCTTGTCGGGTGGTAGGTGCGACATATGCCAATGGGTGGCATATCATTGTGGGAGCCAGTAAGACGTCGCCGGTGCCTGGAAACGGGATAAGGCATAGACATGCTCGTCGGCGGATCTTATCCAGGTTCGGGGCTCTCCGTGGAGATAACACCCCTAGTCCTACTCTGCGGGGTCTCCGCATGATCACTAGATCAACACAAGTAGCTACCAGTGGCTCCTTGAGCTGTTGGCTAGAGGAAGAAGAAGGACAAGGCTAACTCTCCTTTTCTCTCTATGTGGTGTCTAAGACTCTCTCTGAGATCAACCCTTTGCATGGGCGCCCTAGGGGTTTATATAGGCCTACCCCCCAGGGGTACAATGGTAATCCGGCTAGATGCGGGTCCTGGCCGTCAGTGTCTGTATTCGCCGGCTTCTCCGCCGACTGCTGGGGCCCGCCGAATGGTGGGTCCCGTCGGTTGCCGGCCTCTCGGCCGAAAGGCGGCCCCACCGCCCGGGGGCTGGTTACTGTAGCCTCGCCCCTGATGACACGGGCTTCGTCGAGGTAAGCATGGCTACAGTGCCGCCGCCTGGCGGGCTATCACTGTAGCCTTACATCGTCTTGTCTCCTTAATGATGCACATACTTCGAGGGAGGGAGGTGGCCGGCTATTGGGAGCCGGCTACGCCCCAGGCCGACTGGGGGAGGCCTGGCCGCCTTCGAGCATCTCTCTGGCTGAAGGGGCCCGCCGCCCGCGGGCCGTACTGGCGCCTGTCGTGGGTGGCGTCATGGTCAACATGGCAACAGTGCTGCGCCGGACGGGGGATGGCCGACCCGTACGGCGCACTGTGGCCTCGCGTGCTCTGGGATTCGGGGGTGGCAGGCTGTACTGTAGCCACGCCCTGTCTCATCACCGTTATGTGGGTGCGGCCTTTGAGGGCGCAGTCTTGGCCAGCCTCCGGGAGTCAGCCTTCTTGTGGCCGGCTTCTGGGAGTCGGTCCACTTGGGGCCGGCTTCCTGGAGTCGGCCATCTTATGGTTATCTTCGGGAAGGTTTTTGAGGTCGGATCGCCTTCCAGTAATCGGCCTATGAGATAGCTGACCAGGGGAAGGCGGCCCTGTGGTTTTGGATGCTTTAAGGCTCGATCGGCTTGATAATTTCTTGAAGTGCCAGGGGGAGTCGGTTAGGCTACTCGTGGCCATTTACTCCGACAGTAGTCCCCGAAGCTGGTTGGGCTTCGAGGCTGAAGGAGGACGAGAAGCTCAGTCAGCTTCCTATCTTGAAGAGCCAGCAGCTAGGAGCCGGCTTTGGTCAGGTGTGCCGTCTTGGCGAGGGTTTGAAGTCTGAAGGCAGGAGCCAGCTGGTGTGCACGACGGGCCGCAAGCCGGCCGCTTGCCGCCCGCGCGCCACATGGCGCCCTCCGGCCGGAAAAGCCTGCCAGCCCACGCGCGCGACGGGACGCCGCCGCAGGCCGGGGCCCACCACTTCCACGCCTAGGCCTAGGTGTGGATCTTCTGTGGCCCAAAATGGGCCGTTCGCCTTCCAACGGCAGTTTCCGCATGCCGTTAGGAGCAATGATCGCGGGACGTGGGGGAGTGGGCGCAGTTAATCCCACGTTCTCCCCCACACCTCGCCTCCTCGGCTCCGTCGCACGAGGCTATAAATAGGGGGAGGAGGGGGAGCGGCAGGCGCTCGCACGCTCACCCTCGCTCCGCCATCTTCTTCTTCTCCGTTGCAGCAGCCCCTCGCCGCCGCGCCGTCCCTCTAGTCTTCGCACTACCCCGCAGCTTCGCCGCCGCGGGGCCATGGTTTCACCGTCGCCGCGCCCTTCCTCATCAGCTTCTTGCCGTTATGCAGCACGGCGGAGACTGGGACGGCTCCAACGTCCATGCGGACCACATCGACTTCCTCCGCAAGACGCGGCGGTTGCCCGGCGAGGACCAGGTGCGGGTCCGTCTTGGACCGATGAAGGAGATCACGCTGGCGCCGGAGGAAGGCGAGCGCGTAATCTTCCGCTCGCATTTCCTGCGCGGCCTTGGCCTGCCCGCGAGCGCCTTCTTCCGCTCCTTCCTTGAATTCTACCAGCTCTAGCCGCACCACCTCACTACAAACATAGTGGTGCTGCTGTCCGCCTTCGTCACTCTGTGCGAGGGCTTCCTTGGCGTTCTCCCCGCCCTCGAGCTCTGGGGGAAATTCTTCCAGTCCAAGCTCGGCACCCGCATGCAGGGCGTGCCGGCTCAGAGCGACGCCTTCATCGCGATGCGGAGGCCGGTAGCTGACAACCCCTTCCCTGCCATCGCGCTGATCCAGTCGGTGAAGCTCTGGCAGATATCGTACTTCTACGTGAAGAACGTCGCCCCGCAAGGCGACTTCGTCAACTTGCCGTCTTACGTAGCCAGCCCCAGTGGTCCTATCGGGCCAGAACACTGTCGCCGGCTGGAGCCGCCGCTGTCGCCCGACTCCGGGTAATGATCCAGTCGGAGGGCCTGACCGGGTCCGACCTACTGGCCGCCTTGGTGGTGTGTCGGGTGCTCCCGCTCCAAGGCTGCCCTCGTTTGATCTGTCAAATGAGCGGCCAACTCGATCCGAGTCGGATGTGCACCAAGGAGATGCCTCATGACGAGGTAGCTCACATGGTGAACTATCTCGCGAACTACAAGCTCTCCATGGAGTGGCAGTTTGGCAAGGAGCCGTACTCCCGTGCCAATCCCCCGCCTATGGTAAGCTTTCTTTATCTTCTCTTCTTTAGTTTTGTCACCAAGTTTTTCTTGGCCGACTCTGACCAGTCGGTTTGTCTTGGCAGCGCCCTCTCCTTCGACCGGCGGCCGGGGCAACGGGGGCGGACCGCCAATTTCTCCCCGACCGGGCAGCGCATGACCTGGACGACCCCGACTTGGGGGCGGCCGCCATGGACGACAAGACCGAGGGAGGAGGTGGCGAAGCAGGCGGCTCCGGGCTTGGAGCCAGCTTTGACGACTGGCCGGATGACGACGAGGTAGAAATCGTCCCGCGCCGCCAGCCGGCGTCCGATCAAGGCGCGGGTTCATCTGCCGCGCCGGCTGCCCGAGGCGGCGCGCAGAAGTGCCGGGCCGCGTCGGGCCTATTCGGCAGTCGGCCGAAGAAGCCCAAGAGCACGGCGGAGGCGACCAGGCGGGACGAGGCCGCTGCGAAGGCGGCCCGCTTCCGCAAGGTGGTGAAGCAGCCGCAAAAGGTTTCAGCGTAAGTGTCGACCTTCTCGCGTATTCCTTCTTTTTTGTCGATACTCTTCTTCTGAGTCCTTGTCTTGATTCATCAAACAGGGCTCCGCTCTCTCTTGAGCAGACCGGTGCCGCCTCCGTGGTTGGATCGGCGGGAGGATCTGCAAGCACCCGCCGCGTGGACCCCCGTGCCGAGCTTCAAGCGGCGACGGAGAGGAACGCGCGGGAGGCGCGGGAGGAACGGGAGGCGGAGGAGCTGAGGGCGGCCGCCGCCAAGGCGGCGCAGGAGATGGCGGTGTTGGGGAACGTAGCAGAAATTCAAAATTTTCTACGCATCACCAAGATCAATCTATGGAGTAATCTAGCACCGAGGGGAAGGGGAGTGCATCTACATACCATTGTAGATCGCTATGCGGAAGCGTTGCAAGAACGCGGATGAGGTAGTCGTACTCGTTGCGATTCAGATCGCGGCCGAATCCGATCTAAGCACCGAAGAACGGTGCCTCCGCGTTCAACACACGTGCAGCCCGGTGACGTCTCCCATGCCTTGATCCAGCAAGGAGAGAGGGAGAGGTTGGGGAAGACTCCGTCCAGCAGCAGCATGACGGCGTGGTGGTGGTGGAGGAGCGCGGTACTCCAGCAGGGCTTCGCCAAGCACTACGAGAGACGAGGAGGGGGAGAGGTAGGGCTGCGCCAAGAGGGAGAGCAAATCATGTGTTGGGCAGCCCCCATACCTCAAGTATATATATAGGGGAAGAGGAGGGGCTACGCCCCCACCTAGGGTTCCCTCCCTAGGGGTGGCGGCAGCCCCCAGATCCCATCTGGGTGGCGGCCAAGGGGGAGAGAGGGGGGCGCACCTAGGGTGGGCCTTAGGGCCCATCTGCTCCTAGGGTTTGCCCCCTCTCCTCTTGAGGGCGCCTTGGGCCTTTGTGGGAGGCGCCCCAGCCCACCTAGGGGCTGGTCCCTTCCCACTATTGGCCCACGTAGGCCTCTGGGGCTGGTGGCCCCTCCCGGTGGACCCCGGGACCCTTCCGGTGGTCCCGGTACATTACCGGTGATGCCCGGAACACTTCCGGTGGCCAAATCCTCACTTCCTATATATCAATATTTACCTCCGGACCATTCCGGAACTCCTCGTGACGTCCGGGATCTCATCCGGGACTCCGAACAACATTCGGTAACCACGTACATACTTCCTTTATAACCCTAGCGTCATCGAACCTTAAGTGTGTAGACCCTACGGGTTCGGGAACCATGCAGACATGACCGAGACAACTCTCCGGCCAATAACCAACATCGGGATCTGGATACCCATGTTGGCTCCCACATGTTCCACGATGATCTCATCGGATGAACCACGATGTCGGGGATTCAATCAATCCTGTATACAATTCCCTTTGTCTACCGGTATAGTACTTGCCCGAGATTCGATCGTCGGTATCCCGATACCTTGTTCAATCTCGTTACCGGCAAGTCTCTTTACTCGTTCCGTAACACATCATCCCGTGATCAACTCCTTGGTCACATTGTGCACATTATGATGATGTCCTACCGAGTGGGCCCAGAGATACCTCTCCGTTTACATGGAGTGACAAATCCCAGTCTCGATTCGTGCCAACCCAACAGACACTTTCGGAGATACCTGTAGTGCACCTTTATAGCCACCCAGTTACGTTGTGACGTTTGGTACACCCAAAGCATTCCTACGGTATCCGGGAGTTGCACAATCTCATGGTCTAAGGAAATGATACTTGACATTAGAAAAGCTTTAGCAGACGAACTACACGATCTTGTGCTAGGCTTAGGATTGGGTCTTGTCCATCACATCATTCTCCTAATGATGTGATCCCGTTATCAATGACATCCAATGTCCATGGTCAGGAAACCATAACCATCTATTGATCAACGAGCTAGTCAACTAGAGGCTTACTAGGGACATGGTGTTGTCTATGTATCCACACATGTATCTGAGTTTCCTATCAATACAATTTTAGCATGGATAATAAACGATTATCATGAACAAGGAAATATAATAATAACCAATTTATTATTGCCTCTAGGGCATATTTCCAACAGTCTCCCACTTGCACTAGAGTCAATAATCTAGTTCACATCGCCATGTGATTAATACCCAAGAGTTTACTAGAGTCAATAATCTAGTTCACATCACCATGTGAATGTAATGAATCCAACACCCATGGGGTTTGTTCATATCTCGCTTGTGAGAGAGGTTATTAGTCAACGGGTCTGAACCTTTCAGATCCGTGTGTGCTTTACGAATATCTATGTCATCTTGTAGATGCAGCTACCACGCGCTACTTGGAGCTATTCCAAATAACTACTCTACTATACGAATCCGGTTTACTACTCAGAGTCATCCGGATTAGTGTCAAAGTTTGCATCGACGTAACCCTTTACGACGAACTCCTTTTCACCTCCATAATCGAGAAAATTTCCTTAGTCCACTAGATACTAAGGATAAGTTCGACCGCTGTCATGTGATCCATTCCCGGATCACTATTGTACCCCTTGACTAACTCATGGCAAGGCACACTTCATGTGCGGTACACAGCATAGCATATGTAGAGCCTACGTCTAAAGCATAGGGGACGACCTTCGTCCTTTCTCTCTCTTCTGCTGTGGTCAGGTCTTGAGTCTTACTCAATACTCACACCTTGTAACACAGCCAAGAACTCCTTCTTTGCTGATCCATTTTGAACTCCTTCAAAAACTTGTCACGGTATGTATTCATTTGAAAGTACTATTAAGCGTTTCTTGATCTATCCTTATAGATCTTGATGCTTAATGTTCAAGTAGCTTAATCCAGGTTTTCCATTGAAAAACACTTTTCAAATAACCCTGTATGCTTTCTAGAAATTCTACATCATCTCTGATCAACAATATGTCAACAACATATACTCATCAGAAATGCTATAGTGCTCCCACTCACTTCTTTGGAAATACAAGTTTCTCATAAACTTTGTATAAACCCAAAATCTTTGATCATCTCATCAAAGCGTACATTCCAACTCCGAGATGCTTACTCCAGTCCTTAGAAGGATTGCTGGAGCTTTGCATACTTGTTAGCATCTTTCAGGATTGACAAAAACCTTATGGTTGTATCACATACAACCTTTCCTCAAGAAAATCGTCGAGGAAACAATGTTTTGATATCCTATCTGCAAGATTTCATAAATAATGTAGTAACTGCTAATACAATTCCAACAGACTCTTAGCATCGCTACGAGTGAGAAAGTCTCATCGTAGTCAACTCCTTGAACTTGTCGGAAAACATCTTAACGACAAGCCGAGCTTTCTTAATGGTGACACTTACCATCATTTTCTGTCTTCCTTTTAAAATCCATCTGCACCCAACAGCCTTACGACCATCAAGTATTTCTTCCAAAGTCTATACTTTGCTTTTATACATGGATCCTCTCTCGGATTTCATGGCCTCGAGCCATTCGTCGGAATCCGGGCCCACCATCACTTCTCCATAGCTCGTAGGTTCATTATTGTCTAGCAACATGACTTCCAAGACAGGATTACGTACCACTCTGAAGTAGTACGCATCCTTATCGACCTACGAGGTTTGGTAGTGACTTGATCCAAAGTTTCATGATCACTATCATAAGCTTCCACTTCAATTGGTGTAGGTGCCACAGGAACAACTTCCTGTGCCCTGCTACACACTAGTTGAAGTTATGGTTCAATAACCTCATCAAGTCTCCACCATCCTCCCACTCAATTCTTTCGAGAGAAACTTTTTCTCGAGAAAGGACCTGTTTACTTCCAGATCTGAAACAGGAGGTATACCCAACTGTTTTGGGTATTCTATGAAGATGCATTTATCCGCTTTGGGTTCGAGCTTATCAGCCTGAAACTTTTTCACATAAGCATCGCAGCCCCAAACTTTTAAGAAACGACAACTTAGGTTTCTCTAAACGGTGTTGTCTCAACGGAATTGCGTGGTGCCCTATTTAAAGGGAATGCGGTTGTCTCTAATGCCTAACCCATAAACGATAGTGGTAATTTGATAAGAGACATCATGGTATGCACCATATCCAATAGGGTGCAGTTATGATGTTCGGACACATCATCACAATATGGTGTTCCCGGCGGTATTAGTCGTGAAACAATTTCCACAATTTCTTAATTGTGTGCCAAACTCGTAACTCAGATATCTCTATGATCATATCATAGACATTTTATCCTCTTGTCACGACGATCTTCAACTTCACTCTGAAATTACTTGAACCTTTCAGTAATTCAGACTTGTGTTTCATCAAGTAAATATTCTCAGCATCTACTCAAATTATCTGTGAAGTAAGAACATATCGATATCAACTGCGTGCCTCAGCACTCATTGGACTGCACACATCAAAATGTATTACTTCCAACAAGTTGCTCTCTTGTTCTATCTTACTGAAAACGAGGCCATTCAGTCATCTTGCCCATGTGGTATGATTTGCATGTCTCAAGTGATTCAAAAACAAGTGAGTCCAAACGATCCATCTGCATGGAGTTTCTTCATGCATATATACCAATAGACATGGTTCGCATGTCTCAATCTTTTCAAAAACGAGTGAGTCCAAAGATCCATCTACATGGAGCTTCTTCATGCGTTCTATACCAATATGACTCAAATGGCAGTGCCACAAGTGTGGTACTATCGTTACTATTTTATATCTTTTTGGCACAAACATGTGTATCACTGCAATCGAGATTCATTTTAGGTGCAAGACCATTGAAGGTATTATTCAAATAAACAGAGTAACCATTATTCTCCTTAAATGAATAACCGTATTGCGATAAACATAATCCAATCATGTTTATGCTCAACGCAAACACGAAATAACAATTATTTAGGTTTAACACCAATCTCGATGGTAGAGGGAGCATGCGATGCTTGATCACATCAACCTTGGAAACACTTCCAACACATATCGTCATCTCACCTTTAGCTAGTCTCCGTTTATTCCGCAGCTTTTATTTCGAGTTACTAACACTTAGCAACCGAACCGGTATCTAATACCCAGGTGCTGCTAGGAGTACTAATAAAGTACACATTCATATAATGTATATCCAATATACTTCTGTCGACCTTGCCTGCCTTCTCATCTACCAAGTGTCTAGGGTAGTTCTGCTTCAGTGACCGTTCCCCTCATTACAGAAGCACTTAGTCTTGGGTTTGGGCTCAACCATGGGATTCTTCACTAGAGCAGCAAATGATTTGCTGTTTCATGAAGTATCCCTTTTGCCCTTGCCCTTCTAGAAACTAGTGGTTTTACTAACCATCAACAATTGATGCTCCTTCTTGATTTCTACTTTCGCGGTGTCAAACATCGCGAGTTGCTCAAGGATCATCATGTCTATCCCTGATATGTTATAGTTCATCATGAAGCTCTAATAGCTTGGTGGCAGTGACTATGGAGAACCATCACTATCTCATCTGGAAGATTAACTCCCACTCGATTCAAGTGATTGTAGTACTCAGACAATCTGAGCACATGCTCAACGATTGAGCTTTTCTCCCTTAGTTTGCAGGCTTAAGAAACTTGTCAGAGGTCTCATACCTCTTGACGTGGACATTAGTCTGAAATCCCAATTCCAGTCTTTGGAACATCTCATATGTTCTGCGACGTTTCAAAAACGTCTTGTCGCCACAATTTTAAACCGTTAGCATCACACACTGAACTATCACGTAGTCATCAAAACGTGTATGTCAGATGTTTCGTAACATCTACAGACGACGCTCGAGGTTCAGCACACCGAGCGGTGCATTAAGGACATAAGCCTTCTGTGCAGCAATGAGGACAATCCTCAGTTTACGGACCCAGTCCGCATAATTGGTACTATCAACTTTCAACTAAATTTTCTCTAGGAACATATCTTAAACAGTAGAACTAAAGCGTAAGCTATGACATAATTTGCAAAGACCTTTTGACTATGTTCATGATAATTAAGTTCACCTGATTATTTAATGAACTCCCACTCAGATAGACATCCCTCTAGTCATCTAAGTGATACATGATCCGAGTCAAACTAGGCCGTGTCCGATCATCACGTGAGACGGACTAGTCATCATCGGTGAACATCTCCATGTTGATCGCATCTACTATACGACTCATGTTCGACCTTTCGATCTCTTGTGTTCCGAGGCCATGTCTGTACATGCTAGGCTCGTCAAGTCAACCTAAGTGTTTCACATGTGTTCCGAGGCCATGTCTGTACATGCTAGGCTCGTCAACACCCGTTGTATTCGAACGTTAGAATCTATCACACCCGATCATCACGTGGTGCTTCGAAATAACGAACCTTCGCAACGGTGCACAGTTAGGGGGAACACATCTCTTGAAATTTTAGTAAGGGATCATCTTATTTATGCTACCATCGTTCTAAGCAAATAAGATGTAAACATGACAAACATCACATGCAAATCATAAAGTGACGTGATATGGCCAATATCATCTTGCGCCTTTTGATCTCCATCTTCGAGGCGCGGTATGATCACCTTCGTCACCGGCATGACACCATGATCTCCATCATCATGATCTCCATCATCGTGTCTTCATGAAGTTGTCTCACCAACTATTACTTCTACTACTATGGCTAACGGTTAGCAATAAAGTAAAGTAATTACATGGCATTTTTCATTGACACGCATGTCATACAATAAATTAAGACAACTCCTATGGCTCCTGCCGGTTGTCATACTCATCGACATGCAAGTTGTGATTCCTATTACAAGAACATGATCAATCTCATACATCACATATATCATTCAACACATCCTTTTGGCCATATCACATCACATAGCATACCCTGCAAAAACAAGTTAGACGTCCTCTAATTGTTGTTGCATGTTTTACGTGGCTGCTATGGGTTTCTAGCAAGAACGTTTCTTACCTACGCAAAAACCACAACATGATATGCCAATTTCTATTTACCCTTCATAAGGACACTTTTCATCGAATCCGATCCAACTAAAGTGGGAGAGACAGACACCCGCTAGCCACCTTATGCAATTAGTGCATGTTAGTCGGTGGAACCTGTCTCACGTAAGTGTACGTGTAAGGTCGGTCCGGGCCGCTTCATCCCACGATGCCGCCGAATCAAGATAAGACTAGTAACGACAAGTAAATTGACAAAATCGACGCCCACAACTACTTTGTGTTCTACTCGTGCATAGAAACTACGCATAAACCTGGCTCTGATACCACTGTTGGGAACGTAGCAGAAATTCAAAATTTTCTATGCATCACCAAGATCAATCTATGGAGTAATCTAGCACCGAGGGGAAGGGGAGTGCATCTACATACCATTGTAGATCGCTATGCGGAAGCGTTGCAAGAACGCGGATGAGGTAGTCGTACTCGTTGCGATTCAGATCGCAGCCGAATCCGATCTAAGCACCGAAGAACGGTGCCTCCGCGTTCAACACACGTGCAGCCCAGTGACGTCTCCCATGCCTTGATCCAGCAAGGAGAGAGGGAGAGGTTGGGGAAGACTCCGTCTAGTACCAGCACGACGGCATGGTGGTGGTAGAGGAGCGCGGTACTCCAGCAGGGCTTCGCCAAGCACTACGAGAGACGAGGAGGGGGAGAGGTAGGGCTGCGCCAAGAGGGAGAGCAAATCATGTGTTGGGAAGCCCCCATACCTCAAGTATATATAGGGGAAGAGGAGGGGCTGCGCCCCCACCTAGGGTTCCCTCCCTAGGGGTGGCGGCAGCCCCCAGATCCCATTTGGGTGGCGGCCAAGGGGGAGAGAGGGGGGCGCACCTAGGGTGGGCCTTAGGGCCCATCTGCTCCTAGGTTTGCCCCCTCTCCTCTTGAGGGCGCCTTGGGCCTTGGTGGGAGGCGCCCCAGCCCACCTAGGGGCTGGTCCCTTCCCACTATTGGCCCACGTAGGCCTCTGGGGCTGGTGGCCCCTCCCGGTGGACCCCCGGACCCTTCCGGTGGTCCCGGTACATTACCGGTGATGCCCGGAACACTTCCGGTGGCCAAATCCTCACTTCCTATATATCAATATTTACCTCCGGACCATTCCGGAACTCCTCGTGACATCCGGGATCTCATCCGGGACTCCGAACAACATTCGGTAACCACGTACATACTTCCTTTATAACCCTAGCATCATCGAACCTTAAGTGTGTAGACCCTACGGGTTCGGGAACCATGCAGACATGACCGAGACAACTCTCCGGCCAATAACCAACAACGGGATCTGGATACCCATATTGGCTCCCACATGTTCCACGATGATCTCATCGGATGAACCACGATGTCGGGGATTCAATCAATCCCGTATAAAATTCCCTTTGTCTACCGGTATAGTACTTGCCCGAGATTCGATCGTCGGTATCCCGATACCTTGTTCAATCTCGTTACCGGCAAGTCTCTTTACTCGTTCCGTAACACATCATCCCGTGATCAACTCCTTGGTCACATTGTGCACATTATGATGATGTCCTACCGAGTGGGCCCAGAGATACCTCTCCGTTTACACGGAGTGACAAATCCCAGTCTCGATTCGTGCCAACCCAACAGACACTTTCGAAGATACCTGTAGTGCACCTTTATAGCCACCCAGTTACGTTGTGACGTTTGGTACACCCAAAGCATTCCTACGGTATCCGGGAGTTGCACAATCTCATGGTCTAAGGAAATGATACTTGACATTAGAAAAGCTTTAGCAGACGAACTACACGATCTTGTGCTAGGCTTAGGATTGGGTCTTGTCCATCACATCATTCTCCTAATGATGTGATCCCGTTATCAACGACATCCAATGTCCATGGTCAGGAAACCGTAACCATCTATTGATCAACGAGCTAGTCAACTAGAGGCTTACTAGGGACATGGTGTTGTCTATGTATCCACACATGTATCTGAGTTTCCTATCAATACAATTTTAGCATGGATAATAAACGATTATCATGAACAAGGAAATATAATAATAACCAATTTATTATTGCCTCTAGGGCATATTTGTAACAGGCGGAGGAGTCGGCGAAGCCACGAGCCGACGCAGCGGCGGGGGCCTTTCTTGTCATCCCCCTGCGCGCCGTGGCGCCCAAGATCCCGGAGCCCCCGCCGGAGGAAGCCGGTGGCGACTTGCCGGGGATGGAGAGGGAGGAAGACGACGTCGTCGTCCAGGAGAGGGAGGCGGCACCGCCATCGCCGACTGGGGCGGGCCAGGGCAGCCGGCTTAACGTGCCGCCCGTGCAACCGGCTGGAGGCGAGCCGGCTGCGAGGACAGACCTGGTGGTCCGGACGCCATCGCGCCAATGCGCGGGGAAGGCGGCTTCGGCGCCGGACCGACAGAAGGCCGCGGGCTCTAGCACGTCGGCTCAGGATCTGGATAGGGCCAGCGCCAGCTCGGGGTGGACGCCGGGTGGTGGGACGGCCGTGGTAAACGTGGCGGCGCAAGAAGTCCGGAACCGGCATCAGTCCCAGGCCGCCGTGCTGAGGCAGTACAACCAAGAGTTCCTCGCAACACGGACGGCCATTCGGGTAAGTCTTCCAGCTTTTTTGTTTCTTGATCTTGATTTCTCCCGTGGGGGCGCGTCAGCGCACCCACTAGGTGTAGTCCCCGAGTTCCGAGTCGGCTGCTGAGCAGGCGGCTTGGAACTTCTTAGTAGACTTTGATTGCTTATCTTGCTCTTGTTTGCTTCTCTGTCCGACTTGCAGGACTACCATAACCTCCGCGCGGCTGCCTTCAACTCCCAGGCTCGGGAGCTGACCCAGAAGACCGCTGATCTAACTGAGAGCCGGCGTAAGTGCTTCATCTTTTATCTCACGTGGGGGCGCGTCAGCGCACCCACTGGGTGTAGTCCCCGAGATTCGGGCCGACTGCTGAGTAGTCGGGTCGGATCTTTCCTGGCGACTTCTTTCTTATTGCTCTTTTCTTCTTTGCCATATCTGCAGAGGCCAATGTCAACCTGAGGGAGCAGCTGGGTGGGACCCAGACCGCCCTTCGCGCCAAGGAAGCCGAGTTCGACGACTTGGCTCAGGAGCGTTACCGCTTGGTCAAGAGGCTGGCCGACCAGGAGGAGAGCCACAAGGCGGCCCTGAAGGCGGTGCAGGACAGTGAGGCCGCCCTCCAAGCCGAGTACGAGACCGAGGTGGCGAGCTGGGCTGAGGCGAGGCAATCACTGATCAACGGCTACGGCCGAATCGAAGACTTGGTTGACGGTAGGCCGCCTTCTTCTTCGTTCCTTCGCTTGCCGCTTGCCATTTGGTCCATTCTCTGACTTTGTGTTTTTTATGCAGAGTACTTCCCTGTTTACTCTACTGCCACCAACCAGGTCGTCGAGGCCCTCCGCGAGGTGCGAAGGCAGGCTGGGGCTGAGATCGCGCCGAATGCTCGTCGGTCGCTTGAGGAGCAGCTTCTGGTGATCCAAGCCCGCCTCCAGCCGGCTCACCGCATGCTCTGCCATCTTCAGCGCGTTGGGGCGCAAGTGCTGGCCGCCCTCTGGCCCGGCGAGGTGGTTCCCCGTACCCCCAATCGGACTGCCGACTGGCTGGAGGTGGCGGTTGGCCGCTTTGAGGCCTGGAAGGCTTCTGTAGCTCGGTCAGGCGCCAGGCGGGCGTTGGAGTTCATCAAAGCTGGCGGCAGGAGGCCGACGAGGAGCTGGAGGTGGTGCGGCCAGATATCATCCAATGTGCCTCGGCAATCGCCGACTACACCGATACCAGCGCCTTTGCTCCTGAGGTGGATGATGACGGCATTGCTCAGCCGGAGGACTGGTTCGGCTGAACCCAGCAGATGGTGAGGACTCGGCGGAGGAGATCGACTCCAGCGACGAGGGTGAAGAGGAGGAGGGAGAGGATGGTGAAGACGCCGTGCCAGACGGTGGAGCGACCGACCAGCCTCAACTTGATCGTGCCTCCTGCAATGAGGCGCATGCGAGCGCGCCGCCTTCAGCCGGCGATGATCAAGCCGAGACTCGCTAGCCGGCCACTCCTCCAGCCGGCACTGCCGCCTCCACTGACCTGCCCGGCTCGCCTGTTGCACCCTTAGCCTGATCTGCCGCCTTTACTTTCCTGTTTTGTTACTCTTTGAACAATATTTTGTTAAATTTGCGCAGTTCCACCCACTGGGAGTGTATTCAAACTATGTTAAGTGCCGGCCTTTCGAAGGCCTTTTGTGTAAATATAATCATGCATGTGCTTGGCTTCCGATTGTTCTTGCTTTTCATCTTTTTGGCTGTTTCCTTTGCCGCCCTCCCTTGGTCACCGCCTTCCCAGCCGGACAGCTGCTCTACAGTCTTTGGCTGGAGAAGTGCTTAGCCGTTTGGGAGGGCAAGTACTCTAGCTTTCTTAGATTGTAGCAAGGTGAGTGGGAAGCCGGCCAGCCGGCTGTTCTGACAGCCGGTAGGCGGGGTGGGAGGCCGGCTTGTGTTATATAAGTTCGTTAGTCCTTAGCCGTTTTTCCTGTGGGCATCCTTCCCTGCCTTTGGCTCTTGCCAGTCGGACAGTCGGTTCTTCGAGCTGCGACTTTCAACAAGAGAGGGCTCGGGTACCGGCACACTACTTGTTTGACTGCAGGCAGAACTTTAATATAACTCAAGGCGGTGAGTCCCCGGGCCGACTGATCGGACCCGGTGCTGGACAGAAAATCAAATGTAATAATACATTCATAGGTATGAAACTCGTCATACATAAATAAAAGAGGGTAGTCCCCGAGTGCACCTCGGGGGGCCCGTTGTCTTGTGCTTAATACAAAAGGTAGCGTGGTACATACTGCTTTTTAACTGTAAAATCTTCGAAGGAGATTGGCGTTCCATGGTCGTTCCGACTCCTTGCCGGAATCATCTCTCTTGCGTGCCTTCGGCTTCTATGCGTCGATCAGGTAGTAGGAGTCGTTGCCTAGGGCCTTGCTGATGACGAAGGGGCCCTCCCAAGGGGAAGAGAGCTTGTGCTGGCCGGCTGTTCGCTGGATCAGCCAGAGCACAAGATCGCCTTCTTGGAAGGATCTTGGCTTGACCTTCCGGTTGTGGTAACGGCGCAAACCCTGCTGGTATATGGCGGACCGGCTGATGCTAACAGCCGGCCCTCTTCCAACAGGTCGACGCCGTCTTCTCGCACTTCCTTGGCCTCCGCCTCTGTGTACATGGTGATCCGAGGCGAGTCGAACTCGATGTCAGTTGGGATGACAGCCTCGACACCGTATACAAGGAAGAAAGGGGTGAAGCCGGTTGACTTGTTCGGGGTAGTATGCAGACTCCAGAGGACAGCCGGCAGCTCATCGAGCCAGCAGCCGGCCGAACGCTCGAGTGGTACGACCAGCCGGGGCTTGATGCCGGAGAGGATGAGGCCGTTTGCTCGCTTGACTTGGCCGTTTGACTGTGAGTGGGCAATAGATGCTAAGTCCAGTCGGATGCCCTGTGTCGCGCAGAAACGTGCCAGTGCTCCTTTGGCAAAATTCGTGCCATTGTCGGTGATGATGCTGTGTGGTATGCCATACCGGGTGGTGATATCTGCGATGAATGTCATGGCAGTCGGCCCGTTCAGCTTCTTGATTGGCTTCGCTTCAACCCACTTGGTGAATTTGTCCACGGCGACAAGCAGATGAGTCATGCCGCCGCGCGCCGTCTTGAATGGGCCCACCATGTCCAACCCCCAGACGGCAAAGGGCCAGGTGAGGGGGATGATCTTGAGTGCGGAAGCCGGCAGGTGTTGCTTGGAGCTGAAGACTTGGCACCCTTTGCAGCATTTGACTAATTCCTTGGCGTCTTCCAAAGCAGTCGGCCAGAAGAAACCATGGCGGAAAGCTTTGGCGACAAGTGATCTTGAGGCCGTGTGGTGGCCGCATTCGCCTTGGTGGATATCCTTGAGGATTGCCATGCCCTTCTCTGGATTGACGCAGCGTTGGAAGACTCCAGTGACACTACGCTTAACGAGTTCTCTGTTTATTATTGTGTATGCTCCGGCTCGGCGTTGAACTTGTCTTGCCGAGATCTCGTCAGTCGGCAACTCTCTGTTTACCAAGAAGTTGAGGATGGGTTGGGCCCATGATGGAGCTGTGACTTCTTCTATTGCCAATACGGCTACTGTGACCCGGGTGGGTGGGTTGGGTGGTGAAGAGTTGGAGTCGGCCACCGCCTGTTGTGTCGTTGCAGTCCCCGGGCCGGGTTCTGAAGTCCCCGAGCCGGGTGTGACTACGGCAGTCCCCGGGCCGCCTGTCGAAGTCCCCGAGCCGGGTGCTGGGTTCCCCAAGTCGGATCCGACTGCATCAGGGGCAAGCGATACGAAGATGGAGTCTGATTCTGGAGACGGCTTGACAGACGGTTTGAGGAGGCGTTGGAGAGAGACGCCGGTTGGTATAGCTTGTCGGGTGGAGCCGATCCATGCCAGGGCATCTGCTTGCTTGTTGTCAGCCCGTGACACATGGAGGAAATCACATCCTTCAAAGTATCCGCTGATTTGCTGGACGAGGAATCGGTAGCTCGCCATGTTTGCGTCCTTGGCGTCCCAGTCGCCGGATGATTGTTGGACTACTAGATCCGAGTCGCCATAGCACAGGATACGGCGTATGCCGAGCTCTTTGGCTAGCCGGAGCCCATGTATGAGCGCCTCGTACTCGGCCACATTGTTGGAGGCGGCAAAATGAATTTGCAGTGTGTATCTGAGTTTGTCACCCTTGGGAGAGGTAAGGACGATGCCAGCTCCCAAGCCGGTGCGCATCTTGGACCCATCGAAGTGCATCCGCCAATGAGTGGAGTCGGGAGCCGGCGGTAGGTACTGGGTCTCGGCCCAGTCGAGCAGGAAGTCGGCCAATGCTTGGGACTTGATGGCGGTGTGAGGCTGGTAGAAGATCGTGTAAGGAGCCAGCGCAATGGCCCACTTAGCCACCCGGCCGGATGCATCCCGGCTGCCTATGATCTCGGCAACCGGGGCAGTGCATACGACCGTGACGGGATGCTCTTGAAAGTAGGGCTTCAGCTTCTTGGCGGCAAAGTATACTCCATAGCACATCTTCTGGTAGTGCGGGTAGTTTTGCTTCGAGGTGGACAGTACTTCGCTCAAATAATATACCGGCCTCTGGACTAACTGAGCCCGGCCTTCTTCGGGGTGTTGGACCACGATAACTGTACTGACCACTCGGCTAGTCGCGGCAATGTAAAGGAGCATGGGCTCTTTCTCAGTCGGCGCTGCCAGGACAGGCGGTGTGGTCAGCATCTTCTTCAACTCGTGGAAAGCTTGGTCTGCTTGGTCGTTCCACTCGAAGTGGGTGGACCTCTTCATGAGTCGGTACAGGGGGAGAGCCTTCTCTCCTAGCCGGCTGATGAAGCGGTTTAGGGAGGCCAGGCACCCGGTAAACTTCAGAATGTCTCACAGCTTGGTAGGAATCTTCATTCTCTCTATGGCCTTGATCTTCACTGGGTTGCACTCAATGCCGTGTTCGGAGACCAAAAAGCCTAGAAGCTGGCCAGCTGGTACTCCGAACACGCATTTCTCAGGGTTGAGCTTGATCTGAAACCGGCGCAAGTTGGCAAATGTTTCTCTGAGGTCTTCCAGCAGGGTGCCGCGCTTCTCCGTCTTCACCACAATATCGTCTACATAGACGTGGGCATTTCTGCCGAGTTGCTTGAGGAGGCATTTCTGCATGCAACGCTGAAAAGTGGCACCGACATTTCTCAAGCCGAATGTCATAGTCAGGTAGCAGAAAGCTCCGAATGGTGTGATGAAGGCGGTCTTCAGGCGGTCGGCTGGATCCAACTTGATCTGGTGGTAGCCTGAGTAAGCATCCAAGAAACTCAACAGCTCGCATCCGACTGTGGAGTCTATCAGTTGATCAATTCGTGGTAAGGCAAACGGATCTTTGGGGCAGGCTTTGTTGAGGCTGGTGTAATCTATGCACATGCGCCATTTATTGTTTTTCTTCAACACCAGGACCGGGTTGGCAAGCCACTCTGGAAAAAACACCTCCATAATGAAGCCGGCTGCCAGGAGCCAGGCTATCTCTTCTCCTACAATCCTTCTCTTCTCTTCCGACAGTCGGCGGAGGGGTTGCTTGACTGGTTTTGCGTCTGCTCGAATGTGTAGCTTGTGCTCGGCGAAATCCTTTGGAACACCTGGCATGTCCTTTGGGGACCATGCAAAGATGTCCCGATTCTCACGGAGTTAGTCGATGAGCTCGCCTTCCTATTTGCTGTCCAGGTTTGCCCCAATGACAGCAAACCTCTCCGGGTTCTCCGGGTCCAGCGGTATCTTCTTTGTTTCCTTGGCTGGCTGGAAGGAGCCTTGAGCGTCACACTCCTTAGGGTCGGGGGACAGGGACGGCTGCTTGCCGGCCATGGCCACGACTCAGTCCAGCATCTTCTTCTCTTCAGCAATCACGAGGGACTCGGCCAGCCGGCTGCTGGCTGCAGCACACTCGGAGGATTTCTTGTAGTCTCCGGCTATGGTGATGATCCCCTTCGAACTCGGCATCTTCATCTTGAGGTAGGCGTAGTGGGGCACAACCATGAACTTGGCCAGGGCAGGTCGGCCAAGCAATGCGTGGTAAGGGCTGTCTAGATCCACTACTTCAAACCAGATCGCTTCTCGGCGAAAGTGATCCTTGTCTCCGAAGAGAACATCCATCTTGATCTTGCCGATTGGGGAATAGGACAGGCCGGGTACGATGCCATGGAACACAGTCCGGCTTGGCATGAGTTGCTTCGTCTTGCGGTTCAACTTCTCCATGGTGTCACGGTACAGTATGTTGATGCTGCTTCCACCGTCAATCAGCACACGGGAGAAACGGGCAGCTCGCCTTTCTGTCGTGAGGGTGGCGTCCAACACCAATGCATAAGAGCCGGGAGACGGTATCACCTCTGGGTGATCGGCCCGGCTCCAGCTGATAGACTTCTCAGACCAATGCATAAACTCGGGGTTGTTGGAGGCGACCGCGTTGACTTCTTGGTGCTGTCGGCGCCGACTGCGCCTGTCTTCAATTTGGCTTGTGAAGACGACATAGGCGGCGTGCTCGTCTGGGAACTCATCTTGAATGGCTTCGACTGCTGGGCGAACAGCCGGCTGCTGAGGGGCTGGAGGCGGCGGACCAGCAGGTGGAGGCGGCACCAGCCCCTCACCCTTGGAGATCCGCGTGAGACAATGGCACTTCCGAGTCGTGTGGTTGGACGGCTTCGTGCCGCTGTCGGGTGGCTGGTGCGACATATGCCAAAGGATGGCTTATCATTGTGGGAGCCAATAAAACGTCGCCGGTGCCTGGAAACGGGATGAGGCGAAGACATGCACGCCGGCGAATTTTACCCAGGTTCGGGGCTCTCCGAGGAGATAACACCCCTAGTCCTGCTCTGCGGGGTCTCCGCATGATCACTAGCTCGATAAAGAGTAGCTACAATCGCTCCTAGAGCTGTTGGGATCAAGGGAGAAGAAGAACAAGGCTAGCTCTTGCTTCTCTCTATCTATGGTGTGTGTGCATGTGCTATGCTTGGGAGCCAAACATGCAGAGGTGCCAACCAGAAGCGAACTATGCTCAGTGGCCAACTATGCTTGGGTGCGAACCCTTTGCATGGGTGCTCCGGGGGGTTTATATAGGCCTACCCCCCGGGGGTACAATGGTAATCCGGCTGGGGACTGGCCCCAGCCGTCAGTGTCTACGCCTGCCGGCTCCTCCGCCGGCTGGTGGGTCCCGCCGGCTGCCGGCTACTCGGCCGGCAGGCCGGCCCCACCGCCTAGGGTCTTGTCGGCGGCTGCTTACTGTAGCCGCGCCTCTGATGATGAGGGCTTTGTCGAGGTGAGCGTGGCTACAGTGGGCCGCGTCGGGGGCTATCACTGTAGCCTCACCCCGTCTTGTCTCCTTAATGGGGCTCCTGCTCCGAGGAAGGGCATGGCCGGCTTCTGGAGGCCGGCTATGCTCCCGGCCGACTAAGGGAAAGCCGGGCCGCCTTCACGCCTCTCTCTGGCTGAAGGGGCCCGTAGTCCTTGGGCCGTGCAGGAGTGGGTCGTGGATGACGTCGTAGCTGGCGTGGCTACAGTGCCCGGCCGCACGGGAGACATCTCTCCCGTACGGCCTCCTGTAGCCATGCCTGCCTCGGGCTTCGGGGGTCGTAGGCCGCACTGTGGCCATGCCCCGTCAGGTCGTCGTTATGTAGGAGTGGTTGTGGTCTTGGCCGGCTTCTAGGAGTCGGCGTCTTTCTTGGCCGGCTTCTTGGAGTCGGTGAGGCTGGGTCGCCTTCCGGGATTCGGCTTTAGTGGTAGCCGGCCCGGGAAGGCGGCCCAAATGCTTGGAGTGCTTGAAGGCCCAAAGGCCTGATAAATTTTCTGAAGAGCCAGGGGTAGCCGGTTTGGCTACCCGTGGCCACTTACTCCGACAGTAGTCCCCGAAGCTGATCGGGCTTCGAGGCGGAGTAGGGTTCGAGAAGCTCGAACAGCTTCCCATCGCGACAAGCCGGCAGCTGGGAGCCGGCCTTGGTCAGGCATGTCGCCTGAGCCGAAATCTTCTGGAGTCGGAGGGCGGGAACCCGCTGGCATGTGCGCCGGGCCGCGGGCCGGCCGCGGGCCGATGGCGCGCCACGTAGCCGGAAAGCCTGCCAGCCCACGCGCGAGACGGGACGTTGCCGCAGAGAGGGGGCCCGCCACGTCCGCGCCCCGGCCCAGGCGCGGATCTTTTGTATCCCGGAACCGCCCGCACGTTCCGTGCGGCAGTTTCGGCTCACACTTATGCGTAATAAACGCGAGACGTGGGGGGAGTGGGCGCAGTTAATCCCACGTCTCTCCCCCACGTCCGGCCTCTTAAGCCGCGTGAGGCTATAAGTAGGGGGAGGTGGAGGGCGGCAGACCCTCGCACGCTCCTCCTACTCCCTTCGTCTTCTCGCTTTGCTCGTTCTCGCAACAGCGCCTCGCCGCCGCGCTCTTCCTCCGCACGCTCCTCCGCCGCCGTGCTAGCTTCCACCATGCCTCCCCACGTAGAGCAGCATGGCGGGGATTGGGATGGCTCCATCGTCCACAACGACCACATTGACTTCCTCCGCGACACACGGCGTCTGCCCAGTGCGGACAAAGTGGAGGTCTGCCTCGCGCCGGAGAAAGAAATCAGGCCGGCGCCGCGGGATGGCGAGCGGGTGGTCTTCCGCTCGCACTTCCTGCGCGGCTTCGGCTTGCCAGTGAGCGCCTTCTTCCGCACCTGGCTGGACTTCTATCAGCTCCAGCCGCACCACCTCACCCCCAACGCGGTGGTGCTGCTGTCGGCCTTCGTCACCCTGTGCGAGGGCTATCTCGGCGTCCTCCCCACCCTTGAGCTCTGGGGGGAGTTCTTCCAGTCGAAGCTGGGTACGCGCAGCCAGGGCGTGCCGGCCCACACTGGCGCCTTCATCGCGTCGCGAAGATCGGGCGCCGACAACCCCTTCCCCGTCATCACGCTGATCCAATCGGTGAAGAAGTGGCAGAAATCATACTTCTACGTGCGGAACATCGCTCCACGGGGCGACTACGTCAACTTGCCGGCTTACGTAGCCGGCCCGCCGGCGGGGAGGCTGCCCCAGTGGTCCTTCCGGGTGGTGACGCTGTCGCAGGGAGGAAACGCCGCCATCGCCCGCCTGCGGGTGATGGTCCAGACGGAGGGCCTGACGGGGCCCGACCTCCTGGCCGCGTTCGTCACACGCCGGGTCCTCCCGCTCCAGAGCCGGCCTCATCTGATCTGTCAGATGAGCGGCCAGCTCGATCCGAGCCGGATGTGTACCAAGGAGATGCCGCAGGCCGACGCCGCCGACATGGTGAACTACCTCGCCAACTGCCAGCTTCTCGACGACTGGCAATTCGGCAAGGAGCCATACAGCCGCGCCAATCCTCCGCCTACGGTACACTCCCCTTCTCTTTTTCTCTTTGTCGCCGAGTTCCTCCGGGCCGACTCTAACTCAGTCGGCTCGCTCTTTCGACAGAATCCTCTGCTTCGGCCGGCCAGCGGGGCGGACGTGGAGCGCCGCTTCGTCCCCGACCGGACCGAGCACGACCAGGAGGACCCCGATCTGGGGGCGGTCCATATGGAGGAAGCCGCCGAGCCGGCTGGTGGCCAAGCCGGCGGCGAAGCGGGCGGCGCCGGGTTCTCCGCGACCTTCGACGATTGGCCGGACGAGGACGAAGCCGAAGTCGTCCCGCCCCGCCAGCCAGCCTCTGGACGTGGCGCGGGCTCCTCCGGCGCGCAGCCTGCTCGGGGTAGAGGCCAGAAACGTCGCGCCACCCAGGGCATGTTCGGTAGCCGGACGAAGAAGCCGAGGGATGGGGCGGCAGCCACCAGGCGGGAAGAAGCGGCCGCGAAGGCGGCTCGCTTCCGCAAAGTGGTGAAGCAGCCGCAGGCTGTGTCAGCGTAAGCTTTCTCTCTTTCTGTTATTATCCTTCTTTCTTTTCTTGGGTGGTTTTTTGAACCTTTGTCTTCTTTTCTTTGATCAGAGCTCCACTGTCACTCGAGCGGGCGGCTGCCGGCTCCGTTGTCGAGTCGCCAGGGGGCTCTGGGAGCACCACCCGCCGCGTAGATCCCCGCGCCGCCCTCCTGGAGGCGACGGAAAGGAACGCGCGGGAGGTGCGGGAGGAGCAGGAAGCGCGGGAGGCGGAGGCACGGAAGGCAGCCGCCGCCCGGGCAGCTCGGGACAAGGAGGCGGCGAAGGCGCTCGCCGAGGCTGCAGCCAAGGCCCAGGCAGAGGCCGAGGCCGAAGCGGCGGCAAGGGAGGCCTTGATGGTCACCCCCCCTGCACGCCATGGCGCCCGGGGACGCGGATCCCTCGCCAGGGGGAGCCAGCGGTTCCCAGCCGAGTCTGGGCGGGAGCGGCGACGACGTCATCTTCGTGAGGGAGGCGCCGGGGCCGACTCCTCCGACCAGGGCGGCCCAAGGTGGTCAGACCGAGCCTGCGCCCGCACAGTCGACGGAAGGCGAGCCGGCCGCGGGAGCTGCGGTGGCGGTCCGGGTTCCGCCAAGCCGGCGCGCAGGGAAGGCCGCGTCGGAGCCGCAGAAAGCGGCGTCGGAGCCACGGCCGGCCGTGGGCTCCAGCTCGTTGGCCCGAGACGCGGAGGCGGCCAGCGCTACCTCCGGGTGGACGCCAGGCGGAGGGACAGCCGTGGTGAACATCGCTGCGCAAGACGTCCGGACCCGGCTCCAGGGCCAAGCCGCGGCGCTGAGGCAGTTCACCGATGAATTCCTCTCCACGCGGGCTGCCATCCGGGTTAGTATTCTCATCTTCTTCTTGATTTCTCTCGTGGGGGCGCGTCAGCGCACCCACTGGGTGTAGTCCCCGAGATTCGGGCCGACTGCTGAGCAGTCGGCTCGGATCTTCCTTGATGATTTCTCATCGTTGCTTTTCGTTCTCACGTCGATCTTCTGTCCATCTTGCAGGACTATCACAACCTCCGAGCGGCCGCCTTCAACTCCCAGGCTCGGGAGCTGACGCAGAAGACCGCCGATCTCACTGAAAGCCGAGGTATGTGACTTGATCTCTATCTCATGTGGGGGCGCGTCAGCGCACCCACTGGGTGTAGTCCCCGAGATTCGGGCCGACTGCTGAGCAGTCGGCTTGGATCTTCCTTGATGATTTCTCATTGTTCTTCTTCTTCTGTCTCTGCAGCGGCCAACGCCAGTCTGAGGGCACAGCTGGGGGAGTCCCAGACTGCTCTTCGTGCCAAGGACGCGGAGCTCGCCGCCTTGGTGCAGGAGCGCGACCGCCTGGTCAAGCAGCTGGCCGACCAGGAGGAAAGCCACAAGGCGGCGCTGAAGGCCGCGCAGGACCGCGAAGCAGCCCTCCAGGCCGAGTTCGAGACGGAGGCGGCCGCCTGGGACGAAGCCAGGCAGATTCTGGTCTCCGGCTATGGCCAGATTGAGGATCTGGTTGACGGTAAGTCGTCTACCCCTTCGTCCTTTCTTGCCATCTGTCATTTTGACTTGTTTTTCTGACTTGGGGTTCTTCTTTTCTTTTCTGCGCAGAGTACTTCCCCGGCTATTCCACTGCCGCCAACCAGGCCATCGAAGCTCGTCGCCAGGCGAAGAGGCAAGCCGGCTTCGAGATTTCGCCAACTGCCGGCCGCTCGCTGGCGGAGCAGCTCCTGGCGATCCAGGCTCGTATCCAGCCGGCTCACAGGCTGCTCCGCCGGCTTCAGCGTGCCGGGTCGCAGGTCCTGGCCGCCCTCTGGCCCGGCCAAGTGATCCTGCGCACTCCCAGTCGGACCGCCGACTGGCTGGAGGTGGCCGTCGGGCGCTTCGAGGCTTGGAAGGCGTCAGCGGCTCGCTCCGGCGCCGGGCGGGCGCTGGAGTTCGTCAAGGCCTGGTATCCCGGCCTGAACTTGGACCAGCTGGCGACCTGGCGGCAGCAAGCCGACGCGGAGCTGGAGCCGGCGCGGCCGGCCATCATTCGGCGAGCTTCGGCGATCGCCGAGTACACCGACACCAACGTCTTCGCCCCCGAGGTGGACGACAATGGAGTCGCCCAGCCGGAAGATTGGTTCGGGCTGGACCCGGCGTACGGCGAGGACTCGGCGGAGGAGATCGACTCCAGCGACGAGGGTGAAGAGGAGGAGGAGGAGGGTGAAGACGTCGAGCCGGCTGGTGGAGCAGCCGGCCAGCCTGACCACGCCTCCAGCACTACGCTGCGTGCGAGTGCGTCTCCTGTTGCGGGAGGCGGTCAAGCCGGGACCAGCTAGGCGGCCACTCCTTCAGCCGGCGAGCTGCCTTCACCGACCAACTCGGCCTTCGCGCCTTTGTCTTCTTTCTTTTGTTTCCTGTCTTGTTACTTTTGAACAATGTTTTTGGTTAAGTCTGCGCAGTTCCACCCACTGGGTGTATTGAAACTCAAGTCTGTTGCCGCCTATCGGGGGCTTTTATGTATATAAGTTATGCAATCGGTCTTTCCTTGTACTTTCGCTTTTTGTCCTTCTGCTTTTTTCCTTTGCCACCCTCCCTTGGTTGCCGCCTCCCTAGTCAAACAGTTGCTCTGCAATCTGTAGCCGGGGAGTGCCTGGCCGATTGGGGAGGGGGAAGTACTTTTAGCTCGGTCGGACTTAAGCTAAGTTTTTAGGAAGCCGGCCAGCCGGCTGCTGTGACAGCCGGCAGGCATATATGGAGGCCGTCTTTTTGCTATATAGGTTAGTTGTTCCTTAGCCGTTTTCGTGTGGGCGTCCTTTCTGTCTTCTCTCTTGCTAGTCGGACAGTCAGTTCTTTGAGCTGCGACTTTCAACAAGAGAGGACTGGGGAGCCGGCGCACTACTTTGCTGACTTCGGGAAGAACTTATAATATAGCTTAAGGCGGCCAGTCCCCGGGCCGACTAGTCGGACCCGGTGCCGAACAAGAATTCAAAATGTAATAAGACATTCATGGATATGACACTCGTCATCCATAGATAAATAAAAGGCAGTCCCCGAGTACTGTTCGGGGGGCCTGTTGGTTTGTAACTTAATACAAAAGGGGTAGCGTGATACATACTACTTTTCAGCTGTAAAATCGTCTTAGGAGGTTTGCGTTCCATGGTCGCTCCGACTCCTTGCCGGAGTCGTCTCTCTTGCGTGCTCGTGGCTTTTGTGCGTCGATCAAGTAGTAGGAGTCGTTGCCGAGTGCCTTGCTGACGACGAAGGGGCCTTCCCAAGGGGCCGAGAGCTTGTGCTGGCCGGCTGTTCGCTGGATCAGCCGGAGCACAAGGTCGCCCTCTTGGAAGGATCTTGGCTTGACCTTGCGGTTGTAGTAGCGGCGCAGGCCTTGCTGGTAGATGGCGGACCGGCTGAGGGCTAACAGCCGGCCTTCTTCCAGTAGGTCGACGCCGTCTTCTCTTGCTTCTTTGGCTTCCTCCTCCGTGTACATGGTGATCCGAGGCGAGTCGAACTCGATGTCTGTTGGGATGACAGCCTCGGCACCGTACACGAGGAAGAATGGAGTGAAGCCGGTTGACTTGTTGGGTGTAGTGCGCAGACTCCAGAGGACAGCCGGCAGCTCTTCGAGCCAGCAGCCGGCCGATCGCTCCAGTGGTACAACCAGTCGGGGTTTGATGCCGGAGAGGATAAGTCCATTTGCTCGCTCGACCTGGCCGTTTGACTGCGGGTGGGCAACGGACGCTAAGTCCAGCCGGATGCCCTGTGTCGCGCAGAAACGTGCCAGTGCGCCTTTGGCGAAGTTTGTGCCGTTGTCGGTGATGATGCTGTGCGGCACGCCGTACCGAGTGGTGATGTCGGTGATGAATGTCACGGCAGTCGGCCCGTTCAGCTTCTTGATGGGCTTGGCTTCGATCCACTTTGTGAACTTGTCCACAGCAACGAGTAGATGTGTCAAGCCACCGCGGGCTGTCTTGAAAGGGCCCACCATGTCCAGCCCCCAGACGGCGAAAGGCCAGGTGAGGGGAATGGTCTTGAGGGCAGAAGCCGGCAGGTGTTGTTTGGAACTGAAGACTTGACATCCTCTGCAGGTCTTGACTATTTCTTTAGCATCCTCCAAGGCAGTCGGCCAGAAGAACCCATGGCGGAAAGCCTTGGCCACGAGGGATCTTGAGGCGGCATGGTGGCCGCATTCGCCTTGGTGGATGTCTTTGAGGATTGCCACTCCTTTTTCTGGATCGACGCAACGCTGGAAGACTCCAGTGACGCTGCGCTTCACAAGCTCCCTGTTGATTATTGTGTATGCTGCGGCTCGTCGTTGCACTAGTCTTGCTGCGATCTCATCAGTCGGCAGCTCTCTGCTGACTAGGAACTTGAGGATGGGCTGGGCCCATGAGGGAGCTGTGACTTCTTCTACTGTTAATGTAGCCACCATGACTCGGGTGGGTGGGTTGGGTGTTGCGTTGGGGTAGACCACCACTTCTTGCGTCGTTGTAGTCCCCGGGCCGACTGCTGCAGTCCCCGGGCCGGGCTCTGAGGTCCCTGAGCCGGGTGCGACTACGTCAGTTCCCGGGGCAGTCGTCGAAGTCCCCGTGCCGCCTGCGGGATTTCTTGAGCCGGATCCGGCTGTTTCTGGCGCAGGCGGTACGAAGATGGAATCCGACTCTGGAGACGGCTTGATGGACGGCTTGAGGAGGCGTTGGAGGGAGATGCCAGTCGGTATGGCTTGTCGGGTGGAGGCGATCCGTGCTAGGGCATCTGCTTGGTCGTTGTCGGCCCTTGGCACGTGAAGGAACTCGCACCCTTCGAAGTATCCGCTCATCTGCTGGACGAGGAAGCGGTAGCTCGCCATGTTCGCGTCCTTGGCGTCCCAATCGCCAGATGATTGCTGGACCACTAAGTCGGAGTCGCCGTAGCACAGGATCCGGCGTATGCCGAGCTCTTTGGCTAGCCGGAGCCCATGTACGAGCGCCTCGTACTCGGCCACGTTGTTGGAGGCGGCGAAGTGGATCTGCAGCGTGTACTTGAGCTTGTCGCCTTTGGGAGAGGTGAGGACGATGCCGGCTCCCAAGCCGGTGCGCATCTTGGACCCGTCAAAGTGCATCCGCCAATGGGTAGAGTCGGGAGCCGGCGGTAAGTACTGGGTCTCGGCCCAGTCGACGAGGAAGTCGGCCAATGCTTGCGACTTGATGGCGGTGCGGGGTTGATAGAAGATCGTGTAAGGCGCCAAGGCAATGGCCCATTTGGCCACCCGGCCGGATGCATCCCGGCTGCCTATGATCTCGGCGAGCGGGGCAGTGCACACGACCGTGATGGGGTGCTCTTGGAAGTAGGGCTTCAATTTCTTGGCAGCGAAGTACACCCCATAGCACATCTTTTGGTAGTGCGGGTAGTTTTGCTTTGAGCTGGATAGTACTTCGCTGAGATAGTAGACCGACCTCTGGACCAGCTGGGCTCGGCCTTCCTCCGGGCGCTGGACCACAACAACAGTGCTGACGACTCGGCTTGTCGCGGCGATGTAGAGGAGCATGTGCTCCTTCTCAGTCGGCGCGGCCAGGACAGGCGGAGTGGTCAACATTTTCTTCAACTCATGGAAGGCTTGGTCGGCTTGATCATTCCACTCAAAGTGAGTGGACTTCTTCATGAGTCGGTACAGGGGGAGGGCCTTCTCTCCTAGTCGGCTGATAAAACGGTTCAGGGAGGCTAAGCAGCCAGTGAACTTCTGCACATCTCGCAGCTTGGTGGGTATCTCCATCCTCTCGATGGCCTTGATCTTGACAGGGTTGCACTCAATGCCGCGTTCGGAGACCAGGAAGCCTAGCAGCTGGCCGGCTGGTACTCCGAACACGCACTTCTCCGGGTTGAGCTTGATCTGGAATCGGCGCAAGTTGGCAAATGTTTCCTTCAGGTCTTCCAGCAAGGTACCGCGCTTCTCTGTCTTCACCACAATGTCGTCTACGTAGACGTGGGCATTTCTGCCGAGTTGTTTCAAGAGACATTTCTGCATGCAACGCTGAAAAGTGGCACCGGCGTTTCTCAAGCCGAATGTCATTGTCAGGTAGCAGAAAGCTCCAAAGGGTGTGATGAAGGCAGTCTTCAGGCGGTCAGCTGGGTCCAACTTGATCTGATGATACCCTGAGTATGCATCCAAGAAACACAACAGCTCGCATCCGGCTGTAGAGTCTATTACTTGGTCAATCCGTGGCAAAGCAAACGGATCCTTTGGGCAGGCCTTGTTCAGACTTGTGTAGTCTATACACATGCGCCACTTGTTATTCTTCTTCAAAACCAGAACTGGATTGGCAAGCCATTCTGGAAAGAACACTTCCATGATGAAGCCGGCTGCAAGGAGCCGGGCTATCTCTTCTCCCACGATTCTTCGCTTCTCTTCTGATAGTCGGCGGAGGGGTTGCTTGACCGGCTTCGCATCAGCTCGGACATGTAATTTGTGCTCGGCGAAATCCTTCGGGACACCCGGCATGTCCTTTGGGGACCATGCAAAGATGTCTCGATTCTCACGGAGGAAGTCGGCGAGCTCGCCTTAATATTTACTGTCCAAGTTCGCCCCAATCACGGCGAACCTCTCCGGGTGCTCCGGGTCTAGAGGTATCTTCTTCGTCTCTTTTGCAGGCTGGAAGGAGCCCTGCGCATCACAGTCCTTGGGGTTGGGGGACAAGGTCGGCTGCTTGCCGGCCATGGCCACAACCCGTTCCAGCATCTTCTTCTCTTCCGCCACCACGAGGGACTCGGCCAGCCGGCTGCTGGCCATGGCACACTCGATGGACTTCTTGTAATCGCCGGCTACCGTGATGATCCCCTTCGAGCTCGGCATCTTCATCTTCAGGTAGGCATAGTGGGGCACAGCCATGAACTTGGCCAAAGCAGGTCGGCCAAGCAGTGCATGATAGGGGCTTTCCAAATCCACCACCTCGAACCATATTGCTTCCCGGCGAAAGTGATCTTTGTCTCCGAAGAGAACATCCATCTTGATCTTGCCGATTGGAGAGCAAGATAGGCCGGGTACGATACCATGGAAGACAGTGCGGCTCGGCATGAGCTGCTTTGCTTTGATGTTCAGCTTGTCCATGGTGTCGCGGTACAGTATGTTGATACTGCTTCCGCCGTCTATCAGGACGCGGGAAAATCTGGCAGCTCGCCTCTCCGTCGCAAGGGTGACGTCCAAGACCATAGCATAGGAGCCAGGCGAAGGCATCACCTCTGGGTGGTCGGCCTGGCTCCAGCTGATGGGCTTTTCCGACCAATGCATGAACTCGGCAGTGCTAGAGGCGACTGCGTTTACTTCTTGGTGTTGCCGGCGTCGGCTGCGCTTGTCGTCGACTTGACTCGTGAAGACGACGTAGGCGTCGTGCGCTTCGGGGAACTCGTCTTGGATGGCGCCGACTGCCGGCCGGGCCGCCGGCTGTTGGGGAGCTGGAGGCGGCGGGCCGGGAGGCGGAGGCGGCACTATCCCTTCGCCCTTGGTGATGCGGGTGAGCCAGTGGCATTTCCGTGTTGTATGGTTGGACGGCTTCGTGCCGCTGTGGAACTTGCAGGGGGCATCGAGTGCTTGTTCGTAGGAGAAGGACGGCTGCCAGGGCGGCCGGCCTCCCTTCTTCTTGGGAGCAGGCCGCTCTTTGGGCTGCTCGTCTTCAATGGTGGCCACCTGCCGACTGGAGGAAGTCGGCATGGGGCCCTTGCGCTTGTGGTCGTTCTGGTAGGGGCGCCGGTTGGGGTCGCCAGCCGGCTGCTTGGAAGCCGGGGCGACCACTTTCCCCGAGGCGTCCACTCGGAGCTCGGCCTTCATGGAGGAGTCGGCAGTGGCGTACTTGTCGGTGGTGATCAGCAACTCATCGAGGGTAGCCGGCTCGTCGCAGAGGAGTCGGTGCTTGAGGAGGGTGCCCTCTCGGCACCCGGCAGTGAAGTACTCGATGGCCTGGACCTCATGCACTCCCTCGTAGGAGTTGCGGAGCTCGGCCCATCGCGTGAGGTAGTCGCGGGTCGACTCGTTGGGCCCTTGGACGCAGAGGGAGAGCTGGCGAGGCTTGGGAGGCCGCTTGTAGGTGCTAGTGAAGTTGCGGACGAAAACCTCGGTGAAGTCCAGCCAGCTGTTGATGCTGTAAGGCTTGAGGCTGTTGAGCCATGTGCGCGCCGTGCCCTGCAGCATCAGGGGGACGTACTTCACGGCAACGCGCCGGTTGCCGTTGGCGATGCTGACGGCTGTGGAATAGTCGATGAGCCAATCTTCCGGCTTCACCGAGCCGTTGTACTTGGGCGTGTCTCTGGGGAGCGAGAACCCTTTGGGGAAGGGCTCGTCGCGGATGCGGGGGCCAAAGCATGGCGGGCCGACATCGTCTTCTTCTTCTAACGCCAGGGACCGAGCAAGGCGGTCGATCCTGTGGCAGGCGTCACTCTCGCCGACTCCTTCTCGGCGGCCGAGTCGGTCGCCAAGAGTCGGATGTGTGATGGGCGGCGGAGTGAGGCGTCTTTCTCTTCGAGGCGGGGGCGGCGGCAGGTTTCCTTGGTGCTCGACCGCCCGAGGGCGGCCTTCCGCGTCGCGCTCGATAGTGATGCGAGTCCGGCTGCGGCTGGCAGCCGGCTCCTTGTCTTTCTTCTGGCGCGTGCCGCTCGCAGTCGGCGAGCGGGACGTCGCGGCGTGCTCCCGGCGCGGGGGATGGCTATCAGCTCGGGCGCCGGCTTCGTGCCATTCTGCAGCCGCGTCGATCAGCTGCTGGATCCGTCTTGTCATGTAGGGGAGCTCATCGGCTCCCAGCCCATTGAGCTCCTCTGCTGCCGCCTGAGCGGCTCGCAGATTCTCGAGCGGGGTGGCGTAGACGGGGCGATCTGCGCCCAGCATGCTGGCAACGGCTCGGGCCGCTCGGAGGCGGCGTCCCGAAGGCGGCGCGGTCGACTTCGCGCTGGTGGGCCTCGGTGAGGCGTCTCATCGAGGCTATCTTCTTGCTCTCCGTGATGAGGGCAAGACGGCGTGCCTCCAGGGTCTCGGCGTCGGCGTCGGCCGGGAGGGGGATGGAGAGGTCGTGCATCGCTGCTTGCTGAGCGTCGCGGGCGCTCCCGCCCGAGTTGGAGACGTGGCTGATGACCAGCACTTCGGTGACAGCGCTGCTGCCGCTGTCAGCTCGAGGGAGTGGGTCGTCGAAGACCACCACGTCGGAGGGGTAGGCGTCGAGCGACGCGGTGTCGGAGTCGATGAGCATCGGGTCGGTGGAGCCGACAGACTCCATGTCCGCAGCAGGCTCGCTGGAGACGTGAAGTTGGTCGAGGAGGCTGACGAGGCGGCTCTCGGGGTAGTCGGTGCCTGCGTCGGACGCAGGCTCGTCGGAGATGCGAGTCTCGCCGAGCAGATCGGCGAGGCGGCTCGCTGCGCAGGCGTCGTCGACGCCTTGCAGCGCGTCGGGGCAAGCGCCATCGGGCGCAACAGGCTGGCTGCGCTCGCGGGGAAGGAAGAAGGTTCCTGTCCAGAACAGGTCTCCGGACGACGGTGCACCTGGCCCCACGGTGGGCGCCAAATGTCGGGTGGCTGGTGCGACATATGCCAAAGGATGGCTTATCATTGTGGGAGCCAATAAAACGTCGCCGGTGCCTGGAAACGGGATGAGGCGAAGACATGCACGCCGGCGAATTTTACCCAGGTTCGGGGCTCTCCGAGGAGATAACACCCCTAGTCCTGCTCTGCGGGGTCTCCGCATGATCACTAGCTCGATAAAGAGTAGCTACAATCGCTCCTAGAGCTGTTGGGATCAAGGGAGAAGAAGAACAAGGCTAGCTCTTGCTTCTCTCTATCTATGGTGTGTGTGCATGTGCTATGCTTGGGAGCCAAACATGCAGAGGTGCCAACCAGAAGCGAACTATGCTCAGTGGCCAACTATGCTTGGGTGCGAACCCTTTGCATGGGTGCTCCGGGGGGTTTATATAGGCCTACCCCCCGGGGGTACAATGGTAATCCGGCTGGGGACTGGCCCCAGCCGTCAGTGTCTACGCCTGCCGGCTCCTCCGCCGGCTGGTGGGTCCCGCCGGCTGCCGGCTACTCGGCCGGCAGGCCGGCCCCACCGCCTAGGGTCTTGTCGGCGGCTGCTTACTGTAGCCGCGCCTCTGATGATGAGGGCTTTGTCGAGGTGAGCGTGGCTACAGTGGGCCGCGTCGGGGGCTATCACTGTAGCCTCACCCCGTCTTGTCTCCTTAATGGGGCTCCTGCTCCGAGGAAGGGCATGGCCGGCTTCTGGAGGCCGGCTATGCTCCCGGCCGACTAAGGGAAAGCCGGGCCGCCTTCACGCCTCTCTCTGGCTGAAGGGGCCCGCAGTCCTTGGGCCGTGCAGGAGTGGGTCGTGGATGACGTCGTAGCTGGCGTGGCTACAGTGCCCGGCCGCACGGGAGACATCCCTCCCGTACGGCCTCCTGTAGCCATGCCTTCCTCGGGCTTCGGGGGTCGTAGGCCGCACTGTGGCCATGCCCCGTCAGGTCGTCGTTATGTAGGAGTGGTTGTGGTCTTGGCCGGCTTCTAGGAGTCGGCGTCTTTCTTGGCCGGCTTCTTGGAGTCGGTGAGGCTGGGTCGCCTTCCGGGATTCGGCTTTAGTGGTAGCCGGCCCGGGAAGGCGGCCCAAATGCTTGGAGTGCTTGAAGGCCCAAAGGCCTGATAAATTTTCTGAAGAGCCAGGGGTAGCCGGTTTGGCTACCCGTGGCCACTTACTCCGACAGCCGCTGTGGAACTTGCAGGGGGCATCAAGGGTTTGCTCGTAGGAGAAAGCCGACTGCCAAGCCGGCCTGCCGCCCTTCTGCTTCTTGGGCATGGGCCGCTCTTCAGGTCGTTTGTCTTCGACTGTGGCTATTTGCCGACTGGTGGAAGACGGCATAGGGGCCTTGCGCTTGTTGTCGCTCTGGTAAGGGCGTCGGTTGGAGTTACTAGCCGGCGTCTTGGAGCCGGAGCGAGCACCTTTCCAGAGGCATCCACTCGAAGCTCGGTCTTCATTGAGGAGTCGGCCGTGGCGTACTTGTCTGCTATGAATAGCAGCTCGTCGAGGGTAGTCGGCTCATCGCAGAGGAGTCGGTGCTTGAGGAGGGTGCCCTCTCGGCACCCGGCGGTGAAGTACTCTATGGCTTGAACCTCGTGCACCCCCTCGCAGGAGTTGCGGAGCTCGGCAAGAGTGGAACAAAACACCAGGCATAAGGCCGAGCCTTCCACCCTTTACCAAATATATAGATGCATTAATTAAATAAGAGATATTGTGATATCCCAACATATCCATGTTCCAACATGGAACAAACTTCAACTTCACCTAGAGCGGGGGCGGCGGCGGTGAAGTGGCGGCCCCGGATTGGCTGCGGGCGCGGTGGCGTTTTTGTCCGGTCGGAGCGGACGCGTCCGGCGCGGCGCGGAGGGATTTTTCTAGGGTTGGACTGAGAATGTATTTCGGGATGCCCACATATTTATAGGTAGAGGGAGCTAGGAGGCTCCAAATGAGGTGCGGTTTTCGCCCACACGATCGTGATCGAACGACCTAGAGTATGGAAGAGAGTTTGGTGGGTTTTGGGCTGTTTTAGAGGGGGGTTTTGCTGGACACTCAAATGGACTTTGCGGATGCCCGGTTAACCGTTGGAGTACCAAACGACCTCCAAATGGAACGAAACTTGACCGGTGGTCTCCGGGTGGTATATTAAGGCCACTTGACAAGCCTCGGTCCATTCCGAGAAAGTTTGACACACGCACACGAAAGAAAAACAAGAGGGGTGCACCGGAGGAGATAGGAGCGCCGGATTGCAAAACGGACAACGGGAAAAATGCTCGGATGCATGAGACGAACACGTATGCGAATGCAATGCGCATGATGACATGATATGAAATGCAAGACATGACAAAATGCAAAACAAAAGACAAAAACCCGACCACGGAGGGAATAACATATCACAAAGCCGGAAATGGCAAGAGTCGGAGTTACAAATATGGCAAGTTACATGCGGGGTGTTACAACACTCCACCACTACGAGAGGATCTCGTCCCGAGATCTAGGACTGAAAGAACTCCGGATATTCGGAACGGAGATGGTCCTCGCGTTCCCAGGTTGCTTCCCGGTCGGAATGGTGCGACCACTTCACTTTCAGGAATTTGATAGACTTGTTGCGAGTCTTGCGCTCAGTTTCTTCAAGAATAGCAACGGGATGCTCATGATAAGACAAATCTTCTTGGAGGTCAATCTCTTCGAAGTTGATAGTGCGCTCAGGCGTCTTGAAGCACTTGCGGAGCTGTGACACGTGGAACACATCGTGCACGTTCGCGAAGTTGGAAGGAAGCTCAAGTTGATAGGCGAGGTCGCCTCTTTTACCAATGATCTTGAAAGGACCCACGTATCTAGGGGCAAGCTTCCCTTTGATACCGAAGCGACGAGTGCCTTTCATTGGAGAGACGCGGAGGTAGACATGGTCTCCGATCTCAAAAGCCAAATCACGATGCTTACTATCATAGTAACTCTTCTGGCGCGATTGCGCGGCTTTGAGATTATCACGGATGACTTTACACATTTCTTCAGCTTTAGTGATTAAGTCATTGCCAAGAAGTTGGCATTCACCAGTCTCTGACCAATTGAGAGGAGTATGGCACTTTCTGCCATAGAGAATCTCGAATGGGGCCTTGCCCGAACTCGCTTGGAAGCTGTTGTTGTAGGAGAATTCAGCATATGGAAGACAATCTTCCCATTTCATGCCAAAGGAAATGACACAAGCCCTAAGCATATCTTCAAGAATTTGATTGACTCGCTCGACTTGGCCACTAGTTTGAGGATGGAAAGCTGTGCTGAAGCGAATGTTTGTGCCCATGGCCTTCTGGAAGGAGTCCCAGAACTTAGAGGTGAAGATGCTTCCACGATCAGAAGAAATCAATTGTGGAATGCCGTGCAAGGAGACAATTCTGGAGGTGTAAAGCTCTGCCAGCTGAGCTGCTGTGATGGATTCTTTGATTGGAAGGAAATGAGCCACTTTAGAAACTTGTCGATGACAACAAAGATAGCATCATTTCCGCGCTTGGACTTTGGAAAACCAGTCACGAAGTCCATTTCGATATGATCAAACTTCCATTCTGGAATAGCAAGAGGTTGGAGGAGACCAGCTGGTCGTTGGTGTTCTGCTTTCACTCTTCGGCAGACATCACATTCATTCACGAATTGAGCAATTTCTCGCTTCATTCGAGTCCACCAATATGACTGCTTGAGGTCAAGATACATCTTCGTACTTCCATGATGAATGGAAAGGAGAGAATTGTGTGCCTCGTTCATTATGACTTTCCTTAGATCACCTTTCGGAACCACAATCCGGTCCTCGAAGAATAGAGTGTCTCTGTCATCAATGCGATATCACTTGTATTTGGAAAGACCCTTGTCGATACCACGTTTCACCTTTTCACCATGGCATCAAGGAGTTGTGCCTCACGAATTTGATCTTCCAAAGTAGGAGAGACTATGAGGTTGGCAAGAACGCCTTGAGGAACAACTTGGAGATTCAGCTTGCGGAAAGCTTCACAAAGATCCGGTTGGAAAGGCTTGAGAATTAAGCTGTTGCAATAAGCCTTCCTGCTTAAAGCATCTGCAATGACATTTGCTTTGCCTGGAGTATATTCGATACTCGGATTGTACTCTTGAATCATTTCGACCCATCGAGTCTGCCTGAGGTTGAGGTTGGGCTGAGTGAAGATGTACTTGAGACTCTTGTGATCGGTGAAAATGTCCACTTGTCTTCCCAACAAGAGATGTCTCCACGTTATTAATGCATGGACAACTGCCGCCAACTCAAGATCGTGAGTGGGGTAGTTCTTCTCGTTGGGCTTCAACTGACGAGAGGTATAGGCCACAATTTTCTTCTCTTGCATTAATACAGCACCGAGACCTTGGAGAGAAGCATCACAGAAAACTTCATACGGCTTGGATTCATCAGGAGGAGTCAAGACAGGAGCTGTGACTAGTTTCTCTTTGAGAGTGTTGAAAGCAACGTCACACTCAGGAGACCAGACATACTTCACATGCTTCTGAAGGAGGTTGGAAAGAGGCTTTGCAATCTTGGAGAAATTCTCAACGAATCTTCGGCAATAGCTTGCAAGACCCAGAAAACTACGAAGCTGCTTGACATTTTGAGGAGGTTCCCAATTCACAACTGCGGACACCTTCTCGGGGTTAACAGCGATGCCCTTGGCAGAGATGATGTGACCAAGGAAAAGAACTTCATCGAGCCAAAACTCACATTTGGAGAACTTCGCATAGATTGATACTCTCTGAGCTTGTCGAGCACCAATCGCAAATGTTTGGCATGATCCTGCTTGTTCTTGGAGAAGACCAAGATATCATCGAGATACACCAGAACAAATTCATTGGTATAGGGGTTGAAGATGAAATTCATCATCCGAGAGAACACTGGAGGAGCATTGACAAGGCCGAAAGACACGACAGTATATTCATAAGAACCAAAGCTTGTTCTGAATGCTGTCTTGGGAATATCTTCTTCACGAATGCGAATCTGATGATAACCCATACGAAGGTCAAGCTTCGAGAATACTTTAGCACCTTTGAGTTGCTCAAATAGCTCATTGATGTTGGGAAGTGGATACTTGTTCTTGATTGTCTTTTTGTTCAATGGACGGTAGTCGACACAAAGTCGGTCCGTGCCATCCTTCTTCTTGACAAAAAGAACACCACAACCCCATGGAGAAGAACTCGGTCTGATCAAACCCAGACGCTCTTGTTCATCAAGCTGTTTCTTCAATTCCTTCAGCTTGTTGGGTCCAAGCTTGTATGGACGCTTGCAAACAGGTTCAGTGCCAGGCTCTAGTTCGATAACGAACTCAACTGGCCGATGAGGAGGCATACCCGGAAGCTCTTCTGGAAAGACATCTTGATACTCACAAACAACTGGAATTTGAGAGATGGCATTCAATTCGCCCTTCTCATTAAGAGAGAAGAACCGAATGGTTTCATCACGAGCAGCATAAATAATCACATCCTCAGACGAGTGTGTCAATTGAATTTCCCTGGCAGCACAATCAAGTTGAGCCTTGTGCTTAGAAAGCCAGTCCATCCCGAGAATAAGATCAATATCCGAGTCACCAAGAACAATAGGAGAAGACTGAAATTTATAGTCGCCCATCTTGATGGACACATTCGGAACCATGGAACTTGCATTCATGCATTTGCCCGGAGAGACAACTGCTAACGGCCTAGGCAATCCTTGGAAATGCAATTCATGCTTGGATGCAAAAGGTCTTGATGGACACATTCCTCCACTTGAGCTGCATTCATCATGTTCACCTTTGCAAACTTTGGATTATGCTTGACCACTGCATTGCTAGAAGATCTGGCAGGAGGAGGAGGAGGAAGACGCTTTTGGTTGAAGCACTTGTTAGCATAGTGACCTTTCTGCTGACATTTGTTGCAAGTCACCTCTGAGAGTGGACGGTGATAAGGAGCATTGGACTTTGGAGCTTGATTCTGAGACTTGTTCTGATAGCCAGAGTTGGAAGAGTTGGAAGAACCATGGCCACCTTTGTTCTTCTGCTGGTAAGGCTGACGAAACGGAGGAGGAGGAGGCAACCAGAACTTCTGTTGCTTAGCTGTCACAAGTGAGGAAGAAGAAGACTGAACTGCGTCTCTGACTCTTTTCTTAGAAGCCTCACACTTGAGCTGAGCAGCCTCTTGCTTCAGTGCCATATTATAGAATTGATCAAACTGAGTAAGCTCAACAAGAACGAGAGCTAACCGCAGATCCTCTTTAAGGCCACCTCTGAAGTGATAGATCATGCTCTTTTCATCAGGAACGTCTTGTTTAGCGAAGCGAGCAAGTTTCTGAAACTGAATGTTGTATTGATACACAGACATATTGCCTTGCTTGAGATTGCGGAACTCCTGACGCTTGCTCTCAACAACACTTTGTGGAATGTGGTGCGCTTTGAAGTCCCGACAGAAGTCAGTCCAAGTGATCACACGACCTCCTCTGGAATCTTTGTATTGTTGATACCAATCAACAGCTTGGTCCTTGAGCTGGAAAGAAGCGAACTTGACATAGTCCTCAGGCCTGACATTGCTACATTCAAAATGCTTGTTGATGTCCACGAGCCAATCATCGGCATCCGTGGCCTCGGCACAGTAGCTGAAAGACTTGGGCTGATTTGCGAGAAACTGGTTGAGAGTGGCAAAGTGAAACTGATTGTTGCCTTGACCTTGATTGCCTTGATTGCCTTGCCCTTGAGTACATTCTTGCAAGAGTTGCAAAATCATCTGAGCATTGGCGTTGGTGGCTGCCATGATTGCTTGCCATGCCTCCGGAGGTGGAGGTGGTGGCGGAGGGTTCGCTTGACTCCCTTCATTGCGATCCAGATTCTGACGCGTTGGCGGAGCCATCCTGAAGAGGGTGACATCCGTTAGCATCTTGATAGACAAATAGATAAGTAGAATCAACGGATAGAAATTGCAACATATAGTCTTCACAATAAACATTCGAACGAGGATGAACGACTGAATTCCGTAGTAAATCATCACACTTCCATAAGTTGAGAAGCCACTGGAAAAAGATATGGAATCAACATATGAATTCGAAGCAACTCGAATACCACAATACAAAATAAAACAAAATATTGGCTTGCGGAATAAGCCAGAACAAACATATGATAGATATTTCGTCCGAAGTTTTCGTGGTGGGGCCGACATGGGCTCAATCGTACAGCGCCATCATGTACAAGGCTGTGCACATGACATACGAAGCGTCCCCGAGTCGGCAAAGCCATGGACTCTTTAAGACACTACGAGACCACTGTAAAATCAATCGTATACAGGCGGACCACTAGACGTCGAACCCCAATCTCATATCATGCGTCTGTCGGAAAGATATCCTAAGGCTACTTGAATTCCCACTTATAAACTCCCGAAACTTTCTGGTTATGCAATGGTGTTGGGGATACAGGGGACACAAAATATATCACCCAAACTAACAATCCCTAGATCCAGCTGTATCCATCCGTCAACACATAACCAAGAAATCTTCGAAAATCGTTTACCTCAACCTTCGAAAAACATCCGTTATACAAGTTATGGCAATACTCCCGAACTCCCGCCCCAGTACTGGGTGGCGTCGAGGTGATCTCACCAACAACTGCATAAAAGAGATTTCGATGTCGGCGAAACTCAGGTATTCCAGAACTGCAACGATAAAATTGTGACGACAACACCTCGGAGCTCAACTCCCCGGGACACTGCCACAACCCCTAAATGTCAGGAGGCACCAAGAACAATGTTCTCGTCACAAAACCATCGGAACGATTCCAAGATACCCGCGTGATCCTAAAATTTTTTTAGTGAAATTTGAGGAGAGAATAGTCAAAACTTCTACGTCAGGAGACCTCACCAGAGCGACGAAGGGACTGAGGAGTAAAAAGAATCCTACTCTCCGATATATATAATCCTAAGACTCAAAACATTTTTGTTCTAGACTCAACAACGCCAGCGATTCGATCAAGCAGGGGGCTCCTAAGTCGGGGATGGCTCTGATTACCAACTTGTAACGCCCACGATGTGGCTATATCTCCCACGTGTCGAGGCACGACTTAGAGGCATAACCGCATAGTGGTTTTGTCGCAAGAAGGGTCATCTTCACACAATCCCATGTAATGAACAAGAATGGGATAAAGAGTTGGCTTATAATCGCCACTTCACACAATACATAAATATCATCATACATCATCCAAAATACAATCATATAGACCGACTACGGTCAAAATCCAGAAGAAAATAAGACAACCCCAAATGCTAGAACCCCGATCGTCCCAACTGGGCTCCACTACTGATCATCAGGAAAAGACACATAGTAACGACCACGTTCCTCGTCGAACTCCCACTTGAGATCGACGCCATCATCTGCACTGGCATCGTCGGCACCTGCAACTGTTTTGGGAGAATCTGCGAGTCACGGGGACTCAGCAATCTCACACCCGTGAGATCAAGACTATTTAAGCTTGTAGGAAAGGATGGCGCAAAAAGAGGTGGAGCTGCAGCGGCAAAAGCATATATGGTGGCTAACTTGCGCAAATGAGAGCGAGAAGAGAAGCAACGGAACGGACGTCATCTAGCAATGACCAAGAAGTGATCCTGAACACCTACTTACGTCATACATAACACATACCGTGTTCACTTCCCGGACTCCGCCGAGAAGAGACCATCACGGCTACACACGCAGTTGATGTATTTTAATTGGGTCAAGTGACAAGTTCTCTACAACCGGACATTAACAAATTCCCATCTGCCTCATAACCGCGGGCACGGCTTTCGAAAGATAATACCCTGCAGGGGTGTCCCAACTTAGCCCATCATAAGCTCTCACGGTCAACGAAGGATAAACCTTCTCCCGGAAAGACCCGATCAGTCTCGGAATCCCGGTTTACAAGACATCTCGACAATGGTAAAACAAGACCAGCAAAGCCGCCCGAATGTGCCGACAAATCCCGATAGGAGCTGCACATATCTCGTTCTCAGGGCACACCGGATTGTCCAAGCTTCCGATAGGCCAGCCCAGAGTTGCCCCTGGTGGCCACCGACGACTGACAGTTTGGACCAATACTCAGAGGAGCACTTGCCCGGGGGTTTAAAATAAAGATGACCCTCGGGCTCGCGAAAACCCGGGGGAAAAGGCTTAGGCTGCAAATGGTAAACACGAAAGTTGGGCCTTGCTGGAGGAGTTTTATTCAAGGCGAACTGTCAAGGGGGTCCCATAAATCACCCGACCGTGTAAGGAACGCAAACTCAAGGAACATAATCCCGGTATAACAGTAACTAGGGCGGCAAGAGTGGAACAAAACACCAGGCATAAGGCCGAGCCTTCCACCCTTTACCAAATATATAGATGCATTAATTAAATAAGAGATATTGTGATATCCCAACATATCCATGTTCCGACATGGAACAAACTTCAACTTCACCTGCAACTAGCAACGCTATAAGAAGGGTTGAGTAAAAGCGGTAACATAGCCAAACAACGGTTTGCTAGGAAAGGATGGTTAGAGGCTGACATGGCTAAAATGGGAGACAAGATATAGCAAGTGATAGGTAGCGGAGCATGGCAATAGAGCGAACAACTAGCAAAGCAAAGATAGAAGTGATTTCGAGGGGTGGTCATCTTGCCTGCAAGGTTCTCAGAGTTGTCGAAAGCTTGATCCTCGTAAGCGTACTCGACAGGTTCCTCGTTCATGAACTTGTCTCCCGGCTCTACCCAAGACAAGAACACAAACAAACGGAACCACAATCAACAACGAGAAATGCGCAAACAACATGATGCAAAACATGTATGATATGCAAGATATGATATGCGATGCATATGCGTGCTTCGAAAGGAAAATGATGAACATGGCAGTAACTTGGCAAACCAAGCATGCCACTGGAAAGATGAGATGATTTCGGTCGAAATCGATATAAAGATCACCGGAAACGGATGCACGGTTTGCAAATGGCAAGCAAAACAAGAATGACACAAATCTGCGATTAACAGCACGATAGCACTTAAAATGCAACTGGAAAGATGAGATGATTTCGGTCGAAATCGATATAAAGATCACCGGAAACGGATGCACGGTTTGCAAATGGCAAGCAAAACAAGAATGACACAAATCTGCGATTAACAGCACGATAGCACTTAAAATGCAACAAGCAACAATGCTACAGCACCCCAACATAGCAACAAAGCACATGGCAGTAATATACAGGAGATTCTTGACAAAATATGAACACTGAGCTATAGCTAGTTCACAAGATATCAATCTCAAACAAGCATGGCAAAAGTGCAAAAGATTACAGGTTCACAGACTTAGTGAAAAACTGGACATGGCAGAAAACAACATCAGGTAGCAATGTTCAGAGCACGAAATCAACACTCTAAAGGAACTTAACATAGCAAAGCAAGGCATGGCAGTGTTCTACTAAATTCACATGACAAAAGTCCCTTACTGACCATAAGCCAAAAAGTAACAGAAGATATGATGGCAAGCATGTAAACATAGCACGTTTCGTTATCAGGTTTCAGACAGCAGAAAACAGAGCATGGCAGAAACATTAATATGTAGGCCTCTTTGTGAGCTTGATGCACTCACTACAGAGCAATTCACTACAAACCAAGCACACCTACAGCAAGATGGCATGTTTATGAAGCTAACCGTGGCAAGAACAATAGCATATCATGTATGGATCAACTACAATAAGCTTGGCAAAATTGCATATCATGTTAAGAATCTGCCAGAAATATTTTCTAGCAAAAGTAGAGCAAGATTGAGTCATGCTATGGCACCCCATAATTGCAAACAACTGCAGGAATGGATCAATTACAACCATAGGTACAAAACATCCTTACTGAACATCTCCAAAATATGCATGGATCTCTCTGTAGCATCAAGTTTACATGGCAACAAAATTACAGCAGAGAAGAAGGGCAAGGCTAGCTCTCATTTTTTCTCTATGTGGTGTCTAAGACTCTCTCTGAGATCAACCCTTTGCATGGGTGCCCTGGGGGGTTTATATAGGCCTACCCCCCAGGGGTACAATGGTAATCCGGCTAGATGCGGGTCCTGGCCGTCAGTGTCTGTATTCGCCGGCTTCTCCGCCGACTGCTGGGGCCCGCCGACTGGTGGGTCCCGCCGGCTGCCGGCCTCTCGATTGACAGGCCGGCCCCACCGCCTGGGGGCCTTGTCGGTGGCTGGTTACTGTAGCCTCGCTCCTGATGACACGAGCTTCGTCGAGGTAAGCATGGCTACAGTGCCGCCGCCTGGCGGGCTATCACTGTAGCCTTACCTTGTCTTGTCTCCTTAATGATGCACATACTTCGAGGGAGGGAGGTGGCCGGCTATTGGGAGCCGGCTACGCCCCAGGCCGACTGGCGCCTGTCATGGGTGGCGTCATGGTCAACATGGCAACAGTGCCACGCCGGACGGGGGATGGCGGACCCGTACAGCGCACTATGGCCTCGCGTGCTCCGGGATTCAGGGTGGCAGGCTGTACTGTAGCCACGCCCCGTCTCATCACAGTTATGTGGGTGCGGCCTTTGAGGGCACAGCCTTGGCCGGCCTCTGGGAGTCAGCCTTCTTGTGGCCGGCTTCTGGGAGTCGGTCCCCTTGGGGCCGGCTTCCTGGAGTCGGCCATCTTATGGTTATCTTCAGGAAGGTTTTTGAGGTCGGGTCGCCTTCCAGTAATCGGCCTATGAGATAGCTGACCAGGGGAAGGCGGCCCTGTGGTTTTGCATGCTTGAAGGCTTGATCGGCTTGATAATTTCTTGAAGTGCCAGGGGGAGTCGGTTAGGCTACCCGTGGCCATTTACTCCGACAATGCTGCACGCCCTCGTCATGGAACAGAAGGAGGAGTTGGTGAAGCTCCCCATCGAGCACCCGACTGCTGTCAAGGTACGTAATGTGGCCGTGGAACAGATGATGAAGGATTGCGTCGAGAAATCCCGCGTCATGGACAGAATGAAGAAGATGGCGGAGGAGACTGATACGTCTCCAACGTATCTATAATTTTTGATTGTTCCATGCTGTTATCTTATCAATCTTGGATGTTTTATAATCATTTTATAGTCATTTTATATCATTTTTGGTACTAACCTATTGACATAGTGCCAAGTGCCAGTTGCTATTTTTAACATGTTTTTTACATCATAGAAAATCCATACCAGACGGAGTCCAAATGCCACGAAACTCCACGGAGAATTTTTATGGGCCAGAAGGAACACAACGGGCCCTGGCTTTGCCTAGGGGGTGCCCCGAGGGAGGCACAACCCACCAGCGCGCACCAGGAGGCCCATGCACGCCCTGGTGGGTTGTGCCCACCTCGGGTGCCCCCGGACCGCCTCTTTGCTCTATAAATACCCCAATATTCCAGAAACCCTAGGGGAGTCGACGAAATATTCATCCAGCCGCCGCAGAGTCCAGAACCACCAGATCCAATCTAGACACCATCTCGGATGGGGTTCACCACCTCCATTCGTGCCTCTCTGATGATGCGTGAGTAGTTCTTTGTAGACCTTCGGGTCTGTAGTTAGTAGCTAGATGGCTTTCTCTCTCTCGCTGAATTCTCAATACAATGGTCTCTTGGAGATCCATATGATGTAACTCTTTTTGCAGTGTGTTTGTTGGGATCTAATGAACTTCGAGTTTATGATCAGTTATATCTTTTTATATCCATGAAAGTTATTTGAGTTTCTTTGATCTCTTATATGCATGATCTCTTATAGCCTCGTATTTCTTCTCTGATATTTGGGTTTTGTTTGGCCAACTTGATCTATTTATCTTGCAATGGGAAGAGGTGCTTTGTAGTGGGTTCGATCTTACGGTGCTTGAACCCAGTGACGGAAAGGGAAACAACACGTATGCATCATTGCTACTAAGGATAAAACGATGGGGTCTATCTGTACATAGATAGATCTTTTCTACATGATGTCATCGTTCTTATTGCATTACTCCGTTTTTCCATGAACTTAATACACTAGATGCATGCTGGATTGCGGTCGATGTGTGGAGTAATAGTAGTAGATGCAGGTAGGAGTCGGTCTACTAATCTTGGATGTGATGCCTATATAATGATCATTGCCTGAATATCGTCATAATTATTTGAAGTTCTATCAATTTCCCAACAGTAATTTGTTTACCCACTGTTTGCTATTTTTCTCGAGAGAAGCCACTAGTGAAACCTACGCCCCCTGGGTCTTCTTTCTCATATATTTGCCTTTGCGGTCTACTTTTTCCTTGCATTTATTTTCAGATCTACTAAACCAAAAATACAAAAATACCTCGCTGTATTTTATTTCTATTTATTTTATTTGGCGTTCGATCTATCAAACTACTACAATTTATTTCCCGTTCACGCACTGTTTGAGGCGCCGTACCCGAAAGGGATTGACAACCCCTTTAACACGTCGGGTTGCGAGGTGTTGTTATTTGTGTGCAGGGGCTGTTTACGTTGTGTTGCTTGGTTTTCCTACTGGTTCGATAGCCTTGGTTTCATATCTGAGGGAAATACCTACCGCCGCTGTGCTGCATCATCCCTTCCTCTTTGGGGAAATACCGACGTAGCTTCAAGCGACATCAAAAGGAATTTCTAGCGCCGTTGCCGGGGAGGATCTTCAACATATACCAGGTTCCTAATCATAAATCTCATCTCCTCGCAATTTACATTATTTGCCATTTTCCTCTCATTTTCCTCTCCCTAGTTCACAAAAATTTGCGGTTTTATTCGCCCTCTTTTTCGTTCGTCGTTTTCTCGTGAGATCTCATGTTTGCTTGTTTTTTCATGTGTCTTCTATTTGCTTGCATCTTTGCTTGCTAATAATCTACTGATATGGATCCTCATCCACTTGCTAATCTTTTTAAAAGATCCAATTATGATGAACCAATCTCTAGTGAGTTTAGTGCACTAGATTATCTTCATGAAGTCTTGCTTGAAATTCGTGAATCTGAAAATTGTGATGAAGTGTTAAACAAAGAAATTTATAAAGTGATTCATGATACCTCCTTGAATGAAAAGCATGATTGCAATGATTTTACTATAAATTCTATTAATGTCAATTGTGTTAATGATATGCAAAACCCCAAGCTTAGGGATGCTAATTTCGATATGTCCACTACTTATTGCAATGATCATGATTGGGGTGATTGTTCTTGTGATCATGAAAATTTATTTAAGCCTCATGATGAATATGTTTGCGATAATATTGAAAGTGGGTTTGGAAGAGTGTCAAATCTAGGTAATAATAATCCCACTACTTTGGAGAATGATCAATCTAATGAAATTTTTGATAAAAGTGGGCTTGGAGAGGTCATGACTTTATTTGATGTTAATCCCACTATCTTGGAAGATTATAAAACTTTTATACATGTGGATCATGAAGAGAAAATTTTATATGATAGCTATATTGTTGAATTTGAATATGATCCCACATATAATTATTATGAGAGAGGGAAATATGGTGGTAGAAATTTTCATGTTACCTCGCATACGCTAGTTTTTGCTAGTTTTAATAATTTGTTTGCTTTTAAAATGCCTATGCATAGGAAGTATGCTAGACTTAAATGTGTTTGTTGCATGTTTCATGATGATCTCTTTGTGTTTCAATTATTATCTTTCGTGTGAGCATCGTTGAAATCTTATGCCTAGCTAGGGGCGTAAAACGATAGCGCTTGTCGGGAGGCAACCCAATGAATAAAATTTATTTTTGCTTTTTGCCTTCTGCTCTTGAGTGTTTGCACAAATATGCTACTGTTATGATTGTGTTTTTTTGTGTTTAATTTAGTTTTTGTGCCAAGTAAAGCCTTTAGGATCTTCTTGGGTGATAGTTGTTTGATCTTGTTGAAAAAGACAGAAACTTTGCGCTCACGAAAATAATTTTAATAAATCACAGAAAAGTGCTTCTGACCTAATTCTTTTTGCAGAAGATTAATAGACAAATTACCCTGGTCGTCCTAATTTGGTAGAGTTTTTGGAGTTCCATAAGTATTCGAACAAATCAGATTGCTACAGACTGTTCTGTTTTGACAGATTCTGTTTTCTTTGTGTTGTGTGCTTATTTTAATGGCTCTATGGTTTTCTTTGAAGAGTTTTTTCCATAGAAAAGTTGAAATACAGTAGATATAATACAAAAACAAAATAAGAATTGGTTTGATACAGCACTTATAGTAGTGATTTATTTTTCTTACACTAACGGATCTCACGAAGGTTTTGTTGAGTTTTGTGTGATTGAAGTTTTCAAGTTTTGGGTTATCTTACGATGGACGAAGGAATGACAGAAGAGCCTAAGCTTGGGGATGCCCCGGCATCCCAAGCAATTATCCAAAAATGAGCAACCAACTAAGCTTGGGGATGCCCCCGAGTGGCATCCCCGCTTTCTTCCAACAACTATTGGTATTTTACTCGAAGCTATATTTTTATTCGTCACATAATATGTGTTTTGCTTGGAGCGTCTTGTACGATATGAGTCTTTGCTAGTTTATTTTGTGTTTTAAGTCATCAATCCTTGCTGGACACACTTATTTGAGAGAGCCAAAATTATGTCATGACTTGTTAGAATTGCTCTCTATGCTTCACTTAAATTTTTATGGGCAATGGACTTGCTCTAGTGCTTCACTTATATCTTTTTGTGCACAGTGTGCTTAGTATTTTTGAAGAAATGCTCTCTTGCTTCACTTAGATTTATTTGAGAGTTAGTAAAATTTTAAATAAATTCTCTCTTGCTTCACTTAAATTATTTTGAGAGAATGAAGAAAAATTATGCTCATGATCTTCACTTATATTTGTCCGAGCTTATGAAAAGCAACACATGAAAATTAGTCCCAAAGTGATAGATATCCAAGAAGGATATAATAAAAACTTTCATGAAGATCATTGGACAAAATAAACTTGATTCTTAGTAATAGTTTTGAGATATGATGATGTGATATGTGAGTTATGTTGATGAGTAAGTATGCTTTAGTAAGAATATTGGTGTTAAGGTTTGTGATTCCTTATGCAAGTACGAAAGTCAATAGTCATGCAATGGAATTATATCCTACTTGTGGTGCATTATTTGGTTTTATTTATGCTTAATGCTTGCTCATGAGATTATCTGTTTCTTTGTTGGTCGCTTCTCAACCTTTTGCTAGCCTTCATTTTGCACTAAGTATGATCTCTACTTGTGCATCCAAAATCCTTTAAACCAGTTTTGCCATATGAGTCCACTATATCTACCTATATGCGGTATTCTTTTGCTGTTCTAAGCAAATTTGCATGTGCCATCTCTAATTTTTAAAATAAACTTCTCTTTTGTGTGTTTGTTTCGCTCGCGGAGCGGTGAGGGGTGTCTAATATTTTCCATGCTGGATGTGTTATTCTCATGATGAGTGTTTATTCACTTGTCATTGCACGAGAGTAAGGCAAAGGTCTTAGGGATGCCCAGTCCCGAAATGCAAAAATGAATTTACTTTATGTTGTCAAATAACAATTTCCTTGGAAAATGTTGGTATGGACGGCACCCGTGGATACGGTTAGCCATGGAAAGTGAAAGTATGGTGGAAAAAGGAATAAACTTTATTTTCTGTTTGGGAACCGCCTATGCCATATCTAGCGTGGAAAGTGTTGGGAACTCTAAGTCATTTTAGTTGGTGGGATGGATACACCTCTCAAAATGTTTTTTATCTCTAATTTTTTCGCTTTGAGCTCTAGCACCTCTACAAATCCCTACTTCCCTCTGCGAAGGGCCTTTCTTTTACTTTATGCAATTTTTATTTTGAATTTGAGTCTCCATCTTCTCTCATAAAAAGCACCAACTAGGAGGCAATATGATCGTACTTAAGTATTGGGTGTAGCTAATATTCGAGTGTGTTTCATGAATGGATCAATGTTTGAGCATGATGGGCTAGGGATAACTTATTTTAGCGTTGATATTTTGAAAGACATGGTTGCTTGTTGATATGCTTGAGTATCTAAATTATTATGTCAAAACTAGACTATTGCTTTGAATCACATAAAATTCCAATTGTCCATGCTATAAAGAAAAGACTATGATATGACATGATAGGCAGCATTCCACATCAAAAATTCTGTTTTTATCACTTACCTACTCGAGGACGAGTAGGAGTTAAGCCTCGAGATACTGATACGTCTCCAACGTATCTATAATTTTTGATTGTTCCATGCTATTATATTATCAATCTTGGATGTTTTATAATCATTTTGTAGTCATTTTATATCATTTTTGGTACTAAACTATTGACATAGTGCCAAGTGCCAGTTATTGTTTTTAACATGTTTTTTACATCGTAGAAAATCCATACCAGACGGAGTCCAAATGCCACGAAACTCCACGGAGATTTTTTATGGGCTAGAAGGAACACAATGGGCCCTGGCTATGTCTGGGGGGTGCCCCGAGGGAGGCATAACCCACCAGGGCGCACCAGGAGGCCCATGCACGCCTTGGTGGGTTGTGCCCACCTTGGGTGCCCCCCGGACCGCCTCTTTGCTCTATAAATACCCCAATATTCCAGAAACCCTAGGGAGTCGACGAAATATTCGTCCAGCCGCCGCAGAGTCCAGAACCACCAGATCCAATCTAGACACCATCTCGGATGGGGTTCACCACCTCTATTGGTGCCTCTCCGATGATGCGCGAGTAGTTCTTTGTAGACCTTCGGGTCCGTAGTTAGTAGCTAGATGGTTTTCTCTCTCTTGCTGAATTCTCAATACAATGGTCTCTTGGAGATCCATATGATGTAACTCTTTTTGCGGTGTGTTTGTTGGATCTGATGAACTTTGAGTTTATGATCAGTTATATCTTTTTATATCCATGAAAGTTATTTGAGTTTCTTTGATCTCTTATATGCATGATCTCTTATAGCCTCGTATTTCTTCTCCAATATTTGGGTTTTGTTTGGCCAACTTGATCTATTTATCTTGCAATGGGAAGATGTGCTTTGTAGTGGGTTTGATCTTACGGTGCTTGATCCCAGTGACAGAAAGGGAAAGGACACATATGTACCGTTGCTACTAAGGATAAAACAATGGGGTCTATCTCTACATAGATAGATCTTGTCTACATGATGTCATCATTCTTATTGCATTACTCCGTTTATCCATGAACTTAATACACTAGATGCATGCTGGATAGCGGTCGATGTGTGGAGTAATAGTAGTAGATGCAGGCAGGAGTCGGTCTACTAATCTTGGACGTGATGCCTATATAACGATCATTGCCTGGATATCGTCATAATTATTTGAAGTTCTATCAATTACCCAACAGTAATTTGTTTATCCACTGTTTGCTATTTTTCTCGAGAGAAGCCACTAGTGAAACCTACGGCCCCCGGGTCTTCTTTATCATATATTTGCCTTTGCGATCTACTTTTTCCTTGCATTTATTTTTAGATCTACTAAACCAAAAATACAAAAATACCTTGCTGCATTTTATTTCTATTTATTTTATTTGGCGTTCGATCTATCAATCTACTACAATTTATTTCCCGTCCATGCACTGTTTGAGGCACCGTACCAGAAAGGGAATGACAATCCCTTTAACACGTCGGGTTGCGAGGTGTTGTTATTTGTGTGCAGGGGCTGTTTATGTTGTGTTTCTTGGTTCTCCTACTGGTTCGATAACCTTGGTTTCATATCTGAGGGAAATACCTACCGCTGCTGTGCTGCATCATCCCTTTCTCTTTGGGGAAATACCGACGTAGCTTCAAGCGACATCAGAGATGCGCAAGGAGATGGAGGTCGTGGAGGCGATGAAGAAGCAATTACGACTCCGCGGCCAGCAACCCTTCATGTAGTGAGAGCAGGGCCCCAGACTTGTGTGTGCGTCTTTTCCTTCTTCTTTTGGGGTGATAATCTTCCTTCTTCTTTTGCTCCTGTGTTTCTTATTTTGCTTCGGGTGTTTCGCCGCACGTGTCACGTTCTCTACGAGGCATGAATAGAACAATGCTAACAATGAGATGACTAGCAAATAAGATCATTTTTTATCGCCACTAGCCAGATGCCCGTGCATTGCACGGAACATCAAGATGCATTTTTTTTATAAAACACCTGTTGTGATTGACCCATGAAGGAGTAATCCCATGTGTAAAAACTAATGATATCTCGAGAATTTTATCAGAAACATGGTATCTCGAGAATTTCATCGAAAAAATGATATCTCGAGAAAGATGAGAGATAAGGTCAGGAGGAGTGGGGTGTGGTGGTGACTGGTAGTCGGACTCGGCAGAGGCATGGGGATGGACGGCGCCGGCAGGCGGCAGCGGCCACCATGCTAGATTTTCCAGAGATTTCCTTTTTTAATTGCTTAGCAATGAGGTTGTGGGCGATAAGGATGAACGAGGCAAGGCCTTATCTGTAAATGTGGAGAGAGGTGTGGGTATCTTTTGCAAAATTGTCATAGTTTGCTTTCTATCCGTCAGATATTGATCGGACGGTCTATATTACAACATGGCAGGCACACCATCATCACCAACTCGGTTTTTTTATAAGAGTAGAGAGTAGAGATATGGCACTGGGCTGCCGTGTTTTGTGCTCCTCCGTCGTACTCCAGTGGAAAACTTGAGTATACCGCACGGTTCTTTGCTCCTCCTCAGGTCGTCGGCACATTCATACGAGCAGTCAAATCACAAGGCCCCGCCTTCCAGCAGTAATGAGCTGTCAAATCACAAAGGCCCTCGCCTCTCTTGAAACCGACCTAGCTAGACTGCCCTGCCCTCTAGCCTTTTAAAAATGTATACTTTTGTACAGTAGTAGTATCGAGGGATTGCGCTATGGAACAAAACTAACAAGATGAAATTAAAGAAAAAAGGTGGTACATATAGAGAGCGCTCGTCGCTAAATTATGCATATTGTACTATTAAAAAAGCTAGTACGTGCTTAAATGGGGTGCTAAATTCTATTAAATAAATTAGCATACCTATTTAATTCTTGGGTTCTTATTATTTATGCCACTAGTTGTGTATCACTACTCAGTTTTGCCTTTAGAAGTTACAACTACTCAAAAATGCCATCGATCCGTGAGATGCCTGCTTAAAAATGCAATTAGATATCTCAAAAATGCCATCGTTAAGTTAGATGTTTGCTCAAAAATGCCATTAGACATTCTTATTTTCACGTCAAACCCATTGACCATGTTATATGACAAAAATAAGCCGATTCTCACAATGACAAGTGTGGCCCCACTTGTCAGGAGTAACCAAGCGAATAATTTTACAGGAAAATAAGAACGCTGCTGGGATCAAGTAGGCCCCACACTTTATTTTACTGTAGTGAGATAGAGGGAGAGCTGGCATTATGGTCCATCGGTATTTATGTCATTATAACATGGCAAAAGAGATTTGAGTCACAATAATGGTGTCCAGCACAACACACCCCTCAAATAAAACTAAGCACCCTGAAATTCTTTGACAACTAAACTGCTGGCTATATGATTTTGGCCATATATATTATACGTATATAATGTGAAGAAACGAGTGGTAGTACTATACCAACTAAAAGATGAACTGTAAGAAATACTAGTATGTACGTACTGAAGAGTTAATGTAACGAGAAGAAACATAACATAGTTCTGCTGGGGGCTCCGCACAACACACCCCTCAAATAAAACTAAGCATACCTCAAATTAAACTAAGCAACTAATCCGGTAGACATTGCATTAGAACCACAATGAGCAACGACACTGCCACCTTACTCGGAGTCCTCGTCCACGTCCTTGACTTCGTCCTTATCCCTCTTCCTCTTGGCCGATACTTCTTTGCTTGAACCGCACACTTGGCTCTTGCTCTTCATCCAACCCTTGTAGATATTGAAACAAAGGTAGCCATCCATTGCAGCATAGTGGATGTAGTCTATATCTAGTACATTCCACTGCCATGCACGACGAAACGTGTGCGGAGGTTTCTTCAGTTTACCGTACGAAGGATGAACCATGGCTCCTGCCAGGGTCAGCATTCAAGGCTGATCACGGGAAGGCACCAACCCATTCTTCTGGAGGTCGAAGGGGTTGCCTACAACGAGGCCTATCCGATCCAGGACTCTTCTGTCGTTCATAAAGTCTATAGTAACGAATTTGACTCGGCCGCCCTTGAGGAAGTTCTTGAATTCCTTGCACTCAATGTCGGCATGGAATATGTGGTAGACCAAGCATAAGTCATGCACGCAAACCTGGACCACCGCGGGCTTCATCTTCTCTTCCTCCTTTATATTCTTCTCTTTGTCCAGGGTTGTGGTGTACTCAACTTCTAGCCCAGCGACCCACTCATCATTTGAGTTTTCAAACATGCGTCTGAAGTGAGCAAGGCATCCTTTCACCATCGTGGAAGAACAGGTGTAGATGAAGTCGAACTCATCGCCAGTGATGGTTCTAACCTTGTACTCACCGCTGATCATGGAGATTTGGGACGCCATGGATTTGGGAGGAGGGTTAGGATTAGTGGAACTGCTGTAATGTGAAAGGACGGGACGACTAGGAGCGAACTGCCGTAATGTTAAAGGACGTCCGGGGACGAGTAGGAGCGAACTGCTAGCAGTTTTTCGATTGTAAAAATGCTGAGTGGGGCGTGCGAACGGCAGGGTAGTGTCTTGCCTGGTGGATAAATGGATTCATGCATAGTATTATGGGGGCCAAATTAGATGTCATGTCTACTCGGCGCCCAATTAAATGGTTTTTGATGTCATGTAAAGCGTCGGGAAAATTACAGGTGATACGAAGCTTTCCATTCTCCCATGATACGGGCTTCCGAGAGCCCTTGGATCTGAGATCACACGGTTGCATGGCGTGATTCTAGACGTATGGGTGAATAACCTATCCTGGAGAGTTATTCTGCAAATTTTCAGTAACTTAGCATGCGACCGTGTGATCTTAGATCCAAGGGCTGCCAGCAGCCCGTATCATGGTCGCGCCTACCACGACCGTCGCCTTGCTCGCGCAGTCGCGCCCTTGGAGATTTAACACGGCGCGTTAGGCTATCTGATGTTGGCATGTCATACATTGTCATCACTTAGTCACTCATACTGCAACAAGGTTAGCTATAAGGTTGGCTATAAGAGTATTTTTTTACTTCTGTCTATCTCTTTCTTCGTAGTGTTTATTCCATTTGCTAAGGAGTGACCTCTCCCAATGAAATGGTGCTTAGATGAGGTGCTAAGGGCATTAAATGGCTTAGCAACTCAAGTCCCCAATGCATAGGTCGTTAGTTTTTTGTTGCTAAGTTTGCTTCATTTAATTAGCTATAGACTCAAAATTTTCTTTTCACCTACACTACAAAAAAAGACACATCTGTGACATTTTGGGCCGAACAAAAAAAATTTCTGTCATACTTATGACACTTCTATGACGATAATTGTGACAAAACTTGGTATCATCATAGATGTGGTGGGGTCCTACTTCTATGACAAAAAATCATGACAGAAAATTGGCTTTTCGTCCTGGGCGGGCCGGAGACGCAGCTGCATGACATTCTTTGGGCCGCCATGACGGAAAAAACCGTGGTAGAAGCGAGGGCTAGGAAAATATCGGGGTGTTCCCGGTTAGGGTTGGTGGTCGGGGCCGAGCGATGCGCGTTTCTCTCGTACACGCACGCACATGGGTGCGAGGCGTTGGCCTCTAACTGAACCCGAGTGAGGCGTTGGGCTCTAACTGAACCCGAGCGATTGCACTGTAGGCTACGCGTTACTGAACCCGAGCGATCGATCGATGGCTGTTAACTGAACCCGATCGAGCGATTCCTTCGCTACTGCTGCTAACTGAAGCCGATCGATGCTGCCTCTGGATGAATAGTGAGCGTTGCTGGGGGGTTTGGATGAACAGTTCCCGGTGGGGGTGGATGAACAGGACCCCGTGGTGTTGCCTCTGGATGAACAGTGAGCGTTGCTGGGGGGTTTGGATGAACAGTTCCCGGTGGGGGTGGATGAACAGGACCCCGTGGTGTTGGCTCTGGATGAAGAGGACCCCGATCGATCGAGCTGGTTGGGGCTGGATGAACAGGACCCCGTTGAGGGCTGGATGAATAGGACCACCCCATGGAGGGTAGGATGAATAGTAGATGGTGGAGGGCTGGATGAACAGTAGCCCGTGGAGGGGTGGTTGAATAGGAGCCCGTGGAGAGGGCTGGTTGCACAGTAGCCGGTGGAGTAATGCACGGTGGTGGCTGGATGAACAGGAGCCCGTGGATGAACAGTCGCAGGTGGAGGCTGGAGGACATCGACAGTGGATGAATAGTAGCCCGTGGAGGCTGGAGGGGGTCGACGGTGGAGATGAACAGTATCCCATGGAGTCCCGTTTTGCGGTACGCCACACCCCTCCCGATGAACAGGACACCCGTTTTGACCGTAGCGCTCCAACACAAGTCCGTTTCCTCCGTTTTGTGGTACGCCACACCCCTCCCGATCAACAGGACCCCCGTTTCGACCGTAGGAGGTCCGTTTCCTCCGTTTTGCGGTATGCTAGACCCCTCCCGATGAACAGGATCCCGTTCTGAACATGGCCGGTCGAACACAAGGCCATTCCTCCGTTCTGCGGTACGCCAGGCCTTGTTTCCATCGGTTGTTCCGTCCAAGCCCTCCCGATGAACACGAGGACGCATTCCGTTCCGACCCAGCCGGTTGGCTCCCCATGAACACCATGACGACACTGTTTCTCCGTTCTGACCCAGCCATGTACACGAGCCCTGGCCGTACGTACGCGCGAGTAGGCGTTCGAGACCCTGCCCGTATGTACATACGTGGCCGTATTTACTTTCTTGCACCCTGGCCGTTGTACGTACGTGTACATGCTACGTGCGCGCCTCTACTACGACACGTGCGCGCCTCTACATCGACCAGTATGTACGTACACGTTCGCGACCAGAATGACAATGCTACGTACGCTTCGACTAGGTGAGTCCCGACTGTCAGGCACTTCCTTGCGTGCAAAGACGTAGCTGGTGGGTCCCAGCAGTCAGGGGGGCGAATAATTTCTTTTGCCCGAACGCACTTCCTTGCGTGCGAAGATGTAGCTGGTGGGTCCCAGCAGTCAGGGGGAAATGATTTTTTCACAAAATACGGTGGCCTGTCCGGTGGGTCCCCGCTGTTAGGTGGAGGAATTATAATTTTGCGCGTATGTGACGCCCCCGATTTGACGGTACACTAATCATGCACGCAAATGTGTACGACCAAGATCAGGGACTCACGGGAAGATATCACAACACAACTCTAAAACATAAATAAGTCATACAAGCATCATAATACAAGCCAGGGGCCTCGAGGGCTCGAATACAAGTGCTCGATCACAGACGAGTCAGCGGAAGCAACAATATCTGAGTACAGACATAAGTTAAACAAGTTTGCCTTAAGAAGGCTAGCACAAAAGTAGCAACGATCGAAGAGGCAAGGCCTCCTGCCTGGGACCTCCTAACTACTCCTGGTCGTCGTCAGCGGCCTGAACGTAGTAGTAGGCACCTCCAGTGTCGTAGGTGTCGTCGTCGACGGTGGCGTCTGGCTCCTGGACTCCAACATCTGGTTGCGACAACCAGATAGATAGGGAAGGGGGAAAGAGGGAGAGAAGCAACCGTGAGTACTCATCCAAAGTACTCGCAAGCAAGGAGCTATACTACATATGCATGGGTATATGTGTAAAGGGGCATATCAGTGGGCTGAACTGCAGAATGCCAGAATAAAAAGGGGGGATAGCTAGTCCTGTCGAAGACAACGCTTCTGGCCATCTCCATCTTGCAGCAGGTAGAAGAGAGTAGATTGAAGTCCTCCAAGTAGCATCGCATAGCATAATCCAACCCGGCGATCCCCTCCTTGTCGCCCTGTTAGAGAGCGATCACTGGGTTGTATCTGGCACTTGGAAGGGTGTGTTTTATTCGGTATCCAGTTATAGTTGTGATAAGGTCAAGGTACAACTCCGGGTCGTCCTTTTACCGAGGGACACGGCTATTCGAATAGATAAACTTCCCTGCAGGGGTGCACCACATAACCCAACACGCTCGATCCCATTTGGTCGGACACACTTTTCTGGGTCATGCCCGGCCTCGTAAGATCAACACGTCGCAGCCCCACCTAGGCTCAACAGAGAGGTCAGCACGCCGGTCTAAACCTATGCGCGCAGGGGTCTGGGCCCATCGCCCTATGCACACCTGCACGTTGCGTACGCGGCCGGAAGCAGACCTAGCCCCCTTAATACAAGCGCGAGCTTACGGTCCAATGCGGCGCGCGCCACTCAGTTGCTGACGTCAAAAGAGCTTCGGCTGATACCACGACGTCGGGATACCCATAACTACTCACACGTAGATGGTTAGTGCGTATAGACCAAATGGCCAGACTCGGATCAAATACCAAGATCTCGTTAAGCGTGTTAAGTAACCGCGAACGCCGACCAGGGCCAGGCCCACCTCTCACCTAGGCAGTCTCAACCTGCCCTGTCGCTCCGCCACAAAGATCCACTCGCGGGTACTCCTACGAGCCGACCCGACTTTAGTCATCTCATGTGTCATGTATATAGTATATAAGTATATACCCGTGATCACCGCCCAGGTGATCACGGCCCGACAGTATAGCACAGCAGACGGACAAGAATGTAGGGCCACTGATGGAAAACTAGCATCCTATACTAAGCATGTAGGATTGCAGGTAAAGGTAACAACAGTAGTAGCAAGGATAGGCTATGCATCAGGATAGGATATCGAAAGCAGTAACATGCTACACTACTCTAATGCAAGCATAATAGAGAAGAGTAGGCGATATCTGGTGATCAAGGGGGGGGGGGCTTGCCTGGTTGCTCTTGCAAGTAGGAGGGGTCGTCGACTCCGTAGTCGAACTGGGCAGCAGCAGTGTCGGTCTCGTAGTCTACCGGAGAGAAGAGGGGGGAAGAAACAGTAAATACAATGCAAACATAAGCATGATGATGCGTGACATTAAAATGAGCGGTGCTAGGTGTGTCCTAACGCAACAGTAGGTGGTACCGGTGAAGGGGGGGAACATCCGGGAGGTATTCCCGATGTTTCGCGTTTTCGGACAGACGGACCGGAGGGGGAAAGTTGCTAGTTCGATAGGTTAGGGAGGTGTGGTGGACAAACGGACTGCGTATTCGAATTCGTCTCGTCGTTCTGAACAACTTTCATATAGAAAACATTTTCATCCGAGTTACGGTTTAAAAGATATGAATTTTCAAAGTTTATTTGAATTTCTGGAATTATGTGAATTAAGCAAAAATGAATTATGACGTCAGCATGAGACAATGCTGACATCAGCAGGTCAACAGGTCGGCTGACCAGTCAAACCAGACAGGTGGGTCCAGTGGGACCCACATGTCAGCCTCTGTTAGTCTAATATTAATTTAAACTAAACTAACAGTCTAATTAGAGGGGTGGGCCCCATATGTCAGTGAGTGATTAGTTAATCTAATTATTTTTATTTATAAAACATTTTTCATTTTCTTTTTGTTTTTTAATTTTTGCGGCGGGGCCCGCATGTCAGTGCCTGGGCCTGCCCAGTCAGCCCGTTGACTGGGTGGACCCAGTCAACGGGGCCCACTGGCAGTGGCACTGGGGGGGGGCCCAGGCCAGCCACGTCGGCGGCCGGCGTCGGAGCAACTCCGACGAGCCAAACGCGGTGGCGCGGCTCGGGAGGGGCGCGGGTTTCGCGCACAGGAGGTCTGCGGGGTCGTGGCTGGGCGCGTTCGACGCGGCTCGGCGCCGCGCGTCCAACGGTGGTGGCCGGAGTCGCTGGAACGGGCGGGGGCGAGCGCTACGAGCTCGCCGGCGGCGAAGTGCTTCGGGCTGGGGCGGGTGCGGCGTTAGAGCGCGCGAGCGGCCGAACTAACTAGCTAGGCGGGTGCGGCACGATGCGGTCGAGCTAACGGGCCTACGCCCATGACCAAATGGTCACCGGAGACCCGCCGGCGACGAGCTCCGCGGCGCGGCGTTCGGGCGCGCGTGGGGAAGCCGCTAGGGGGCGCGCGAGAGAGAAAGGACAGGGGAGGAGGGGAGAGGCTCACCGCGCGGCACACGGAGGCCGGTGAGGGGCTTAGGAGCAGCAGATCGGCGCCGGGGAAGAAGGGGGTCGCCGGCGTTCGAAGTTGAAGGCGAGCTCGGGGAGGTCGTTGCAGGGGCTCCGGTCTCCAACGGGCTGCACCAGACGAAGCAGCGGGCGACGGCGGTCCTTGGAGACACCTTGGGGCGGCGAGGTGGGTACGGTGGCCGTGTGAACGACGGTGAACGGCGGCGACCGCGTCGGGCATGGGGAAGGAAGGAGTGGCGCGGATCTGGGGGGGTTAGAGAGAGGCGCAGGGGCCGAGAGGTGAGCGGGGGTGAGTGGGAGAGAGGCCCGAGGAGGCGGGGGGAGCTGGCGACCTTATCCTCCCCGTCGCCGGCGAGGGGGTGCGGCGGGGACTGCCCCTGTTCCGACCCCGGTCGGGGGAACAGGGAAGGGGGCGAGCGGGAGAGGTGGGCTGGGCCGGGGGTCGGCCCAGTTGGGCCAGGGGTGCTGTGGGGGGGGGGGGCCTTCTCCTTTTTTTTCTTTGTCTGTCCTGTTTTCTGTTGTATTTTCTTTTTATTTATTTATTTTCTTTTCTGTTTTATTTCATTTAAAAGTATTTAGGTATTTTATAAAAATGTATTTTCTCCACCATAATTACCAGTGTATTATTTGGCACCCACCGAACATTTTTGTTTAAATTTTTGAAAACTTTTATTTTCCACTTTAATTTTAATTGAAGTTTGAATTAGGAGTTTGAAAAGAAATGTGATTCCAAATGTGATCATGCCCTGTTTAGCAACATGATTAGCTTAATCACAGAGAGTTACTGTAGCATGATCCTCAGGGTGTTACAAATCTCCTCCACTACAAGAAATCTCGTCCCGAGATTTAGGAGGTAGAAGGAAACAGTGCGGGGTATTCTTCGCGCAGACGATCCTCTCGTTCCCAAGTGGCCTCATCTTCAGAATGGTGCGACCACTGGACTTTGAGAAACTTGATCGCCTTCTGACGTGTGCGGCGTTCAGCTTGGTTGAGAATGCGGACCGGGTGCTCCTTATAGGAGAGGTCTTGCTGCAATTCGAGCACTTCATGATCCACAGCTCGGATTGGATCCTTGAAGCAACGGCGGAGCTGTGACACATGGAACACATCGTGAACCTGAGAAAGGTTCGGCGGTAGCTCCAGTTGGTATGCCACTTTTCCACGCCTTTCGAGAATAGTGAATGGGCCAATATAGCGAGGAGCTAGTTTGCCCTTGATCCCGAAGCGGTGAGCACCCTTCATAGGTGTGACTCGAAGATAAGCCTTTTCGCCAGGTTGATAGACCATGTCTTTATGATGACGGTCATACTGACTCTTCTGACGTGACTGACCAGTCTTGAGATTCTCGCGAATAATGCGGACTTGTTCTTCGGCATCTTGGATAATATCCGGACCGAAGAGTGGACGTTCCCCAGTTTCTGACCAGTTCAGAGGGGTTCGGGACTTTCGTCCATATAACACTTCGAAGGGGGCCATCTTCAGACTAGCTTGATAGCTATTATTATAAGAGAACTCAGCATACGGGAGAGATTCCTCCCATTTCTTGCCGAAGGAAATAACGCAAGCTCGAAGCATGTCTTCGAGAACTTGGTTGACGCGTTCAACTTGTCCTTGCGATTGAGGATGAAACGCAGTACTGAATGACAGATGAGTTCCCATAGCTTCTTGGAAACTTGCCCAGAATCTTGAAGTGAATAAGCTGCCACGGTCTGAGCTGATAACCAATGGAATACCGTGGAGTGAAACAATCCTGGACATATAGAGCGTTGCCAACTGGCTAGCAGTGATCGTTTCTTTGACTGCCAGGAAATGTGCAACTTTGGAAAGCCGGTCAATGACGACAAGAATAGCATCATTACCTTTCTGTGATTTGGGAAATCCAGTGACGAAGTCCATCTCAACATGGTCCCATTTCCATTCAGGAATAGAGATAGGTTGCAGAGTTCCAGCAGGCCTTTGATGTTCGGCTTTGATACGACGGCAAACGTCACACTCAGCAACATAACGAGCAATGGCTTGCTTCATATTAGACCACCAGAATCTCTGACGGATGTCTTGGTACATCTTTGTACTACCAGGGTGGATACATAGAGGCGTATCATGAGCTTCTTTCATAACTTCCTGTGTCATATCCAGGTTTTTCTCTGCACATGGCACCACTAGGCGGCCCTTGAAGTATAGGGTGCCATCTTCAGCAATGGTGAAGAATGAGGGCTTTCCTTCTGCGAGGTAGCGCTTAATCTTGTGGGCTTCAGAGTCATACTTCTGTAGCCTTTTGATGCTATCCACGAGATCTGGTTTAGCAACTAGGGTATTGAGGGAACCCTGGGTAACAACGTGGAGGTTCACCTTGCCAAACTCCTTAGGAGGGGAGTGAGTGCACCCGAAGGGACAATATGGAGGTTCAGCTTCCTGAATTCTTCAACAAGCGAGGGCTGAACTTTGTGAACCTGGAGGTGCTTGCAGTAAGACTTGCGGCTCAAGGCATCAGCCATTACATTAGCCTTGCCTGGCGTATAGGAAATACCCAAGTCAAAGTCTGCAACAAGCTCCATCCATCTCTGCTGACGGAGGTTCAGATCTGGCTGAGTAAACAGATACTTCAGGCTTTGGTGGTCAGTGAAGATCTCGCAACGATTACCGAGAAGGTAATGTCGCCACTGCTTCAGCGCATGAATGACAGCAGCAAGTTCGAGGTCGTGAACTGGGTAGTTCTCTTCGTGAGGGCGCAATTGTCGAGAGGCATAAGCAATCACTTTGCGGTCTTGCATTAGGACACAGCCTAATCCTTGACGGGAAGCGTCGCAGTAAATGACAAAGTCCTTAGTATCAGGTGGAGCTAGAACTGGGGCAGAAGTCAACTTGTCTTTGAGTGCCTGGAAACTTTCCTGACATTTGTCTGTCCATTGGAACTTGACACCCTTATGCAACAGGTTAGTCAGAGGCCTGGCGATCTTAGAGAAGTTCTCGACGAATCGACGGCAATAGCTGGCGAGACCGAGAAAACTTCTGACTTGCTTAACGTTCTTGGGAGGAGTCCAATCAAGAATAGCCTGAACTCGCTCGGGGTTGACGGCAATACCATCCTTAGAGATGACATGGCCAAGATAGGTTACTTCCGGTAGCCAGAATTCACATTTGGAGAACTTGGCATATAGTTGATGTTCTCGTAGCTTTTCCAGCACAAGTCGAAGATGTTCAGCATGTTCTTCTTCGTTCTTGGAGAATACCAGGATATCATCCAGATAAACCACGACGAACTTGTCAAGGTAATCCATGAATATATAGTTCATCAGACGAGAGAAGGTGGCTGGAGCATTGGTTAAACCGAAAGACATGACGGTGTACTCGTATGAACCATAGCGAGTCACGAAGGCGGTCTTTGGGATATCCTCTTCGCGAACACGGATCTGATGGTAGCCCAACCTCAAGTCGAGCTTAGAGAACACCGACGAACCCGCCAGTTGATCATACAGATCATTGATCCGAGGAAGAGGGTATTTATTCTGAATGGTAGCTTGGTTTATAGGACGGTAGTCTTGAACTAACCGGTTTGTCCCATCCTTCTTCTTGACAAAGAGGGAAGGTGCTCCCCAAGGAGAGCAACTTGGGCGAATGAATCATTTGCGAAGAGATTTGTCGATTTCCTCGTTAAGCTCAAGGAGTTCATGCGGCGGCATCTTGTAGGGTCGCTTGGCTATAGGAGTGGTGCCTGGTTTCAAGTCGATGATGAATTCGACAGCTCTAGCAGGGGGAATCCCTGGAAGTTCTTCAGGGAAGACGTCGAGGAATTCACGCACGACGGGAATGTTTTCAATGCCCTCGAGTGGTGCAGCGTTCAATGCATTCAATGCATAGAGCCTTGCCTCGGCATTTTGCACCAGATTAGCTTGGTAAGCAACTATTTCATCTGAAGGGTGTAGCAGGTGGACGGTTTTAGTGGCGCAAACTATAGAAGCAGTATGCGCTTTCAACCAATCCATACCCAAAATGAGGTCGATGTTAGATGACTTCAGGATAATGGGAGAGGCATAGAATTCCAGCCCTTCGATTTCCACGGGGACATCGATGCCAACCAAGGAGGTTTGACACTGTCCCACGGGGGTTTTGACCAATACAGAGGTGTTCATCTCCTCACATTTAACGTCGTGCTTGTATGCAAAATCTTCTGACATGAATGAATGCGATGCACCTGTATCAAATAAAACGGATGCTGGTACTGAATTTACGAGGAGTGTACCCATCACAGTAGCAGGCTGGTCTTGAGCTTCGTTGAGATCAACGTGGTTGGCATGAGCACGACCATAAGGCTTAGCATTGTTGTTGCGGGGCTGGTTGTTACCACGGCCCGTTGCTGGAAGGGCAAGTTGATTCTGATTCTGATGGCAGTCCCTGGCACGATGACCTGGTTGTCCACACTTGTAGCACAGACCATTATTGGGAGTGGGAACAGGAGCTTGGGATGGTGGAGCTGGAAGCCTTGACTGCCTAGATGGTGGTGGAGGCAGACGAGGTGCAGCATAGTTCTGCCTTGGGGCAGATGCATTTGGACGGTACATGCTGTTCGGGATCCATATCTTACGCTTCTGTGAAGGCGAGCCCGAAGATGAGCCCGTGTCACGGTTGCGTCTGTGAGAGCTCTGGTATTCCTGCAGACCAGTTTCGACATTGATGGCCTTGTTCACCAAGGTGGCGAAATCAGCAAAGTCATGCACTAGAAGTGCGAGCTTGATGTCAGCTTGAAGGCCATCACGGAACTTCTCCTGTCTGCGTGCATCAGTTGCAATGTCTTCTTCAGCATAGCGGGACAAGTCCAGAAACTCCCGCTGATAAGCTTCGACAGTTTTGTTGCCTTGGGTGAGGTTGCGGAACTCACGCTTCTTCCGGTCCATGACTCCCTGAGGAATGAAGCGGGCACGGAAAGCAGCTTGGAAGTCTGGCCATGTGATGATTGTTCCAGCTGGCAGAGTACGCCTGTGGCTGTCCCACCATTGAGCTGCGGGTCCCTTCAAGAAGAAGGAAGCAAAAGTGACATAGCTGGCAGGGGCTACATCAGCAGACTCCATCTCATAGGTGATGTCACGGAGCCAGTCATCAGCATCCAGAGGCTGAGTTGAGCTGCGGTAGATGGTTGGGTTGAGGCGTATGAAATCTTGAAGAGTCACTTGGGCTGGCTGCTGGTTCATATTGGGGCGAGGAAACTGAGCCATCATATTTTCCATGAATTGGCGGTTCAGTTCAAACTGTTGGATCATACCAGCCATGTACTCAGGTGGTGGTGGGGCATCGCCACCACGACCACGACCACCTGGTCTAACCATCCTGCTAATATATAACAGGGGTAGTTCAGCATTGAGAAATTTGCAATGACAAGAATCATTCATGATGAAACATGCATAATGAAAGGAGCACGATAGCTACTACATAGTAGTTGGCATAACTTACAAAAGGGGTCATGCATAGAGTTCAGTACATAGAGTTCAGTACATAGACTAAAACATCATAGGCGGCACACAGGCTCGCGGCGACTGCAACTAATACTACAAGCAAGCCTACATCAGTCCCAAGAGGTACTGTGGAGGTAATCGTAGCCCGACAGCTGGTAGTGAGGCAACGGATAGCCCTCGACGTCAGCAGACTGGGGGCCGCGGATACTCAGGTGTAGAACCCGACGCTCAGGTGGCAGAAGAGGGCCAAGTGCGGGAGAGTAGCCTCCCACCTCTGGCCAACCGACACCGTGGGGCATCACGGTCCTGGCTGGGTAGATCACAGTACGTGGTACCTGTCCAGACCGGACAAAGGGGTGCAGCAGCGTCAGAGCTCGGTAAAGGTGCTGACGGGTGGTGTACATCTCGTGGCGAAGAGATCGGTTAGCTCGATCCAGCCCATCAGCATGCAGAACAAGGTGCTGATGGTAGAAGGGCTCTCGGGTGACCGTGGAGTAGGCAGCAGTATAGTATCCCTCCGCACCAACATCAGATGCGATAGCAATGTGCCTGAAAGGGGAGGTGTCCAACTCCTGATACTCTCCACGAAGACGTGTCAGAGCAGCATAGGCAGCATCGTGGACAGCCATATCGATGGTCACACCAACACCATGTGCGGTGTGCAGCACAGTAGTGGAGTTGTACTCCCGAGAGTAGAGGTGGACGATGGCACGGTACTGCTCCTGGTTAAAGTCCTGGTACTCCTCGTAGACGGTGTACTCAGGGTGCCAGCGATAACCCAGATAGGTCATCATCTCAGCTAGCACCGCAGGTGATCCCGAGGCACCAATGGCCATCGTGTGGCGAACGACCTGCCTCGTGGGTTCCATCTGAAAGCAAAGACGTTTCAAAGGAGTCAAATGACAGTGTGTGAATTGTTCAAAATACTACTCTAAGAAACAACTATGGTTTATCCAACTTTGGGGTGAATGCGGTCATGGGATCCTAGTGTTAAAGTTAGTAAATTCGTTTAACCCGAGTAGAAGAGAGTTCAGAGTCCCAGAGTAAAGGTCGAGGAGTAAAAGATACTAGTACCACCCAATGGCGACGTGGGCCCGTAAGACACACAACCATGTTAGTAAAAGTTTTGTAATGTCTAGACTCGACTTCGGCCAAGGAGTGTGGAAAGGGGGATTCCTACAGGCAGTCGGCTCTGATACCAACTTGTGACGCCCCCGATTTGACCGTACACTAATCATGCACGCAAATGTGTACGACCAAGATCAGGGACTCACGGGAAGATATCACAACACAACTCTAAAACATAAATAAGTCATACAAGCATCATAATACAAGCCAGGGGCCTCGAGGGCTCGAATACAAGTGCTCGATCACAGACGAGTCAGCGGAAGCAACAATATCTGAGTACAGACATAAGTTAAACAAGTTTGCCTTAAGAAGGCTAGCACAAAAGTAGCAACGATCGAAGAGGCAAGGCCTCCTGCCTGGGACCTCCTAACTACTCCTGGTCGTCGTCAGCGGCCTGCACGTAGTAGTAGGCACCTCCAGTGTCGTAGGTGTCGTCGTCGACGGTGGCGTCTGGCTCCTGGACTCCAACATCTGGTTGCGACAACCAGATAGATAGGAAAGGGGGAAAGAGGGAGAGAAGCAACCGTGAGTACTCATCCAAAGTACTCGCAAGCAAGGAGCTATACTACATATGCATGGGTATATGTGTAAAGGGGCATATCAGTGGGCTGAACTGCAGAATGCCAGAATAAAAAGGGGGGATAGCTAGTCATGTCGAAGACTACGCTTCTGGCCATCTCCATCTTGCAGCAGGTAGAAGAGAGTAGATTGAAGTCCTCCAAGTAGCATCGCATAGCATAATCCTACCCGGCGATCCCCTCCTCGTCGCCCTGTTAGAGAGCGATCACCGGGTTGTATCTGGCACTTGGAATGGTGTGTTTTATTCGGTATCCAGTTCTAGTTGTCATAAGGTCAAGGTACAACTCCGGGTCGTCCTTTTACCGAGGGACACGGCTATTCGAATAGATAAACTTCCCTGCAGGGGTGCACCACATAACCCAACACGCTCGATCCCATTTGGCCGGACACACTTTTCTGGGTCATGCCCGGCCTCGTAAGATCAACACGTCGCAGCCCCACCTAGGCTCAATAGAGAGGTCAGCACGCCAGTCTAAACCTATGCGCGCAGGGGTCTGGGCCCATCGCCCTATGCACACCTGCACGTTGCGTACGCGGCCGGAAGCAGACCTAGCCCCCTTAATACAAGCGCGAGCTTACGGTCCAATGCGGCGCGCGCCACTCAGTTGCTGACGTCAAAAGAGCTTCGGCTGATACCACGACGTCGGGATACCCATAACTACTCCCACGTAGATGGTTAGTGCGTATAGACCAAATGGCCAGACTCAGATCAAATACCAAGATCTCGTTAAGCGTGTTAAGTAACCGCGAACGCCGACCAGGGCCAGGCCCACCTCTCACCTAGGCAGTCTCAACCTGCCCTGTCGCTCCGCCACAAAGATCCACTCGCGGGTACTCCTACGAGCCGACCCGACTTTAGTCATCTCATGTGTCATGTATATAGTATATAAGTATATACCCGTGATCACCGCCCAGGTGATCACGGCCCGACAGTATAGCACAGCAGACGGACAAGAATGTAGGGCCACTGATGGAAAACTAGCATCCTATACTAAGCATGTAGGATTGCAGGTAAAGGTAACAACAGTAGTAGCAAGGATAGGCTATGCATCAGGATAGGATATCGAAAGCAGTAACATGCTACACTACTCTAATGCAAGCAGAATAGAGAAGAGTAGGCGATATCTGGTGATCAAGGGGGGGGGCTTGCCTGGTTGCTCTGGCAAGTAGGAGGGGTCGTCGACTCCGTAGTCGAACTGGGCAGCAGCAGTGTCGGTCTCGTAGTCTACCGGAGAGAAGAGGGGGGAAGAAACAGTAAATACAATGCAAACATAAGCATGACGATGTGTGACATGAAAATGAGCGGTGCTAGGTGTGTCCTAATGCAACAGTAGGTGGTACCGGTGAAGGGGGGGAACATCCGGGAGGTATTCCCGATGTTTCGCGTTTTCGGACAGACGGACCGGAGGGGGAAAGTTGCTAGTTCGATAGGTTAGGCAGGTGTGGTTGACGAACGGACTGCGTATTCGGATTCGTGTCGTCGTTCTGAACAACTTTCATATAGAAAACATTTTCATCCGAGTTACGGTTTAAAAGATATGAATTTTCAAAGTTTATTTGAATTTCTGGAATTATGTGAATTAAGCAAAAATGAATTATGACGTCAGCATGAGACAATGCTGATGTCAGCAGGTCAACAGGTCGGCTGACCAGTCAAACCAGACAGGTGGGTCCAGTGGGACCCACATGTCAGCCTCTGTTAGTCTAATATTAATTTAAACTAAACTAACAGTCTAATTAGAGGGGTGGGCCCCATATGTCAGTGAGTGATTAGTTAATCTAATTATTTTTATTTATAAAACATTTTTCTTTTTCTTTTTGTTTTTTAATTTTTGCGGCGGGGCCCGCATGTCAGTGCCTGGGCCTGCCCAGTCAGCACGTTGACTGGGTGGACCCAGTCAACGGGGCCCACGGGGCCCACTGGCAGTGGCACTGGGGGGGGGGGCAGGCCAGCCACGTCGGCGGCCGGCGCCGGAGCAACTCCGACGAGCCAAACGCGGCGGCGCGGCTCGGGAGGGGCGCGGGTTTCGCGCACAGGGGGTCTGCGGGGTCGTGGCTGGGCGCGTTCAACGCGGCTCGGCGCCGCGCGTCCAACGGTGGTGGCCGGAGTGGGTGGAACGGGCGGGGGCGAGCGCTACGAGCTCGCCGGCGGCGAAGTGCTTCGGGCTGGGGCGGGTGCGGCGTTAGAGCGCGCGAGCGGCCGAACTAACTAGCTAGGCGGGGGCGGCACGATGCGGTCGAGCTAACGGGCCTACGCCCATGACCAAATGGTCACCGGAGACCCGCCGGCGACGAGCTCCGCGGCGCGGCGTTCGGGCGCGCGTGGGGAGGCCGCTAGGGGGCGCGCGAGAGAGAAAGGACAGGGGAGGAGGGGGAGAGGCTCACCACGCGGCACTCGGAGGCCGGTGAGGGGCTTAGGAGCAGCAGATCGGCGCCGGGGAAGAAGGGGGTCGCCGGCGTCCGAAGTTGAAGGCGAGCTCGGGGAGGTCGTTGCAGGGGCTCCGGTCTCCAACGGGCTGCACCAGACGAAGCAGCGGGCGACGGCGGTCCTTGGAGACACCTTGGGGCGGCGAGGTGGGTACGGTGGCCGTGTGAACGACGGTGAACGGCGGCGACCGCGTCGGGCGTGGGGAAGGAAGGAGTGGCGCGGATCTGGGGGGGGGTTAGAGAGAGGCGCAGGGGCCGAGAGGTGACCGGGGGTGAGTGGGAGAGAGGCCCGAGGAGGCGGGGGGAGCTGGCGACCTTATCCTCCCCGTCGCCGGCGAGGGGGTGCGGCGGGGACTGCCCCTGTTCCGACCCCGGTCGGGGGAACAGGGAAGGGGGCGAGCGGGAGAGGTGGGCTGGGCCGGGGGTCGGCCCAGTTGGGCCAGGGGTGCTGTGGGGGGGCCTTCTCCTTTTTTTTCTTTGTCTGTTCTGTTTTCTGTTGTATTTTCTTTTTATTTATTTATTTTCTTTTCTGTTTTATTTCATTTAAAAGTACTTAGGTATTTTATAATAATGTGTTTTCTCCACCATAATTACCAGTGTATTATTTGGCACCCACCGAACATTTTTGTTTAAATTTTTGAAAACTTTTATTTTCCACTTTAATTTTAATTGAAGTTTGAATTAGGAGTTTGAAAAGAAATGTGATTCCAAATGTGATCATGCCCTGTTTAGCAACATGATTAGCTTAATCACAGAGAGTTACTGTAGCATGATCCTCAGGGTGTTACAGCGTAATAAGGAGGCACTTCCTTGCTGCGGCCGTGGACCCAGCTGTCAGCCTCTCCACGTACAGTACTCTTCTGATGGAAGTCGGTCATTGACCACATTGACCATGCCGCGCCGAGAGCACCAAGGCGGTGGACGACGGCGAGGCCTAGGAAGGGGACGACGCAGAGCCAGGGAAGACGCGGCAGTGGATGCCCACGTGGAGAGGAGTACAAGGGTTCACTGGTTCGGCTACGGTGTGAGGCTGCCGTCGCCGCAGAATAACAGTGGGTGTGGGTGAGTAGAGGGATGGACCAGCCAGCGGTGGGAGTAGTAGGGGCGGTGAGGCCTCCGCGGCATCGCAGCCGGCCATGGGAGGCAAGAAGACCAGAGGTTGAAGAAGCACTACGGCCGTTGGATGAACATCGTACGGTCACTAGAGCTATAATCGTGCATATTGACTAAGTAGACAAAGCCCTCCATCCCCGTCAACTTAGTAGGCCCACAAGTAAGCCTCCCACTATACTGGGTCCCAGCTAGCAGGGGGAGTATTCATTTTTTTGTGCGTAATAAGGAGGCACTTCCTTGCGTGCGAAGATATAGCTGGTGGGTCCGAGCTGTCAGCGGCGGTAAAGTTTTTTGTGCGAAATACAGAGACCCTTTTGGTGGGTCCCAGATGTCAGGTGGAGGAATCATTATTTTGCGCGTAATAAGGAGGCATTTCCTTGCGTGCGGCCGTGGACCCAGCTGTCAGCCTCTACACATAAGTCCACTTCAGATGCATGTTGGTCGTTGACCACGTTGACCAGGCCGCGCCGAGAGCACCAGGGCGGTGGACGACGGCGAGGCCTAGGAAGGGAACGACACGGAGCCAGGGAAGACTCGGCAGTTGTTTCCCACGCGGAGGGGAGTACGACTTTACGAGGATTTACTGGTTCGTCTGCCGTCGCCGGAGAATAACAGCAGGTGTGGGTGAGTAGAGGGATGGCTAGGCCAGCGATGGGAGTACGGTGGGGCGGTGAGCCTGCGTGGCAGCACAGCCGGCCGCGGGGAGGAGAGACCAGGCAGTCCTGCCGGCGCTTGTTTGAGCGGCTGGAGCAGGATGAGCAGAGATTGAAGAAGCACGACGGCCGTTGGATGGACATCCAACAGTCACTGCTTGTGCGTCAACCTTTTTTTAGGAAAGCCCCAAATCCGTGGAAAACATCATACAGCCCATCTGCCATTATTACTAATAATTTACAGCCCATTTGCTAATTCTTAAGGTTTTTTGGAGCCCATATTCTTTTTGTTAGCATTACAGCCCATATTGTGGCCATGGTTAAAAAATTATACGAAATTTTGCATATTTCGGTGCGGTCCAAACTATTTTTAATCCCGAAATTTCGAGTCACGTTCAAACTGATTTTAAAAATAAATATATATCAATATAAAATCCAACAAATTGTCCACGCATAAAAATCAATGCAATTTAAAATCTCAAAATGAAAAAAAGAAATTTGAAACTAATTGCCGGTTTGATGTGTTTTAAAAATGTACAACCCATTTCTCATTACTGATAGGCCATTTTCTCGGCCAGCCGAATGAAAGCTCTCCTTGTCTTGAAAGATTTGCAGCTCAACAGGCCTGACAAAGTGACTTACTTGGCAAATCACAAAAAAACTGGGCTGTGGCCGTGGACCCAGCTGTCAGCCTCTCCACGTACAGTACTCTTCCGATGGAAGTCGTTCCTTGACCACGTTGACCACGCCGCGCTGAGCGCACCAGGGCGGTGGACGACGGCGAGGCCTAGGAAGGGGACGACGCGGAGCCGGGGAAGACGCGGCAGTGGATGCCCACGCGTAGAGGAGTATGAGTGTTCACTGGTTCGCTGCGGCGTCAGGCTGCTATCGCCGCAGAATAACAGGGGGTGTGGGTGAGTAGAGGGATGGCCTGACCAGCGGTGGGAGTAGTAGGGGGCGGTGAGGCCTCCGCCGCATCGCAGCCGGCCACGGGAGGCAGGAGCACGAGGCACGACCGACGCTGGTTTGGGCGGCTGGAGCAAGAAGACCAGAGGTTGAAGAAGCACTACGGTCGTTGGATGGACATCGTACGATCACTGGAGCTAGAATCGTGCATATTGACTAAGTTGACAAAGCCCTCTGTCCCCGTCAACTTAGTAGGCCCACAAGTCAGCCTCCCACTATACTGGGTCCCAGCTAGCAGGGGGGGTATTCATTTTTTGTGCGTAATAAGGAGGCACTTCCTTGCGTGCGAAGATATAGCTGGAGGGTCCAAGCTGTCAGCGGCGGTAACGTTTTTCTGCAAAATACAGAGGCCCTTTCGGTGGGTCCTAGATGTCAGGTGGAGGAATCATTATTTTGCGCTTAATAAGGAGGCATTTCCTTGCGTGCGGCCGTGGACCCAGCTGTCAACCTCTCCACGTACAGTCCACTTCAGATGCATGTCGGTCGTTGACCACGTTGACCAGGCCGCGCCGAGAGCACCAGGGCGGTGGATGACGGCGAGGCCTAGGAAGGGAACGACACGAAGGCAGGTAAGACTCGGCAGTTGTTTCCCAAACGGAGGGGAGTACGACTGTACGAGGGTTTACTAGTTCGTCTGCCGTCGCCGGAGAATAACAGCAGGTGTGGGTGAGTAGAGGGATGGCTAGGCCAGCGATGGGAGTACGGTGGGGCGGTGAGGCCTGCGCGGCAGCACAGCCGGCCGCGGGGAGGAGAGAGCAGGCAGTCCCGCCGGCGCTTGTTTGAGCGGCTGGAGCAGGAAGAGCAGAGATCGAAGAAGCACGACGGCCGTTGGATGGACATCCAACAGTCACTGCTTGTGCGTCAACCTTTTTTTTTAGGAAAGCCTCAAATATGTGGAAAACATCATAGAACCCATATGCCATTATTTCTAATAATTTATAGCCCATTTGCTAATTCTTAAGGTTTTTTGGAGCCCATATTCTTTTTGTTAGCATTACATCCCATATTGTGGCCACGGTTAAAAAATTATACGAAATTTTGCATATTTCGGTGCGGTCCGAACTGTTTTTAATCCCGAAATTTCGAGTCACATTCAAACTGATTTAAAAAATAAATGTATAACAATATAAAATCCAACAAATTGTCCATGCATAAAAATCAATGCAATTTAAAATCTCAAAATAAAAAAAAGAAATTTGAAACTAATTGCCGGTTTGATGTGTTTTAAGAATGTACATCCCATTTCTCATTAATAATAGGCCATTTTCTCAGCCAGCCGAATGAAGCTCTCCTCGTCTTGAAAGATTCGCAGCCCAACATGCCTGACAAAGCGACTTACTTGGCAAATCACAAAAAAACTGGGCTGTGGCTGTGGACCGAGTTGCGACCGTGGACTCAGCTGTCAGCCTCTCCATGTACAGTACTCTTCCAATGAAAGTCGGTCGTCGACCACATTGACCACGCCGCGCCGAGAGCACCAAGGCGGTGGACGACCGCGAGGCCTAGGAAGGGGACGACGCCGAGCCGGGGAAGACGCGGCAGTGGATGCCCACGCGGAGAGGAGTACGAGGGTTCACTGGTCCGGCTGCGGTGTCAGGCTGCCGTCGCCGTAGAATAACAGGGGGTGTGGATGAGTAGAGGGATGCCCTGGCCAGCGGTGGGAGTAGTAGGGGGCGGTGAGGCCTCCGCGGCATCACAGCCGGCTACGGGAGGCAGGAGCACCCGCACGACCGGCGCTGGTTTGGGCGGCTGGAGCAAGAAGACCAGAGGTTGAAGAAGCACTACTGCCGTTGGATGAACATCGTACGGTAACTGGAGCTAGAATCGTTCATATTGACTAAGTTGACAAAGCCCTCCGTCCCTGTCAACTTGGTAGGCCCACAAGTCAGCCTCCCACGATGCTGGGTTCCAGCTGGCAGGGGTAGTATTCATTTTTGTGTGCGTAATAAGGAGGCACTTCCTTGCGTGCGAAGATAGCTGGTGGGTCCGACCTGTCAGCGGGGGGCACGTTTTTTCGCTAAATACAGAGGCCCTTCCGGTGGGTCCCAGATGTCAGGTGGAGGAATCAAAGACTTGAGAAGGCGTACAGAACAAGCTAGTGTACCAATAAAGAGACGTTGCTGAGTTTTAGAAAAAAGAGAGACGTGCTCCTGTGGCTGGTTCGAATCCAAACCTAGACTATGACTATATATGGTGCTATGCCACTCTGCAAGTAATGAAACTGACATATCGAACGTTCGCTTCTCCTCTTCTCTACTTACTCTGCCTAGCATCAGAAGCTCTGGCCGCAGGAACCATGTCCGCTGGCTGCTCGTCCACCTGCTCTTCAGCAGGCAACAACCAAATATGCGCCAAGTCGCCACCCGTACCATCGCCTATGGGTTTCATCACACCGCCGCCGGCACGCGCACCGCAGCCGGTTACTCATCGCAACCCGCTGCCGTTGGTGTGGTGCCACTGCTGCAAATCACGCAGAGTCATCCGTCGCATCTCAACCACAATCCTCAACCCTGGCCGAGTCTTCTACAAATGCCCGAATCATGGGGTAATAATATGTTTAAGTGTTGTTCTGCTGCTTTCAGTTGCTGATTGTTTTAATAGTTTGGTTGATCATCTTCCAATTTGATTCGTGCAGAAAAGGGAAGATTCATGTGATTTGTATTTCTAGGAAGTTGCTGATGTGGGGGAGTGCAACTACGCTGATTATTTGGTTAGTCGAGGAATCCCAATACCAGTAGGTTGGGGTGTGTTGGACAAGTAACTGAAGGAATGGCAGAAGAGGAAGATACAGAGCAGAAGGTTAAAAATGCAGTTCCTCTGATCATAGTCAAGCAACAGCTGCTGAACGGCCTTGACAGCAATGAGGAGATGAAAGAGCTTGTGAAGATAATGGACAAAATCGATGTGCTCTGTAGGATGATTGTCTCTTTATTTGCAGTGTATGTAGCATTCGTGATGTATTCAGTAGCTATGACATGAGCACTTTGCTGAAACTAGTAATGAATGAAACCTGTGTAGCAGGCTGGGCGTAGTGTTGTGAACATTTAATGATTTCTATTAACGGAAATCAAGGGGTATCCCTTTTTCTCATAAATAAATAAATAGCAAAAGACCTTTTGATAATCTATATCTACTAATAAACCAAGGTGATATTTTTGGTTTCGTCCGCATCTAAACATACTTTACGTGTTTTAAAGATACATGAGGTGGTACTAATTCGTAGAGGCGGTTTTATTTCAAGCGTCCCCGAGCGTACGTGAGGAGAGGAGTGATCCGAGCTGGATCTGGCTCGGGAAGATGAGCCAATTCTGGCTCGGCCCATGAGCATGCGCTTCTCTCTTTGCTTTGGAGTCCGCGGTCTAAAAAAACCTTGCGTGTGTTGGCCTGAAAAAGATGAATTTCGTATACAATTGGGAAAAGAGAAGACGTACAAAGTTGAATCAAAACCGAACATCGAGGCCGACATCGACAAGGTGCAACATCGACGACTCCTGCTTCTGTCGGGCTTCGCGCGCCACGCCGACTGCACGGGACACATCCTCGAGGTCATCTGCGTCGACCAGGTAGCTTCCACCTTGCTGTTGTGGGAGCCTATGAACATAAGACATCTGAGGGGACGCCGGAGATGAGCGAGGGCGGCCACCTGAGGCGCTAGGAGAGGTGGCAGTGGGCGGGACAGCGCTGCCATCAGAAGGGCGCGAAGGATCTCGGTGGAAGCCGTACCCATCGGCCATCATCGCCGCCAAACCGGCTGCCCGGCTATGCACCACATCCACATCTCCTGTAGTTAATGTCGTCGCTCCTCCTCTGAAGTGTCTCTGTGGCAGCGCTGTTCCCACCCCCACGCCCATAGATGCTTCTCCCGATCTGTTGTGCCTCGGCATGGACGGCGTCAGCGGCTGTGGTTCCTCTCCGGCGAGCTTGTGCTCTTCTCTTTCCATCACCAGTAAAATAGCTAGCTAGATGGTCTCTGGTTTGTGGGTGGCAGGTGGTGATCTTGGACCCGGGTAGATGTGCCACATTGTTGAAACGCAAATTGCAGAGGGATGCCTTGACGAATTTACTGCAGGATATATGCAAGTTGACTACATATCAATTGGAATCATGTACAGCTTCATCAACGTGATCTGTAGTGAAGTTCAGCCAGACTCCAACTATCCCCTGCACATGCGCAGAGAAAGCTAGCAAGTGGGCAATGGAGATACAATCTCTCTTAACCTTACAGTAGCACCAGTAGACAAATACACAAGTAAACTCCTGTTCCCTCGCTCTAGATGAAGCAGAGCCGGGACATGTCAGCCAGTTTCAGTCGTGTCTTGTATAAGATCATGTTGCATGTTTATCGTTTGTCAGTTTGGGACGTATATAGCAGCTTAGAGAGAGTGGTTTGGCTCCAGGCGGCTTGTAACTCAGTACTTTTTTATGGAACTTGCTGCGGCTTGTGACTGGATCATGTGGATTGTCTATAAGATTTTGAGCAGCAGTCTTGACTCCTTTTAGAAGAACAGCAACATGTCCGGTGATCAGAGTCTTGCTGGTGATATGCCTGAAAGGCATGTGTAGTTCAGAGTGGATTATAATATATCAATTCAACTGAAAATTGCTATTCACAATTGTTACGTTTTCTACTATGAATTTTGACTTACTTCCAAGATTGCAGCTGATTGTTGGTCGATTTTTTGTCACATGTCGAAAAGATCAGCAATTTTGTCCTTCCTTTAACTTTCTTTAGGCCACAAGATATACGTCGACGCTCAGCCCACACGTCTACCGTCCCAAACTTTCTTTGGGCCACTGCCTTCAGTTTCCGCCGCCGCATCCAGACCAGACAACAATGGATTCAGGTGACGAAATTGATCATGCTTCCAGACGTCCTGCAGCTCCATGTGTCTATGGTACCTTCACTTCAAGTACCTTCAACTTTGGTCTGTGTTCCTTCTCATTGTTCTACTTCTAACGTCTCCTCTTGCAGGAATCTTCAAAAAATTATTCATACTCCAGATCATCTACTTCACGATGGAACTGCTCATCTATGCTATTTCAATTAATGGGCTACTCCATCCATGGCATGCAGTGGAGAAGATGGGGCACATCACAATATTTTTATAGAGCTTTTATTCTTCTTACCATGACGACGGATTTTCCAGTTCTCACCGGACACGAATAATTTCTAATCTCACCACATGAATGGCACTCTTGGTCTCATCGGACATAAACACACATGTTCTACTTGCTGGTATTGATTGTTCTGCTTGCAGTTGTTGTTGCTTTAGATTTGGTGACCATGCCATTTTTTACTATCTATTTTTAATTAAATTTTAGTATAAACTAATTATTTAAAGTTGGTGTCGTTCAACCCACAAATTAATCAAGCGGCGACACGGGTTGCACGTTGTGTTGAACGAGAACGGACATGTTTGCTAATTATTCCACTCATAAGAAAAGAGAGGAAATTAAAAGAAGGAGAAATTTTCACCGTCTGTACATTGCACTCAGAACACATACACCACTTCTTTTTCACCCGGTGATAGTGAATTAGTGATAAGTCGAAGGAGCCGCCATCGAAGGACATGACTATGAATTGTTATTTTATTTCAAAACGTGTGAACATTTTAAAATATGTCACCATTTTATATTCATTATTTCCAAAAATTGTACCAAAATTTTAAAACATGCTTGCATTTATAAATATTCTTAAAAATTAAATAAATCAAATTTGATTTTAAAAATCATGTGTTAAACATGTGAATATTAAAAAATCACTTTTTTTAAATGATACTTTAAAAAATAATGTTATGTCAAAAAGTAAAAAAAAAAAGCAATTGGAAAACTATTCCATGCACAGCTACTCTTTCATCAGATGGACAATGTTAAGGTGGCTTCTTCAAGTCGACACTTCATACTCCGAAAAGAGACAATCAGAATTGAATATAAGAAATGTGGCATAATGGCACACTCAAATCAGATTTTGCTATTCTTTTGGCCCGATGCAACGCACGGGCATTTGTACTAGTAAATAAATAAATTAGCAGAGGACCTGTCGGGTCAGCTTTGTTCTCATTCGAAGACGTCGAGCAAATTGCAGTCCAACATCAAACTATGTCATCAAATTCAAGTTTCACAACCAAATATGAGTACAACTAAACAACAATGTCATTATGTTTTAGTCGTCATACAATCACCAAACACAAATCAGCATACATAACAAGTGATGTTCTCACAGGAAAATACTAAACAACATGTTCATCAGGTTTGAGTTGTCATAGCAAACACAATTTCACATAGTAGATAAAAAAACGTCTTCTGACAGGCAAATACGACAAAAGCAATGTAATAATCATCCGCAGCAATAGCGTCAACATCTTCGCCATGTGTATCAGCCTGAATCGTAATTCCCCACGGTGTCATCTTCTTCTTCGTCCTCAACGTCCTCGAACGTTGGCTTCTTCATGATCAACTCTTGTATGACCACAGCACGACATGCAATCTTTTCGCCGGCGTCATTGACGTGATGGTTCTCAAAGATATTAGGAACATCTGTGTTATCTTGTACATCAGGAGCAGTGTAAGTATCATCTTGTTGTGCAACTTCATTAAACGAATTCCTCTGCTCAAACCTTTGCACTACTCTCCAGTCATCGCTACATGCAAATGTGTCTTCCAAGAAAAATATCTGTGTTGCTTGATTTGCCAAAATAAAAGGCTCGTTGGTCTGGTACGCCGCCTTGACATTGATGGATTTGAAATAATCATCAGCTCTGGGTTTTGCGATCCTGGAAAACAAGTTATACCAACGACAGCACAACAGAACCACACACCGATGATCCTCGAAACTGGAGATATACTGCAACTGAACAATGTTTGTTATGTTAGCATACATTTCAGTTGTCTCTTTGTCATACATATCCGTGCTCATGATGGCACTGTTTTGTGTCTTTCTGCCTTCGTCTTGTGCAAGGGTGTTGTAGCGCACATCTCCAACAACGCAAGATTCATAATGTCTTGCTCGAGTATCAGGACCCATTGCTAGTGAGTAAAGGGCATCATCAACTGCCTGCCCATCCTCCCGCATCTTCTTAACCTATGGTTAGAAAATAGATGTCACAGCCCCAGATCAGCCTTGTTTGACTTTTGCTTGTTCCTCATGTCATCATGTTTAATTTTCAAAGAAACTTGAAATGGGGATGTTGAAACCCTAGCACCAAATGCATTCAACTAGGTTCAAGTAAACAATATTTTCAATGAACCCAAATGCCCTTTAGAAAAGTTCATGATTTCTGATAAAGGTAAAAACCTCTGCCAAAAATGATAAACATATTTCTAGGTCATTTCTGGATTTTTGAATTAACTCATATTGTATTTGAATTGGGGCATTTAAATCCTATAAATATTTTAAATGCTCTAATAATTCTGAAACTAGTTGAGGGCTGTTGGAAATATTTTCAAAAGTGCCCACAATTTTTATCAGGATTTTTACAAAATGAGTTAGTATTTTTACTAATTCAAAACAAATCAAAATAAATAGAAAACAGAAACAATTAAAGAAAAGAGGGAGAAAGGAGTATTACCTGGCGCTTACCTGGACTGGGCCGGCCCACCTGGCCCATGCCAGTCACCACCTACCTTTGCCAGTAGGCAGAGGAGGGGGACAGCGCACCGCCGCCGAGCACGCGCCCGCGCCACCTCCTGCTTCCCCGGCCCCTCCTGGCGATGCCACGACGACGCCCCGAAGCTCCTGTCTCCTCTCCCTCACTCGCTGCACTCTCTCCCCTCCCCTGTCTCTCTCGCGCGCGCCCACCCGAACGCAGCCGTCGCCGCCGACAAGCACCACCGCGGCCACTGCCTCTCCCTCGCCCCCTGGACATGCCCAGGAGCTCCGCCTCCATTCTCCGGGCCTCTCCGTCAACTCGTGCGACGCCGAACCCTCTGCATCACCCTCTGCACCGCCATCTTCGCCGCCTCTGCCCCGAGATCGCCGGCGACCTCCCGTCGTCGTCAGCCCCTCCCCGAGCTCCCCGAGGCCACCGTCGCACTCGCCGTGAGCCACTGATCCTCTCCCCCCTCACCGTTCTCGCTCTTGTGCACCATAGCCACCGCACCTTGCTCGCCCGCACGGGCCGCCGCTTGTGCTCGCCGCCGACGTATCTCCGGCCACCTATCGGTCCGGCCGTCGTGCTCAGCTCCCTCTCCGCGCCGCGTAGAGCACGTAGGTGCCCCGCACGGGCCACCCTGGCCACCGTAGCGTCGACCCCGAGCTCACCCGAGCTCCGGCGACCGCCAAGATCGACGCCGGTGATGACTCCGGCCATCCCAGGCCCAACCGCTGCCACCACTCGACGCGGACGAGTGCCCGCGTCCCGCAGATGCCCTCCGCCGGCCATTTGGTCGCTGGAGGAGGAATCCCGCAGCCCGCCGCCGCGTCTGGCCTCGCCGGCGTCATGTTGCCGGTGGGTTTGACCCCGCCGACCAGGGGGTTTGACCTCCCCTCTGTCACTGACGCGTGGGCCAACCCCCCCACTGACACTTTAGTTAGTATTAGTTTAACACTAATTAGCTTAGGTTAGCGGGTTAGTCACTGACAGGCAGGTCCCACGGGTCAGGTTTGACCCTGGCCAGCCCGTTGACTCGCTGACGCAGTGATGACGTCAGGCTGACGCAGTAAAGTATTATCTGGAATTAAGATAATTCAGGAATTCCAGAAAATAGTGCAAACTTCTAAAATTCATAGAAATTCAACCGTAGCTCCAAATCAAATAATTTATATATGAAAAATTATCAGAAAAATGCAATCTATCCATCTGTATCATTTTCATGCATGTCAAACTAAGTTATACCTGCTGTATAGGTGAAAACATGATAATGCACTATTTGAATTCATAGTTTGAATTTGAATTTGAACCTTGAGTTCAAATCAACCCAAACCTTTCTGTTGCTAGTTGCGTTAGGCCAAATCACGTCATATTGCCATGTCATAATCATGCATCATAATTGTTGCATTGCATTGATTGTGTTCTTCCTTGTTTGCCGGTGATTGTCCCCTCTCGATAGCCGTGATTCCGACGATGAGATCGATGACACCGATGAAGAGCTATACTATCTTCGGAAGTGTCAGGCAAGCATAACCCCCTTGTTCATTCCGATACAATCCCACTCTCTCGCTCGTGCTCTCTTTACTGCATTAGGACAACAACGATTCAACTGTTACTTGTTGCGGTAGTTGAACCCCTTATCCTCTGCATGACCTGTCATTGCCACAGTAAATAGATGAAACCCACTAGCATGAGTAGGAGTTGTTTGAGCCCTGATGTGCCTACTCATTCATGCTTGTTTGTCATGCCAGCTACTGCTTAGAGTTGAGTCGGGTCTGATTCGTCGGGGATGAATTGGAATGGTGATGAACATGTCCTCCTGTGTGTGAGCTAAGTGTGTGAACACGATTTGGTAAAGGTAGCGGTGAGAGGCCATGTAGGAGTACATGGTGGGTTGTCTCATTGAAGCCGTCCTCAGGAACTGAGTTCTGTGTTTGTGATCCATGATACAGTTACTACCACGCATTGGGCCCGAAACCAATGGACCCTCTCGACTTCTTAATCACCCTTGTCCTCTGTCCAGGAGTTGCAAGTAGTTTCTGGTGTTTGTAGTAAGCTGGAGGCCGTGGACAGCGCTGACCAAGGGGTGGGCTGTGATGCGGTAGGCTCGTGGCCCGGTGTACCGAGTCGCCCGTTTGGTGTCTCGGGAACCCTGCACACATCGTTCGGGGCCGTATGTGGAAACCTCGGCCGGACTCCCTGCGGATGGAACCTGAATAGGCGATAAACCTGGACTAGAGACTTGAGTGTTTAGGTAGGTTGTGGCCGACTCCCTCGCCAGGCTTCCGCTTGAAGGTTGCCGAGGTACACGACGTGTACATGGTGGTAAGTGGCGAGAGCGTGTGTGACGAAGTACACCCCTGCAGGGTTAATATGATCTATTCGAATAGCCGTGTCCGCGGAAATGGACTTCTGGGTTGCCTATAACAGTTCATAGACAAGTGAAAGTGGATACTCTAAAATGCGCAAGATAAGCGTGAGTGCTATGGATGGCGTTCTCGTAGGGAGACGGGAGCGGATCCATAGTGGTGTATTGGTATGGTGATTATGTGGACTCGTGTGCGCCACCTCAAAAGAGTTACTTGCAATTGTAGCTTAGGATAGCCACCGAGTCAAAGCTGGCTTGCTGCAGTTAAACCCCACCACCCCCTTTTGGTACCGATGCATATGTAGATAGTTCTGATGTAAGTCTTGCTGGGTACATTTGTACTCACGTTTGCTTATTTTATGTTTTGCAGAGAAACGTCAGTCTCGCTAGTAGTTCCGTGTGGACTTCGACGTTTAGCTTGATACCTCAGCTACGATCTTGTGCCCTCGGCAGGATCTGATAGATAGTCAGGCTTCTCAGCCTTTTTCATTTTGTAGATGTCTGTACTCAGACATGTTAAGCTTCCGCATGTGCTTTGACTTGTATGCTCTGAATGTTGGGTCATGAGACCCATGTTTGTAATATCTGGCTCTTCGGAGCCTAATGAATAAATACTCTGAGTCGTAGAGTCTTGTTGTGATGCCATGTTGTATTTGCACATATCGAGCATATTGTGTGTATGATTGAAATGCTTGGTATGTGTGGGATCCGACAATCTAGTTGTCTATCCTTAGCAGCCTCTCTTATGGGGAAATGTAGTCTTGTGCTTCCATGAGCCATAGTAGTCCGCTACAGCCCGGTTCACCGGAGTCCTGCTAGCCCAGCACTACTGCTCCGGAACACTCGACTGGCCGGCATGTGATTCACTTCGTTCCTGTGTCTGTCCCTTCGGGGAAATGTCATGCGGTGACATCCGGAGTCCTGTTAGCCCAGTGCTACAGCCCGGATTCGCACGCTGCTGACCGACATGTTCGATGTTGATTCATGTATGCCTGTTCCCATACGTTAGTGCCGCTTTGGGTTCACGACTAGCCATGTCGGCCCGGGTTCTCTGTCATATGGATGCTAGCGACATTGTCATATACGCGAGCCAAAAGGCGCAAACGGTCCCGGGCCATGGTAAGGCGACACCCGTGGGAATACCGTGCGTGAGGCCGCAAAGTGATATGAGGTGTTACAGGCTAGATCGGTGTGACTTGGAATCGGGGTCCCGACAGCGTTGGTATCAGAGCCTGACTGCGTGTAGGATTACCAAGCCAATCTGGTCGAAGTTGAGTCTAGAAATGCTTTAGTTATATAAGGGAATTGATTGTGGAAGGGAACGTAAGGCTCTTTCTACTCCTTTACCTTATGCCCTCTAATCTGAGTCACCTTCTTCTCATTCTACGGGGATTAGGAACTAGGCTTCTCATCTTTCTATCAGGATCACGTGTTACTAATCCGTAGACTCGTAGGATTGTTGGTCTTAAGCCTCAGTTCAGTTTCTACCACTATAGTGTGTTGTTAGTTGGACTTGGAACCTTGATATGATGTTGTTGAGTGGTTATGCCACCATTTTGTAGGATGTCTCAAATCCTTTGAGCATTTACAGCCGTTATGCTGTCCGAGTCATCCCAGGTTTCTAAACAGTCTGATGCATTTGCAAATCCCTTCCTCCCGTACCTGATGTCCTTTTGGGCCGGATTAAGCACACTAATCGGTCTGTTGAGGTACTCCGTTACCTCGTCGTGTATGTTGGAGTTATTATTACGACCCTAGGTGTCTTAGAAGATTACCTAGTAAACTAGCTATGTTTTGTGTTCCCGGTGTGATGATTCTGGCCACCATTCTCGAGAGCATCCCGTGATGCCATTTAGTAGTAGGTATCCTACTCTTGGGTTCTTGACCCAAGATTCACTCTACTTACTTCATGTTGATAGTGTTTGCTAGTTCCTTTAGGATATTAGTGACCTTGCGATAGTCCTCGAGGTTCGTGGTTTATCATTCTTCCAAATACCATGAACCATTATGGCAGAAGTTCTTTTAACCAAAAGATCACAACCAGGGTGCTCTTGAGGAGTACTCCATTCATATTGTGACTCTGCCAGTCCTTCCTCGTCTGCATGGGTTATCCGGAAGAAATATGCTGAATTTGTTCGACATACTAATCCATGCATCCACAACTTAGAAAAACATATGTTCCTTTGGGTTGTCCCTCTTTAGTTATTTTCTGGCCCTCGTCTATCAATTGATAGTCAGGAGTAATTGTGCATTTGTGTTATCAATGCCTATTATTCTTGTGGTCCGTCAAGCCATTCTATTCCAGAATGACTAGGAGAAACAAACTCCAGTACCTCGTCCATCTCTGGGATTGGGTCAAAGTAGTTGTATTCCACAGATCAAATGCCAATCCAGTTTTTGTTCTGTTCTACCTTGGAGTGTTACCATCTTTACGACAAGAGTGTCATGAGAATTGCACCATCTCTCACGAATTCTTAACGCAGTGATACTTCTCGCCATCATTGCTCATTCCTCGGTTCCGTGTCGTCACGACCGGAATGCCGACAGGTGAACTATGATGTGTGAAATCTATACTCCTAGCAACTCCGTTGCTTGGTAGTTAAAGGACAATAATTTCATCCTTAGCGTGTTGGTTATTGAATCACCATCCTGAGGTTGATCGTGCTACCTAGTCCATATTCCCGGTGTACTTTTCGATCAATGAGTTAGGATAGTGTCAGTCCTTGCTTATTCGGTCATATCGTCTTTCCCTGAAAAGCAAGATTGTTCTCGATCTTAATAGCAAGTCGGTGGATCGTGATTTTCCAAATATCTTCTTGGAAGTACCACCAGGTTGTCCCTGACCGATATGTTGAGTTTGTGAACAAGTTGGTTTTCCAATAAACCACCCCTTCTCCAAGAATCTGTGTTGGATACCCCTGAGCTAGCTGGTCAAGCTAAACAACAACTTGGAGAGTTGGAAGATAAAAGCTTTCCTAGCTTAGTTCATTTTAAGGGATATCTTTTTGTGAGTGTGTTGAAGAAAGGTGATATCTTCATTGATTGATCCTCGTGATCAATTGTTGGATCTATTGTCTTACCCAAATCTTTGATTTGAGTATGGGCTATCATCAAGTCAAATCAGAACCAACGATGTTCATAATGTTGTCTTACTCGTGGTTGATCCCTCGAGCATACATCATTATATCTTTTGGGTCTGACCAATGTTATCACTTGTTCACATAATTATGGAATTCCATGTCCATGGAAACCTGGATGAATTGTTATTGAGCCCATCAGCAACACTGCTACCTTCTCCATGACTCGTGTTGAACATCCAGCTAGTATTGGAAACTTTATAAGCATTATCTTCGTGATCCGTTCATGAAGCATATGTTGGATGAAAGAAGTGACTTCCTCTAATTCATGTGCATTTGATGCAAGTTGCCGCCGTGAATTTGAGAAAGCATGTTTCTACCTCCTTTGGAATCGTCCCAAGTCAGTTATGCACGTGCGAAGTATTCCGTGGTCTGTTAGACTGATCATCTTCATTCCATATGAGTTCTCTAGCACACCAAGCCACTGATTGATTTGTTCAAGGAGAAGGAGTTCCTTCATAAGAGCTAATCCGGACTTATGAAAGAACTTCGATATCCTCGTTGATGGTTCCCAACCAGAACTCGGTAGTGTTTCATTGTAAGACTACCATGTGGGCATGCTTGTCTGGGACAGCGTGTTCACATGTGTTTGTAGCAGAACCAGCTCATGTTTTGGGGCTTGCTATCGTAGTTCATCCCCTGAGAATCTCGCAACGTCATCTCGTCGATTTGTGTTGCAAACTTTCATTTTCCTTCTAGACTTGATGAGTCTGGAATATCCTGACACCAACCAGATCTGAATCTCGGGCAGATATGATGGTTGGAACATTCCCAAGGACTACAATATTGGTCTCTCATTAATCAGTGAAGTGGATGTCGTGGCTAACACACCCAGCCGGAAGGCCTATTATTGTAGTATCTTGATTAAGGAAGTTGGCCACCTCCCCATAAGGATTTCGTAGGATTTACCTCCGTAGTTATTCCTTATGGATTCTTGCGCTCCTGAAGTCCGACCTTCTACTTGATGTTCAAGATTCCAAACCACATCTAATGGGTTACGCTAGAACATCAAGGAGAACATTAGAAGTGGAGTGCTAAGTGTCTCTCGGTCGATCATCCAGATTTTGCTCCCTTGGCTTCGCTAAGGTGAAATCTGAGAAAGTGTTGTCCTCCTTTGCACCTGCATCCTCCATCACCGTTCATCATGGTAGTATGTTGTGTTGCCAGGATCCTCGGCACGGATGTTGGTAAAACCTTGATGAATATGGAAATGCTCAAGTTCTGGAGAGCATACTCAGACGCTAGGTTATATCCCCGGTATCAACGGGAATGTGCCTTCCGCTTGCCGAGTAGCTCCATAACCATAGTTTTCTTTCTGATCTGAGTACGCCATTTCTCTGAACTCCTTCAAATGATCGTTTGCGATTTTCCTTGGGCTGGTATAAAGAGTTTCAATGATCTATGTATCAAAAGTAATTCTTTTTGCCACTTAAGGGAATATTTCTACGAGCCACCTTCCCTAAGGTGCCCCGTTATGGAGTCATGGAAATTATCTCCTCGCTACTTTGAAACCATGCGCCGTCTTATTCAGCGTGGAATTGTGTTTATCAACTTGAATCTTCGTTCTCTGTTTCACTTCATCCCTCTCTCGATGTATGTGTTGAGTCTCAGCTCAAGAGATACTCAACGTCGCATTCCGTGAGTTGATCGTGAGTTGCTCGATCTTTAAGGAGATCGATTTCTATAGAGCTTCCCTTGTCGTCATCGTGTCGGATGAAGATCTCGAAAGCAAAGACGTCAACGTTAATTGAAGCAACGGATCAACATCTTCGCGAAGAGCAATTGGATCATGAAGATCGTGTTAGCTTTGTGTCCCCTCTGTCTTCTTACCTCACGTCTTGAATCTCGGGACGAGATTCTTGTTTAGTGGGGGTGAGCTGTCACAGCCCCAGATCAGCCTTGTTTGACTTTTGCTTGTTGTCATGTCATCATGTTTAATTTTCAAAGAAACTTGAAATGGGGATGTTGAAACCCTAGCACCAAATGCATTCAACTAGGTTCAAGTAAACAATATTTTCAATGAACCCAAATGCCCTTTAGAAAAGTTCATGATTTCTGATAAAGGTAAAAACCTCTGCCAAAAATGATAAACATATTTCTAGGTCATTTCTGGATTTTTGAATTAACTCATATTGTATTTGAATTGGGGCATTTAAATCCTATAAATATTTTAAATGCTCTAATAATTCTGAAACTAGTTGAGGGCTGTTGGAAATATTTTCAAAAGTGCCCACAATTTTTATCAGGATTTTTACAAAATGAGTTAGTATTTTTACTAATTCAAACAAATCAAAATAAATAGAAAACAGAAACAATTAAAGAAAAGAGGGAGAAAGGAGTATTACCTGGCGCTTACCTGGACTGGGCCGGCCCACCTGGCCCATGCCAGTCACCACCTATCTTTGCCAGTAGGCAGAGGAGGGGGACAGTGCACCGCCGCCGAGCACGCGCCCGCGCCACCTCCTGCTTCCCCGGCCCCTCCTGGCGATGCCACGACGACGCCCCGAAGCTCCTGTCTCCTCTCCCTCACTCGCTGCACTCTCTCCCCTCCCCTGTCCCTCTCGCGCGCGCCCACCCGAACGCAGCCGTCGCCACCGACAAGCACCACCGCGGCCACTGCCTCCCCCTCGCCCCCTGGACATGCCCAGGAGCTCCGCCTCCATTCTCCGCGCCTCTCCGTCAACTCGTGCGACGCCGAACCCTCTGCATCACCCTCTGCAGCACCATCTTCGCCGCCTCTGCCCCGAGATCGCCGGCGACCTCCCGTCGTCGTCAGCCCCTCCCCGAGCTCCCCGAGGCCACCGTCGCACTCGCCGTGAGCCACTGATCCTCTCCCCCCTCACCGTTCTCGCTCTTGTGCACCGTAACCACCGCACCTTGCTCGCCCGCACGGGCCGCCGCTTGTGCTCGCCGCCGACGTATCTCCGGCCACCTATTGGTCCGGCCGTCGTGCTCAGCTCCCTCTCCGCGCCGCGTAGAGCACGTAGGTGCCCCGCACGGGCCACCCTGGCCACCGTAGCGTCGACCCCGAGCTCACACGAGCTCCGGCGACCGCTAAGTTCGACGCCGGTGATGACTCCGGCCATCCTAGGCCCAACCGCTGCCACCACTCGACGCGGACGAGTGCCCGCGTCCCGCAGATGCCCTCCGCCGGCCATTTGGTCGCCGGAGGAGGAATCCCGCAGCCCGCCGCCGCGTCTGGCCTCGCCGGCGTCACGTTGCCGGTGGGTTTGACCCCGCCGACCAGGGGGTTTGACCTCCCCTCTGTCACTGACGCGTGGGCCAACCCCCCCACTGACACTTTAGTTAGTATTAGTTTAACACTAATTAGCTTAGGTTAGTGGGTTAGTCACTGACAGGCAGGTCCCACGGGTCAGGTTTGACCCTGGCCAGCCCGTTGACTCGCTGACGCAGTGATGACGTCAGGCTGACGCAGTAAAGTATTATCTGGAATTAAGATAATTCAGGAATTCCAGAAAATAGTGCAAACTTCTAAAATTCATAGAAATTCAACCGTAGCTCCAAATCAAATAATTTATATATGAAAAATTATCAGAAAAATGCAATCTATCCATCTGTATCATTTTCATGCATGTCAAACTAAGTTATACCTGCTGTATAGGTGAAAACATGATAATGCACTATTTGAATTCATAGTTTGAATTTGAATTTGAACCTTGAGTTCAAATCAACCCAAACCTTTCTGTTGCTAGTTGCGTTAGGCCAAATCACGTCATATTGCCATGTCATAATCATGCATCATAATTGTTGCATTGCATTGATTGTGTTCTTCCTTGTTTGCCGGTGATTGTCCCCTCTCGATAGCCGTGATTCCGACGATGAGATCGATGACACCGATGAAGAGCTATACTATCTTCGGAAGTGTCAGGCAAGCATAACCCCCTTGTTCATTCCGATACAATCCCACTCTCTCGCTCGTGCTCTCTTTACTGCATTAGGACAACAACGATTCAACTGTTACTTGTTGCGGTAGTTGAACCCCTTATCCTCTGCATGACCTGTCATTGCCACAGTAAATAGATGAAACCCACTAGCATGAGTAGGAGTTGTTTGAGCCCTGATGTGCCTACTCATTCATGCTTGTTTGTCATGCCAGCTACTGCTTAGAGTTGAGTCGGGTCTGATTCGTCGGGGATGAATTGGAATGGTGATGAACATGTCCTCCTGTGTGTGAGCTAAGTGTGTGAACACGATTTGGTAAAGGTAGCGGTGAGAGGCCATGTAGGAGTACATGGTGGGTTGTCTCATTGAAGCCGTCCTCAGGAACTGAGTTCTGTGTTTGTGATCCATGATACAGTTACTACCACGCATTGGGCCCGAAACCAATGGACCCTCTCGACTTCTTAATCACCCTTGTCCTCTGTCCAGGAGTTGCAAGTAGTTTCTGGTGTCTGTAGTAAGCTGGAGGCCGTGGACAGCGCTGACCAAGGGGTGGGCTGTGATGCGGTAGGCTCGTGGCCCGGTGTACCGAGTCGCCCGTTTGGTGTCTCGGGAACCCTGCACACATCGTTCGGGGCCGTATGTGGAAACCTCGGCCGGACTCCCTGCGGATGGAACCTGAATAGGCGATAAACCTGGACTAAAGACTTGAGTGTTTAGGTAGGTTGTGGCCGACTCCCTCGCCAGGCTTCCGCTTGAAGGTTGCCGAGGTACACGACGTGTACATGGTGGTAAGTGGCGAGAGCGTGTGTGACGAAGTACACCCCTGCAGGGTTAATATGATCTATTCGAATAGCCGTGTCCGCGGAAATGGACTTCTGGGTTGCCTATAACAGTTCATAGACAAGTGAAAGTGGATACTCTAAAATGCGCAAGATAAGCGTGAGTGCTATGGATGGCGTTCTCGTAGGGAGACGGGAGCGGATCCATAGTGGTGTATTGGTATGGTGATTATGTGGACTCGTGTGCGCCACCTCAAAAGAGTTACTTGCAATTGTAGCTTAGGATAGCCACCGAGTCAAAGCTGGCTTGCTGCAGTTAAACCCCACCACCCCCTTTTGGTACCGATGCATATGTAGATAGTTCTGATGTAAGTCTTGCTGGGTACATTTGTACTCACGTTTGCTTATTTTATGTTTTGCAGAGAAACGTCAGTCTCGCTAGTAGTTCCGTGTGGACTTCGACGTTTAGCTTGATACCTCAGCTACGATCTTGTGCCCTCGGCAGGATCTGATAGATAGTCAGGCTTCTCAGCCTTTTTCATTTTGTAGATGTCTGTACTCAGACATGTTAAGCTTCCGCATGTGCTTTGACTTGTATGCTCTGAATGTTGGGTCATGAGACCCATGTTTGTAATATCTGGCTCTTCGGAGCCTAATGAATAAATACTCTGAGTCGTAGAGTCTTGTTGTGATGCCATGTTGCATTTGCACATATCGAGCATATTGTGTGTATGATTGAAATGCTTGGTATGTGTGGGATCCGACAATCTAGTTGTCTATCCTTAGCAGCCTCTCTTATGGGGAAATGTAGTCTTGTGCTTCCATGAGCCATAGTAGTCCGCTACAGCCCGGTTCACCGGAGTCCTGCTAGCCCAGCACTACTGCTCCGGAACACTCGACTGGCCGGCATGTGATTCACTTCGTTCCTGTGTCTGTCCCTTCGGGGAAATGTCACGCGGTGACATCCGGAGTCCTGTTAGCCCAGTGCTACAGCCCGGATTCGCACGCTGCTGACCGACATGTTCGATGTTGATTCATGTATGCCTGTTCCCATACGTTAGTGCCGCTTTGGGTTCACGACTAGCCATGTCGGCCCGGGTTCTCTGTCATATGGATGCTAGCGACATTGTCATATACGCGAGCCAAAAGGCGCAAACGGTCCCGGGCCATGGTAAGGCGACACCCGTGGGAATACCGTGCGTGAGGCCGCAAAGTGATATGAGGTGTTACAGGCTAGATCGGTGTGACTTGGAATCGGGGTCCCGACAATAGACAAGCTGATCATCTTATGTACTCATTATATTAAAAAAACTGACAGTGCAATTCAAAAGCTTACATGGCTCTTGAACCATTTCGCAAATCCTGCCATAACCAGTTTGTCAATGTTTCTTGTATTTTGCGGCAGTAACTCCTTTTTGTAGATGCTGCTCAACATAGTGATTGCATCAAACATCTAAATATATAAGAATGTGCTGCAAGTTTAGTAGATTACGATGTATAAGCTGTAGTACTTAGCACTTACTTGATATAAGGTAGTATCTCAGGACAGTTATTCAACACGTACCAAACCATTTTGTCCAAATCTTTAGGTTTGTCCTCTTGTCGACTCTTCCCTGTAACTCGTACAGAATAATCGAAAACATTGAGCCCGGGATTGTCTTCATCGACGTCTTTGCTAAGCTGATCAGCTGTTTCATTGTATTTTGAGTAGAATGTCAACGCTTCTGTAGCAATGTAGGCCTCTGCAATGGAACCCTTGGGTCTAGCTCTGTTCCTAACATAGCCCTTGAAAGTGCCTAGCCGCCTTTCAATAGGGTACATCCAACCATACTGTACTGGACCTCTAAGTAGTGCCTCATGAGGTAGATGAACAACCAAATGCACCATCACATCAAAGAAGGCTGGAGGATATATCTTCTCAAGGTCGCATAGGATAGTTGGTATCTTGTCTCTAAGACGCACCAAAGCATCTATCCTGATATTTCTACTGTAGAGTTCCCTGAAGAATTGTCCCAACTCTGCAACTGCTCTGTATAAGTCAGGCCGGCCCAATCCTCTAAGGATAACAGGTAAAACCCTTTGAAGTAGGACGTGGCAGTCATGAGTTTTCAACCCTTGTACCTTGTTTCCATCTGCACTGACTCTCCTTTCAGGATTGGAAGCAAATCCACGTGGGAATCTCACATGTGACAGGACCTCGCAGAATTCTTTTCTTTTTACCTTGTCCAAGACGTACACAGCTGGTGCCATATCTCGTGGTTTACCTTCATCTTGCACCTGCAAATCCTGTCTGATACCCAGGTGTGTCAAATCAATCCTAGATTTTAAGGTATCTTTCGTCTTGCCTTCAATATTAAGAAGTGCACCGATAATGCTGTCACATATATTTTTCTCGATGTGCATCACATCAAGATTATGCTGCAGATCCAAATCTTTCCAATACTCCAAGTCCCACAAAGTGGACTTGCGGGTAAACAATAATCTCTCTTCTGCCCTGCCATGCTTCCTTTTCCCGCTACCGTTATCAGGATGGTTTCCTGGTGTAATATGCCTGACCATCTGTAATTCCACTTGCAACTCATCGGCGGTGAGCCTCTTTGGCGCATCATAGTTTTCTAGGATGCGGCTTGTCCTTGGACACATGTCTTCGGTATTTTCTAGGATGCGGCTTGTCCTTGGCAAGGAAACGGCGGTGTCCAATGTAACAGATCTTGCTAAGTATTGCGTATGACAGCGGATTCCTGTCATAGCGAACACATGCATTGTAACCATGTGTCGTTCTCCCTGACATAGTGCCCAAAGCCGGATAATCATGGATGCACCAAATTATAACAGCACGCAGAAAGAAATCAGCTGGTGGGCTGCTATATAGGTCTCGAGTGAGAACACCCCTCCATAGCTGTTGAAGCTCCTCCACAAGAGGCTCCATGAACAAATCAAAATCCTTTCCAGGACTTTTTGGACCTGGGATGAGCAAGGCCATCATGTAGTTTGATTCTTTGGTGCAGACATTTGGAGGCATGTTGTAAGGGATAACAAGCACTGGCCACATGCTATATGTGGCGCTCTGGTGGCCAAATGGGTTAAATCCATCTGAAGCTAAGCCAAGTCTAATGTTTCTCGGGTCAGCAGCAAACTTTTCGTGCTTCTAGTTGAAGCTTTTCCACTCACTACCATGTGATGGATGGCTCATTACATTCTGATCTCTGTACTCCTGGTTCCTAGAATGCCACAGTACATCCTCTCTTGTTTCAGCATCATGAAACAACCTCTGCAATCTTAGTGTAATTGGAAAATGTCTCAGAACATTATGAGGAATCCTCTTCATAGCATCGCCATCTTTCCATCTTGATGATTTGCATTTCGGGCATTCACTTAAGTTGGCATAATCCTTCCGGAACAGAACACAATTATTCTTAAAACATGGATCATATCATATCCAATTCCAACTGCACGAAGGAAATTCTTCATTTTACTGTAGGTGTGTGGCAGCTCAGACGCATCTGGGAAAGCTTTGCGGAAAGCAGCCAACATCGCATCGAATGATTTGTTGGTCATCCGCTCAGATGTCTTCACCTGAAGAAAGGTGACCATAGCTAAGAATACTGACAGCTTATTTCCGAGGGTGACAACCACGTTGCATTGTTCCAACATGCGGGCCCACCGTTTTTCTTCTGCAGGTGAAAGTTCACATCTTCACCATGATGAACCCACCTAGTATATGTGACCGACATCCCATACAAGTGTAGATGATTTTGCACAGTTGACTGGGGTCTTGTAACTGAATTCATACAACTGCTACACGGGTAGATCATATTTTATTTCGGACCACCGTACTCAGCTCTGATAAAGTTCATAAAGTTTTCAACCCCCTCGACATATGCATTGGAGAATCTTCGAGCAGAAGTTATCCAAGTCATGTCCATATGTTAGACATACAAATTAGTTCTTCTACTAGATATTACAGGAAAAACATATATGCTTTTTTATGAAGTCCAGAAGAAAATACCTTGGTCGATGTCTAAAGCTATGGGAAGATATTTGGACAAGCAGATCTAAGTAACGAAATATATGTAAAGCTAATTCAGTAAACAGATTTGCGTGCTAAATTATGGCAGGCTGTTTCAGCAGTCAATGAGGCCGAGCACACAGCCATCGAACTATCGAAGGCCATCGCAGCAACAAAGATCGAGTATAAAACGGTATAGAGCTATTTCACCTAACAGAGTGGCTACTAGACCATGGCAATCTACGTCACAATAAATATATGGCAGGATATTTTAGCAACTAATCGGCCTTGGCATGCCATCTCAGCTAAGCAGATTGAGTGCAGAACAGGGCAAGGAAGCTTCTTAAGCAGAGCATATTGACTGTAAACTAGTTCGGCAAACAGTGAGATTAACAGCGTCTATCAGCTAACATTCAGCGCTACACCGACATGCACGGGGCCTCAGTCTAGAATGCGCGTACCGTGGGAGAAGCTGACCGCCGTGCGTCTCCACATGAACGTCGCCAGCGGTGGCGGCGCTGACCGCCGTACGCCTCCACAAGAACATCGCCAGCGGTGGCGGCGCGGCTAGAGGACGACAGTCTATGAGAGCGTATATGGGAGTGAGAGGATTGCCGTGCGTCCCCTCGACGAACCGCGGCGCCGATGTATCGGCGTGGCGGGGAGGGCGGCTTTGGCGGAGTGAATGGAGTGGAGGGGGATGGGGGGGAGGGCGATTTGGGGAATATTATTGGCTAGTTGGCCGAAGGGCGCTTGAATCTAGGATTTGGGGGGAATTTTTGGGTGGGGGGGAGGATTTTCGCGCGGTGGGCGGGGGGAGTTTGGCGCATGGTCGGTTTCTCCAAGTGCAGTCCCATGTGTCAGTGAAGAGGCAAGCCGAAGCGCGTTCCGTTTGCGTGAGCCGTGTGCGGGACCGAACGTGTGTGGGGTGCAATGCGACCGCGACACGGGTGTTGTGAGTGTACCGCCTTTTTTCCTTTTAAACTAGGTGCTTCGCCCCCTAAAAAAACTTGTTGCTTCGCGCGATCCATCGATACTACTACTAGTAATCCGGTAATCCCGACTAAAACGGCACGGCCGGGTCTTTTCCCGCGCGATATGCTGGGAGGTTGGCTTAGTTGGGTTTTTAGGATGATTACTGCTACACCTACGTAGTCCCAGATACGTAATTAACATAATGTGAAATGTTTGAGCTGTTGATTGTAGATTGGGGGGAGGGAGGGGCCCAGCACGATGAAAATCAGGGGAGGAGAGAGAGAGGCAATTTACGTTAACCCTTTCGTAGGTTCCCGTAGATGTGAAATGCGTGAATGTGCATTTGCAGATAAGGCCTTCCCTCGTTCATCCTTTTCTCCCACAAGATCTTGATCTTCCGTGCAACGCACGGGCATCTTGCTAGTACTCCTACAATGTACTATATTATTGTGAAAGTTCATATACACCGGCCGGGATTAATGCAAACACGGCAGATTTTCATTACATTTCGAACTTTTATAGGACAGAAAAATAAAAGAAACCCGACCCTAAACCTATTCTACGACGGCGACAGACGTCCTCCATCTGCGATCTCCATGTACGGGGGTGGGGTTCAAGACCCGTGAAGTGAAGGTGCGGTCTCCAGCGAGGAAAAGTAGAACACGGGAGACAGACCGGCCAGTTTGCACACCATGCCCTGCCGCCTCCCATGCCCTACTCATCCTCGAAGGAGTCCCCGACCTCGGTGGTGCCGGACGTTGGACGGTGGCAAGTAGGGCGCGTGGCTGACGGTGCTCCCATCGCCGGCCACCATCGTGTCCACCGCTTGTGCGGCGACTAGAGCGAGGGCGGCGACCTCGAGCTCCATCCCCGAAGACAAGCTCTCCCACAGAGCGTTCGCGCTTGCGGTCATGGCGGATGTGGTGCCAGGTAGGAGGACGATGCGCTATGGTGTGGAGGTTAGCTGGGCGTTGCCACTTTAAGTAGCGCATTCCGGTGAGGCCAAGTGTCCTGGTGCGTCATTAAGTCGCCGGAGTTGGTTCCTCGGGCACCGAGCCTCTTAACGACGGCATACGGACGGACGGCATGAATGCGGGCAGCTAGCGCCGGCTAGGAACGCACCGTGCAACGGCGCGAGGGACGATGGTTTTTGGTGTGCCAGGGTAGTCAGCTGCGGTCGTGGCAACGTTCGAGATGCCCTTTGCTCACATGCGATCGACGCATGTCATTGAAAAAGCAAGAGGACCCGGCATGGTCTGAGGTCCTGAGGATGCAGGTGGCCGCGCTACACCACTCTGTGGACGCGTCCCGGCGCCCCGTGCATCCTGGACGAGCCGGGTGTTGGGGTGTGTTTGGATTGTGGCCAAAGTGCACCTTACCAAAATTTTGGTCATGACCCAAAGATTGGTCTTTGTTTGGATGGTTGCCATTTTTTTGGCATGCCAATGAACTCTAGCCAACTCTAGTTCATTTTTCTTGCCGATGTCGGCCAAATCATGGGCAACCAAAACCTCAACCAAAATTTTGGCTACCCAATGCTTTGATGGGGCAACCTTGGGCACAAACCAAACATACTGTTGGTCGTGCCACAGCACTAACGCCACCCTCGGCACACTGAAACCGACCGTGTCTAGCGACGATGAGCGTGTCGCTCACCGCGGTCGCTGTGTCCAGAGGCGGTGCTGGAGCTGCGCCACGTTGTTGGCCCCCATGACCCACATGAACGATTGCCGGTGGCGAGGAGGTCGTGGGCCAGCTCCTCCAATGGACTAGTTTGTGCTACGTCGTCCCGACAGGTGTGCCCCACATGTCGGTTTCCCTGTTTTCCCGGCCATATTCGAGCGTCAGTGCTCCGCGTTGCGCATTAGGCCTTTGACTATGTAGGCCAAGCGAGACAACTTATTGTTTATTTGAGCCGTTCAAGTATAATCATGTGGCGTTTGCTTATTTCTCATTCCTCTCCAACCCTCTTCTCCATCGATCATGTCGCCCTCCGGTCGAGTCCATCCTCCCGCATGCCTCATTTGAACATTTCGCCGAGTATCATTCGCATGTGGGCCTAGACCATGCTTGTATTTCCAATGTTTATTTGTAATATGTCTGACATGCATACAAAAAAATGGTTCTTTTGAAGTTTCACTTCGCCTCCACTACATGTCGCTTCGCGTCTTAGTTTTGACATCCCATTCGGTTCATGCTCCGACAAATGTTGACGAGATCGATTGATGTTCAGAGATCAATTGCGTGTCGTGCAAGGAGATAAAGGTTTGGTCTGTTTCTATGATAGAAATGACCCACGGGGGGGGGGGGTCTGTGGGGATCAGAGGGAGTATATTGTACGTTCATAAGCGAAACGAACGTATTGTACCCACCCTAGTCCTCTTTCAATCGATCTCCAGACCCCGAGATGAAATCGAGAGAGAACGAGTGGGGGCATGTGTGATACCTAAGGCGGATTCAAAATTTTGAACCGGTGATCATAGCATCCGCAAATCATATATAAAGGGTATTCAATGTTCATTTCGTTTTTGAACGTACAATATACTCCCACCTATCATTTCTAGTTTACATATAAGTTTTATGTGTAGTCAAAGTATCTCTACTTTGATAAAAAAAGTATCAACATTCAAGAACGCCCAATCAATATTGTTAGTTTCGTACGTACTCCCAAATTTATACTCGAGATGGTTTCTAATTTGTTTTCAACCACATGAATGTGCTTGTTCTCGCGCATGCTCTTCCTACTAGGATTTCGCCACGTATAGCTAGTCCAATAGTAACTTCTTTTAAGCTCCCTGTCCAATAGTACTAGTGGAGTACTGACAACATCTGTACTAGAGTATGCTGTGCTCATAGTTGTACTCCCTCCTTCCATTTATATAGGGCCTATGTGGAGGAGAGAGATGTGAAAAAGTAAGGGGAGTGAGCTCTCATGCAAGAGCCTAGCTATATACGCATTCCTAGTTAAATATGTACAATAAATATGAATAAAGAGATGGAGAGGAGATGGAAAAAAGTACTAATACAATAGCCAACCTTATAATTTTTTTTGCGGGAAATAGCCAACCTTATAGCCCACACTACTGTATGAGTGCATATAATAGATGATGACTATAGATGACATGGCAGTTCCTTATAGCCATCGACTGACTATATTATTAACCATGCTCTAATGCGTTTTTCAAAACCGCATTTGACTATTGACAAGATTAATAGTACATGAGATGTATAATGTGAAAATTATATCATTGGAAGCTCCTTTCACATATGTATCCCTGCCTTACCCTCCCTTTCACTGGCAGACCCCATGCTTGCTAGGCCCCGCATGTCAGTTACTCAATGGGTTCGGCCACGTCAGGGGATCCTCATCCGTAGTATACTCCCTCTGTTTTTATTTACTCCGCATAAAATGACGCGGGCGGGGGAGGGGGAGGGACGTCGGTTTGCTCTCAACTGCGGTCCCACAAGCGAGCGAAAACGCAGGACGAAGCACGTTCCATTCGGTGAGCGATGTGGAGGGTCCAGCGTGCCGGGCTGCAACGCAAACGCGAAAAGAGCGATGTACAGTCAAAATCGATTGACCGGTCGTCACCGGAACCACTATTCACACCAGAACCTTCACTGCTCGGCCTACGCCAGCCACTACCCTAAAACCACACCTAATCTCCAGCCCCTTCCCCCACCTTTTGATCCCCTAGCCCGCATCAAGTGTCCCCTAGTTCGCCGGAAAGCCATGGTGCGCCCCAAGATCACGTACTACAAGATGCTGACGTCGGAGCGCCGCGCAGAAATCGCGGCGGCGGTCGGCGCGAGAGACCTCCGTTCCCAAGCTCGCTTTGTGGCGGGCCAATCCCCGAGTTCTCTAGAGCCAAGCTACGAGGAGGAGGAAGCCGATCCAATGTTCATGGCGGAGGTCGCGGCGCAGAAGGCCCCTGATGGGTATGAGACGATGGACGTCGACTTCGTGCCAGCGTACGAGTCCCCCATGGTGCAGGCGGACCAGCGGTTCAACCTGGCGATACTAAAGGAGGACCGGGAGGCAGAGGCTCAACTCGACGCGGAGCGCGCGCATGCCGCTGCTATCGAGGCTCTCCTGCAGGCGGAACCGGATGTCGTGGATGTGAACCGGGCGGCGGAGGCTCAACTTGAGGCAGAGCGCGTGGATGCCGCTACCATCGAGGCCCTCCTGCAGGCAGAACCGGACGTCCTGGACTTGAACCGGGCGGCAGAGGCTCAACTCAACGCGGAGCGCGTGGATGCTGCTCTCATCGAGGCCCTCCTGCAGGCGGAACCGGATGTCCTGGACTTGAACCGGGCGGCGGAGGCTCGACTCGACGCGGAGCGCGCGGATGCCGTTGCCATCGAGGCCCTCCTGCAGGCGGAACCGAACATCCTCGACTTGAACCGGGCGGTGCTCTCGTCCGTGCAGAGCGCCCGCATGCTCCACGTGAACGAGTAGCTGGAGGCCGAGGACAACCATGGTGCGGAGACACACGTCAGCAACTATGGCTGGTTCGCGCCGGCAGCCAAAGACGACGAGGCCGTCTCGTTCCGCGAGCAGTGATAGTTTTTCTTTATGTTGTTGTTTTATGGATCTTTTGCTGTGTAAAAACATATATTGTTATGCAAGTCGCCTGACTTGGGTCAGTCTACCATTTCAGGTGGTTGGATGAATATCCTACGTCTCCTAACCCTTCTTCCTCACCGCTTCTTCTTCCCCAACAGACCACCACCCGGGCCGTACGGATACTCCCCAACATGCGGTTGGATAAACATACTCTATGAACGAATATTATGTGTCAGTGGTAGGATGGCTGAGTTTGGTTTGTTCACATGCGACAGCACGTGTCAGTGAGGGTGTGTTCCCTTGGTTGGGTTTGCGGCATGCAAGAGCGACTGTGCATGTGAGGGTGCGGTGCGACCGCGGCGTGCAGGAGCGACCGTGTGAGGGTGCGGTGTGACCGCGACAGCCGTGCGCAAGTGTACCTCCTTTTCATTTTGAAAACTTTAGGCAAGCTTGGCAAAAATGTGTGGCGAAGTATGGCAATGCAAGGCCTAGACCCAAACAGGATAAGTATGTAGTACTACGTACTAGGAGTACTAGTGTTAAAAAAGAAATGCGGGGTTTTCCTTCGCGGGATTAATCGATACAAATCCTCGTTTCACGTGTCAATTAATGCGTATTTTTTTCTCCAAAGCCCAAAGAGCTAACCATCTCACTCCTCATCGCTTGATTAATGCAGCGCCATGCAAACCAACCTTCTCACTTCCGCATGCATGTAGGGGATATTAATGTCCTTGGTTGCTAGTACGAGGCAAACCCCATCAATTTTGCCTCGATTAGTGTTAGTGGCCTTTTGCAAATTGTAATTTTGATATACTGGCCTTGTGTACAAAAAAATGAAGGTAGTAATTATATTTGACTTCCTTCCCCATTGCGGTGACGTCGATGACATCTCGAACGTTGTGGTTTGGTGAAGTGCGTTCGACAGAGAACACCATTGACGGAGACCACGGTAAGTCGTTCGCAAGTGCCGCCTGCAAGCCGAGACAACCGCCTTATTTGCATCCAGGAAGTCCGTTGAACCAAAGGACGCGTAAATGTACTAGTACTACTCGTACACAATAGCGTCGTCCGTCCAGCTTAGTGCGGTGAGATGGTTTCTCGAAGAAGACGATGGAGAAGCGGAGTCAGCAAAGAGTGAAATGATGGTTGCTTCGTCCGTGCTTTGTGATTTGAGGCCTCACTGCTTTCTGATTTGTGATAGAAGGGACAGGGGAGTAGACTCTGTCCTCTATACTGTGCATGCGTCCAAGCACGGGAGAAAAGAGGAGAGACGTTGCATTTTTCTATTCCTTCAATCAATCAATCAGGGAGCTTTGGTTCCATCCTTTTGGCTTTGGCAACACCGTCCACAATGGTTCCCATGATGCCAAAAGCTATTTTCACATTTGGCTACACATTGTGGATGCCCTTAACCGTACCACCTGGTTTTGCACCTGTGTGCTATCTATATAAATCTCAATTATATTGATCTAAAAAATTATAGAATCAAGATTAGTAAAAAGGAGGTGATTTTGCCGCGCGGATGGCGGGGGAGGTTTCTTATTTTTGGAGGACATTGTCCTAGCGGTTTGCTAACATGCGGTCCCATGTGTCAGTGCTTCACCAAGCCGATCCGCTTCCCACATGAGGCAGAACAACGGCAGAAGCAACACGTGGTTAACTTGAAGAAGATGAGGGAGAAGCGGATTCAGCAACGAGTGAAATGATGGTTGCTTCGTCCCTCCAACTTCTTTTTTTAGCATTATTACTTTGTCCCTCCAACTTAACTGTGGGAAAGGTGCAGCTTTGTGATTTGACGCCTCATTGCTCATTACTACGCCGGCGCCATGACTGGGTGCTTCACCCCGGCTGCTCTGCACTGTATTCCGGTATGGCACGTGGACCCGGTAGCTTGATGCCCCACATGTCGGCGAAAGGGACTAGAAGATTTATGAAAGCGAGCACTCCACTCTTACAACGGAGGATTACACGACACGACGGCCCAGTGAACTGTCACTTGTACTGTATATAGTACTATAGTTTTGCTGTTTCGCACGATCCATCGATACAAACCCGATTAAACAGGAAAGGGCGGGATTTTCCCCGCGCGGTATATGATACTGGCCATACATTTCAAATGCAATTTTAATGTATGCAAACTGAATAATTAAGTAACAATATGACATCTAGTAAAACTAAAAACACATATGATTTATTGTGTTAGAGTGTAGTAGTAGTGCTGTATTGCATAGTTGTTAGATGTAACATGCGAGAACGTGTAGAGATGTAGTTTTGGAGGGCCTACAGAGAGAAAAGCGTAATACATTCACCGAACTTCAGAATAAGCTGATTACGGTCACTATATACGTTTTGCGGTTGAAAGGATCGATATAGTTGACTAGAGGGGGGGGGATGAATAGGCAACTAACAATTATTTTGCTTTTCTTTACCAATTTAAACTTTGCATCAAAGTAGGTTGTCTAGATATGCAACTAAGTGAGCAACCTATATGATGCAATGACAACAAGCACACAAGAAAGCAAGAGAATTAACACAACTAAGCTTGCGAAAGTAAAGGGATGAGATAACCAAGAGTGGAGCCGGTGAAGACGAGGATGTGTTACCGAAGTTCCTTCCTTTTGAGGGGAAGTACGTCTCCGTTGGAGCGGTGTGGAGGCACAATGCTCCCCAAGAAGCCACTAGGGCCACCGTATTCTCCTCACGCCCTCACACAATGTGAGATGCCGTGATTCCACTATTGGTGCCCTTGAAGGCGGCGACTGGACCTTTACAAACAAGGTTGGGGCAATCTCCACAACTCAATTGGAGGCTCCCAACGACACCACAAAGCTTCACCACAATGGATTATGGCTCCGCGGTGACCTCAACCGTCTAGGGTGCTCAAACACCCAAGAGTAACAAGATCCACTAGGGATAAGTGGGGGGAATCAAATTTCTCTTTGTGGAAGTGTAGATCGGGGCCTTCTCAACCAATCCCGAGCAAATCAACAAGTTTGATTGGCAAGGGAGGGAGATCGGGCGAAAATGGAGCTTGGAGCAACAATGGAGCTTTTGGGGGAAGAGGTAGGTCAACTTTGGGAAGAAGACCTCCTTATATAGTGGGGGGAACAATCCAACCGTTACCCCCCTCAACAGCCCTGCAGAGGGCGGTACTACCGCAGGAGGCAGCGGTACTACCGCTGATCACAGCGGTACTACCGCTTCCCCGGGCGGTACTACCATGGAGTCTGGAGGGCAGAAGAGTGACAGACCCGAGCGCTACTGCCGCGGTGGTAGGGCGGTACTACCGCTCATGAGCGGTACTGCCGCCCTACTGCCGCTCCAAAGTACCGCACTATCCGACACGAAAAATGACCCCTCGAGTCGACGCGGTAGGGGCCTGGTACCGTAGCGGTACTACTGCTGAGGACCCACCGGCGGTACTACCGCTGCGGAGCGGTACTGCCGCCTGTGACCCCTAAGCGGTACTACTGCTGGGTACCGCGGTAGTACTGCTGGGACCAGATTCAGCCGAAAGAGAGATGAAAGATATCTCCAATGAAACGGAAAGGCTCAGAGGGTGCAAAGAGGATGTGTACGTGTTGATTCCACCCTAGCCTTACCAAAGCAGACCCCCTCTTGATAGTACGGTGACTCCTACGAAACTAGTCCACCAAAAGAAGCGAAAGAGCTACACCGTCTTGAATGACACTCCGAGGAGAAATAAATCGTCTCGTGCCAAATGATGAATCTCTGAAATGCTCAAAGCACACGATTAGTCCGCAAACACGTTGTCATCAATCACCAAAACTACATCTAGAGTGATATGCCTTAACAATCTCCCCCTTTTTGGTGGATTGATGACAACCAGTGATTTGCACAAGGATATATCATGAAAGTAAAGATACTTAGAACTACAAAATATAGACGGGCTCCCCCTGAATGTGTGCTCCTAGTTGGTAGTGCCTTTGGAATGTAGGACACACACATTGGGATCAACACCCCCCTAATATTTTATAGTCCAACAACCTAAGCATAGGATACATGAGAGCAGGTAATATAACATGATAGACAAGCAACTCATAAGATACCAAAGTACTAGAAAGACATAGATAAAGATAAGGTAGCATATGTCTTACACCATATATCTGGAACTTAGGTCTCACTGGCACACAACCAAACAAAGCAAATCGCGAGAAAACACAACGACACAACACAGAAAACGTCGACACCATAAAGCACACCATAAAGCAAATCCCTAAGCTCTCTCCCCCTTTGGCATCGAGACACCAAAAGGGCAAAGAGCAACGCTATGGCTCCAGGTGAAGGCAAACTGAGGAGCTCTCTCGTCACATCCTGGCAGGGTCATCTGCACTGCCATCCTCAGTCGGAAACTGCTCGGTGTCGGAATCGGTCCACGGGCAGTGCTGCTGAATCCACTCCTCTTCCTCAGTGATCTGGCCCTCAGACCCACTGACAATGGTCGCACCCAGCTAACGCATGAGCTCCTTGTGATGCCCCTTGGCCTTCTTCTCAGCCACATGAGTCATGTACTGACCACGAGACTCCATGCAGAAAAGCTTCTTCATCTTGCGCTTGATCTTCTTTGCCCAAGAGGGCTCTGTCCCAGATGGCTCATAATCCTCATCGTCATCATCGGCCTGAGCCCCGTCCTCGGTCTCCATGTCAGTAGCAATAGATGGACCCCCGGATTTAGCGGCTGGGGTGCCCCAACTGTCCTTCTTCCTCAGACGCTTGATCTCATGAGAAACCAATTCTCCAGTTTCCAGCATCACCTGGGGATAGACACGTGCCCAGGCCTTCTCAATGAGCAGCATGATGAACGGACCATAGATCGGGCACTTGCGCTCAGAAATGGCAGTGAGAAGTTCAGACCACATAGCATGAGAAATGTCCAGGGACTCGCCAGTGTTTGCTTCCTTCTCATGCTGGCAGAAGAGAAGTATATCCACGAGATAGGAGTGGACCATATCCAGATTCCCGATGCGAGGAAAGAGGGTCTCTCGAAAGACACGATGAAGGATGTCCAGGTAGGTAGACAACACATAGGTTTCCTTCTTAGTCACAGGGTGAACCTTCACAGTGTAGTAGGGCTAGAGGGCTTGCTTGTGAGTGGAGTTGACGTTGCGGTGAGGGCGAAAGCCGACAGGAGTCTCAAGCCCGCGATCTTCCACATGAAGTAATTCCATGAAGGCCTTCCACTTGACAGACAGTAACTTGCCATTTGTCATCCAGGTCAGAGTCCTTTCTTCATCAGTTCCAAGATGGACAGTAGCATAGAACTGAGCCACCAAATCAGCATCAAAGTCCTTGTTGAACTGCATGATTATGAGAATGTTGAGTTGAGTACACATCTGAAGAGCTTCACCAAAGTCTTCAGGATCCTTCTCCATGGCATCCGTGTCGATGGAGCGAACACAAACAAAGAGATTCTTCTTGGCCTTGATCACATCAAAGTAGATGGCAAACTGAAAGCGGTTCCAGAACGGGCGGTTGACAAAATTGGGTTCTTGGTCTTCCGCATAGGGGTTGCAGCGAAGCCTTTCCTAGAACTCCTTAGTAGGCAACTCAGTCACAGTCTTGCCCCTCGGCTTCGGCCTGTTGGCAAGTTTCTTCTGATGTTGAGGCGGAGGAGCCGCACTTGAGGAAGCACCTACTGACTCAGAGGTGCGGTAGAGCTTTGAGGTTGCACGACCGGGGTTGACACGGCGGACTTGCTCCTCGGGACGTTCACCACCTGGAACCAAACACACGAACAGAAAAACCAACATGAAAGAAAAAGCGTAAGTCTCCAAACAAAACAACATGGATCAAACAGAGGTAGGGGAATGATGGAATCTGGCAGGCAGCGGTAGTACCGCTGGCCATAGGCGGCAGTACCGCCCAAGCGGTAGTACCGCCCCAGCGGGAGCGGTAGTACCGTGCAATACGGGGAACCGGCGGTTCCTACTGCCGTGGTCAGATCTGGCACTACCGGACTGCCAAATTCAAAAATAATCCTACCAAAACTTAATCCACATAGTCTAGACGCCTTCTCCAAACTACTCAAGCCGAGATTTAGCCAAAAATCTAGAGATGCAACCACTATTGCCCCAAAAACGCTAGATTTGAGAACTAGACAAAACGAGAGAAGGAACGAGGGCAATACCGGCATCCATGGCAAGAGGACGAGGTGGGGATCGACTCCACCGAAGGGAATGGAGAGGGATGGCCCGGAGACGGCGGCCCGCCGGAGCCCTCCTGCGGCGAGGAGTCGCTGGAGAGAGGGAGAGGGACGAAGGGGTGGTGCGAATGGGTATGGGGGAGGAGAAACCTCCCCCTGCCCCAACATAACCCCCTGATCCCGCCCCCCAGCGGTAGTATCGCTCGGGTGGGCGGTAGTACCGCTTGTCAACATAAGCGGTAGTACCGTGCACCACCAGCGGTAGTACCACCCAGCCAATATTCCAAAGACTAGACACAAAGGCTTAGCTCAAAAGAAGAAAAACAAACGGCAAGAAGAGAGAGCAGACACAAAGCAACAAAAGCACCAGCAAGAGGACAAGAACCACACACTTCTACAAGAGAGGGCGGTGGCCGAGGCCACCTATGTTTGAGTCAATTGGTATGGCACCGCGAAGAATTATCCTTGGGCCCATGACCAAAACTCGTCTTTGAAGCACAAGTACCATAAAAATGGTAATGTGAAAGAGTTGATCAATTTATGCATAATAAGGGGAGGGAGAGTTCATCAAGAGAACAACACTCCCCCTATGTCCATGCCTACACCTAAACAAGATAACAAGTTGAGTATGGTGGGGAGTGCAAGTGTTCAAGCAACATTGCTCGAATCAATGATATTTAGCTCATGCCTTAACTCGCGAAATCTTGCTTCATCTAATGGCTTCGTGAAAATATCTGCAAGGTTATCATGAGTGTTGACATAGTTGAGCTCGATCTCCCCTCGCCTAATATGATCCCGGATGAAGTGATACCGAATCTCAATATGCTTCGTCTTGAAGTGTTGCACTGGGTTGAGAGAAATCTTGATGGCACTTTCATTGTCACACCAAAGAGGCACTTTGTCACAAATGACACCGTAATCCTTTAAAGTTTGCCTCATCCATAAGAGTTGTGCACAACAACTCCCGGCCGCCACATACTCCGCTTCGGTGGACGAGAGAGACACACAACTTTGCTTTTTAGAAGACCAACTTACCAAAGAGCAACCAAGGAATTGGCACCCTCCGGAAGTGGACTTCCTATCCACTTTGTCTCCCGCCCAATCCGAGTCCGAATACCCTACAAGCTTGAAGTTTGCTCCTCTTGGGTACCATAAGCCAAAGTTTGGGGTATGAGCCAAATATTGAAAGATTCGCTTGACCGCCACAAAGTGGCTTTCCTTAGGTGCGGCTTGAAAACGTGAACAAATTCCCACACTCAACATGATATCCGGTCTAGATGCACAAAGGTAAAGTAATGAACCAATCATGGAGCGATATACCTTTTGATCCACCGCTTTACCATTGGGATCGATGTCAAGTTGGCACTTGGTGGGCATTGGAGTGGACGCCGGCTTGACATCACTTAGCTTGAATCTCTTGAGCATGTCTTGAGTATATTTGGCTTGGTTGATGAAGGTTCCTTCTCGTCTTTGCTTTACTTCGAAACCGAGAAAGAACTTCAACTCTCCCATGGAAGACATCTTGAACTTTGAGGTCATGAGTGCGGAAAATTCCTCATTGAAAGCTTTGTTAGGGGAACCAAAGATAATGTCATCAACATATAGTTGGCACACAAACAACTCCCCTTTGACCTTCTTAGTAAAAAGAGTGGGGTCGATTAGCCCAACTTCAAACCCACGATCTTGTAACAACTCGGTAAGGTGGTCATACCACGCACGTGGGGCTTGTTTAAGGCCATAGAGTGCCTTATCGAGTTGATACACATGATCGGGAAAGTAGGGATCCTCGAACCCGGGGGGTTGCTTGACATAAACTAACTCATTAATAGGACCATTAAGAAAAGCACTCTTCACATCCATTTGTTGCAACTTAAAGTTGTGATGAGAAGCATAAGCAATCAACAAACGAATAGATTCAAGGCGAGCAACAGGAGCAAAGGTTTCACCTTAGTCGATACCCTCGACTTGGGAGTAGCCTTGTGCCACCAATCGTGCCTTGTTGCGGATGATGGTCCCATGAGCATCTTGCTTGTTCTTGAATATCCACTTGGTTCCAATGACATTGTGGTTCTCCGTTGGCCTTGGCACTAATCTCCACACCTTGTTGTACTCGAAGTTGTTGAGTTCTTCATGCATGGCATTGAGCCAATCCGGATCTTCGAGAGCTTCATATACCTTTTGGGGTTCCACACAAGAGACAAACGCGTGATGTTCACAATAGTTTGCCAATTGTCTACGAGTGCTTACCCCCTTTTGAATGCTTCCAAGCACATTCTTCATGAGATGACCCTTGGTGGAGAGCTTGGAAGCAATCTTGGCGGCACGACGCTCCAAGTCCTCCTCGGTGGTGAGCTGAGGAGCGGTCACTTGATCATATTGAGCGCCGTCTTGAGCTCGTTCTTATCTTGAAGTTGCTCGGAGGAAAGAACTTGACCTTGGGCATCACTAGGTGTGTCACCAGCGTCTTGAGCATGATCTTGCCCTTGGTCTTGTTCATGAGGTTGAGGGCCTTCACTTTGTTCTTCGGAAGCGTGTGGGCCTTGGGTTGGTGATGGCTCCACTTGAGTGGAGCATTGTCCTTCTCCTTTGGCCACAAGGGGTTCCTCAATGGGTAGGATAAAACCAATACCCATTCTTCTTATGGCTTGAGGAGGAATTTCATCACCTACATCACAAGTGCCACTTTGCTCCACTTGGGAGCCGTTATTCTCATCAAACTCCACGTTACACGTCTCCTCAATAAGTCCCGTGGATTTATTGAGGACACGGTAAGCATGAGAGTTTGTAGCATAACCAACAAATATGCCCTCATAAGCTCTAGCCTCAAATTTAGACAACCGAACACCTTTCTTGAGAATGAAACACTTACACCCAAACACCCGAAAGTACTTGAGGTTGGGCTTGTTACCGGTGAGTATCTCATATGGAGTCTTGTTCAAGCCCTTGCGGAGGTAGAGCCGATTGGATGCATGACACGCGGTGTTGATGGCCTCGGCCCAAAAGTTGTATGGAGACTTGAACTCCGCCATCATGGTCCTTGCGGCATCCATCAATGTCCGGTTCTTCCTCTCCGCAACACTGTTTTGTTGAGGGGTGTAAGGTGCAGAATATTGATGCTTGATCCCCTCATCACTAAGAAACTCATCCAAGGTGTAGTTCTTGAACTCGGTGCCGTTGTCACTTCTTATTGTCAAGATCTTTGCATTGTGTTGACGTTGGGCTTCATTTGCAAAGTCAATGACGGTTTGTTGGGTCTCACTCTTCCTCTTGAAGAAATACACCCAAGTGTATCTTGAATAGTCATCCAAAATCACCAAGCAATACTTTCTACCCCCAAGACTATCAAAGGATGGAGGCCCAAAGAGATCCAAATGAAGGAGCTCCAAAGGCCTCTTTGAGTAAATGAGAGTCGTGGGAGGGTGAGCCTTCTCATGAAGCTTTCCTTCGATACAAGCACTGCAAGCACGATCTTTAGAAAAACTAACGTTCGTTAGTCCACGGACATGGTCCCCCTTGAGAAGACTTTGCAAAGATCTCATATTGACATGGGCTAAACAGTGATGCCAAAGCCATCCCACATCAACTTTAGCCATTAGGCATGTCGCGGTCTTAGTGGGTCGCTCCGAAAAGTTAATCACATAGAGACCGTTCTCGACATGCCCAACGAAGGCTGCTTTAAGAGTCTTGCTCCACAAGAGGGCCATGGTATCAATATCAAAGAAGGTGGCAAAACCCATGATTGCAAGTTGACGAACGGAAAGTAAATTCTATGCAAGGGACTCAACAAGCATGACTTTCTCGATCATGAGATCATGAGAAATGACTACTTTGCCGAGTCCCAATACCTTAGAAGACGTGGCATCACCCCACTCGACATTGGTGGGCATAGATGGAATCTTGTGCACGTCCACCACCAAGTCCTTGCTTCCGGTCATATGATTTGTAGCTCCACTATCGAGCAGCCATGATCCCCCACCGGAAGCAAACACCTACAAGAGATCAATGCTTGGTTTTAGGTACCCATTTTGTTATGGGTCCTTGGTGTTAGTAACAAGGGTCTTAGGAACCCAAATAGACCATTCAATATACTCATGAGGAGAACCAACAAATTTGGCATAAACATGCCCATCACTAGCATGGCATAGCACGTAAGAAGGATTAAAGTCGCCGGCTTTGTTGGAAGGGGTGGCATTGCCCTTCTTGACACCGCCACCCTTCGCATTGTTCTTCTTCTCCTTGGAAGCACCTTCTCCCTCCTTCACAAAAGTTTGCTTGAGAAGAGGAGGTCGTTTGGTCTTGTCATTCTTCTTCTTGTTCTTGGGCTTGGGTGCGAACCCAATCCCTTCCTTGGCCACAACTTCCTTTTGATTGCTCAAAAGGTCGTTGAGGTTCTTCTCACCTTGTATGCATGACACAAGGCCTTTCTCAAGTTGCTCCTTCAACTTAGCATTCTCCTCAACAAGATGCACATGCTCACAACAAGGGTTAGTAGCATTTGCATTATCAATTAACACCATATGAGGAAAGGTGGCTTTCTCCTTAGTTAGCTTCACTTGGAGTTGATCATGAGACTCCTTGAGGCTAGCATGAACACCCTTCAAGACTTTGTGAGCCTTGTCGATAATGTTAAACTCCTCTTTGAGTCTAGCAAGATCAACCCCAAGCTTTGCCTTCTCGGAGTTTAGCACACGAGACACAACAAGAGCATGATCAAGATCTTTCTTTAACTTAGCATGATCATCGTTGTATGACTCCTGAAGAGCCAAACGAAGACCACGCTCTTCGTTAAGAGCATTGGAAAGATCCGAAATCTCATCGGCATAGTCACGACTATGCCCCTCCATCTTAGAGATGGTATCTTCGTGAGCCTCGATCATGTCATTAGCTTCACCAAGTTGTTCCAAGAGAGCAACGAAGTGCTTCTTGGATTTACCCTTGAGTTTACCCATAAAGGTCTCAAACTCATTTTCCTCCACATTTGTCCCCTCATGTTTATCAATGCTATCCGTCGAAGAAGGATGATTAATGGTGGTAGTTTTGATGTTGGGGGTTACCTTGTTGGTGGCTTTAGCCATGAGGCACTTGGCGGTGATGTTCTCATTGGGTGAGTCGAAGAGAGACATCCGTGGAGTCATCGCAATGGCAACGGAGGGCATGGGAACCGACTCACCATCTTCATCATCGTCATCATCCTCATTATACTCTTCTTGTACCACCAATGTCTTGGGAGGAGTCTTCTTGGTGAAGTTGCTCTTGTTGGGGAACGACTTGGCCTTCTCCTTTCGAATGAGCTTGCCACCATTGTCTTCCCTTTTCTCGTAAGGGCACTCCGCAACAAAATGGCTCACATTGCCACAATTGAAACAAGTCCTCACTCGTTGCTTGCCCTTTGCGCCACTTGAATTGTTCTTGTTGAAGTTTGGCCTTGTGTTCTTCTTGCTCCAAAATTGCCTTGAAGCAAGAGCCATGTGTTCATGATAAGCATACTTCGTATCTTCGAGGTTTCTCTCTTCTTCTTCCTCTTCATCCTCTTCCTCCATACTAACCTTGGCCTTTAGAGAAAGGTTGGGCTTCTTTACTCTTTGAGAGCGAAGAACCGCATTGTCGGCAGTCTTGTCCAAGATGCTCATGGCAACGAACTCATCCAACACTTCACTTGAGGACAAGGTGTGGAAGTCCGGCCATTGACGAATGATGGAGGACATGGCTTTGTGGTAGGGCATCATTGCCTTGAGGAATTTGCGCTTGATCCAATTGTCGACCACGAGTTTGGTTACTCTCCGAAAGAGCTCATGAGGTTCTTCATCTTCTTTCATTGCAAACTCGTCGGCTTCATCTTGCACCACTTCATAGTTGGAGCGTTGAATGCTTGCGCTTCCCCGATAGAGGGAAACAACTTGGAGCCAAGCATCTTTGGCCACGGTGTAGGGCCAGAGATGAGGAAGATCTTCGGGTGGGATTGCTTCTTGGATGATGAAGAGAGCATTCTCATTGAATTGATGATCCACAACTTCTCTAGGAGTTAAGTTACTTCGGTCATGCAGATAGAAACCTTCTTCAATGATTCTACAAAGGTTAGTGTTCACATGATTCAAATGACGCTTAAAATGATAGACCCAAGAATCAAAATCTACATTCTTCTCAATTTTAGGGGCCGGGCCGGCATGATTCAAATGAGTGGAAGGGAGCGGTCCACCATAGACAAGTGGAGGTTCCACATGGGCAAAGATGTCGGTGTCATTTTTACCACTAGAAGAAGGAGCTTTCTCGCTAGTAGCCTCCCCTTTGTCGGAGGTAGCATCCGTCACCTTGTTGGCGGGATCACCCACTTTCAACGGTGCGGTGGAAAGTTTAAGCCCTTCTAAGAATTTATTAAACATGCTTTCGACCTCGGTAGTCATGGAGGTTTTCAATGTGTCCAACGCCACATTGAATTCCTCATGAGAGACCGCGGTTCCCCCATCTCCCGTAGACGAGACCGGATTCACACCGGAGTGCTCCTCCACACCGTCTACGACGTCAACCATACTCTTCGGACGGTAAAGTCCTTAATAAAGAGACGAGGCTCTGATACCAATTGAAAGGATCGATATAGTTTACTAGAGGGGGGGGTGAATAGGCAACTAACAATTTTTTAGCTTTTCTTTACCAATTTAAACTTTGCATCAAAGTAGGTTGTCTAGATATGCAACTAAGTGAGAAACCTATATGATGCAATGACAATAGGCACACAAGCAAGCAAGAGAATTAACACAAGTAAGCTTGCGAAAGTAAAGGGACGAGATAACCAAGAGTGGAGCCGGTGAAGACGAGGATGTGTTACCAAAGTTCCTTCCTTTTGAGGGGAAGTACGTCTCCGTTGGAGCGGTGTGGAGGCACAATGCTCCCCAAGAAGCCACTAGGGCCACCGTATTCTCCTCACGCCCTCACACAATGCGAGATGCCGTGATTCCACTATTGGTGCCCTTGAAGGCGGCGACCGGACCTTTACAAACAAGGTTGGGGCAATCTCCACAAGTCAATTGGAGGCTCCCAACGACACCACAAAGCTTCACCACAATGGATTATGGCTCCGTGGTGACCTCAACCGTCTAGGGTGCTCAAACACCCAAGAGTAACAAGATCCGCTAGGGATAAGTGGGGGGAATCAAATTTCTCTTGGTGGAAGTGTAGATCGGGGCCTTCTCAACCAATCCCGAGCAAATCAACAAGTTTGATTGGATAGGGACAGAGATCGGGCGAAAATGGAGCTTGGAGCAACAATGGAGCTTTTGGGGGAAGAGGTAGGTCAACTTTGGGAAGAAGACGTCCTTATATAGTGGGGGGAACAATCCAACCGTTACCCCCCTCAACAGCCCCGCAGAGGGCGGTACTACCGCAGGAGGCAGCGGTACTACCAATGATCACAGCGGTACTACCGCTTCCCCGGGCGGTACTACCGTGGAGTCTGGAGGGCAGAAGAGTGACAGACCCGAGCGCTACTGCCGCTGTGGTAGGGCGGTACTACCGCTCATGAGCGGTACTGCCGCCCTACTGCCGCTCCAAAGTACCGCACTATCCGACACGAAAGATGACCCCTCGAGTCGACGCGGTAGGGGCCTGGTACCGTAGCGGTACTACTGCTGAGGACCCACCGGCGGTACTACCGCTGCGGAGCGGTACTGCCGCCTGTGACCCCTAAGCAGTACTACCGCTGGGACCAGATTCAGCCCAAAGAGAGTGGAAAGATATCTCCAATGAAACGGAAAGGCTCAGAGTGTGCAAAGAGGATGTGTACGTGTTGATTCCACCCTAGCCTTACCAAAGTGGACCCCCTCTTGATAGTACGATGACTCCTACGAAACTAGTCCACCAAAAGAAGCGAAAGAGCTACACCGTCTTGAATGATACTCCAAGGGGAAAGAAATCGTCTCGTGCCAAATGATGAATCTCTGAAATGCTCAAAGCACACGATTAGTCCGCAAACATGTTGTCATCAATCACCAAAACTACATCTAGAGAGATATGCCTTAACAGCGGTGATTATACGGTCACTTGCTCACGGTTCAGCATCGGATTGCACTCTGTTGACCGGCCAAATAGTCTACGTGGCACCATGTTGACTAGTTAAATTGACCACGTTCCTTGTGGGCCCCACCTGTCAGTTCGCATAGGGAAAAGGTCAGATAAACACAAATTTATGCAGGCGCGACAAAACTCCACCCGTGCGCGGGAATCACCTGGTTGTGTATGTGTCTGTCAGGGCCTGATGTGTGCGCATGCACGTGTAGGTTGAGCACTTGAGTGTGAGAGTGTGTGTTGGTCGTGTGGTGTACTGGTGTGTGCATGCATGCGTGCGTGTGTGCGTGTGAGTGTTGTGTGTGTACGTGTGAGTGTTGCGTGCGTGCGTGGGTGCATGTGTTCGTGTGAGTGTTGCATGCATGCAGTTCGTGTGCATGCGTGCGTGTGTGTATAATCACCACACCAGCTCCTGTGTGTTAAAACAGACGGCTCGGCATACCAATACAAGGCCACCTTGTCCGCTGTGCCCGCGGTCATGACTTCGAACCACCGTCCAATATTTTTTTGTCGTTTGTTTTCATTCTTACTAGCAAGATGCTCGTGCGTTGCACGTAACATCAAGATGCATTTGTATGACTATTTTATCTTGTGAGAGAAAAGGATGAACGAGGGAAGGCCTTATTTGCAAATGTGGAGAGGTGTGTGGGTACCTTTTTGCAAAATTGTCATAGTTTCTTTCCTATCCGTCAGATATAAATCGGACGGACTGTATTGCAGGATGGCAGGCACACCATCATCACCAACTCTCTTTTTTATAAGAGTTTATTTATCCCTACTCTTATAGAAAGCATAGTCGGTGATGATCGTGTGCCTGCCATCCTGCAATATAGGCCGTCCGATCTATATCTGATGGATAGGAAGGAAACTATGGCAATTTTGCAAAAATTTACCCACACCCCTCTCCACACTTGCAAATAAGGCCTTCCCTTGTTCATCCTTTTCTCCCACAAGATAGACTACTCATACAAATGCATCTTGATGTTCCGTGCAACACATGGACATCTTGCTAGTATTTTATAAGAGTGTAGATGTAGAGTAGATACAAGCCGACAGGTGGGCCCGATGGTAGTGAGATAATGTGATGCAACACTAGAGGTGCCACGTGGAGCGTTTAACTGGTCAACTAGTCGTGTCTTGAGCAAATACAGAGTTGTACGGTGAGTCCGTGACTGTATAATAACCACAAAAAGTAAATGGTGACCGTAATGAGTGGATTCTGAAGTCCAATGTACGTATCGTGTTTCGCTTCAAATACAATGATCGTCACTGTATATATCGCAAGAGAAAGATGAAACATGCGTGAATGTGCTGGGGGCTTACTTTTAGAGGACCTGGAGATAGTTTGTGTGCGTACGTGAAAGGGGTGTAGAGGGGGGGGGGTATGCGATGGAGAGAGAGATGCTCTTCGTTTCTCTTTATTATGACTAACTTTATATATAGTATAAAAATATACCAATTTACAGTGCGGAATAAATATCATTGTGGGCACCATGCAATGCAAGCGTTCATACTCCTCCATATAACTTTGAAATGTTGTATATATGTAGAAATTCTAAAATATTTTTTTGGCCACACTTTAATCAAAACGAATGTTGTATGCGAAATAAAAGTGAAGAGAGGGCTTTTTAGATCAATGGGGTACGTGATGTATGTGTGTGTATTACGTATTCGAGAGAGGCATGGATAGAGGGACCGACATGGGGGCGTGGGAGAGATAGCACGAGAAATGAGAGTGGTCTAGAGAGAGAGAGACGAATATGACGTCACGGCGAGAGATTCCCTTGAGTGTGTATATACAAGGGGGGAGTGGATAGAGGCACCAGGAGAATATTAATTGTGTGTGTGGTGTCTGTGTTGGTATGTGTGGGTGTGAGAAGATAAGGAGACGTGGTGGCAGAGGGTGTGTCACCGCGTGAGGTCCGGTGGGTCGAGGTGAGGCCCTTCGTTTGGTTCCGTCCTGCGCCACATTGGTCAGCCCGTGGTGCATTTAGGGAGACCCATGGATGACTAGTCGTACAAGATAAAGATAGCATAATTGTGAAGGACTCTATGTCCACTGACAAAGCCGGCTAGGATTCCTAACCCTAGGTTCTCGGACTAAGGTAACCCCTTTATCTCTGATATTGCTATTCATCCAACCTAACTTTAAGGGGCATCCTACAGAATGCTCTGCTAGAATCATACTCGTCGATTAGGAAGAGAGATGTGAGACAATGCGTGAGAGACAGGCCTAAAGATAATGTGCGTACAGGAGACACGTAGGCAGGTCTGTGTATATAGAAAGGGTCGATGGGGATTGTGCGTGTGTATGCTTGCGAGAGGAAGAGTGCTTGTGATAAAGGTTAGTGAAAACAGTCGTAGATGGTTACGAGAGGGAGGGAGGGTTATATCGAGAGCATGTGTGCGAGAAAGACACCTCGGGAGAGAGTGTGTGAGCATGTGTGAGAGACCACCGATGGAGAGTGAAACTACACGTACAAGACTGCTGTACACATTGATTAAAGATATAAATTGTATCCAAATATTAGGATGGGATCATGATATTTGCAATTCGCGTAAGGAATGGTCATTGATCCATTAGACATCTAGATTCTATCGAATTTGAGCATGTCTATGTTATTATTCGACACAATTGATCCACATAGTTAGTATTTTGAACTCCAGACAATGCATCGCTTTAGCAATCGAATATAAACGTGAGTATAGTTCATGTTGTGTGTGTAAACAACTTTATACATATGAAAGTTACACAATGAACATTATAAATAGCTACCTATGAACTAGCATACATTTGAATTCAACTTAAGGTGGTTTTAAAAAATCAAATTCAACATGAAGTCCATTCAATTATTTGAATTTGATATCATGGCATTTGTAAATCATACCTAAATTATGGGGGCACCAATCTTTGCTCTGATTTTGTACATAATAGCATATGTAGTCGTGTACAAAATAGATTCTAATTTAGCTCCTCCATTCCAAATAAATCGTAGCTATAGGATTTTCAAGTGTCAAAATTTCAAAAAGAAGCGGATAATTTAATGAGGTTTTCAGACATACAAGGTCAAATTTAACGTTGTCTATTTAGGTCAATCCTCAAAGTTCAAGAGTACTATAAACGTGAATGCTTGTGTTTCAAAATTTCGAACGAAGCGCCAAAAGAGCCTCTACTCGCCCGAAACCACATGAGACTTGGTAGTACAAGGAAATTACTTTTCTAATAACTCCGACCCGTGAAACCTACCGGCCCGACGTCCAAAGGTCTAAACCGGGGTAGGTTTGTAGCTTCATCTAGACGCCACGCAACTGCCTCCGAAAAACATTCATACACAATGGCCGCCTAAGCACACATGCGCGCGGCCGAAATCGCTCCCGCCCACTATTTGGGACACCTGGGATTACCATCCTACCCCCGACCCGTAGTAGGTCCGAAATTTAAGAGGGGGCAAAGTTTGTACTTTCCCCAAATTTCAAACAAGCGCGTCCCATCTTATGTTCAAAAAAGCCAAAAACAAGCGCGTCCCAGACCGAAACATGGTTCTCCCCCCTCCCCCCCCCCCCCCCCCCCCGCCCACCCATCCGATTCCCCATTCGTACTCCATGGGCGCAAAAACTACCTCTCCACCAGCCGTGAAACCCCGGTGTCCCCCGTCCGCCACCCCATTCCACCCATCAACCGCCGCCCTCCTCCATCACACCGGAGCCGATACCTCGACGTCGTCGTCCACCGCAACCTCAACCGCAACGCCCTCTACGGCTAGTAGTTGAAGCCGAGGCCGAGCCGTCCGTACCCGAGCCAGTTCAACCACGCCGTCCTGCGCCTCACCGCTGCTGCTCCAACTTCGCCACCCTCCACCACACCGGAGCTGTTCCTGCTATGCCGTCCTTCGCCGCCTCGGATCTGCTTCCCCTCCACCAACATACGGCCACGGCAACACAGTCAACAATTTGGCCATTGGTTCGTCCAAGCCTGCACCCTCCAGAACATCGGTTTCCCCGGCAAAAAGAAGAAGATCGGCGCGACATGTGGAGGGGACCACATCGGCAACCGAAAATGGTACTCTTCTTCCCTTATTCGTGCAAATCTTATGTGTTTGCTTGCACGGTATTCATCCCACAGAAGACACTAGTTGACCGCTTCTTCTTGATACTAGATGTTCCTAGTAACTCGCGATACACAAGGTTTCTCCTCATATACTATTTCACCTTAGCTAGAGGTCCGTCGCCCCCCTGAATTTCAATTCCTGGTCAGTTGATTCCCAATTAACGGAAGCATTCCCCGGCGTAACAGGCGCTAGTCCGCCTATTACGCCGGGGAAGCAGCGCCTCGGTGTTTATCTTAGGGGCGTGTGGGGCCTAGAGCTACTGGCGCCCGATTTGGAGGTCGGCCGGGATTAAAGGGATGGCCTGGGGGCACTGCCAAGCACGACGGTGGTGTGAGGTCTAGGGGAGGGCGGGGCGGCGGAGGCAGGGGTCTGGGCCGGTGGTCGCTGGCGGTTCGAGAAAGATCGTCAACAGTGACTGGCGGGAGGTAGACGAAGGCCATCTGCCCGTTCCTTATAGATCGGACGGTTCATTACAAAAATCGACTGAGCTATTTATTTTCAGTCGACTGTTATCTTGATATGACCACATGTGGTGGTGTGCTGGAGGAGTACCTGCATTTCCTGTGCTCATATATTACAAAATCATACGGAGTAGAATCTAATTTTGTTTGCCATGCAATGTTGTAGAGCTATCATATGTCTCCTGTCATTTATTTTTCAGCCACCTGCTATCTGCTACTTTTACAGTGCACTATTTCTACACACACTTCACCCATACTCTCACTATTGTGTTTTTATGCAAGGGTATTTCAGACTCTGCTGCTATGAGAGAAGCAAAAAAGAAAAGAGAGAAGTCACTCCAGCGTCGTACGCGGATAGGCCAGACACGTTTCAGCCTTATAATAGGTGCAATGTCAGCAGATGGAGACGGTAAACGTAGCTCTGGAGTTGATGACCTCGCTCGCAATGAACCACCATCCCAGGTGCTTGCTTTAACTTCGCGGTGTCATATGTGGTTGCATGTTCCATATGGTGTCTAGCTTTTATTCGAAAGACCGAAGTTGGTCTTTATGAAGATAAGGAAAGATATTTTTTACATGAACCACCATCCCGTGATCACCAGAAGACAAATAGCTAGTCAGGGCACTGGCCGAGCCAGTGACAAGCCCAGCAAAGAGAGGCATCACCTGGAAGCCAACTAAAAAGCCGCGATGGTGGCGAAGCATCCCGCCTCCCACCAGGCTCTCAGGTCCTAGATGATCATGCTCACCACTCCAGCCGGATGTCTAGCTTGTATTGCTTCCAATTTGGTTAAATTGCATCTGCTTAGCTTACACATTATACCTTTGAATATGACATGCCTTTCTGTTTTTGGTACATAATAGTACATCTGTGTATTAACCATGTTCTTACATCAAACTAATGTTCTTGTGTATCCCTCATCAATCACTTATGATGAGGCAGTCAGGCAAGTGGATTACTCCTCATTTAAAGAATGCAGCGTCAGCCTCCCGACATGATTCTCAAGAAACAGCAAGGCTAGATGAACATAGTGAACGTAGCTCTATAGTTGATTACCGCATATCCCCTACACTAGCATCGCAGGTGCTTGCTCTAACTTGGCAGCGTGATATGTGGTTGCATGTTGCATATGGTGTCTAGATTGTAATTCTTCCAATCTGGTTAAACTGCATGTGCTATTCTGCTTAGCTTATACATTATACCTGTTAATGTGACATGCCTTCCTGTATTTAGTACATAGTACATCTGTCTATTAAGAATGTCCTCACATAAAACTATTGTTTTTTTGTATCCCGCATAAATCAATATGACGAGACACCTTCAGTATATGCAGTGTGATATTAGTTGCATCTTTGATATGATTTACAGCATGCGCTGCTTCTAATTTGTTGAAATGCCATTTATGATGGGACACTTTTAACTTGGCAGAGTCATATTGGTTGCATCTTTCACGTGTTGTCTAGCTTGCATTGCTTCTTATTTGGTGAAATGGTTTGTGCTTAGTTTACACAAACAGTTGTGAATATGCCATGTCGTCCTGTTTTTCATATTATTCCATCCTGGAATCATGTGTTTGCCTTACATCAAAGTAGTGATTGTCAGTATCATGCACGAATGAGTTCTAAAGAGTGAATTTTATTGCTTTTTCTTGTCGGTTTTACTTGACAATTCAAAATCAATAAAGCGGAAGGAAGTTAGCAAGGCAGCGGATGAAGGTGCTCCTTCCAAATGGAGGGCCTCTACAGATTCTACTCCTCCATCCCCCAAAGATGATTTCCAAGACAACACATGCATAGACACTCTACGTAGTTGTGTTGGTGATGAGCACGTCTCCCCCAGTGCACCATCACAGGTGCTCCCTCTAACTTGGCACTGTTATATGTGGTTGCATGTTATGTATGATGTCTAGCTTGTATTGCTTCTAATTTTGTTGAATTTCATCTGCTTACTTTACACATTATAATTGCGACTAAAACACGTGTTCCTGTCTCTAGAACATACAATATCTGTCTATCACACCATGTTCTTACATCAAAGTACATTTGTTCTGAAGAACTAAATTGTTATTCGTTTTTCTTGTCGGCTTGACTTAACATGGCAAAGAGAAAGAGGAAGCAAGACAGAACGACAGGGAAAGGGAAGCGGAACAATTCTGCAGATTCTGCTGGTACTGATGGTGCAATAGAAGGTCAAAGTCTAGTGGAAAATTGTACCGACAGGGTATCCCGTGCTACACGAGCTGCAGAACAAGCCAAACAGAAACAAATAGGTGCCACCAAACAAGCAGAGACAACCCTAGTTGTTGCAACACCTTCCACGGTACCACCAGCTGCACGATTTACTCGTTGGTTAACTCAGCTAGCAGCACGTTCCCAAGCTCCCTTGCCACCTGACACTACTTCCGAAGCACTCTTGACACAAGATGAGTTGGCAAGATCAGATGAACTTTGTGAGCTTCAACAGCAAGAAGGTAGTTGCTGGAGTCAAGTTACAGTTGCATGCTTCTTTATATGTAGTCTCACCGTTTGATTTACACTAACACTTCCTATGTTTGTTGTTGGACTAGCACCTAGGCGCAAGAGGAAACAAACATTAGGGATAATGCTCGATAGGTTAATTAAATCTAGAGGAGGAAGAATGGAGATCCGTTTTGAGGCAGGTTTAAAAAGGCCACGTGATGCTACAGAGTCAGCCAAGTTAGTATCAGAGGCAGCGGTTGCTGTTAGGTGTCATGTACGTATCCTCCCAACATGGATTCAGTACAGGAATGACAAAGACGAAACCCAGTTCAACAACTTCCTAGACCATTTATCTGTAAGTATGGTTATGTATGGAAACTAGTAATATCGTCTTGCTCTGTCCAATACTTTCTAGGTTGTTGATAATGAGACTCCCATAATTTTCAACAGATGAGGTTCAAGTTGGATAGCCAAGATGAAGCAACCAGACAAGCTTGCACCCATGTTTTCAAGTCTACTCTGCGACAGTATCGGTATAACTTGAGGAAAACTCACTTTGAAGGCAAGTCTAACAGTGAACTTGCCCAAACATCTCCAGCGGACAATATATCTGATGAAGACTGGAGAGGCCTCGTTAAACACTTTTCCGATCCGAAGTATCGGCTACATTATATATATGTCATCAGATCACATGTTGAAGTCCTATTTACGCATGTGCCACACAAATCTATCTTCTTGTAGGTGAACTGTTCAAAGAACAAGGCCAAGCGTACGAAAGTGAAATTCCAACAGACGACAGGATCTCGTAGCTATATTGCACACTGCGAGGCTCTTGTAATTAGCTGTTGTTTCACTCTTTTCGCTGTACCATATTATCAGATCTATATTGACTTGTTCCAAATGCAGAGGCAAGCCCACAAGGACCAAAAAGTACCTGAACCAAATGATGTGGAAATCTTCAAGGACTGTCACACCAGCAAGAAGAAGGGCATGACTACACCAGTCAAAGCCGCTGTTGTAAGTCCTTAATCCTCATGCCTTTTAACTACTACTTACTCTGACTTGTGCCTTGAACTGCATGGTTTGCAGCCAATGTCTATTACTCTTTTCAATTTTATACACAATTGTCTTAGCGTATCATTGCACCTTACAAGGTTTAAAAGAGAGGAGTGATGTTCCTTTGATCTTGACCTGTAATCTAGGTCCGTGCTGGACTTGCCCACACAACGTTACAATTACATGTTTGTCTGTTCTCAGTTGTTTCGTGATATGAATGATGTCATACTATGCTTACCGTATTATAAACTTCATCTCTTTATCCTTAGCCCTCAATACAATGTGAAGAAATAGACAATACATTAGCGATGGTACATGGTCATATGTTTGGAACCTGGTTTTATTATGTACTTTGCAATAAAATACAACTATTATTTTACATGGGTTCACCAGAATAAGTTCTGTGTATACACCAAAGCTATTTTGTTTGGTTTTGCTGCCTCCTTAATATCTTCTGTTCTGGTACTACTAATGTAAAACCACAAGTTTTCAGCGAGCTATGGAAAAAATGGTGGAACCGCCACCTTCTGAAGGTGGCGAGGCAACTATAACCGCAATTTCAGCTCTTGCTGCAGTGGGTCAGTACCTGTCCACTAACAGTGCCAAAAGCATGTTCCTGCGTAATACTGGCTTGGTTGTTAAGGCAATCTCGTCCAAACTGCCTCATGATCAAGATATGCAAGCTCAAAACAATGTTGTATCTGCGCTCCAAACACAAGTCCATTCCCTAACAGAGACCCTTTGTGAAACAAGGAGAGACATTGTTCGATGTAGTCAAGATATGCATGGTTTTGAAACCAGACTATCAGACATTTGCTATGTTGTTCAGGAGCCTAGGAGAACTGAAGGCGAAGGTTATGGTGCTCCATCGGACAATACATCATGAAAGCGTAACGGTCAGGTCAAATGAACTGAGCTTCCGAACTTCTGGTGGTGCATTAATCTGCTAGACGGTTAACTTTTATGCCGACCTTTCTTTTGTTTTATAGTTGTAATTTGTTTTGGTGCGATACAAAATTTGTTCTTAACGTGCAGCCACCGGCTGAAGAAAACCACAAGCCATTTTTGTATAGTGTAGGGTGTTCCCTATATTTGCACTGGTGGCGAACTTTGATGCCCACCGGCTGTAGTTAACATGGGCCTCCTACGGGCCGTAGAAACGATGGGCCTTCTAAGGGCCGTAGAAACAATGGGCCTTCTACGTGGCGTAGAAACAATGGGCCTTATACGGGCCGTAGACACAATGGGCCTTTTATGGGCTGTATCATCAATGGGCCTTCTACGGGCTTATGATCAGTTGGCCAAACATGGGCCAATAACAGACCACATTATGGCCATAAATGGGCTAGAGTTGAAATCGTCCGTTCATGGGCCGACCATAACGGGTCGTCATTAATCGGCCGTATTTTGATGACGCTATGAAAACGGCCCAACATATTAACGGGCCACAAACGGGCCGACTATAACCACGGGCTGAATTTGGCCCACTAGTAGAAAATGACAGTCGTAAGTAAACGAATGTGGAAATGAGCCCAAGAATAAATGGGCCCCGAGAAGGACGAAAGATAACATGGACTTGAAATGGCCCAACGGAATAATGGGCCGTTAATGGGTATAAAGTGATACACTGTTCATTACGGGCCAGTTTCACCACGTGCCATTAATGGGTATAAAGTGATGCACTGTTCATTACGGGCCAGATTTACCACGGGCCCTTAATGGGCCGAGAGTAATAAGGGCCTCATATGGGCCGAAAGACGTCATGGGCCATACATGGGCCGGAAGTTAAAACGGGCTGGAATTATATTGGACGGCCCAGATGACGCTACTGGGCCTAATTCGGATAGGCCGTAAACGGGCCCTGGGTTAGCGGGCTGTAAATGGGCTATATGCGAACAGGCCGTTAACAGGCTAGCCGTGGGCCGGCCCGCCACCTTTTGACCAAGTCAAACGGGCCGGCCTTTTCACAGGAATGGGCCTCTGTTGGGCCGTGCCACGTGTCGATGTATCATAGGCGCTTTGGGTCCAATGAGTGGATGACATCTGTCCCAATGGTGAGCCGACACGTGTTTCCTCCAGCCAATGATGATTTTACACGTGGAAAATCCCCATTGGTCAGGGCTGTTAACGGGTTATCGGATCCACAACCGGACCCGATAGCTTAACGGTGTTCCGTTACGGTGGATGCCACGTGTCGGTCACCCTTGATGAAAGCACTTCTATGACGCGCGATTTATCGTCATGGAAGTGGACACTTCCGTGATGATAATTTTCGTAATGTCATGGAACACTTCTACGACAGCACAGGTATGACTATCTTGATTCTATCATAAATGTGTCATGGATGTACATGCATGATAGAAAACGTGACCTACTGTGACAAACACGTATCATCACGAAAGTGTACTTTTTTGTAGTGCTAGGTACACGCGCTTAGCACCGTTTCTTCCCGGCGTCACCAAACTAGTCTCTCTCTTCTTAATTAACTTGCCACATCAGACTTTATGCCTATGTGGCAGGCTTAGCACCTATAGGAGCAAGTACAATAGTGGTCTATAAGCCCGCTTACATGGCATTTTTGCATATGTGGAGGAAAGAGGCAAGGAAAAAGTGGAGGAGTGGGCTCTCATGCAAGAGCCAGCCTCTACATGGTGGAGCATTGGGAGAGGCACCTGTATGGAGGTGGTCAGGAATCGGGAGACTCACGCCGGTCGTAGCGCCGCAGTTAAAATGATAATGGCAAGTCAAATCATGGGGGCCCACCTGTCCAGTGATGTCTACTACGCAACCTTCTTCTTGTAGACGTTGTTGGACCTCCAAGTGCAGAGGTTTGTAGGATAGTAGAAAATTTCCCTCAAGTGGATGACCTAAGGTTTATCAATCTGTGGGAGGCATAGGATGAAGATGGTCTCTCTCAAATAACCCTGCAACCAAATAACAAAGAGTCTCTTGTGTCCCCAACACACCCAATACAATGGTAAATTGTATAGGTGCACTAGTTCGGCGAAGAGATGGTGATACAAGTGCAATATGGGTGGTAGATATAGGTTTTTGTAATCGGAAAATATAAAAACAGCAAGGTAACTAATGATAAAAGTGAGCACAAACGGTATTGCAATGCTTCGAAACAAGGCCTAGGGTTCATACTTTCACTAGTGCAAGTTCTCTCAACAAAGATTCACTCCAAAGTCACTAATAGCGGAGAACAAACAAAGAGATTATTGTAGGGTACGAAACCACCTCAAAGTTATTCTTTCCAATCAATCCATTGGGCCATTCCTATAAGTGTCACAAAGAGCCCTAGAGTTCATAGTAAAATAACACCTTAAGACACACATCAACCAAACCCTAATGTCACCTAGATACTCCAATGTCATCTCAAGTATCCGTGGGTATGATTATACGATATGCATCACACAATGTCAAATTCATCTATTCAAACCAACACAAAGAACTTCAAAGAGTGCCCCAAAGTTTCTACCGGAGAGTCAAGACGAAAACGTGTGCCAACCCATATGCATAGATTCCCAAGGTCACGGAACCCGCAAGTTGATCACCAAAACATACATCAAGTGAATCAATAGAATACCCCATTGTCACCACGGGTATCCCACGCAAGACATACATCAAGTGTTCTCAAATCCTTAAAGACTCAATCTAATAAGATAACTTCAAAGGGAAAACTCAATCCATTACAAGAAGATAGAGGGGGAGAAGCATCATAAGATCCAACTATAATAGCAAAGCTCGCGATACATCAAGATCGTGCCATATCAAGAACACGAGAGAGAGAGAGAGAGAGAGAGAGATCAAACACATGGCTACAGGTACATACCCTCGGCCCCGAGGGTGAACTACTCCCTCCTCGTCATGGAGAGCGCCGGGATGATGAAGATGGCCACCGTTAATGATTCCGCCCTCCGGCAGGGTGCCGGAACAGGGTCCCGATTGGTTTTTGGTGGCTACAGAGGCTTGCGGCGGCGGTACTCCCGATCTAGGTTTCTTGTCAGGGGTTTCTATATTTATATGAATTTTTGGCGTCGGGAACAAGTCAGGGGGGTCTCCGAGTCATCCACGAGGCATAGGGGCGCCCTCCACCCTTGTGGGGCCCATAGGCCTCCCCTCCGGTAACACTTCTTTCCAGTATTTTTTATATTTTCTAGAGAAAATCTCCGTTGATTTTCAGCGCATTCCGAGAACTTTTATTTCTGCATAAAAAACAACACCACGGTAGTTCTGCTGAAAACAGCGTCAGTCCGGGTTAGTTCTAACCAAATCATACCAAAATCATGTAAAAATATTATAAACATGGCATGAATACATCAAAAATTATAGATACGTTGGAGACGTATCAGCATCCCCAAGCCTAATTCCTGCTCATCCTCGAGTAGGTAAATGATAAAAACAGAATTTTTGATGTGGAATGCTACTTAACATATTTATCAATGTAATCTCTCTTTATTGTGGCAAGAATATTCAGATCTGAAAGATTCAAGACAAAAGTTTAATATTGACATAAAAACAATAATACTTCAAGCATACTAACAAAGCAATCATGTCTTCTCAAAATAACATGGCCAAAGAAAGTTATCCCTACAAAATCATATAGTCTGGCTATGCTCTATCTTCATCACACAAAATATTTAAATCATGCACAACCCCGATGACAAGCCAAGCAATTGTTTCATACTTTTGATGTTCTCAAACTTTTTCAATCTTCAAGCAATACATGAGCATGAGCCATGGACATAGCACTATAGGTGGAATAGAATGGTGGTTGTGGAGAAGACAAAAAGTGGAAGAAGATAGTCTCACATCAACTAGGCGTATCAACGGGCTATGAAGTTGCCCATCAATAGATATCAATGTGAGTGAGTAGGGATTGCCATGCAACGGATGCACTAGAGCTATAAGTGTATGAAAGCTCAAAAAGAAACTAAGTGGGTGTGCATCCAACTCGCTTGCTCATGAAGACCTAGGGCATTTTGAGGAAGCCCATCATTGGAATATACAAGCCAAGTTCTATAATGAAAGATTCCCACTAGTATATGAAAGTGACAACATAGGAGACTCTCTATCATGAAGATCATGGTGCTACTCTGAAGCACAAGTGTGGTAAAAGGATAGTAGCATTGCCCCTTCTCTCTTTTTCTCTCATTTTTTTATTTGGGCCTTTCTCATTTTTTTATGGCCTCTTTTTTTTCTTTTTAAAATTTTTTGTCCGGAGTCTCATCTCGACTTGTGGGGGAATCATAGTCTCCATCATCCTTTCCTCACTGGGACAATGCTCTAATAATGAAGATCATCACACTTTTATTTAATTACAACTGAATACTTAGGACAAAAATATGACTCTATGTGAATGCCTGTGGCGGTGTACCGGGATGTGCAATGATTCAAGAGTGACATGTATGAAAAATTATGAACGGTGGCTTTGCCACAAATACGATGTCAACTACATGATCATGCAAAGCAATATGACAATGATGGAGCGTGTCATAATAAACGGAACGGTGGAAAGTTGCATGGCAATATATCTCGGAATGGCTATGGAAATGCCATAATAGGTAGGTATCACTACTGCAGGATGCTGCTAACGCGACACTACGATTAGAGACCCTTCGACGAAACTGTGTGCGATGCCATAATCGCAAACGGTGGTGTAAAATAACAGTCAAAAAAGGTGCAAAACGTTTGCGATGGAGGATGCATCAAACACGATTCAGATTTTAGTTGTGTGTGCGATGCAGGGCATACGGTTCAGCTCAATTAACTATTTGCGATGAGGAGGAACAAAAGAAATTGGCAGCCAGATAAAGGTGTGTGCGATGTACAACATATGGTTCACTCGGATGAACTGTTTGTGATTAGGCAACACAAAACAAACGGTCAGCAAGATCAAAGGTGTGTGCGATATACGGCATGCTGTTCACTCGGATGAACTGTTTGCGTTGAGACATGAGAACAGAAAAGGTTCAAATGAACAAGATGTGTGTGATACGAGGCAAACAGGTCGGTAATCAGAAACTTGTGCGAAGACTGATAAGAACACAGACGATTACTGCTAACAAGCCGTGTGTGTTGTGAGCAAACGGTTGCTGGTATACAATTGTGAGTGATTGATGAAAACATCACCGACGGGTTCCATTGTTTAGTCTGTGTGCGATGTGATTTTCTTTGTCCGCACACTATCTACGCTCTGTCTATAGAGCATCAACATATATACTTAAAAATACAGCATTGCATAACCAAATTAAGCATACAGTTACACAAGTGACTACACACATAACATTTGCACACACCAAAGTAAGCAATTACATGCATACTAAAGTAGGAGAAACGAGGATCTCATCATCTAATTATTGTTGCGATGACGCTTGCCATTTCTCTGCTTCCGGCTGGATCCCTGGCCGTTTTGGGGAAGGAGCCACTTCCTCATGTCAACAATCCCCCTGTACATGTCGTAGCTCGTGTACGCCTCCTTGGCTGCGTACACGATGTGAGCTTTGTCGAGTTTCTCCATCCAGGCCGAGTGCCAAGCACGCTTGTCCTTGTTGCACGAATCCTTCATGTTTCTCTAGTAGGGGTGTCGGTGTCAAAACCGGCGGATCTCGGGTAGGGGGTCCCGAACTGTGCGTCTAAGGCGGATGGTAACAGGAGGCGGGGGACACGATGTTTACCCAGGTTCGAGCCCTCTCGATGGAGGTAATACCCTACTTCCTGCTTGATTGATCTTGATGATATGAGTATTACAAGAGTTGATCTACCACGAGATCGTAGAGGCTAAACCCTAGAAGCTAGCCTATGGTATGATTGTTGTTGTCCTACGGACTAAACCCTCCGTTTTATATAGACACCGGAGGGGGCTAGGGTTACACAGAGTTGGTTACAAGGGAGAAGATCTACATATCCGTATTGCCAAGCTTGCCTTCCACGCCAAGGAGAGTCCCATCCGGACACGGGACGAAGTCTTCAATCTTGTATCTTCATAGTCCAACAGTCCGGCTAAAGTATATAGTCCGCCCGTCCGAGGACCCCCTAATCCAGGACTCCCTCAGTAGCCCCTGAACCAGGCTTCAATGACGATGAGTCCGGCGCGCAGATTGTCTTCGGCATTGCAGGGCGGGTTCTTCTCCAAATTCTGAGTACCTGTTGAGCAGTGTCCGGCTTCCCATAAATGTTGCACTCCTTGGCTTCCGTGCCTAATAATGGCTATCTTCCACGTATAGAGCGAATGCGAGAAGCCAGGGCATTTTTACATTTGCCACCCTAGCCATGTGAGTAAACCATCTATTAAAGAGACAGGGATTCTTAGATCCAGATCACACCATCCTCCCACAACGAGTATCCATCGGAGCACGCCTGGCAAAATCCATTCCAACATGGCCGGCCATCGCAGCTCCTCCTCTCGCTCCCGTAGCCCTAAGCCCAGCGATTGGAAGAGGTGTTCCGTCCCTCACAGCCAATTAGTAGAGTTACAGACCCAGGGATTTCTCCATCCAGCATATATGGTTCCCGTTCGAGCCGGGCTCGCCACCTATAATGGCGGGGAGCAAGCAGAGAGCTCCCCCAATCCATCCAAGGGGGAGCGGGTATGCCTTGTCCCTTATTTACTAAGGGGACTTGGATTCCCAATTCATCCATTTCTCCGCGGGCTCCTGGAGTTCTACGGCCTCCAGTTGCATAACTTTACCCCCGCTTCCATCCTACACATCGCTGGCTACGTCGCCCTTTGAGAGCTGTTTCTGGG